>NC_046639.1:22182935-22846060 GCF_900324485.2 Mastacembelus armatus | reverse complement strand
AGCTTGTTCACTGCTGCCTAATCTTCACATGTCCTGTCCAGCCTTCTCAACCTTCCTGGGAATTTGCTTCCTATTGCATAGTTGACCAAATAAATGTCTGAATCATTCCCTCATTATGCAGGCATCATTAAAATGTCACTCAGTATCAGGAGCTTGAAGATCAGTGATAGAAAGACACAACTGCATTGTAGTGGTCTGTTTGAATTTTTACCTCCTCCATTAAAAGCAGCAGTAGAGACATAGCTGAATGGAATTGAGATGTTTTGTGAGCACACAGACAGAAAGTGTCTGATTTCATAAAGTTTGTCAAGGGTTTATTAAGTAGGATTTCTTGTGTCTGTTTGTAAGAACACAAGATTTTTTTGGAGATAGAAGCCTTTTTGCTTCTTCCTGACAGAATTAGGGAATGAGGTCTATAATTTCATGTAATTCGGGCGGTGGCAGTAAATTTATTACAACCACGCCACATAAAGCACTATTTTTTTAAAATGAGGCTTCTTTTTACTAGCACTCAGTTTATTTCAACAAGAGTTTTTAAACTGTTAACTGGCTAATATTAAGGATAGAAGCAGGGTAGAACATATAAGTACTGAGCAATATGTTTACAAAGTGCAGATCTCTAAAGGCCTTTTGTACTGAGGAAAAAGCAGAGATGTAAATTAATGATGACTGAATATAATTTAGCTGCTACAGTTTCAGGGTGCTGGTCACACACGTTGTCATGGCTTGAATATTGAATGTTATTTTGCCTTTTCATTTCCTACTATGACAAATAAAAATGCCTGCTGTGAATTCATTTAGTCTTTTACAATTTGCTGCTTATTGCAAACATTTTCTGTTTTTTGGTGCTGGGGATGTAGTTTGCCGGTGGCTTATCAGAGCATATTTACTGAGAAAACATGGTTGATGAAGGCAGAATTTCTAGGCTAGAAACCCAAAGCAATAAGAGGCTAAGACACTGATTGTCAGCTTATAATTCTGTCTGGATTTGTTACCCCAAGTGATGCAAGTACACATAGTCATTTGATTCATTGCAAATAGAAAAATTTTGAATAGTGGAACTGTAAGTTCCCAAATCACAACAGTGCCATGTGTCAGTAACTCCTGTAATTACTCTAATAGCCACTGCTACAACAACACATTCTGGGTAAGTCTTGGTACATGTGTAACAAATACAGCTGCACATGACTGTGTTGCATCAACCTTCAAGTGAGTCCTTGTCAAGATGGTGTGGGAAGGATAAGGGCAGGGTGAGGTCAGTGGTCATGCATGGTGGGGTTATGAAGGCTCTGGTGCTTGCAACAGTCTATGCCCTGCTCAGTGTTGGTTTCCATGGGGACCTCATTAACTGCTATACAGGACAACCATCCCTCCTGAGCAGGCAACTGCAAACAAGCACCTGCTGGAGGTGGATGTGTCACAGTGTTCAAACATTTGTGGACTGAACTGGAAGGCAGCATTGTTGCTGGACTTGATTCCCTTTATTCTCAAATACAGTTTACTGTACAGAGTAATAAGCAGGAAATGTACTTTCTCTGACTTTACTGTTTCACCCTTGTTGTTCCAGTGTAATTTCTTCTTTGCCCTGTAATATAAGGTTGCAGTATAAGATGGTACACAGCATCTGCTGCTGTCTAGTGTCACAGTTGATCTGCTCTGTAGTCACTCCTCTAACAAATAGCCAGTTCCACTGGCCTATGCAAACAAAACCAAATGAACAAATGCCACAGACTTTGTTTGCCCCACCCTTAATAGATCTGACACTATTCTGAAACACCTATGGCATCTAAAGTAAAGCAACTGTGAGATACAGTCCAATTAACAGTATAGTACAGTAAATTCCCTCCACTCCTTAGACTAGTTCCCATCTTACCCACTAGTTCCCATCAATTTCAGCAGCCCAGTGTAATGGGGTTTTTGAAATTGATGGGATTCTGTAGAACCTGTGGGATATGAGCCTGGAGTTTGGACATGCAGTGTGGCTATTGTGTTTTGCTTCTTGTGCTTTAAGTCTTTCTTGGTATTTGTTTAATTGCTAATGACTCCTTTTATGTGTTGTGCTTTGTTTTTATTTGATAGTGACAGCAGGACAGAGCAAGGAGATGCAGGGGAAAGAGATTTTCATTTTTCTTCTCTGTGTTATATTTGACCATTTACAGGACCCTTATCACTTCTGCATTATCACAGAGGACATTTTTTCATTGCTCCATCATGGTACTTATAGCACATGAATAGCACATTCTGTTATGAGCTGCATGGGTCTCATCACAGACGAATCAAATTATCTGCACACTGGCTTTTCAAGGAGCCTTATTCAGCAAGGGACAGGTAGTTTGCCCCTTTTCAAAACCAATGCACCATTAACAGTGCATGCAGGTGGAGAGGACATCTTTTGTAGGTTTAGATGGGAGTCAAGCAGATACCAATTTCCTTACCTAGCCAAAGCAAATCTGTTGTTCCTCTTGTCTGCTCCACTGGTCCCTTTTTTACTGAGCCAGAATTCCATTATCAGTCTTTTAATGTGACTTTCAAATGTGAAATTGTGCAATTATCTGCTGTGTGGTTTGAGAGGTCAGGCTGTGCTGTAGTCAGGATTGTATGGTTATGGCCTGTAGCTTCTAGCTCTTTCACCTTCTGTTCTCAAGAGGATAGGTGTCCTTCTTTTTGAATAATAAGCTGTATGCTAAATATTAACCAGTAGATTTGTGGCCACTAGACATTAAACCTTCACCATGGCACAATTCATCCTAGTGCTCTCTGCAACATAAGGGGACACTTTCTGACTGGCAGCTAACAGTAAAAGAAACATGTGTATGGAAATGGCTTTTTTGTGCTGCTTCAACAGAGCCTTGGAGGTTTTCTGGCTCTTTGCCTCCTTTAAGGTTATTGTTTAATTCAAGAAATAACTTGCAGGCTTGAAGTAAAGGATCACATGGAGGGAGTTTGACAGGTTCACTTGAGGAATGCATTGTTTTTTGTGAGGAGTTTGCCTTGGGAAACATCCAGCTGTGACCTTGATCAGACAAAGTTTGAAGCTGCACATTTAATGATCATTGAAAGAGATATGATGCTGTACAAAATAATCCAAGTGAGGAGGAAAGCTATGCCCAGATGACAGTGAAATCATTTTTATACTTTAAAAAACATGGTTTCTAGATCTGCAGTATTTTAAATGCTTAGTTCATCCAGGTTATTCCCCATCTGGTTTATTCTTCATACTTCTTCAATGCATCTTATTATGTTCTTATTATGTTCTTTGTGGGCCAAACAAGCAGCTTCCCTCATGTTATCATGTGCTATTTATCACCAGTACCCCTTTGTCACATCCACTTTGCTCCTTGTCCTGTTTATCTTCCGTTTGGCTTCTTTGCATAAGTTCAACATGAGCCCCCCAGTCTTTATCCCAGAGCCAAGCCTCGCATGGGAGACATCCTCATCTTTCCATCCAGTTGAAAACATGTCTGTAGTCAGGGCTATCTTGACCTTCTGTATCAACCCTTCCTTCAGATAAGAGGCTAATGAGCTGACATGTTCACAAAATAGACCAGAGTTTCAAGGACCATGCTAGTGGTTTTTGTCATTGTTCAGCCCTTTAAGACCTAAGGCTAAGTATTGCTAAATATTGCATGGCTGACTTTGTCATGGTGTAAAATAATGATATATTGTGTGATCGTCTATGGCTACCTATATCTTTCAGTACAAGGTCAGTCTTCAATCTATTTTATTTAACGTGAATATGCAATATAATCGATTACACTGACTATAGAATAAAATAGGTATAGTATAGTACCTTTTTACTAAATAATAATGAATAATAAAACTTGAAATAACATTAAAACAATTTGAATTTAAAAAAAATCAACAAATAAAATATTTTGTTCCTCTTTCAAGTTTTTCAAAGTTGTGGCAGTTTCTTTGCAGCTGCACACACATGTCCCTTGCACATCGCTCTGACATTGCCATGCCACACACCCCACCACACCACTGGGATCCCATGCTGGCTCTCTGGGATTTTTCCAGCACCTTATGGGTGGATGTTGGTCAAACTAAGATTAAGCCCCAGCAGAACAGACTGTCTAAATATAAATGATTGAATGTCTCAAATTGGTCAAACCACTTTTCCTGGAAAATAAAAATGAGAAATTAAGGGTACTTACTGAGCACACAGTAAAGACCCTGTGGAGGAAAACATCTTTACTGTAATGTGTCAAATTTTAATTCTCTGCAAATTACATGATTAAGTTGAACATGTTTAAGTGGTTACCTACTGCTGTTCTCTATGTAGGATGTAGTGCAACAGATTTTTTTTCCTTTGCCTTTTGTAGATGTATCCTTGTCAGTAAATCTTGTTTATCTTGTACATGTGTTGTCAGTGTGTGCCAGCATTTAGGTTTCCATAGGTCTGCATAGCTGTGACAGTTAATAAAGCAACATGGTTTTCAGTTTCCATCTATCCAGGCTTTTAATTTTTTAGACACGTCATATGTCAAAGGGAACATGCCTCACCAGTACACATACAAATTTCTAAAGAAATACCAAAGCCAACATACATAGAATGAAGTTAAGGTAATAAAAGTATCTTTGCCCTCTGTACATTTTGAATCTAAAGTAAAGTAACAGTATTGATGGAGAATGGAGATGTCACTTAAAGGTTCTGTGCTTTGCCACACATCTACCTGACCTTCTGTTTCAGGGGAGGCCAGTACTGATGTTATGCACCTTCTGGCCTACTGGTAGATATTATAATGGACAATTATGGGAATGATGAGAACTGTTGTGGTGATTGAATGGCATGATAACATTTCAATGTAGTTTTATTCTGATTGGAGAGTATTTTATTTGTTTTATTTTAGTTGCCTTCATAAATCAAGTATTTCAGGCATACATGTACGGATTAACAGCTGCAGTGACTTGTGCTATTATTGTTGCCCAAAGCTAAGTTTATTTTGGGTTTTTTTTTTTTTTCCTTTGGCAACTCCTAAACCACTGGGAGTCTGTCTACTTGGCTGTTAACTTTTAGTCTGGGTTATGTTCTTTTCTTCCTAATATGGAAGGAATTGCTTTCTCTCTCTCTCACTCACTCTCTCACCCACTCACTCTCTCGCACACACACACACACACACACACACACACACACACACACACACACACACACACACACACACACACACACAGTGCTGTAACTTAATTGACTTGGTTGGAACATGACCAAAGGTCCTTGCAGTGATCCAAGCCACTCTTTTCCCCTGCAGGCCTGAACACTATCCTGTTTGCTCCACCTCACCCTCTCCTGCTAAAGCCAGATACAGGCAGCACCTCAGCAGTGTTTGCTGTATTCTCCTCTGCTGCGTTTTCTATACGCTAACTCTTATCCTCAAGACTCCATTGAAGTTTGTGTCATGGCCGAGCTCATTAGTTTGGCATATTCCAGCACTGTGTATTATTCCTGACTAGTATTAGCTTTGACCTGCTGTAAATACTGTAAACTGCACAGGAGAAGACCACACCTACAAAACTGAGCCACAGTGTTTTAAATCAGTGTGTGTGGAATACTTTCAAATGATTTGCAAAAACAGACTGTAAAATACCAGCACCTTACTTTTTCTTGTCATCACAGACAACAAGCATGTGATTTGCCTCACTGGACTGAATTAATTGAGGAATAAATTTTATGCGTGCTAAAGTCACAGCATATTGATTAACCTATTTGTTTTATTTTAAAACTAATTTTATTTACCCTTCCTGAAGAGCTTGATGAATTGTGTAAATCTGTAGTTAACATCAGCCCAAACTCTATGACCTTTTGAGGGAACAAACATGTTATAATATTGACAATTTACTTAAAATGTCATGGATCTAGTTTACAGCACATACAGTACATTGCACTTGGTGCATCAACTTAATAGGTTTCCCATCTTTTTATTTTTTCCAGTCATGCTAATGTAGGGAATGAGAAAGAGGTCTGTAGACTGACAAAGAGGCTCTTCCTCCACCTGCGGAGGATTGTAGTTCTTTTTCCTGGCACTGATAGTATGACTGAATAGTACAGGGCTACTCTTTGCATCTGCTGCCATCTCATGGCTGCATGCTGCACATTGCACAACAACGTTTGCTCCTGCAGTTTACTGACACCTTTCCTTTTAAAACTTATAGCACAGTAATCAGAGAAAATTAAATAGATCTAAGGAAAATGGAGTTGATGATGTAAAGGGAATTCGTTTGTGCTTGTCTTGCTGTTGGCTGCCGCTGCAGCTCATAGGTAGTTTGCGTCAGCTTGTCAAATAACCCAAAGTGTGATTTGCACAGGTTGGATTGGAGTGAAATGTTGTTTCTATTGTTTGTTTCTTTGTTGTTGTAATTGTAATTGTTGTACTGAAGAAAAGGAAAACGGCAATAAATAACACTTGAAAATAACTATAACTGCACAGACAACTGTGTGTGTGCGTGTGCGTGTGTGTGTGTGTGTGTGTGTGTGTGTGTGTGTGTGTGTGTGTGTGTGTGTGTGTGTGTGTGTGTGTGTGTGTGTGTGTGTGTGTTGAGGTCAGTAGCACTACCAAATGGTTTTGCCTGCTTCTGTTCTGCGTTTTTTTTTTTCCTCTCTATTGAACGTTCTGAAATAGCACTTCTACTTTTAGTCCTTGAACGACTGACAGGTTTCTGTGTGGAAGAAGTATTTGCGTTACCTTACACTGGACAGGTTGGACTCGAGGCTTGGTGATGTGTGTTTTGAGCAAAACAGCGATTTAATTTCCTGTCTTCTAGCTGAGCTCAATGATTTTTACTTAACACGGTTTACTTTGCCACAATCAAACAGAGAAGTGACACTTTCCTGGGTTTGCTGATTTTCGCTTCAGTTTAAACTGCTGTGGTGCTGAGGTTACATGTTGCATATCAGTCTTTAAACTTGCAGAGTCAAGCAGCTAGGACAACTAGATACACTAGGGGGCACAACTGTTCCAACACTGAGCTTTGGGTTGTGGCTCCACCAGCTGATCACCTGCTCCACAGTCCACGGGTCTGAAGAGTCCAAACCTGAGTGCAGCCCTCATGCTGGCCTCCTCCTCTCTGGGGTCATGCTCATCAGGTTTTCACATAATACGGTCACAACAGACCAAGGACATTATCATTCAAATACATACTTTTCACATGAAAAACAGCCACTCTGGCAAAATGTGCTGTCACAGAGGTATTTTAGTTTAATGATGTTTTTTTATGGTGCATCTGCTCTTTAGAAATCAAAACAGAGCTGAGAGTGACAGGAATGAGGAATGAGACCATGAGATGGATTTAAACCACAAATATTATAAGCACATATCATATCATATACACGCCAATGATTATAAGAGGAAAATGAGGAGGAAACTATGAAAGGAGGGAGGTGATTCATGCACATTCATATTTAATTTATCATTTGAGCTGCTGTTGCATCAGCTCTTGTCATTCTAGTGGCCATGTAGCAGTGTAGTGTCTCCTCCATTGTGGTGTGCTGCTGGGATTATTGTGTTGCCAAGGGCACTGCCTCCATTGTAACTCAGCAGGTCATGGGGGGTTAGAATATCTAGGTTATGGTAATATTATCTTTCACCCATGATCGCTCCTACTGTATATGCAGAGGGCTGCAGCGAAGGGATAAGGTTGTGTGTTTGTGCCTGTGTGTGTATGCATGTGCTCAGGGGCATGCTAAGTGGGTAAATTCGAATGAGGTGGTGGAGTCCCATCTGTGTGTGTGTGCGTGTGTGTGTAGTCTCCCCACACTCCACCCTGTTCATCTCCAGATTAAGCGCTAAGTCTCTGACCCAGAATTCTTGCTCTGTCCGGTCTCATCACAACACACACACACACACACACACACACCCACACCCTTCTCCCTTCCTAAGTGCCCACCCCCCCATCACCTCCATTTCCTCTTCAGGACAGACAGCCTCATGGGAGGGAAATGGGGTGAGGTCTCCATTAGCAGGCATGCCCCTGAGGTTTGGCTGTGATGTTGTATTCATATGCCTGCACTGAAGAAAAATGGGGGGTTAAAAGTAATGGTGTCAGCTGTGGATTTGGATAGGGAGGCTAAAAGTGTTATGGGGGGCACAAGATTGCTCTCAGCCTACGGGGTAAACATGTGTTTCCACATAGAAATGGCTTGAAGTCTTAATCTTTGGCTATATTATACAAATGTCAGTAAAGATTGTCATCTGAAATAGGAAAAATGTGATTTAGACCCTGACCAATACTGGAAAGGCCTAAATCAATATTTTATAGTTAAATATGCCTTTCACGATGTATTTTTTGTATAATAACAGAGATCACCCATATCTGTCCATTTTCCCCAAATATCCATCTGCTTTACTTGTCACTCTTCCAGCTCCCTGGTGCTGTCCCTGACGTACCCTACATCCACTCTGCTGCCCCCAATACACTCATCCATACACTCATTCTCTCCTTAGGCGTGGACCAACATTGGGGGCTTTGTGTGAATCCAGGCCACACCCAGTGTAGAGGACCCAGTTTCGTCTTGTTTTTCACACCAAGCAGTGCTGGAGGCCTTGATGTCCCATTAAATGTGCACCAAAACATGGTTCAGTGCTCTGTGCAGACTATGTCCTGTGTTAACAAGGGATGTAATGGGTCTTCTTTGACATCTGAAGAATAAGATATGACTTCATTGAAATCATAGCAAGAAGCTGCTCCCATAACAGACATTGTATGTGCCTGCATGTGTGATGATTTTAATTACTTCAGTAGCACAGAGTGTGCTTTTCTTCTCTTTTTCAGTACCAATTACCATCAGTGACAGTGATGAATTTTGATTTTGACACGTTGGCTTTCGTGCAGCATTGTCTCCCCATGCCGTAACAGCGAGGAGGCTTGTTTGCAACAGAGCTGGTGAAATAACAATGCAACATATGGGGCTTTATGATCAAACTGTAAGCATTCAAAATACTTTCACTTTAATGGAAAGCATGCCCCATCAAGTAGGGTGTGGGAGGCAGCATCTAAAAGCCATTAACAGCCAGGCTTCCACTGAATCCTTAATGACAATATGTTGAAAATAATGCATCCTGAACTGCACTAGTGTTTGAAATTATTGTTGATCAAACACAAAAATGGCAAACAGTGCCCTTTGACTTTCATTCTATTTTCAAAACGAAACAGTATTTGTCTGAAAGACAACTGTGTGTTGTTTGAATAAATCCTCCATCTGATTCTCTACCATCCTTGGGGGTCATTTTAAATGACTCATGAAATTTCAAGTTTTCCATTTTAATTTCCTCAAGTGTCTACTGCCATTATCACTGAAATTAAGCTATAATCCATTGTGTGGTAAATTGAATAAATTGGTTTGGGGATTTATTTAGCAACGTACCTTATTTATGAGGTGATTGTGCCCTGTGGCAAGCCCCATTTCTCATTTCAAAAAAGATTATGGCTCCCTAATTGATAAAATAAACAGGCCATTATGGGGTTTCTTTGCTAAACCTTGCAAACTGAATTGGGTTTTCCCTTCATGTCATGTAAGACTAATCCATCTCTCCATTTCTTAAGGTAGTGCACATAACAACAAATTGTTATCAGGCTTCTTCAATTATGATGTGTACTCCAGGCTAAATTATTATTTGTGCTCAGAGCAGAAACTATCTCTGCTTTTAGAGTGAATGTTACAGGGGGTCTATTACAGATGCGTTATTTGAACTCACAACAGTGAGTTCTCACTGGGGTAAATGGGACTTAGGAGAGAGAGACAGGGCAATCCATTAAGGGCCAGTTGGAAGGTGGAAGCTGATCCTGGGAAAACAATGGTTGCTGGTGTGTAAAGGGACATGCAGCAGAAGTAAATTGGCCTAATTGGCACTTTTGACCATTTTGTCACATACTTGCTTAATTGGCGAGAGGTCGGAGAGAATATAAGCATAGGTTCAGGATTAGGTGGCTTATGCCTGCAAATGTGTGTGAATCATATTTTTGTGAAGGGCAGCAGGAATTGATGGAGCTTGGAGTGCATATCTTTCCGAGAACCAGAGAGAGAGAGAGAGCGAGCGTCAGCTCATCAGCATAAAGCATTAAACATTTACGCTGACCTACAAATGCTGACAGCCCCCCCCCCCCTTCACTCATTCCTATCACTTCTCCTCCCTCTGTTTCATATCCTCTGCTCCCATCTCACACGTCCCCTCTCCACGCATGCACACACACTCAGGCACATCAGCTCTGTTTTCTTTGTTGATAATGAGGCAGGGGAAACTAGAGAAATTGGTGGTTTGGATACAGAATAAGGGATGGTGGGCTGTGCTCTTGTTAAATTAAGAGGACCTCTTTAGGTTTTAGACAAGTGGCAAATTTGATACTCTTTGTACACTCTGCCTTCAATCAGCCTCTCCACTTGTTAAGCAGCTGAGATGCTTTTTATGACCTGAATTTTATTTTGAACAAAAAGAAAACTTTGTCCACTTCTTGTGTTATACTGTCTTTTTTGCCATCAAATGGAACTTTTGAATCTTTTAAATGTTTCTCACCAGTGATATTTTCACAAGTTTTAACTCCTAATGTCCTGATGC
Source organism: Mastacembelus armatus (assembly GCF_900324485.2). Lineage (NCBI taxonomy): Eukaryota > Metazoa > Chordata > Actinopteri > Synbranchiformes > Mastacembelidae > Mastacembelus > Mastacembelus armatus. The sequence goes on along the minus strand of NC_046639.1, from coordinate 22,835,510 downwards.
AATGTGGAGATGCAGCAGCTGTAGTCTTTACTCATGCAGCTCGGTGGTTTTTAGAGAAACAAATGGGAGAGATGCGCACTGTTTATCATGATCGACTGCAGATGTCTTTTTGTGGCCAGTGCACTCTGCTGTGGAAATGGTTTGGACAGTGAAAGAGGGAAGAAAAATACAACTAGGATGAAAAGGGGAAATGAGAGTCTCTCTTGGTCTGTCTCTCTCGTTCTCGTTCTTTCTCGGTCCATCGGTGGTCTGTAATAGACATGATGGAAATTGATTTCCAGGTGAATTATTTTCTGTGGCCCTCAGTCTCTAGGAGACAATAATCCTTTCCCTTCTTGTGTGCTGAAGAGGCCTGTGTGACTCTCAGGCTGCCCTTTGCTGCCTGTTTTCCAAGCAGCACTGCTTTAATTGACCATTTCAATATTCTGGACTTTTCTGTGAATCTCTCATTGCAAGCTTTCTCGCTCAGCGTTGGTAGTGCACCTGTCTATTAGGCAGCTGATTTACTGATCGATAAGATAAAGAGCGATGTGAGGAAAGAGCAAAGCTAGAATCAGTAGAGAAAAAGAACAATTTTAAAGGGCAAGAACATTCAAAGAAAATCTCTTTCCTTACCTTGCCAGCCATCTCGTTCCTTCCACCTACAAATCATCACCTTGTTAATCTCTCTTCAGATCTTTTCCTTCTGGGTAAACGATAGATGTGATTTTTATAAGCGTTAGAAGGAAAAGCTCCATGTGAAGCTGTACAATGCCCAGCCTATCAAATGGGCCTTTATGATGATCATCTTTTTGCCAGGCCTCGATCAGTCCTTGGGTCATTTGCTTTGTTTCTTTTTTACAGAGCAAAAGGAGAAGCTAAAAGGCTACAGTGTGTTATATCGACAACAGAGGAAGAGGTGGTCGATGAGTCAACATTATTGACTTGGGGATATGGGACTGAGCAAATATAAACTCTGCTAAAGGGATGATCAAGCTTACTCTAAGTTATGTCTTGCATCATCAGCTATTTGGGCTTTGAAGCCAAATCCTGCTTTGAGCCAAGGTCAGACATCTGGGCTTTTCAGGCCGTTATATTGGAGATACATAGCTCAGTACATCCCATTGTATTATTGAGATCCACACACATACATAATAAATATGGCACATATTGTTTTGGATTATTATTTATTTTTGGTTTATATGTTAACCAACATTGAACACAAAAGCATAAGTCTGTCATACAGCTAGTACCCAGACAGTCATTATTTTACTTTATGCAGAAGAGGAAAGATGACCCTTAAGAGACAACTGGTTTGGAGTATTTTCACAAACAGTGAGCATACCTGAGCACATACCTGAGCACAGATGCAAAGATGAACAATTGGTTTCTTGTGCTTTCTTGGCACATAAGCCACAGATCATTGTTACTGCTACAGCCTTGAGCAAAAGGAAGTAATGTTGAAAAAGGTCAGAACAATGCCAGGGAGACGAGCCTCAGGCTGGATAATGGGACTTGGTTTCCTGTCTTATGATGAGACGTTTGTTTGAGTTGAATTTTAATGTGTAACATGGCACCAGCCTCTGTTAGTTTTTAGTTTTGAATAATCTTTTAATCATTTGCCTGCAAATGCCATAAAATAATGGAAAATCCTCATCAAAATGGTCCAGAGCTGTTAGTGCTGTAAAACGCTGGCAACTACCTTGTATGTCATGCATGTACTCAGTGACCCCGGTCTTCCACCTGTATGTTCGCATATCACTTCAGGATGTATGTTGGCTGGTGATGTGGTACTCAGACTCTGAGCCAGAGCTCATCCAACTGCATTTCACTTACGCAGCCTCATCGAGAGGTTGGAGACAGCAGGCCAGACAGACAGGCGGTCTTACCCCAGCATGAGGAGCTCCCCTGGGGGCTATCGCACCAGAGATCCCTCCCTCCCAATTTCAAACACAGAGAAGACCAGGAACCTGACACAAACTCGCAAACCTGCCAGTGCAGCATGCACTATACAACGATGTCGGTACACACATGCACAAATCAACCTACACCCACCACTCTCCTCTGCAGACAGCAAGGTCTTTAGGGTTACACTGCTCAATTTTTCTCCCTCTTTTCCCTCACTGGTTTTCTCTCTATCTTGGCAGAAGATGCTCACACCTCTCCCACCAGCCATTACCCTCTCACTGTCTCTCCCTTACTCTCACCCTTTCAACTCCTTGCTGTCATTCCAGCTCCCCCGTGTTTTCATCTCTCTCTGTTCATTTGCCCTTTTCAAGCTCTTAACATCTAATGCCCTTTTTTTACTTACTGCACCTGAATCTTTTTAGTATCTCTCTCTCTTATTCTACTTTCACACCTCTCATCCCCTTTGCTGTCTTCAAAACTCACACTTACTCTTCCCCCGTTGAAGCAGTCAGTCTATTCCATCAGCCTGGCCTGCTCTAACCTCCCTGCAATCTCTCCCTCTCTCTCCGTCTGCCACTCTGCTCTTTCAACTCTGCACTAATTTGCCTCCTCCTACTCTGAGCTCGGCCCTGGCTCCAGCTTCTTTCCCCTGAGAAGTGATTGCCTGCAGAGTGTGTGTGTTTGAGTGTGTGTGAGTGTGTGTTGTGAGTGTGTAGAAGTTTGATTTTGATGGTGTGTCCATGTCTGTGATATAAAGTGTGGATAGTTGCATTCAACTTGTGTGTGCTGGGGCATGTGTGTGCGCTTGAGAAAAGGACAGAAAGTGTGCATTCATGCAGTTAGAGTTCAATGGTGTGTGTGTGTGTGTGTGTGTGTGTGTGTGTGTGTGTGTGTGTGTGTGTGTGTGTGTGTGTGTGTGTGTGTGTGTGTGTGTGTGTGTGTGTGTGTGTGTGTGTGTGTGTGGCTATACCTACAGCTTGTAATGAAGCAGATTGCATTAACAGAACGTGGGTGCCTTGGGATCCTGATACAAGAAACCCCCCACCTCCCTCAGGGCAACTCACCAGCGAATCATTTATCATGCATTAATGGCTCTGATGAAATCTCTCTCCCTCTCCCCATCTCTCCACTTAGGGGGATTTCCCTAGATTCTCAATCACAGGTCTGCTATAACTGCTCCACCAGCACACACACACATACATATGTACATCACAGGTGCACGGACATGTTGAAAACATATTAAAGCTGCTTAAGGCACAATTCTTAGCAAAAACTACACCTGTCTAATCAGCGGGAATCAGAAAGTTGTGCTTCCACACAAGCACAATTTACCCGAATCAAAGTGTGACAAAGTAGAAATGATTGGCTGCTTGATAGAGTAGCTGTCAGAAAAAAATGAAGAGGCAGTCATTTTGATAATCAGTTGAATCTCGCATTCGTACGTGGTCCATTTAAATTCTGAGGATCAAAAGATGACGTCTCCATCTGATGTAAGCTGCGAGATGTGGTTGCCAAAAAAAGCAAGTTAATTTAGGATTATTTTGTCAGATCATTGGCTGGTTGCTTTTATCTTGCAGGAATAGTTTGAAATTTGGGGAAATCTACTGTAACATACTGTCACATCTTTATGGTTTGTAAAAAGCTGCAGCCAGCAGCACAAAGACCAGAACAGAGCGACACAGGTAACTTGGCTCTGTACAAAGGCCAGATTTGCCTTTTTGCACCTTTGAACTTCACTAATTAACATGTGTAAACACAGCAGTCTGACTCTAGCTTCATATGTGCTGTACAAACATATGAAGAGAGTTTTATTTCCTTATTTAACTGTTCCCTAGATGTAAAACAGAATTTATACTGTTGTAAATTGAATGTTTCTGGTTTGGGGATTACTGGTCAGACCATCTTTTCTTATTGGTAGTATTTCACAGAGTGAATGAGTGATTATTGAAAATAGTAATCCACATATTATTAATGAAAGTAATAGTCAGTTGCAGCCTGTTGAAATTTAATAAAACATTTTAATACACATATTTTTCTGCTCTACTTAACACAGCAATGATTTGACCAAAGGCTTTTTTATTTTCAAAATTCTTGTGCTTGGTAGAGTATTCTGGGAAGGAATTTTCAGATGCACAGGATGGATTGATACTTCTGGTTTTGATGGTAAGAATAGATGTACTGTGTGGTTAGCATTAGCAGTAATAGCCACCAAGGCTGAACATACAAAGAAAAGAGTGTCATCAACACAGACAATCTAAGAAAAAGGACATCACTGTTGGCACTCCAGAAATGACTGCAATCTTCAAAATGGAGAATAAAAAACGACACTTGTACTGCAGTGAAATCTCAAAGAGGAGCAGGAAATTGCTCCATTTTAAAAAAGCAGGAGTCACTAGCGTTAGATGCATATTTTTTTCTCTTATTCCCATTGTACCTTTTGACATAAAGCTTCAGACACTGGACTGCTCAGTAAAAATGTTTGCATATATGTTGCTAATCCTCAAAGTTCTGAAGCGATTGAATCTTTCTGACATTTTGGGGCTACAAAATAAATAATCCAATAATTATTGGATAGTGCTGCTTAAAAAGCCCATGAATATAGATGTATTGTGAACATCTCAATTCACAGCATTTGAATTTCTTCATGTACAAAATTCTCTTTCTGAGATGTTTGGGATGTTTTTCTTGTGTTGTGTTTCACTTGAGGGATCAGTCCAGACAAGCAGACCTATTCTGCCTTTAACAGTTTTCATTTTCAAATTCATTCCTAGTGGCAAAAGCAGCCGTATATTTTCTTCTAACTGGATATGAAAAGAATTTAAATTTAACTTGATGAAACCTGTGTGGATCTGCACAGCTCTCTGCCTGTTGTGGTATAATGTGCCAGTAATGCTCATATAAGAAAGTGCTGTAGCCTGTCTGGTGCTCCACTATTAGAAATGATGGCATAGATTTCATGACAGCCAATCAGGCGAGCTATTGAGCACCTGGTTCATTTGCCGCTGTGGAGAGGCGAGACACAGGATCCGGCCTCGAGTCCCTGGGGAGTCACCAAGCACTGCGTGTGCTCGTAGGGGTCAGATGGCAAAGATCTGGATTTGATCAAGAGCTGTGGGGGTTGTGGTGGTGTTGTCGATGGAAACATGAGAGAAGGACTGGGACTCAGAGTAAATGGGTGGAGGGATGGAGGAGGAGAAAGAAAGACGCTATTGAAAAAAAAGCTTGCTGTTTTCACCCTGTTTTGGATGCAGGTACTGTTGCATCCTGGTCCATGCTATGCCAGTGGAGAAATTGCCAGTATATCATCATTCAGGAAATGTAGTGGCATGTGGAGAAATGAAAAGGAGAGGTAAAACTGACAGAATGCAAATGGCTTGCAGGTGTTGGAATGGAAATGAAATGAATGGCAGATGAGGTGTTTCTGTCCGCTTATAGAAATACAGTGACAGAAGTGACCCAAATTGTCTAAAACACTGCTGCAAATTGCTGCGAGCTAAGGCTTGCCTTGATTCTCTCCTGCTTCTTCTCACTTCTGTCTCACTGAGTCTCTTTTCTTTCTCTTTCCTTGTCAATTGTTTTCTTCTGTACCTCATTCCCTCCCCCTGTCACTGGAATGGTTTTCAAAATGAAATCTCACATATCACCAATTTTCAAACCACGACATGGTGTTTCGTGCATAGAAGATGTTACTATAGCAACAGGGCAATAATTCATCCCCCTGCTGTCTTGCACAGATCGTGTTGCATGAATTTGGCCTGACGTATGATTCCTGGGATACCATGTATGCTCTCTGTATCTGGACTTCTTGTCTGATTCAGCTGTTTTTGACATTAACTTGCTGCAAAAGGGTTCAGGGTTTGTTTTCTGATGGTGAACAGTGGTGACGGCTCTGGTGTGGAGGGTTCTGGGTGCACTTAGTAGGCGGGTGATTGACAGTGTGAGAATGAGCCACTATACATGAGTTGATTATGCAGAGATTCGTATCCTCCCTGCAACACCTGTATGTCTTTGCCAGTGTGACTGAACCAAATATTTATTTATTTATTTTTTGGGAAAATAATTCTATTTTTCTGAAGCTGCTAAGTTGCTCAAGAATGAGATCCTTGTCCTCATCTTCTCATCAGCCATCTTCTCAAGGGTGAGAGCTGCTTTGACCCCGAGTCCAGACCTTCTTGTTTACCTCACAGATTAATATGCGGCTCTGGTTGCTGCCTGCTTCTAAACGTCTCTTTCGGTTCATTGGCATGATTTTCACTGCTGTTGTTCCTCTTCATTTACCTCGTTTATCAGTTTGTTACCCAAATGAATAATGGATGAAACTGCTTGTTGCCTCGGCGACATGCCAAGATCATCACTATCATGCGTTTACTCGTAAAAACCAGGTCCGCTGCCCTCTTTCCTCATCCCCCTGATTCCTCCCCCACCACTTCTGGATGACAGACAAGTTGCCACAACAGGACTCACTGCTCCTGCTGTGATTGAGTCTTAGGTGTTGCGCACAACCTGATGAAGATGAAGAGGGAAGGCCATGAGAAAAGGACAAGAAGAAGTCAATACACAGGATTTGTCAGGGCTCCATAGACATGCGTAGTTGCCCTTGTGTTTCACCTGTCCTATAAAAATTGATTTTTATTACTTAGTAACCCTGGAATGGCTTTCTACTGCAAGATTCATTCCTCCATCCACCATTTCTCTATATTAACATTTAAAGGGGTATGGGAACTATCCCAGTCTGCTTTGGATGAAAAGCAATGGAAAACCCTAAACAGAGTACACAGGGTAAACATTCAAGTTCTCACAGAAGTGTTCAAACGATGGACCTTCTGGGGTGTGAGGATGCAATGTTAACTCGAACGGAATCTTTTCACATTTAGAAAATTCAAAGATATCTTTAATTACTGTACTCACCATAAAGCATCTGTAAAACATGTCTGTGGTAAAGGCACAGACATGTTTTACAGACAGCAAAAACATGTGTTCTCCATTACAGCAATGGGCCTGTTATCAAGTGCGATAAACTCAGCTACCCTCTTTGTAATCTTTTTAACCTTAACTTCTCTCTTCCTTTAAACGCATCAGCCTGTGTTTGTTGTTGTTTTGGTGCAGCGACAGCCTTTGCCTGAGCATACTCGCTGTATTCCGTTTTGTGTTTTTTTTTTTTTTTTTAAGATGCAAATGAAGTTTGTAGTGTAGTATTTTGCTGTACAACTACCAATGCATGAAACAGCCTCATTGCAACTTTACAAATTGCATTTTCCAGCAAAAAGGATGTCCACACCGTAGACGTTTAATCACGTCCTTTCACATTTTGGTTCACAGCTGATGTAAAAACAAAAGATCAGCATGGCCACGTGTCCAATCCGATCCAATTCGATCATTTAAAATATGCCTTGATCGCCCTGAAATCGTTCTCACAGATTGGATCAGGACATCTCTAGAGCTTAGACCCCACAGCCTGAACCAACACGAGACAACTTCTCTTACAAAATCTTGAATTTATGGTTATCCATTCAAAAGCCACAGTACTTAGGCCCTGGGGGGACTGTAGCTGTTCCCAGCTGACACTGGTTAAGAAGAAGAATACCAGGTCGCCCGTCCATCACAGGGCAAATACTTAGAAATGGACAACCATTAACACTCACACCTACAGGCAAGTCACCAATTAATCCGCTCTGCATGGACTGTTGAGAAAGATGGAGTACCTGGAGGAAACTCACACAGGCATGGGGAGAACATGCAAACTCCACACAGAAAGGCCCCAGACAGCCCTTGAATTCATGTCATGTTTTTAAAAAAGTACTTTGCTCCTTAAAGGTGCACTGCACTGCCACCTTTGTCGACACTAGTTAGATGCTAAAATTGAGGCCAGTTACCAGGGAAGATTGAGGTTTTTCAGCTGTGACCCAGCATCAGAAAAAAATGATACTTTATCGATCCCTGTGGAGAAATTCTCTTTTCTCTTGTCTTAAAGATGGAGGTTAGAGATCAGGGTCAGTCACAGGGCAGCAGGCAGAAGCTGCAGGAGTCTTGCTTAGCGACAGCCTAACAGGCAGGATATTAATCAAAGCAGGATTTTTAATCCGGGTTTTCCAGCTAATCACTGTCGGCATGTGAGGCAAGTTACTTAGCTGGGAACAGTTAAAAAGGAGAACATGAAACATCAGTAAGCCTATTAAACTTGCTCGGGCTTTTAACTAGTCTTCATCTTTTTTTGAAGAATGAACTAGAAAACAGCCAGTGAACCATCTAGTTTCTTTTTTGTTTGCAGATTTTAGTGCTCCCATTTATTCTAACGCTGTAGCACAGTGTTGTATTTGATGGAAGATGTGTCTGTCTCTATATCTGTATCTATATAGTTCTCCGGTGCACTATTATGTATAAATGCTTGTGTTTAAGAGTATTGTTGTGTGTGTGGGAGGGAAGCAGTTAAAGCCTTGTTGTTGACAGACAGCTGGTCTGAAGGTTATGCGAGGGTTTATTGTTGTCTGTCAGCTGGCTGAGGAGTCGGATGATAGTTCTTGTCTGCTCACTCCAGCCAGTAATGGCACTCGTTCCTGCCTATGGTTTCCTTCTAACTGCAAACCACCTATAACAGTGCTGAGCCTGCTGAACCCTGTGCTCAGGACAACAGTGCACAACAACCAAGAGCAGGAGAGTGCAATTTTTATTCTTGTACCAGCAAAATGCTGGTAACAATGTTTTATAACAAATTGGGGTTCTATCATATTTTCTTTTACATGTAACAAAAGAAGCCACATTTTGCCTTAAACATTGTTTCAAACAACTAGGTGCCAAAGAGGCACATAGCTAAGCCTATTTCTAGATAGGCTTTTATATTCAATCAGTCAATCAATGTTTTATTAGATCTCCGAGGGGCAATTTAAACTACAGCCGGTAGTAACATCCATTCGCAGCAAATGAGTACAAGGCATCAATGGACAGAAGACATACAAAACAATACAAGGTTAAGAGAAAGAAGACAAGCTCCTAAAAAATAGGAAAATATAATACATAAAGTGTAAATGTAAGGTTTTATTTTTGTAAAAAAAAAAAAAAAAGCAAACCTCAGAATTTAAAACAATTATTTCTATAGTTGTTTAAAAGGCCAGTGACTGCTGGGATGAAAGAGTTTTTCAGTCTGTTCGTCCTGCATCTTGGTAATCTGCATCTCCTGCCTGAAGGGAGTGGCTTAAAGGTGAACATCATTTAGTCTATAAAATGTGTGAAAATACATAAAGCCCAACATATTAAAATTCCTTGTTCAGTCCAATGCATTGACCCCAATAGCAGTAGGTTCAGCAAGTGCCCCAAAATAATGTGTTAACAGCCAATTATAACTGTGTAGCAGCTGGAGTGAGGTTGGTGTAAACGGATAGGTCAACAAAACCTAAAGATTTTAACAGGACTGCCAGTATTATTTTTTTATTGTATGATCATGATTCTTCCCTAAACTTATATATATGACAATAAGGAACTATACCTAAATCACAATCTTTCCTTAAACATAATCAGGTTGTTTTTGTATAACTGACTTGCCACTGAACACTTATTTAAATACTTTGCTGGTATACACCCACACGTACTTACACTCTGCAGCTTCTAGTTTGGATCCATGTGTAAATGTTTTATGTTACCTGTTATATAAGCCCTGCATGTATTCTTTGTGGATCAGTGTCATTTCATTGGCACCTGGTTGCTAATAGTCAGTGTGCCTTGTGTGCATTTACAACTGAACTTTATCTGTTTTCAGTCTAACAGAATGAAACATTGCAGACACAGGGTACATTTTAATACCTGGTGCTAAGCAGGTCATTCATTTTCCTGACCATGACTGCAGCCTGAAAACAGCTATTTCGTCACCACGGCACCATATTTTTATTAGGCTTCTGGTTTCAGCACAGAGCGTCGTCCGACTGTCCTCCTGTTAAAAGAGACTAGAATTATTTACTAGGACGAAAAAAGGAATGGCGCAGAAAGCTGTCGTTTGAGAGACTATCTTCACTACATGCCATTTGATTAGGCATATAAATAATTTATAGCCATTTAATTTACAGGCTGCGTCTCAACAAGGGGGTACTGCTCGTCAATTAATATTCTCTTTCTGCTCTCTGTGTGAGAAGATCCAGCTCGACGTGTAGCCAGCATCCAGTGACAGGCTAAGAGAAAAGAGAAAAGGAAGAGAAGAAGTGGAAAGAGCACATTCATTACTGTAAATGCAAATGAAACAGCCCCAGTGTATAATAGCTTGTCACTGTCAGCTTTAATGCCAGCAGGTAATTCAGCTTGTGTACAGTCTTATGTATTTCACAGCACCACACTGTATATTGATCCATCATGCTGTAGTGAAACAGAAGTAAAGCCAACAGTAATTATGTATTCAAATAAATCAGGATTATTGAGGTAGAGCACATGGGATTTGCTGTACTGTACTGTACTGTACTGTACTGTAGAATCTAAGTCTGAATCTAAAATAGAACATTTCTAGATCAAATTAGTTCACATGGTTCAGACAGTGCTCATTAAACAACTAAAAGCTTTTATTTGCAAGAAATGTTAAACATTTTTTACTTTCTGTCCTGGCATCATTTCCTTAGCCAGGCCGGCCAGACTCACTCTTTACTTAGCGAAAGAATGTGGGTCTGGACCTCCTGCCTTAGGGAGTCTTTTTCTCCAGCTTCAAATGAGCCGGGCCAATCGCAGCTTTTTATCTGCAATGGGGCGGGCTTTATGCGTGTCTTCTTCGTAACATTGCTCATTGCCAGTCCCAAGTCTGCAAATCTTTCTACAACAGGTTTTTGTAGTTTAATCCTCAAAATATGCACAAAACTGGTGATAACACCGTGGAAACCACAACATTCATTTACTAGCATCTCTACTCTATCGCTGTTAGGTTTTGTATATATACAGAAATGTGTGTGTGTGTGTATGTATTGAACACCAAAAGGGAAGAAGGAAATTGTATGGCAGGGAATCCAGGAGAAAAGCCAGGGAACAAAGTAGACACAGGTGAACCCCATTACCCAGAGCTAACTACAGGGGACACAGGAACTGGGCACCAAACAAAAGTCCCACTATCAGGAAGCCAGAACAAGAGCCATGACAATCTCATGCCATGTTGGATTAACACTAGGTTTGGTTGTTGATACTGGTCTCACTGTCGCTTTGCTCGCGTCTTATCATTTGTTTCTCTGATTGGTTTATTCTGCATCCATTGGCCCGCCCCCTGGACTTCGATCTCAAACAAAAAGATTCCAGATGAATTCTTTGCATAGAATAGGAAAAGAGTTAGTCTGGCTGGCCGGGCTGTCATTTCCCATCAGTGGGGAGCAGCATATTCCCATGGACTTTATTATTGTTAGCTTTAAAACTGTCTCTCCCCTGTATCTTTGACATTTGTGTTAAGTTATTCAATGGTAATAATAACATTACTCACTACTTCCTGTTTCTTCTGGCTGATTAGTGCCAATATCCTAGATTCAGTACTGATACCAACATAAAAGTACAGGCAATAGTAGTTTTTTGTTTTGTTTTAAACATTTTACCACCATACAGTTGGCCATACTCCTCAAATGCTCATGGTTAGATCAATTGCCTGATTAAAATATTGTCTATATTTTCCTTTGTCAGGCAAAAGAAGTCTGACCAAGTCATGTCAACTTTCTATATCTGACATTTCTGGACAGTACTCTAAAGTGCCGTTACATTTATACCCAGTCCTACCTGTGGCTGTCTGTTCTCTGTCCAAACCAGTGCAAAGTAAGCTACTGCTGTGAATTGGCCATGTTAAAAGGACAGTTCCCAACTTATAATGATGGGTCATCATAAATGTCTTACCACTTTTCTCTGCACAGCAGGACCAGTGTCACTTGGCTAGTTCCCGATGACAGATGGCTGACTTGGCCAGAGACTGACATCTGTATCATCCCTTAGCTCCATGGTCTTTTCCTGTGTAAAGACTGCCAGACCCAGCCACTCCTCCTATGATTCCCTGCTCCAAGCCTTCCAATGCTACTGCCACAATTGGCTCCATATGCTAGCCACATGGAGAAGTGTCACTCTCCACTAGCTCTGCCTGCAGCAGCCAAGAGCCCAGATTTTGCTCTCTCTCCTTTTCCCACCTTTTCCTTCTCTCACTTCTACATTTTTAGCCATTTCATTATTCCCCTGCTTGTGCCCGTCCACTGGAATAATTTCCAAAACAGCTATTAAGAGAAAAATGTTAGTGCTGAGGACCTAAATAAACAGGGCAAGGCAGTGAAGCAGGGAGGATATTACATCCTGCATTCATTATTGTTGTAAGTGATGATGTACAGAAGTGGCTTGCTAGAAAATCAGAGCTAATAATGAGTTACTGAATGAGTTCTTTATCATTGGGTAGACTATGAAAAAGGAAAGAGGATGGTCAGTGGTCAGCAGGCCTGAGAACATCAGCCCTCAGCCTAATGCAAGCATCTTTTATCTTCAGATGGGTCCAGAGGAAAGGAGTATCACTTTCACTGAATGAGATGGAGCAGAATGTCCAGCGATGGATAGGTCCTGGATCAGTTGGCTCAGACTAAACTGCAAAAGCAGGTCATGGCAGCATGGGGTGAAACGGGAGAAAGAGGATAATGTGGCCAGAAATGTTTAGCTTAAACAGGTGCATCATTTTAACTGGAGACTCCTGCGTGGATGTCTAAACATCACTGGTTAGTAGCCTAAACAAAGTCAACATGCGCATCTCAGGCTTACAGCTGATGCCAGATTTGAGATGACCCGAATGCTGTGATTCATGGAACATTCATGTTCAGCTCTGAGCTGCATTTCGCTGCTTTTGGCATCATAGTGTACCCAAGCTGACAACAAATATTGGACAATGTGTTAAACTGTGAGTCACAGTGTGTGGAGCCCACCCAGTGTTGGAACTCTCGCACTCACATCAGTGCTGAACAATAGTACCATCCACAGAATCAGGAAAAGTGTTGTTGTGAATGAGAGTTTTGACTGACACAGCATAAATGTATTGTCTAACAATGTGCTGGAGCAGTCCTTAAATAATGTCTTAGCACATTTCAGGCTGTGCAGAGATTTTTGCATGTTGGTTCTGACCTGATGATGAAAAAGGGAAATATTTTACTGCTGACTTTCATTTTCATAGCCAGTTCTAGTGGAATTTATATGAGAACCTTTTTGAGTCTAACTCTGTAGTGCCTGGATAGGAGCCCGATCCCATTACTGTTTCAGGCCTCCTGTTAATTATTACTAACCTCATAATAGCAAATTAAAGGAAAGGAAATTTTGTGAAACATAGGCCACTGGAGCAAAAAACACCAAATGAGGGAATATCTTTTCTGCTCATCTCCTCAGTAGTTTCATAGACTGACAGCCATCGGTGTGTTGCAGCTGTGGTGGCCCATCACCTGACTAACACATTTAATGGTTGTTTTTCTTTTAACTTGTCTCCCATCTGTACTTTCTGTCTGTAATTCTTCCTTGTAGACTGTAAAACACATTAAACATAATCAGAACACAACACTATTTTTTTTTCATAGGTTTGTTGACTTTTGGTTGTCATAACATTCATCAGAGAGGTGTCTTGTTTTTGTCCCTCATCATCATCTGTCTTGGTAACTCCCACTGTTCTTGAGTCCCTGCTCAGCAGAGGTTAATGTTGTTAGCCATGCACAGCTGTGAGAGGCCCCAGTCTTGTTGTTGCTGGATCGGCACCGGCTCCATTTGGAGGTTTGATTGCTGGGAATTCTGGGAATCTGTTGGATGGTGAAAGGAAGTCGGACTTACTATGACTGGAGTTAATACCGTAGCAATAAAATTTAGCCCATCTGGTAGCATCTCACTGCCATAGTCCACTGGGTGAGGACTGTGGGCCGCCCTCCATCAGCCCCTCTGCACGGCTCGATGCACATGAAGAATTCAACATGGCCATACAATGTCGACCTAATGTCTCTGAATGCTGAATGTGTGGCCTTGAATTCATAACTCACTGGTGAATTAGATATATTTGTAAGTGTCACTTCACTGTTGTTATTTGGGGCAACAGGGCCATAAAAATACAGACTAGAAAATAACAATCAGCAGCTCCTGATCGAGCTTCGAGATGCCATTGGCTGAAAATAACTTTCATTGCAGCAAACATCTCATTATCTAGACACACACACACATTATCATAGAGCACAACAAAATATAACACAAACTGTCAAGTAATACAGTAAATTATCGTAGAAATGAGGCACACATGAATAGTTGACTGAGCCAGCAGACAGGCTTTAGTGCAGCGAATTACAAAATCCGTTCTAAATTTGAACAGACTTTATTCTTTTCATCAACATCATTAAAACCCTCATTTACAATGGACAGCAGGGAAGGATGATCTCTAATGCCATTAGTGAAAGCTACAGCTTCGCTTTTGATAGCTCCTGCTTTGAAAAATGGACAGAATCCCACTCTAATGGGGTGTTGGTGCATTCATCAGCGGAGATTTTTTTACACACCCTAATGTACAAAGCTCTTGTTGTCACATTTAGAGATAGATCTTTACACAGTTATTTCCCAAACAGATACCACATTCAGCTGAAGGAGCCATACTTATTTCATGATCTAGATCCTAAAGGTGTAAAACTAAATCATAAAACTCAGCCAGTAGTGTCATCACAACAGGTTGGAAGACTTAGTTCTGTGTTAATTTTATCACTTTTGAACCACAAGAAATTTATCCCTTAGGTGCTTAGTCACCTTTACCATCTGTGAGAAGATACTCAGTCTGGATCAGCACCGCAATTAAACAGCTGAATGTCAGCTGAAATCTTTGGAGAACTGGTACATTTAACTAGTTAAATAAAACAGCACACACACGTTCACATCTGGCTCAGTGACAGTGACACAGATGATGCCGTGCTTATAAAAAATGACACAGTCCTGACTGGAAACCATTTACCATTGTGAAGTTCCAAAAATATTTTCCTATGTAATCTGGCCTTTGACCTTGTGGTAGTGCAGCTAGAATGTAGTTTGTATGTGTAATATATAGAGATGATGCAAAAAGAGAGCAAATTGTGCCGTTCTTTGATGCTGGCTGATTCTTTTCAAACTAAGTCTTAGTGGTAACAGTCTCTTTTTTACATTTAGTGAAGAAATTCTCTATCAGCAAAGGCAACAACTGTTTTCTCTTAGATGAATGAATTAATCATCGCTGGCCAGGCAGAAGACTGGGACGTGTGCCGCACAGACACACACACACACACACATCATAATTGAAGCATAATTGCCAATCAGTTATAGAACTTGACAAATTTCTAACCTTCTACATAAAGAATAACACCCTAATATGCATAGGCACACACATACCACCTTTTAGTTCTGCCAGACCATTAAACAAGAGAACAGCTCCTTCGGCCTCTTAATGGAAATTGCCATTTCAAAGCCTTCAGACAGAGAGATGTTAACCTTGTGTGATACTTGTGGCATTAAAAATGGATCAAAGCAGCTGAGCTTTGATGTCGACGGAAGATTTTATTTGGGTTGTGGCTGTTGTGTGCTGACTCCACAGCACCCTCTGCTGGGACAAATTAGCATGTCATGTATAGTAACTACTTGTAATGTCATAGTGTCATGCATTTCTGTGTATCATAATTGTTTTAGCCTTTTGCTACACTGGCTGAGACAATGAGCCCGATGATACAGTGGCAAAGTTGAACAGGCAGACAAAAGGGAGGCAACAAGTAGACAGCAGCTGTTTTCTTTTTCTTTTCAGTCAGTCATCAATCAGTTTTGTTATGCAATGTGAGAGCTGCTGTACTCTGTCTGGGGTATCCTGTCTGGAAAGACGGGGGAGGCACCTGTGGGTGGGTAGTGTTGCTGATGGTGCAGAGGGGGAGGATGAACTATTGACCCTCAGCAGGCAGTCTGAAAACCCAGCTTCTCTTGTATTAGAGTTTCCCCCGCAAAGCTCAGCTTAGGCCTGGGAATGAACAGAACACTCTGTCCAATAGATAAATGACTTTGGGGGGAAGAGCACCTACCTGTTAGTGCGTGTGAGTGCGTGTGTGTGTGTGTGTGTGTGTGTGTGTGTGTGTGTAGACTTAAAGACAGAAGGAGCCGCTCTGCTGTGTGTATGTGCTAGTTTCTGTTGGACAGAGAAGGCAGTTGTGTGTGCATACATACAATTCCTCTGTGGATGCAGCCACTGTATGCATCACCATCACTGTGTATGCATGTGCGCACCCTTGTGTAAAGTGCAGAGTGGGGGGAGTGAACAGCGGAGATGGAGATGGAGACACAGATAGAGTGAAAAAAAAACATAAATAATTGATGCCAGATACCGCCTTGCATCTGCCGCCTGCTGCCGTTGAGTTTGTTCAAAGCAGATATTGACGCAGGGTCCTGCTAACACACAGAATAACCACCCCTCTGTTCTGACCTCATTATTACATTAGACAAGGATTGCTTTTAAAAAGGGCAAAAAATTCTCTGGTGTAAAACAGATGCAAGTGTTTTTGCCTCAGATCATTTGCCAGATCTGCTGAATATATTCATTTTGCCATATTATTTAAATTGGGGGGGAAGAAAGCTATTCCTAGTTGTCATGAGAGTGAGTCAGAAAATCAGGTCCAAATGGGATTGTTAATTAATTGAATATTAGTAGGTAGGGAATGCATGTGAGATTCTCAGGGTGATTTCTCCATGTTGGTCAAAAACAAGTAGATTAGGCTGTTTGGAGAGACTCAATACATGATTGACTTTAATGTACTTAAATTTTGCTCTCCCCTCTGCTGTCCTGGTTTCTCTCAGCTTGCCTCATTAAATCTTTGTAGAAATTCTCCAGCTTTTGTGGAAGAGACTTTCTTTTGATTAGACTATAAACAAATGGAGGAGTTGGTTGACATCTCCCAAGACTGTGCTCCTCTTTTGTTTTTCTGCCCCCTCCCCACTCTGACAGGACTTTAAGGACTGTTCCCCAACGCCTTTATTCTTCCTCATTTTCTTTTTTTTCCTGTTCTCTCACACAACTCCAACCGCTCCTCCCCTCTGCCTTTGTTAACGACGGCCTCTCATCCACTCCCCCCACTTCTCTCTCTCTCTCTCTCTCCCTCTCCCTAGTGCACTGTCTCTCTTGCTCTCTCATTATGCTCTCATCCGTTCCGCTGACTGAGGGCTGAGCGAGGAGCGCTCAGGAGGAGAGTGTTTGGAAAACGCTGCTGCTGATTTCTCTGTAAAAAGACTTTTTTAAAAAAAAAAAAAAAAAGGTGAACCGAAGTGTCAGGAGCTGCTTTTCTCTTTTGCAACACTCATCTTCCCTCCCCTCTCGCTGTATTACCATGTCTGTCTGCTGACTTCTCTCACTGACTCACTCTTCTCCGCTTTAGCTGGCTGACGGAGTACGCTAACGCTGGGACCAGTACCTGCTGCTTGGGGATTAAGTGCACAATGAATACGCTGAACCTAATTTGTTGTTTTGGCTGTCGGTGAATGTTGGGTCCTCACAGAACAAAAGCGACAGGATAAATCCTTGTGGCCAGGACACTGGAAGCATCTCTGGACTATAGCAACCCAGTGAAAATGGGACTGGATGGTTGAGGAAGCTCATCAAAGAGAGATGACAGACAAACAAAAAATGAAAAGACTGAAGAAGTTTTTTTTTTTCTAAAATGTTTAAATAGAAGAGCCAAAATCAACCAAGTCTTACGAGGATCAGGATGCAATGAAAACCTTTTCCACTCATTATTTTGTAGGGATTGTCTGTGAGGGTGCTGACACGAGAGAGGAAATCCCAACAAATCTGTCTCAAGCTTCTAGGTTGATTTCTGATCAGATAAAGATTTTTTTCTCCTGTTCGATTTAGGAGTTTATTTATTCATAGTGTCTGTTTTCTGCGGCTTGTTGTCAGCTGCTTCGAGGAGAAGGCGGCTCTTCACTGACAGGTCGAGTAGCGATCACGATTGTTCTCCTCTCCAACTTTTTCCCCCTCTCCACCACTTCTGACCTGCTTTCAGCTCCAGCGTACCAGTGGGGTAGGACACAATTGCTTAGCCCCTCCATGAGACTGGCCAGGAATAAAGGTTATTGAACTGACGGGCAGTGGCCCACACACTGGAGTAGAGGGGACGAAAAACACACAGTCTCTGTGACTCCGGGAAGCATATGGTTTAGCAAGAAGCAGCCAGCTGCTTTCCAGCCATCCAGCTAATCACGCTACAGTAGTTACAAGTTGCTCTGGTGACGGTGTCAGGTTTGGACGGATCTTTCATGCCGTGGTCGTATATCTCTTCACCCTGACAGAAGCCCCTGACCGTAATCCAACGGAGCCAGTCCAGTACAAAGAAGCAGTTGTGTTAAGTTCGAGGATCGCCAGGCAAATCATTGCCCAGGAGAGCAGCTAACCATCGTTGCCCCAACTGGAGACAAATGCAAGGAACTAAACAAGCTGCTTTGCTGTAACCTCTTAGGGAAATATTTGTGACACATGTTGTTGGTGAGCACCAGACCTTGGCTTGGTTTGTAAAGGCTTTTGACAAAGAAAAAGGGGGAGTGCGCCAGCATCCCTTCACATCCGTCTAATTACCAGTCAGGTCACTGGGAAGAAAAGAGAGGATTCCTTTTCTGGATTTACTGTCAGTCTCCTGTGGAAGTTTTCTGTGTGGCTACCTGGTGCGATATATGAAACATCCACATCCTACTGCACAAATTTCTGCCTTAGGTGCTTCTCACACACATGCTAACACACATATACAAACACATTATCACCACTCACTTAAATCCACACACACGTTTGGACTGGTAGTATAAACAATTTCACAACACACACATACTGACATATTGAAAGCCCATTATTTTGTCGCTTCCCAGCGGACACAGCAGAATGGAGGTTGTCTGGACAGGTGGGGGGCTGTAGGAGTTCAGTGTCCCAGTCCCCCCCCATCTGTCCTCTTTCCCCAAATGGATGTTATTATCTCTAAAAATGTGTTACTTAAAAACTGTTGAAAGCTTACTGCTGCGATTCTGTGACAGAAACAGTCGCCAGGTCCTTGCCACGGTGCACAGCTGGAACCACAGCTGAAACACAGACCATTACGCATCTTTTTTGCTTTTTACTTTTTTTCTTCATCTTCATCCTCTGGCCTTATACCGCCGCCATCATTTTTTCCAACGGATCTTTGGGCACCCCTCGTCGCCCTCCTCGCCCCATCATCTCTTCCACCCTGGAGGGGAGGGGGTCTTTGGAGTGGAGCATGAGTGGGTGTCACTATCCCTCACCGCCGCCACCAGAGCGGGATCGCAGGTACCAGCACAAGGTGTCCCTGGTGGTGCGCTACTTTATGATCCCCTGCAACATCTGTCTGATCCTACTGGCCACATCTACACTGGGCTTCGCTGTGCTCCTGTTCCTCAACAACTGTATGTTGGTTTACCTGAAACTTTATGTCTGAGTTATTTTCTGCTGCATTTTCATCACACCTAACTTTATGCATGTTGAAACAAACGATTGTCCTTGAAACAGAGTCACCCCCAAAACCTAGCTCACCTTATCTTTGATGAAAACCTTATCTGCAACTGAAGCTAACGTCCATAACCCCTCTTTTTATATTGTGTATCAGCAGCCTTCTGAACATGCTTCATATCTCCGAAGCTGTGGCATTTACTTTAAACAGCAGGATGACGTATTAAATGCCGAATAAATGCCTTTGGAGGATGAGAAAGTGTCTTTTGGCCTTGAAAGCCCCAAACCCTCTTGTCATGTGCTTCCACTGCACGTCTTGTCCCACTGTACATATATTGAAAGTTCAGTGGCTCATTAAAGTGGTGGATGCATAATGTTTGTGTGCTTTAGTTGGTAGTTTTGATGGAGGGCATTGAACTTTCTCAGGGAGGCTCTGACAGTAAAGGAAGTACTCATTTCGTTTTTCTGTACCCTTTGAAAAAGTTAAATATCAGTGCCAGAGCACTGCTTGACTTTCTGTCCAGAAACAATGACACTTCTATGACATACAGTAGTCATATGACAGACCTCCCTTCATCAGCGTTTAAAATTGTCTTAGCACAAGTATCTCTACAGGAACCGGCTGCATAAAAGACTCTAGTCTAAAAGAATCTGACGAAGCATTTGATATTGAACAGCATTTCATACTTGATTCTACACATTGGAAGTGTTTAAAAGGTATTAAGATCTAATACTCAGCCTTACCCATGACCAATTTAACCTTAAAAGAAAGTGTAGTTTCACTTCACAGCGTGACTGAAAGAAACATTTGGCAGACAGCTTCAGGTCTTCCCCTCTACTCTTTACCCATCTTACACAGACTTATTCTCTTCACTCTCTCACAGACTCACACAAGTCTATTTCTGAGTCGTCTGTGTTAAAGGTAAAATTGCTCTTGGCTCACTGAAGTGGGCTATTTATGTATGTATTTATACTTGCACTTCATAATCACTTACAAACTATAATAAGTTAATAAGTTAAATAAACACTGTTTCAAATGTTGTCATGCTGCTACATTCAGGTTGAACTGCTGAACAGTTTAAAGTTTGACACTTTGACACTCCTAGTTTGCTCTCAGGAGTGTTTACATCTTTTCTGGATTTGTGTCTTTCTCTCATATTTGTCAGACTTACTAATTGGTAGATGTAAGTGATCAGGGGGAGGTTGGTTCATTTGTAACCTTGACATGTCGCTGAATCAATTTCAGCCAGACAGATTCTATTAGATTTAATACAAACCCAGTTCTAGCGGGCTAATCTTCACCTCTTGGATAACCAAGAGAAAAGAAATCTGCGCTCAAGAAATTGATGAGGTTTAAATGGGCTCTATTATGCTGCCAAGAGGCTTCACTATGTGGCCAGAAAGACAGCTGGATGGATAGTGATAGTGCTGGTAGTGGTGTAGTACATATATGTGTGTTTGGTGGGAGGAGGGGTGTTAGAAAAATTTGCAATTTCTGTTGTCACCATATGGGGTGAAGCATGTCCAGACTCACCCACCAAAACCCCTGTTCAAAACCCTTATGCCTATTAAGGGAGGCCACACACACAGACACACACTCGTTTTATTATTTTGTACATACACGTCAGCCCCAACGAAGGGGAAGGTGACACACATGCAAAGATACATACACATACAAGCCTCTTTGTGCACATGGCTAAATGTCGCAGTCAGACACATATTGATTTGCTGAAGATATAGGGTGAATGATGGCCATGTCGTGACATTCACAGGGCTTGGAAACATATGCAGGCTTTTCCAGCTGAGATGGGAAAGGTTGATATTTTTATGGAAAGACCTTATCTTGTCCTCTTTGTACACCACCTTCTCTTCTTTACAATGCACCTGGATCCATGCATGTTTGTTTGTGGGTGTTCAGGCATGTTTACAAAGTTGAGACAGCAAGTACAGCATTCGTGGATGTTTTAATATATGCTCAACTACTCTCCTTTACACTTGGAGCAAAACTTTGTATCTTGTCATGCAAATTTTTTCTCTTCATTTTATATGTTTTCTGACCCAATTTGAAATCAGTTACTGTCATGACTGACTGGGAAACAGCTTCAGTAGACACTTCATTATTCACCTATAGCATCAAGCTCTCTCCTCATTTTTCTCTCTCACACATGCTCTCTCTCCTTCTCCCCGGAAGCCTGGGCTGTTGACAAGCAATTTTAAATGAGTCTAAATTTAAAACTCAGCTGTGTCTTGGGATGCCGACGGGTATCGCAGAAGTCCTAAGAAAGGCTTTAGTGGGGTGGTTGGAAAAATGTGTTAGTGGGGTAATTGATGTGATGCGTTTTATCTTCCTTATTATCCCTCAGTGCAGAGACATTGGAGAGATGGCTGAGCTGCCGCACATCCTTTCTGAATGTGTTGGTGTGTTTGTTCGGCGAAGGCAGCTCTGACAACTCATCGAGGCTCTGCTTAGTGAGTCAGACAGCTGAGTTGGCTGCAGCAGTGCACATGGTGGTTTGGTTGGGTTGTGCTCAGTATTCCAGTGCCCTGGTACATTGTGACCAGTGTATGATGATGTTGTTCAGGGCACACACTATGTTTGTGAAAGGCTGTCCATTTGGTGACATTTTGGTGTTCTCATCATTAATAAATGATGAGAACACACAGTCACAGAAAAATCCCTGGAGATTAGAACTGATGCTCAGTGGTGTTTGTTTTTCAGTGGTGGTGTTTTCTGTGCAAGAAATAGATGCAATTAGCAAAAAATACGATTCAGCAAAACCTAGAAGTGCAATCTGTAAAATGTCTTTCCAGACCCAATGGAGGGAACAGTGGCTGTCACCTTTAAAACAAAACATGATTCCCTGTCCAGACCCAGTGTGTTTGGTTTGTCCACTCTGGTGTACTGTAGAAACATGGTGGCACAACATGGCTGCATCCGTGAAAGGAGACCCGTTCCCTATGTAGATTTAAAAGGTCCATTCTAAGGTTAAGAAAATGCAGTATAGGTTGGTATTTTCTTCTGATTACACACTAATGATAGTAACATATTTACATACTGTATTCCATTTCTGCTAATCGATCACTCTGAATGTTACACATTGAACTGGTAGAGCTGAATATGCTTTTGTTTGTCTTGTCAGTGTTGCATCAGAGCTGTTTGTCCATCGTGTCTATACATTGTCTAACTTAACAGGTGCTTGTTTTTGTTCTGAAATGATTAGCTGCTTAATCAAATAACAAATCAATTACTATAATTTAAATAGAAGATGAATCAAATAAAAATGCCAGACATTGTTTGGTTCCAGCTTCTCAAATGTGATTTTTTTTCCCCCTCTAGTTAATATTGTAGATAAATATTTGTAGATTCTCAAATGTGATTTCCCCCCCCCCCCCCCCTCTTGTTAATATTGTAGCTAAATTTAAGATTGTTTATCAGATAATATAAGCAATTTGTGGACATTCCTTAAAGGTCTGGAAAAGGCTTTTTCACTATTGATTTTAGTGTCTATTGTGTAATCAAAAAAGTTTGAACTATCAGTATTAGGTACAGCCTTAATTCAAATGTTGCTTCAATTTTGATATTTCCCTGCAAACCAATGTAAAAACAAACTACATGTTCTTCATCCTCCACTGCTTAGTCAACTTCGTCCTCGTTTGTGTCAGAAGAGAAAAATACTCACATTTCATGAACATTTAATCAGACACTAAACGCTGCAGGTCTCGTTTTATGGTTCCTTACAAACGATCCAGTCTTATGTCAGGGTCTGCTATGTGTCGACCAGGGGAGTAGCAGGAAGTCATTTTGTATGTTAGGGTGTTGCTACAGATATTTATGTAATCACTGGGTCAAATTTTCAATTCTATCTTCTATCTTTCAAACCAAAGCGAAAACAGCTCCCTTCCCCCTGTGTTCTCAATTCGTCTGCACTCTTATAAAATCCAAAGTCATCCAGAAGACCATAGAAACAATAAATGACAAAACAATGATGACACTGCTATTCCTGAAATGTACTCTGTCCATTAGCTCAGCTGGGTTCCTGTGGGGCCCAGACACTTCATTAGAATGTGTTGGATAGAAAAGCCAAGCCTGTAGACAGAATGTGTCTCTTTTTTTTGTAGCAACTCAATTACTTGGCCTTTACTCCTGGGAAGTCTCTGAATCCCCTTAAAACTAAAAACCTTTTTCTCTCTCTTTCTCTTTTATCTGTTGCAGACAAACCTCCTCACTTCACGCCGGCCCAACCTCCTGATGGTAAGTCCTCTGTGGTTTCTCTCTCCCCTCTTTTCGTTGACCGCTGCTGGTTTCAGGGGGGTGATGCCTGTGAATAATGACGTCCGATGGCGATTCCTGCCTTTGAAGTGTGTCTGTTATGTGTCCGGTTTGGCTGCTCCGCTTTTTGTTTCTACGCTGTTGGTATGGCATGCACGTGGCCAGGTCTACCCAGGGCTTTGATGTAAAAAGGATCTTTTGATGACTTGATTTGATCTGCTCTACACGGCTAGTTGGGCTGATGTTCAATACCTGTTACAGCAGCAGTGGTCACAACCTTCTGATAGGGTCTAATAGGGTAATACCGCCCACTGTCCCTGACTATTCCACATTACTTTGCTACTGGTAATTTGTAGATGAAGGACACAGAGCAGCACAGTCACCTCACCTTGCCCGACAACCAGTACCTCCCCAGTACCTTCCCTCCCACCATATCCATGTACTTTGCAATGGATGCTGCAATGTTTGTCATTTTCTAGTCCTGTGACACATTAACTTAAAAAGGAACTTTTTTTTTTTCAAAATGTTGGATCAGGCTTTAATTGGAAGAAAAGGACTGTTTTCAAGCTGCTTCCATGATTGAAAAAGCACAGTGAGACAGTGTTCGACTTTGTTGTATTTTTTACCCCACTGACAGTGAGCCAGGCACGGACTCCTACTAGTTCTGAAGGTGTTGTATCATCCTGCTTATGTGCCAACTACAAAGCCAGATGTTTAGATGGAGAAAACACAAGGAGAAAATGTTTCTAATGATCCCGGCCGACCAGCCGATGGCAGGGACAAAAGGCCACAGTGGGGGCTTGCTGAATTTGTTTCTGATAATTGCTAAATCACTTGCCCCATAGGACTGTATCAGATTAGGGGTAGTTTATGATGAATGTGAATGAGTGGCAGAGTCGGGACAATGGGCTGTTCACTGTCAATGTAAAATGGCTATGCCATTTGGCTTTAACAAATAATTGTGCTTGATTGGAGCATTTCTCAATTTGGCCTTGTCTCAACACCTGAGGAGTGTGGAATTCTTCTTTTGTGCCCAGCATCTCAAAGCAGTAGAGATTCACTTGCAGCCAAAACTGTTTACAGCAGCTATTTGTTTTTGTTTTAATGACAGATGAAATTGACTTGACAAATCATTATATCTCACGGAGAGGTCTCTGTTTGTCTGTTTCTGAAGTAAATATTGCCATAAAATTTGGCTTTCTACTGGGAAAATGAGAAACAGTGCAGGCAGTGAAGCAGCCAATTTTAGTCTTCCATTGAATTTTCCCCTACAAAAGAAATAACGCCCTGCTTATCGATTGAGCCACTCATTTCCCATGTATTAAAGTTTTTGCTGTCTGAGGGGCACAGTTTGTTTCTGCACTAGTCAACCGTTTAAAAGCTGCTCCTAGCCCTTAATTACATTTCCAATAGTTCTGTAGGCTTTCCATCAGCAGCCTATGCTGTTTTAATGTGCCAAGCAAAACAAAAAGAAAACTCTCCAATCAGTGGGGTAAGCCTGCCCTATGGGATGCAGTTTCTCTGGGTCATTTAACGCTAGAGAGATTAGTGAGACAATTAGAGTTGGCCCAAATATGACAATAGGCCACTTGTTGGAGACGTATACTTCTAGTAGTGGCGTGGAGGACCGATTTAGATGATGCTGTAAACCAGCAGAGGTCTAATATAACTCTGCCATTAGTCAAATCTGCTCCAAAAAGCACTACTGAACTTGTCCTCAGTGCCAAGGACGCTCCACTCTCCAGTAATTACAGGAAATCACAGACAAGATACCATGGAGTCTGCATTTTTAAACAGCCTAGTTTGTCTCTGAACTGCCGTTGATGAGTCGTCCTTATTAACATGAGATTCTGCAGAAAGTAAAGGAATTTGTTCTGCAAATTAGAGCAAGCAAATCTTAGAACTCGCTGGGGAAAAATGCAGGTTCTGCATAAAATAAGCAAAGCTTTTAAACAATATTTATGGTGAACACCACCCTCAAATAGCTGACTTATCCTCCCCAATGAATGGTCTATAATCACCAGTCAAAAAAAGTGACAAAAGTCACAAAGCAGCCTTTAATTAGTCTCTTTCTTTTAAAGCTCAAAGCAGTAGCTTGGCTGAGGCCACACTCATTATTGCCTGTCGTCTCCTGATAATAAGAAAGTTGTTGCGTGTTTGGCCAAAACTAGAAAGCTATGAGAATTTGCAGCTTGAGGGATTAGTATTAGACTTAGGAAAGAGGGTTGACTCCAAGAATGGCTTGATGAATGAGACCCTTGGTCCCCAGTTGTCCCCACCCAGAGAAAACACAGAGCATGTTTAGCCACTGGGTAAGGATGTCGAAGGGAGGCAGTATACATTACATACAATCTCAGTGAGCTCATTGTTTTTCTTTAAATAAAGATTTACAGGGGGGGTTATTACCTAACCAGCTATTTATATCAAACCTACTTGTGACTAAAAAGTATGGATTCACATCTTCAGTTCTTTCTCAGGCTGTGAGGAGAGTCATGTGTAGATGGCTTTTATTTGAGCCTATTAAAACTTTAATTGACTAATCAATGACCACAAAAAATCCAACAAAGGCCAGAGACTCAAAAGAAATGAAGTGGAATGAAAGAGTGGTGCCTCTGACAGTTCAAAGGTCTCCTGTGACTGTAGCTGTCTACAGCACAACCAGCCTGGCAGGAGCCCATTTGCCGTGAATCCTTCAATTTCACATTTGTCACCGACAGCGTTCCCCAGCGGATGTTCCTTACTGACAGACAAAATAAACTCCTGGACTGAAATGTGATTTGATCTTAGACAGCGGGATGCCCAAAATACAGTGCCAGCGGGCTGACTTACACTTTGAGAACACTACCTTTTCCTAAAGAATTGGTAGAAGTCTTTGTCAGCTCAGGGAGAATAGAGTAACTATGCACACCCATTACCCCCTCAGATAGGGGTAAAAACACACACACAGTTCTCTTGTAATTTATTCTGCCTGAGCCTTTCCCTGTGTTCTTGACAGTAAGCCTGACTTGGAGAGAGGCAGAATTAATTATGACTCCTCGGCCTATCTTAATTAAATCTTTTCACATCATAGATTTCACACAACACAGGCAAAATATCTACCTCATCTTTTAGCTGCGGCGGTGATACTGCCTGAGAATGTCTCACATCAAGATATCAAAGGTACAGTGTAAAGATGCCATTCTGGGATTATGATTTCACAGAAAAGTTGTCTTGTCCAGCTTTTAATGGTGAGCAGCTTGTTAGCCCACCCTTGTGGAGGCTGGTGGGGAAAAGCTACGGGCACAGCAGGCAGCCTTGAGTTTATCTGCACAAAGTTTGTTGCCCTTTTAAAGTACACAGTTTTCCAATTGCACAGCTGATCTCTGTATCCTCACCTTAGCCCGTATAGCTTGTCTCATTTTATGGCGCTGCACTTGGCAGATGCTTACAAGCACCTGAAGAGCTCAGAAGTGCTTTTTCTTAAACAAATTAGCCAAGTCCCATCACCCCGATATCTAAGCATCCATCTCTGACAACCTCCCACCTCAGCTCACCCAGTATTGATCTGCCAGGATAGGTTAGAAACAGAAACAACAATATTAGCTAGAAAGCAGAGAACTGAGTGGACCAGATCTGTAAAGTGTGGCACCATTTGCTTCAGATTCCCTTTGACAGTGTAGTTGTTTACACAGTTAGTGATACAGGTTTGCTTTGATATATGTCCCTGACTGTGGAGCAGCCCCTGCTGATACAGGTTATTCCAGCTTCTCAGACCATGTGAGGATCAGCAGGTCTTTGATATGGACAGACAGCATGCTGAGCTATTTGTGGTTGTGATCTGACCCCATCTGTTTTGTTGCCATTAGTCCTTTCTGTTTTATAGAAACCATATTAAGATGTGATCTCTGGATATTGATCCATCAATCAACTTCAATTCGGCTTTGTAAATGTGCACTTGCTGCCAGCTAAAGGGTAAAAAGTCAGCATGCCTGTCAATACAATTTATCAGTGTGTGTTTTTTTTTAGTGTAGCCTTTGACTTATTCACAAATACACACCCAGGCTGATGAAAGCTTGCTGTGATGGCAACCCTGGGGTTTGTAACTTTTTATTTTGCCTCATTAGTCCCAAAGTAAATTTCTCCAAACTTTGCATGACTGATTTTATGGCAGAGCAAGAGATTTAAAAACTAGTAAAAAAAAACACATTTCCAGAATGCTGAGTTTCTGAATTGAAACAGAAGAAGAATGACATTTGCAGCATAAACAAAACCACATCGACTGTATGAATCCATGGGAGCTAATTAATAGTTTCTAGCTGCTTATCGAATCCCTTATCTCTCAGCACGGTGGTGCAGGGGGACGGTTGAAAGCCCACCCCTTCCCTTTGTCACATATTGGAAGTAATTAACATACACAATGGCCTAAAGTCGCTTTAAATGAGCTTTCTATGTTCTTCACATGATGATAGTGGTGGCCATTCAGCAGCAGTGACAGGCCGTGTCATTCATTTCTTCTCATTAACACAGCATCAAGTTAGTTTAAATTGGAACTAAGTTGCTGTTCCACTCTAAGCTGCAATGGGCGGGCGCTAATTTAATTGCTGGGTGGCGATGTCAGAAAATAGCCACATTGGGAAGTGTAACCAGTGCGACAAATTTCATTGTCAGGTTGTTAATTAGGGGAAAATAAGTGGCTTTCCATGTCTATGTGTTGCTGAACAATGTTACGCTGTGATATCATGATATTAGCTGGGTCCTGCATCACAGTCGGTGTTTTCCTTTTAAGGAAGTGGAAGTTAATGGAGCGTTTCACTCTGTGCTGACAATATCCTCACTGTTCACATAGATACTGTAAATGTCTTTTCTGCACAAGCACAGGCTGCTCTGAAAGTCAGACATCTGCAGTTCACTGCTCTCTGACTTTCTTTTGTTCTGTCAGGCATGTACACGCACACACACACACACACGCACACACACACACACACACACACACACACACACACACACACACACAGATACTCTTTCTTGAACATTTCACCTCTTCCTTCTTGTTTTTCTTCACTCAGCCAGAAACATTGTTTACAGATTGCAGTTGAACCCCAGGATGTGTACATGAACACACACACACACAAAGACTACAAGAACCACTAACACCTGATTTTGTAGTTTTATCAACTTTTATACAATGTCTGTGTGTGCATGTGCTGCAGCAATGTGCTCTCCCTGAAGACTCATACACATTCTGAACCTCCCAGCCTGAACCACAACATGCACACACACACACGCACACACACACGCGCGCGCGCGCGCGCACACACACACACACACACACACACACACACACACACACACACACACACACGCACACGCACACACAGGCTAAATGACAGTCATTATTCCACCTATAATGTTAACGGGGAACATGATCGTTGGTACCAACAAGCCACTGCCAGACAAAGTGATGCATCAATCACAGAGTGTGTGAGTGTGTGTGTGTTTGGTGCTAATTTTATTCCTATTTTATTATAAATGTCACTGCTTTTTTTTTCAGACTTGCCTTAAATTTATCTGTAGTCACTTCTTGCCTAACCCTAACCTCACTGACCCGTCAAAGTGTCCGCACTTTCCTAAAATGTCCTCACTTTGCAAACTGGTCCTCACTGGAAGTAGGCATGTAACATGTTTGTTTGTTTGAATCAGTACAGTTATTGGAGATTATCATGACAACCAGATGTGCAACTAGCTGAAGAGATGTCCTCCAGAGTCCCAGTAGAGCCCCATACTTCCATCCTTGTAAACATTTTATTTGGAATTCACTGCTCGTGTGGTTGCCCATCTGCAGTGAACAGGAAATCTCTCTCTCTCTCACACACACACACACACACACACACACACACACACACACACACAGTGGGTAGCCCCTTGCCTACATGTGTTGTTGTGATCCCTCTTTCATTTGACTTCTGGGCCTGAAAGCCCTAACATCAACCAGAATGTATGTGTATGTGTGTCTGCTGGCTTTATGTGATCCACTCCACTGGACACAATTACAACACACTAACACATGTCCCAATAGCATGTCACTGACACCGTTTATGCACTGCAATAGAAATACATGTGGTATGTGTGTATGCTGATCGCTGCCCTTTCACTGAGCTTTAATAAGATTTGTGGTAGACGAAAGTGAGACAGAGGAAAAGAAAAGATTGTAAATCATTATTTCAGTGTTTCTGTTTGCCTTTTCCCCTCAGTGTAGAGAAACTCATAGAGATACAGGTAAATATACAGTATGTATTGTATCTGGGGAATTGAAGGGAGGCAACATATTACTGTGTATGCTACAGTGGGCAAGACAGTCATCCAGCAACATAGTGGAGGTTAAAGTTGATCCACTTTCAAAGTCTAAAATATTGTTTTTGCATGTCACTAAGGCATTTATGGAGCATGTACTGTATGCATCTGTGTATGTAATTTCTGGGATTGCTGCTCTCCAGTGCTCAGTGGTTTGCATATTGTAGAGGTTGAGCCACCACCTTATGTGTGAGGCAGGAATATGAAAAAAGATTTAAGTAGCATTGTTTTCTCACTATATGAAGTTGAAACACAGGAAAAACAAAACCTTCTGCAGAAAAGTGCTTCTCTCTGTAAACGTTATTTTACATATCTTTCTCATTTTTGAATTAGTCACTTTTCCATAATAATTCTTCTCACAATCTGCCTACTCAGGACAACCCTCAGGGCTGAATACAAAGTCCCACTTTAATGATATAGAAACTTATGTCTTTGTAAATGTATAAATACTGTATACATTAAATCTGTCTCTTGTGCCAGCATTTTAAGATAGTAAATTAATAAATGTCATATTTAATGGCAAGGGGCTATGTATAAAAACATGTTTCACCAATGAAATATGAATGATTCAATGATCCTACTAGATCTATATTCCATTGTTTGTATTTGTCAAAGATTAGTTATCTTTATGTCTCTTCAACTGCACTGACAAAGAAAAAAGTTTCTTTAAAAATAACATTAATTCAGAAATCCTATCTATTAAATATTGAATGTGCACTGAAAGACCTTTAGGGTGCTTGCCAACTATTACAGGGCGACTGACGTAATTGCCCAGATATATAGAGAGAGTGGACATGCATGTGATTCTTTACATGCAGCACTGCATATATGGGCGTCTTCTACAGTCATTCAGTCTGCAGAGCCCTGATTTTGACTAATCTACCAGCAGATGTCTGTATTATGGTTACACAAACCTTTCTGATTATAGAAAACATTGTTTGGGCTTTAGCCGTTAGCTTTCAGTTCATGATAATAACCAACTATTCAGTTTAAATAAAATTTAACACTGTGGCAGTCAGAGTGAGAACTAAGAACGTTCTTCTTCCCTGTTGTCATTTTACTTTCAAACCAATCATTGTTTTAGCTGTGCTGCAGCTGTGGTGAAGTGGAAAGCAGCTACTCTGTCCAGAGGGAAGGATCAATCATAACATGACGTTTTGTGAACCTCGGGTCAGAATAAGGGGGAATTTATTTTTCCCCAAGGCTGAGTTTCTTTGTACAATGTTTCGTTCACTTACCATGCATTTAACTCATCATTGCATTACATCACCCCTAGTGTTTCAGCCATATACCTCAGAGTGTGTATGAGAAAACCAAACAGAGTGTTTGCTTAGTATTCCAACAAACTCATTTCATTAATGAGAGAAAGAGGTGGAGCATGAGAAAGAAAGAAAAAAATAGAATAAATAATTGAGCACAATTTCAAACTTTAGCTGCTGTTTATTTTTTGAAAGAAAGGTGAAGCTATTGCATGTTTCTTGACTGTGCACAGCAAATGAATGCATATGCTTCAATGTATGTGTGGCTCTGTAATTTAGGTATCTGAAAAAGTTTTTTGTTTTGTGAATAGTTAAGTTTCTACATTTTCAGAATCCAATGATCATAAAAATAGAAAATCCTATGAAAAGTGTCAGAGGTTTTCTATAATAAGCCAATAGGCAGGCTGGTGTTTGCTTGTTCTCTGCAGAGCTTGTTTTTTTGCTGGAGTCTCATGCACCCAAGTACACTCTGTAACTCCGTAATTAGAGGTTAGTGTCACTGAAGGCAGACACAGTGTGTGGCACTTTGTGTGTGTGTGTGTGTGTGTGAGAGAGAGTTTGTGTACTCTTGTAACTTGAGAAAACTGCATTTACTGTAAATGGATATTTAATCCAACTCTTTAAGAGTTTCACTGCAAATATATATATATATATATATATATATATTTGTGTGTGTGTGTGTGTGTGTGTGTGTGTGTGTGTTTGCTGTACATTATTACAAATAGTTGTTTTAACAAGGATATGAAAAGGAGGAGAAAAATTCAATCTGAAAGATAACTAATCTTAAATATATTAACTTCATGGCTTCATGTTACCAATAGAATTAGTCATTGGCATTTTTATCATTAGCACTACGCAGTCTGTAGAGTTAACTAAGTGAGGGAGTTGTAGTGAGCCATTTCTTTTGAGCCTCCTCAGACTAATGGTAGTGTAACAGTGGGGTAGCCCTTTAAATGAGAAATGTGATTTTAGGACGATACTTTTTGGACACGTTGAACTCTACTGTGATAAGTTTGTGTCTTGAGTTTGTTGATATATTGTCGAATGGCAGTTATATACCCACCGACATGCACTCAACATGTGCTACACACATGTGGCATTTCATTGTAAATCATGTGTGTGTCTCTCTCTCTCTCACACACACACACACATTTGCTAAGTAACAAGACATCCAGTGTGAGTCCCTCCATATGTGATGTGTATTAACTGTGACATTTCTGTGTTGTCATTAAGCTCTCGTCTCCCACAGCTGCCTCCTGTCAATAAACAGCACAAACATAATCTTATAGTAAGTTATTACAGAGGCTGAAAATCTAAATGTAAACGTCCATCAGTAGTTTAACATATTGTTCTATAATGTTAGAATATTATTACAAATATTCACAAATCAAATGGCAGCTTGTATAGTGGGCAGTACCACAGCCTAAACTACGACCTGAAGCTATACTCAGACACACAAAACAGCACTCACATACTGAACAAAACAGCAGTGAGACCCCTAACTGTGCCGACAACCTACCAGGTGACTTATGATCGGTGGGAAATGTTGAATACATATGTGTGGGCTCTAGTGAATAAAGTGTGTGTGTGTCTAATTCAGTCCATTAGTTGTTGCAGCTCAGGCACAAAGCCGAAGTACTGCTGCTGTGGATGAACTAACTTACTGTACCTTGACGTAATGGGCTTTCTGAATGTGGAAGAGGAAGAGGAGGTGGTCACAAGATGGTTACGGGGATAAGAAATAGGAAAAAAAATCAGCTATACAAACATATGTTCCATTTCCAGACTTTAATGATTTTTAATCTTTGCTCTTTTAAAATACTTCAGAATTTTGAGGAAAGTCTGCAAATCGACAAAGTTTGGTATTCATTGATTACAAGTAGAAAAAACATTAAGAACCTTTATAAAGTATTGTTAATGAGGGAAGGAAATGTGTAAAGAAAAGAAAGGTAAGAAGGAGGATGTGGGGGAGAGGAGACCTAGAAAA
Source organism: Mastacembelus armatus (assembly GCF_900324485.2). Classification (NCBI taxonomy): domain Eukaryota; kingdom Metazoa; phylum Chordata; class Actinopteri; order Synbranchiformes; family Mastacembelidae; genus Mastacembelus; species Mastacembelus armatus. The sequence goes on along the minus strand of NC_046639.1, from coordinate 22,802,346 downwards.
GAGAAGTAGAAAGAAAAGAAGGAAATTAGACTGGTAGAGCAGGTTGGCCAACAACTCGAACATAAGCTCTTCCACCATCTTTTATGCTAAGAATATTAACTTATCATGGTTCAGAAATGGACCTGACTGAAATCTGCCTTTGATTCATCACTTCTCCCTCCTCCTTTTTTCTCTTCCTCCTACTCTCCAAAATCCCATCCACTATCCCACCACTAAGAGCTTGTCAGCCTGGGGGGAGGACTTAGCTCCTCTAGTGTGTGCGTGTGTGTGTGCGTGTGTGCATGTGCATGTGAGAGTAAACGTGCATGTGTTTGCTAGAGGCAGAGAAATGTAATTAAAACAGGTTTGTCCAATTGGTTCCTCTTATAGGCTACTGGTAACAGCATTTTTTTTTTAAAGTCATCCCATAATGCATTGTTCCATGGGTAACTTCACTTTTAATAATAGTTAAGTATTTGCTCAGTCAGGCCATTAAATTCCTGCAAGCACAAATCTTTGTTGCCAAATGAACACTGGTGGTGAAGCACATGAAAGTTGTCTGTCCTGTTTATTGAATTGGCAATTCAATGTGCAGTGTAATCATGCAATTTGAAATCCAATGTCAAGATTCAAATGGATTCGCAAACTGTCAGTCCTCTCATCAAGGCAGGTCCCCACCAACATCTGCTACGATCCATCCCTTCTCTGCCTCTGATTGGCTGGTGTTGGTGAGGTTGCTTTAATTTCGGATTAGACTTAGCCAATTAAATGTTCCATCCCTTCTCTGCCTCTGATTGGCTGGTGTTGGTGAGGTTGCTTTAATTTCGGATTAGACTTAGCCAATTAAAGGTCGAGCGGAATGGGTCATACCAGATGCTGTTGCCTCTGTGGCTTAGGCTGGTCTGATCGATTTGAGCGTTCATTTAAAATTTTAATGAAATTAATTCCAAAATTGAGTTGAGTATTGAATGGCCACTTTGCATATTGAATTGTCAATTGCAGAATGAATTGCAAATTGAATAAAGAGGCCAAAAAGCTTGTGCAGTCCTGGTTGTGGTCAATACATTTAGGCTCAGGTCGGGTGAGGTTTAATTCAGAGACTCAAAGCCACCTTTATCAGTCCCATGAGAAGCAATACATTTCCTCTTGTTCAAAATGAGACTTTTATGTGTGAGCAGGAGCACCAAAGAAAAAGAAAAGAATGTGCAATTACCTCAGCGCCATGCTGGGTTCATCTGATGCCACACTATGATTCAATCACCTCCCCCCACCCCCAACCAGTTCCATTATAGCCGAGAGGAACAGGGATTGGTTTGGGTGATGATGTGACACTCCCTATTTTTGTCTTTCAATCAGATAACGGATTTTTTCAGTATTTTTCTACTACTCATCTGTGCTGTCTGGAGTGGCTCTGAACTGGAGCTATTAGAGATGGCAGTCAGGTCCAGTACTCCTGTTAGACGGCCGCACAGGTCAGGAGCTGCTACAGGGAGGCAGGGCAGTGACAGGGGCAGATGGCAGTGAACACTTGCACACACACCCTCACACACGTGCATATTTTTGTTCTTTGGGCTGTGCTACATTGTTCACAGTAGTCCCTCCTGCAAGAGCTGAAAGATGGCGTTGAAGATAGGAGGCGGATAGCTTCAGGGACTGGATCCACACTCACGTTCACATATGAACACATACACACCCTGTCATTAGTATGCATCAGCACACTTTCCATCCAGTGCTGGTGAACAAACAGGGATTGGTGTTTGTCAAAGGATGCTCCATAAAGCCAATTTAAGTAGGAGATAATATCTAGTATTTCCCTGCTGCTCACTGACCAAATACATTTTCTATCCAAGCGCAAGTCAGATCAAAGTTGTCTTTTTCTTATATACACTAGCACATACGGAGTAAACAGTGATACATGGAAAATTATCTTCCAATCCAGACCTGTTCAGTTTTGAAGATCTGTGGATGTCTGGAAGGATCTCTAAAGTCTCCCAGAGTTAAATTTTGCAAACAGCCATACATATTTAAGACTCTTAGATGCAGCTCTGAGAAACCTGTTAAAATTTAAAGTCACAATCTGCAATATTTTTAGATGCATCCATCTCTGTTTGTCTGCCCCAGTGCAGCCCACTGATGTAATGTGGTGAATTATTCGGTCCGTATACAGTCATCAGTGGTCTTCTAAACACTGTCCTCTATCATGGAGGAAACTGTGTTTAACATGAATCTTACTTGGAAAAAAAATACAACAGTTTGGGTATAGTATGGATGTTTTTGTACTAGGAAGGATAAAGATCATTGCCTAGAGAAATTTCAACAACAGGAACTAAAGGAAAACAGCTGTTCAGTGCCGCCCACATGTAGTCAGTGTATTTTCTGGTAATTACAGTGTAAAACAACATACCTTACATTCACATACAGAAGTGAAGAAAATGTCCATTGCTAATGGATGTTACATTTGTAATTCTACCATCGAATATAAACTTTAAGAAATGTAATATAAAAAAATCTTATTTTTGATACTGTTGTATTTAAAGCAATATTAGTAACAATAGCCATTCAGTGTATTTGCATTTTGTGATTGGTGCTTTACTTATAAACTAATCTATTATAGTATAGTTTATAAAACAGTTACAGTTCTACCATTGGATTCAAATTACATACATACAGAATAATTTGACCCACTGTTAAAATATAAATGTTGATTAGTGCTGCTTCATTTTCTATATTTTGAAACAATTTAGTAACTAAAATATCTGGAGGCACTTGGACAAAGCAACTTGAGCATTCTTTAAAGCTGCTTGGTGCAGACTTACATAAATCTTGTCTTCTTAAAGCTCTCTGCCATTTCTGTCACTGAACACATTATGCTAATGGAGACGCAGGGCCTGCTATGACAAAGAAGTACTGCTGCTTTTAGAGGGAGTGTTGAAGTTCATCAAGTTTTAATGAGCTAGGACAGAAATCAGCAGAGACACTTGGCTTTCTTCAAGCTCCATCCTCTGAACTATATGCAGGACACCTGAACTATACACAGAACAGCTGCCAGTTGCTTCAGTTTTAAGCAGCTCTTTCTTTTTGTTTAAGAAAAAGGTTTTCAATCTAGACTAAATAACAGCTAATATTGCGCATAAACAGGATTATCACAGTAATGCTTTTTGCCTTCCTATAAAAAGAAGATTCGGTTGTGCAGATGGGATGAAAAAGCTCAATCAAAGCTCGTGTCTCAATCTCTATAGTCTCTTCCTTTCTGTTTGGTTTTGGAACAGTTTTTCCTCTTTTTTTTTTTTACTGTTGGAAGGTGTAGCTGCATTATTTAAGGAAGATATAGGCCTGAAGATTTATTCACAGATCTTAACCTAAATAATTTTTGTTTTTCTTGCAATTCAGGGCTGAAATGTGGGGCTTTATGTTTTTGTGAGGCTGTTGAATATTGAGCCAAATTGAATGGATTAGACAAAGCATCAGACCATGTTAGATCACATCGGATGAATTTGGGTCATTGTGGCATCAGAGAAGTTAATTTAGATAAGACCGGAGTGAGTACAGAATGTCATGACAAATGCACTTCACAGTTTGGTTTCATGCACACGTTTAGGCTTGTTATCACATGACTCTGGACAAAGGCAACTTCCTGTTTATGTCTGCTGAAAAAACCATATGTTATCACATAACTGCAATTCCACACTTATGCCCCACACTTGTGGTGACAACTGAGCAAACAGACTGGAAGTGGAATTTGGGTTGCACATATTTTGTCCAAGTTCAATGATAAACTTACATTTTTTACTTTCTGTGTAGCCTTTTTATATTCTTCCTTGCTCAAAAACCCAAAGTGGCTGTTTGGTAGTGTCCATTTTTAGATGTCATTTCACAACTAAATGTATTTAGCTCAGTGATGCAGACTGTCACATAGATACCATGATATTTTGTCAGATGGACTTTTACTATACATCCCTCTCAATTGCACAAGATTCAAGCTCTAATTTTTTTTTATTATTTTAATTGGGGATAGACACATAGAAAAATGTGAGTAGAGCACTGAACATCTTGGATATCACAGATGGAGGTAACATATGCAACACATATTCTGACATGAAGATGCATCATTATGCTTGAAGTGTTGAAATGAATCTCCTGGAGGAATTTTTGAGCACCGTTTATTGAGGCTTTGCATACTGTGAATGCAAACATATGTAGGGCCAGGTGGGAAGTGAAGCTGTAACTCAGGTTGTGCCTGCAGGACCACGTGCACCTCAATAACAAGACGTCCTTATTATAGCGATATATTACACCATCATAAGCACAAACAATATGAACTTCTCTGGGATGTTACAACCAAAGGCAATATATAAAAGCAAAGACAAAAGTAAGGATCATGATTTTTCCACTTCCTGCCGTGAGGAGCGCACATACACACAAACTAATCCGTGCACACCATCTGGATTCTCAGTTTGGGCTTTGGCCATGTGGTAGATAAACATGAATCAGTAAAAAAAAAACAAAAAAAAAAACCTCTTCATAGTGTTTTCCACACCGATATAATTGGGGAAAGATAAGCTTTCATGTTTTGGTAATGTAATTACAGCTTCACTTTTTGTAATAAGAAGTGAATTCTCTTGGTGCTATTTACCATCTCATTTACACTACTGGATATAATGTGCTGTTAAAATTCAGCAAAACTCAGGAAGGACACATGCAACACATCGTGACTGTGGATATTAGAGCTCCTCTAACGCATGAAACATAAATAAACATTGCTTATACACTAATTACACTTATTCTTCTTTTATCTTATTCTCTCCCAGCACCACCTATACAGAATTCAGCATTCTGCAGTGGGAAGGTGCAGACTTTGAAATGGCACCTGTAAAAAATCAAAGTGTTTCGCAATAGAGAAATGAAAGTGTGTGCTCTCAAATATCCTCACAGGCATTTCACCATTTTCCTGCTTCATTTCATTTTGTTCTTGGGAAATGGATTGAAATGTTTTCCTTGCCTCTGTCACTTTAGGTTTAAGCATCCAACACATCAAATATGCTTGAAAACGGGGCTTGTGGTGTCTGAGGCCCAGTATTTTGTACCTGCTCTGTCACAAGTCAAGTTTTTGTAGCTTTTAAACCTCTGGATTGTCCACAGCAGGATAAAGACGGAAGGATAGTGAAGGATTATGCAGGATTGCTCCTGCATTGCATAAGCTAATACAGATTCTCTGTTGGCTTTATGTGTTTTGGGGTGTTGGTGGGGCCATATGCTGCTGCCTGAGGGCCCAACAGGGGATCAGTGCTGAGCAGGAAGAGCTGTGTTATTAACACCTCAGGTGCAACATTGTATGTCTACCTCAAACCTTCATTTTTATCTCTCTCACCTCCATGGAGTCAAGGATTAATGCTTGCTTGTCAGGTATGAATTCCTGCCTTGATGTCAGAAGTTTCCAGTCTGCCCTTGACTTTGCCGAATCTGGGACTCCTGGTGGAGCAAAATGGAGTGTGACTAAGGCAATGTTGATCAGACTATTTTTAGACAGAGTTCTGGGAAATGTATCAATTATTGAGAGTGTGTGTGTGTGTGTGTGCGTGTGTAAAGATTAATAATGAAGGACTGGAGTGTCAAAAAGTGAAGAAAGAAAAGGAAAGGTTAGATGGGGATACAGGTGGAGGGGGTGGGTACTACCTGTTCTTTTACCCGGGTTGATATTAACTCAGTAGAACACATTTTAGATATGTTTCTCAGCATTGAAACTTGACTAACTTGGAAGATTAGAAAACCCTCTTGAGGATGAACATTTTGTGTTTGTTTGGGTTCAAATCAGTGATACTCCACAAGTTGTTATCTCCATACTTCAAGCTGGAGTGTTGAAGTGAATTCATTTCATGAGAGGCCTCTATGGTTCACTATGTTTTGCAGCAGGTTTGTTTTTATTGTTTATCTGTTTCTTTCTATCTATCTGTCTATCTATCTGTCTGTCTGTCTATCTGTCTGTCTATCTATCTATCTATCTATCTATCTATCTATCTGTCTGTCCGTCTGTCGTCTATTCACATATTTTTTACACTCATAGCTGTGCAGCTAAAATGTTTGTAGTTTATGCAAATATAATTTTACCCCATAGATTTAGTACTCTATATATTGTGAAGTTGTGAATGAGAAATGGAAAAAAAGAAAAACAATCTTTGGATGGATCTCACACACAAAAAAGAAATTTAAAAAAACAGATCCTGTATTTCCCGTAGTGAAACCCTTTAAATAGACCCTGCCTAATAAATACATTTTGAATCCTGTGCCGTCAGTTTGTTATGCAGCTTTTTGTTAAAAATATCTCTAAGCCAAACCCTGATCACATAATCAGATTGACTATATCTTATCAGCATTGACAAAGCTTGTTCAGAAGCAAAAAGATATTATACAGTTGTTTTCTCACACTTTCACCGTTTTTTATTATTCTCCGTGTCTAATAAATCACTTTGTCATGTGAAAACAGGCCACAAAGCACAGATATATCGTGGAGAAATATCATTTATCATGTGGATGTGATAGTACTATTACTTAATTTTTTTTCGTGATTACTTCTTGTTCTACTCAAAGGCCCAAATCATATCCACTCTTATCTGTAAATAGAGAGGTTTGGCAAACTATGCCAGAAATGTTAAACATATAACTTCCTTCCTTTGTCAGTTACTTCTAATTCATGTTTATTATTATGAGCAGCTTAAATGATTACAAAGAGCATAAAAAAGTAAAGGGCACTTGGACAAAGCAGCTTGAGCAAAGTGCTCATTACCTGAATATGGATGGAAACATAGAAAATAAGACAAACCCACTTGATGACACAAGTTCTACTTCATTCTTTGATAATTTCCTCTATATGTTTGTCATTGCAGACACAGCACTGCTCTACTACTTATTGGTCTCATTTTAGTAAAGGAATGGATAGTTGAAGATGTGTACCTGGCTGCCTGGACGGTTATTAAATACAATTCAGTGCAGGGAGGATAGATATTAAAACATATATCAGAGTGACAGAGCTATGTAGGATGTGTTTATCCTCTTATTGAGTCAGATGCTGTCTCTATATGCCGACAGATGAAGCTGGACTGAAATGTAATCGACTGGACAACTATGAGAATGACTTTTGTATTATTTCCATCCATATTGTATCCGTGTAAATGTTTTTGTAAGCAAGACATCAATTTACCCTATCTAGAACTATTGTCTCTTTATTTGAACCCACCCCCCCCCCCCCTTTATGTGCATACACACACACATGCACACACACACACACACACACACACGCACACACACGCACAAATTGTGGGTCAAAGGTCATACACCCAACCATGCCACTTCCCGTTTTTTCCAAGCCAGTTTCCAAGATGTAAATGGTCACATGTGGACATGAATACTTAGAAGTAAGGTTGAAGCATGAATATGGAAGAGTCTCTGCTACCACACACACACACACACACACACACATACATCCATACATACACACATCTATACATACACACCAGTGTCGGGCCAGTCACAAACCCCCACCCAAACCAGCTAGAGATCATTTCCAGGGAGGTGATGGACATTGAACAACCTGACCCCACCCACCCTCATGAAGAATTCATGATGACCTTTCCACTAGCACGCGCGCACACACACACACCTCAACCATCATCGGACCTGGCCACTGTGTGGGCCCTGCCTAGCTCAGGCAGGTGCATTTACTGTCACTGCTATTAACATTTTAGTCCAGGCACCAGTGGGCAAGTGTGCACCTCAGCTTGGCAGCAGGGTCACACAAAGCAAATAAAGCAAATAAAGCAAAGCAGCCAAATGTGAAAACGGCCCTGTCTGGATTCAGTGAAAGCTTGATGTGAAATACACAAAACATCAGGATAAGTGGGTAAAACCCTTTTCTTCACGCAGTAACTCTGGGTGTCTTAGAACAAGGATCTGAACTCACACCTGTTCTAAGAAAAGTGGGGAAATATTCTCAATGAATTTGTGAGCTGAAACAGATGTCAATTAAAATGATGAGAAAATATCTTTTTAACACAGTAATTAAGTTAGCTTATTTATCTCTCTCACACACACACACACACACACACACACACGATGTGTCTTTTTATCAGAGGCACATCGTGTGTATTAACAGACTTAAACCTCAGGAAGTATTGAAACATTACATGCACTGACATAAATCTGTTTTGGTGCTGATTATTAGACATTATTTATATTTGCAGCTTAAGCTCTGCTCTCTTAGGAAGTGACAGATATTATTACAATACAAATTGTCAGTGTAAGTTAACACAGTCACATGCTCTCAGTTTGGTCCTGCGATAATGCAATTAGCAATTTCATTATTTCGTGTTCATCATTCAGTTAAACTAAATATCTGTTGTAGCCTGCCCTATAATTGTTCCTCCAACCAGCATCGATGCACAGGCACACACATCACATCACACACACACACACACACACACACACACACACACACACACATATACACATACACTCGTGTCCCAGCTGACTTCTTTGTCTCTCCTGCTGCTGTGTATAAAAATGAAAATGTTGCATACATAATGGGCAACAAGGCCCTTGGGTCTCTCTCTCTCACTGTGTTCATGGTATTTTTCCTAACGAAAGCAGTTGTTACTTTTCATATCTTTACTACACAGATATACATAAATTCACACTGAAAAAATACCTACGTAGCACCACTTTCCATATGAATAGTCGTACATTTCGCATAAGTGATTCAAGTTAATACAGTTTGGCACTCCATTAAATGGAAAGAGAATCTGATGCAATCTAAATTTTCAGGCTGCTCACATCAAATTTTCTGGCTTCCTCTCCAATGAGAAACCCTCCACACATTTGCCCAGTTTAGAAGCAGCAAACCCACATACTGCTATCACCTTGTTCTGCCTTGAAGTGCTGTTGGAAATATCATCATTACAAGAATAAATGAGCACAGCAACTAAGTGGCTCTTAAAGCAGGAATTCCTTATGGTTTTTTAACAAATAATCTGTAAAGGTGATGTAGTTAATCATGTTGTTGTTTTGTACTGTAAATAGAGGTCTACACTAATCAGCCATAACATCATGGCCACCTGCCTCATGACCTTGTCGCCGGTTCACTGTTTCCTTAGACAACTTTTGGTCGGTACTAACCACTGCAGACCAGTAACACCCATCAAGACCTGCAGTTTGGAAGATGCTCTGACCCAGTCATCCAGCCATCATGGTTTGGTCCTTGTCAAAGTCACTCAGATCCTTATGCCTGGCCATTTTTCCTGCTTCCCACACATCAGCTTTGGGAACTGAATCTTTCCTTGCGGCCCAATTTTACCCTCACACAGCAGGTGCCATTATAATGAGGTAATCAGTATTATTCACTTCACCTGTCAGTGGCTATGATGTTATGGCTGATGGTTATATAAGTGTCATTGGTAATGTAAACGAATTGAAGCAAACATTATATTATTCACACACATTTTCTCTTTTTCTGTTGCTTTTGATTCCAAAATAGAACAAAGGACAGTGACAGTTGTCACAGGGTCCATTTTATTCTTATATCCACAAGAACTTCAACTGGTGAAAGGTCGTATTTACAGTTTGTGAATTTAGCAGAAGCTTATGTGGAGAGTGTGAAGGCACCGTAAGATATTTGCCACCAAATCGTTTAAGAGAAGCACTCCATTCGAAAAGGGAACAAAAGGCTGGCAAGGAGGAATGCTGGAATGTTTTGCTGAGCCAAAGACGGCCTCTGTCAAGACCAAAAGGAAGGTTTCGAGGCAGGATATTGCTGTGTGAGGTTGAGCTGCAAAAAACCTTGCACGTCTGCATCTGCAGCTCTCGACCAAACAGCAAGCACCAAGAAACCTCATTCGTTCCAATCTTTATTTTGCATATGATCACCCATGAAGTCATACTTGTAATGTAATTCCACCTGTCTCACTTTCCAAACTTGTCTCTAGCCCACCTAAATGGAGCTGAACGAATTCTGCCTGACATGATCCCTGTTGATATGTTGTCAAAATGCGGCCTCACACATATGTCATCTGGGCTAAGGATCATTAGCGTTCCCTCCAGGGAGAAACATATCATTCAGCTGAGTTGATGATGATTCAGAAATGCATACCTTCCCTACATTTGCTCTTCCCACTCTATCCCCAAAGGTAGAAAGGGAAGATGGCTGCAGAATGAGTGTGCAGAGCGAGCACAAGCCTGTAGAGACAAAACGAAGCATTTATCTGCATTTCCATGTGTTTTACACTGGGAGATACTAAATTGCTCAGCCAAAAAGCCTTTAATAGATGAAACATGCATGCCATATGGCTTAAAAGACTGTCTCGTTTGCAGGCGATGTGTTTGTCACTGCACATTAAAAGTGTTTTCCATATAAATTGGTTGGTGTACTGCGTGATAGATAAGCTCCAGAGTGAAAAGGGACAGAAGGGAAGGGAGAGAAACTGGTGCCTGTGAAAGAGTCATGTTTTGTTGTCATACTGTTTCATTTGTGTTCACACATTTCCATTTTTATTTTAACACACTTCCTGACAAAAAGGAAAAGGTGTTTCATGGCAGTGGAGTAAAATTAAATCCAAAGTTGAATCCAAAGTTATTTGTCAAAAGAAGGTATTTTGATTGTTTTGCTTTTAAATAGCTGATCTAATCTCTTCCCATATGCTTCCCTGTGAGGATCAGACCTCACACAAACGCACATGGAATATAAAATGTTATTAGGAACAGGGAGAGCACACCTACAGGCGCTCGCTTTTTGTTGTAGACACGCACACACACACGCTTGTGTATACAAGATGGGATGGATCAGTGGTAGGTTTTCACTCAGTTTCACTGGCTGCTCTGACCATTAACACGGTATAACACACTCGCACTCAATCTGCCCTTAGAACGCTTTGTCTCAGTACAGTGGTATCTCATGAACCCTCAAACACAGATGCACATTCCCTCACACAGAGAACACACACAGCAGTCAAGGCTCCATTGGCCATGGAAGCAAACATCGCATTCCTGCTTTCCATCTCGCCACAGGGCACAGCAGTGGAGTGTTACACATCTTTGCTTGGTCTACAGTACGTCTATGTGTGTGTTACTGCATATGAAAATCTCTTATTTCAAAGCTGGTCTGATAAAATTTTGTGCTTATAAAAAGAGTTGAGGGCAAAATCACTTATTTTGAAATTCCTGTGGGAAATGCATACCTGTGTTGCATCAATCACAGCAGTAAAGTTGATGAAGGTAACATGATTTCCATCTGCGCCCACAATTTCATAAGCAGCTTAACTTTAGTTCTTTACAACTACTAATGATTGTAGCTTATAGGCGGCGCTCACAGCTAATTTCAGTAAGTCAGTAAGTGTACTGCAATGACTTACACATTTATCCTGCAAATTGTAATCGTGCCAGCTGGCGTGACCTCAATTTACCTGATGTCTGAGCTCCACTGCAAACTCAATCAAGTGCTTTGTTTAGCCTTCACAACGTATGTTCAATCACAATCTGGATCCACCCGGCCGCTTTTCTGTTCTGTTCGATCTGTTTGCTGAATTGTACGTTTTGTTGAACGAATACAGCAGCCGTAACGTCACCAACAGCTGCTGACTTCATTTTGTCTAGCTCTGCTTTAGCTCTAATTTAAAGTGGAGCTGACTCTCCTAAAGTTTGGTTTGGCCTCCTAAATCGATATTTTTTTGTGGTGATGTTGTGAACAAGGCCATTATGTGTTTCCAGATAGACAAAAAACAGGGCTAGCTGAGGACCAAACAAAAGAATGGACAGACTGTCACGGATGCGAAAGGAAGATGCTCTGCTGAACACAACAGATGAATCCCAGCAGTTGCTGTGTGTTGTTTTTTTCTCCTTGTTAAGTTTTCTTCTTCTTTAATGACCCATTCTTTTCTTCTGTAAGGTCATACTACACACATTCATAATGCTACAAACTATTCATCCTTCATAGTGTATTTTCATACTTTTCACTTTGGGTGATCTTGAAATGGTTTGATTTGCAGTCGGTTATTACCCAGTTACTCTCCTGCTCATATTTGTTTTTTTAACTGTGCATCATTAGTCTCTTACTAAAATTATACATTTTGCATATTGACATAATTTACGATTCATCTTTTCTCTGACAGCAATCTATCAGAAAGGATGTGGTTATAGTTTTGTCACCACTGATTAACCTCTTAATTGCTTTTTTCAGTTGAGTAATTGGTGATTTATGTTATAAAATAACAGAAAATGGGGAAAATTGCTTATTATGTTCAAGAAAAACTGGGTCACACACGACTGTAGTGCTGTGCAAAAAGTTAAATCAAATTGTGATGCAATGATTTTATGCACAAATTAATAATACTGATTAAGTTGTAATTAAACTAAAACTAAGGAAATCATCTTTCAAGTTTTAATTGTAGGTTATTGTTTTTAACATTTCTTTGATTAGGTGAAGTGATTTTTGTATTAATTGGCCGTGTTGTCTTATGCATCAGATATGATATATATATATGATTTCAACCATATATCCTTGTCATCTGATGAACTGTATAAATGACTCAGCACAGGAAGTCACTCTGTAACCTAATGATGTGGGGTCAAGTGAAAGAAGTTAATATAATGATGCTTCACTGCCTTGTGTGTTAGACTTATGAATGTGTGCAGTGACTGTAATACAGTTAGTCCATATAGCCTGAAAAAAGTCATTGTGACCACCAGTATTATAAACAGAATTAGCACACACATACACACATACCTACACACACATCAACCTGCCCGTGTCAGTGTTAATTTTCAGGGTCCACATCATTAACACACCACTGCCATGCTTTAGCACACATGAGCCATCTATTTCCTTCTCTCTCTTTCACTGTCTCCCTCTCTTGCTGTTATGGGAAGCTAGCATGTGGCAGCCCTTAATTATGTTGGGAGATAACTGCCAAGTCAGATTGTGCGAGTGTACGTGTATATGTGTGTGTGTGTGCGTGCGTGTGTATTTACCTGTCAGAAGCTTTTGTAGCAGTATCTCACATGCTGAAACACTTTCAGATACGCACTCAAATCAACCAGTTATCGGTCAGTCAGAGGGCCAGTTGCCATCTGTGTTTTGTATGAAGAGGAGGCATCTCACACAGACACGCACACACACGCACACGCACACACACGCACGCACATGCACAGATGCACAAACACATGTAACACACTCAACCAGGAGAGTGAAGTGATGGTGGTAGGGAGAGAACAAAACAGGGTGTGTGAGAACGATACCTCCTTGCATGTGTTTCTAAGTATGTAATAGAAAAACAGAATCATACTTAGACATGAAAATGAAACTGTACATGAACACATAATCATAAAACATAGATTCTTGTCAAAAATGCTTACAAAGTATGACCATTTGCTCCTATACTCCTTATGTAGTCTATGATTTTATACAGGACTAAAACTTCATGTCAGCACTGGTTGAAGCTTGAAATTTTCACACGGGTGTCGATTTCTCCCAGAACACCATTTGTAAGTCGCCCCTCAGGCTACACTAAACAAATGCTATGAGACTGAGAGGCTTTGCTTCAAAATTTAATTTAGCCATTTTATGCACATAAAACACATATATTGCATTCACTGAATGTAGCTGGACTTCTGAGTCTAGTCTGAGTTTAGTACAAAAAAAGGTACAGCTGGCATACTGCTGAATCCAAAGTACTGCAGTTGCATTTCTTTTGACAGTGTAATTGTCTGTAGTAGTTTAAAATACGGCTACAATTAATGTGTACTGTATAAGAATCACTGATTAATCTAGTGTGTATATAATGTTAAAAAAAGAAAACATAAGCACATGCCTTTCATGTCTTTTTAACAGTCCAGAACACAAAATGGGATGGACTTCCATAAGTCAAATGCCATTCCTGCAGCTGCTACCTTTCATCATCAGTTCTTTTATTAATTGAATTATCATTTGATCTATAAAATGTACGATAGCGTAAAATTCCCACACAATTTTCCAGAGCCCGAGGTGATATCTTCATATATCTTATTTTCTCTTAGTCCAGAATGCAAATAATTTAATTTCCTGTTATTAGAAACAGAGAAATCCAGATAAATATTCACATTTGAGAATTTGGATCCTGTCATTTTTTTGCTATTCAAAAATAACATTCAATTAATTGTTTATCAAAATTGTCATAAGAGAGACGTTAAATTAAACCCCTTTTATTTTTACTGGTTGCAGAAATACCTTTTTTTATTCCTAAATATGTGAAATAGAAACACACCATCATGCTATCACAGCTCATAGCTTTTCAGTGTCCTTGCTGAAGTGTCTTTGAGCAAAACTACCAAACGCCCATTAACTGCAGGCTGTGGCTTGAGCAAAGAGAATTTCCCAACAGGGAGCAATAAACTATCATGTAGTTATCACATTACTGAGGCTGTGATTAGGAGTTAACCTTGTACAGTGCAGATTTAACAGCACAACCGTGCATCAGCATTTAGACCTTTTAAATTTGTCTCCTAGATTATATTAGATCCATTTCTATTAGATGCATGTTTGTACTAATCTATGAACAGTATTGATGCTTTGTGAAGTTTACTGAGGCTTTGTCATGCCATCTCCAGCAATCTCAACATCCCAGCAAACATCTGCTCCACTGAATGTCCTTGAACCACACACTGAATCTCTACCAGCTGCAGGGCTGCTGTCCAGTTGCTCAGCCTGGCCTCTGATATCCCAAAGGAGGGATGAACTAAAATAAAAGACATCAATCAGTATAAAGGTACACAAATCTCACCGGGCTGTTTAAGAGCAGACAGTGGATCTTACTGCATTACAGCGTGCAACAGTGAACCAGACAGCCAACACACCCACCACACACACATGCGTGCCCTGTGCTGCTATGTCTTTAATGATATCATTAGACAAAGTCTCCTCCACTCTTCAGTGTTACGACACCTCAGAGAGACACATTCTCGGGTATGTGAATTTACATAATGATGCTTTTGGTAATGCATTTGAGTTTTTCCTGACATGTGTTTAGATCTTTGTAAAGAAGCTTACTTTGGACCATGCAGCGAGGGTCTATACAGACAGACAGGAGATTGGTGTCAGGAAAGTCATTTTCCATGGGCTGATTGGAAAATTTTTCCTCCCCCTTTTTTTTTTTTTTTGCCTGTCTTTCCTTATTCTACATTTTCACCCCTTATCTCCTGCACACACATCCTCACCCACACAAGGATACTTAAAGCTCATTTATAATAGCCATAAACGTATGCCATAGAAAACATCCCTTCATCTCCTGAGAGCCAAATGTGTCATCTTGAATCAATACATCTGCATCATGTATAATGTCCAACCCTCACAGTTGGCTGCAGTTAATGAACACATATTTATGTGTTTATGTCTACTGAAACATGTCTCATTATGGTGGAAATATGCAGCACACTGGGAGTGAAATGTGGTGAATTTCGGTAAGTGCATCCATAGACATGTCAAGCCATTCAAAGACAGAAAGGAGTACAGGGAGGAAATGGCGTGATTGAATTTGGATACAATTTAAATCATTTCTGTCAAATTTTGGAACCGAAAACCTGGTGGCCAGACTTCCAAACATTTAGAAATATGTATACATGTGTGTGTTGCTTCACACCTACTTCAAACTTCACACTTATTGGCTTACATTTAAACCTGGATTTAGCATTCTTCTTCACTGCACGTATGAGAACGTGTGTCTGTCGTTCGGAGATGGTTGGGTGCTGTTGCACTGATGCAAACACTAATGCTCTGGCTCTCACAGAACAATGTATAAACAACATAGAAGAAGGTAGAAAACAGAAATCAGTCTTTGTGAACACAAGTGGCAAGTGACAATAACAGGTGGCATTTGATTGCACCTTCTCCCGCCTCCCAACAGGGAGCGCTTCAAGGTGTGTTCACATACACAGAGTCAAAAGGCTGGGCCAGTGACAGCTGCCCTTCATTTTGAATGAATCTGGTTTCGCAGCGCAGCTATACTACAGGGGAAAGTTGAAGAATGCTCAACTTTATGCAAATGTCCTCTGACTCATTGTGAGCAAGAGCCAGGTGAGAGATAATCATAATAATCTTGATTCCAACTGAAGCACAGAGCTGATTACTAGCCCACTCCGGTATGTGAAGGAATTTTAAACAAAAACTTTGAGTTATCGAGACATAAAAAAAGAATATGATTAGCACAATTTGTAATTTAAGTCCTTAACACAGAGACACAGAAACTGGTTATAATTTTAATCATTCTTGATATCACACTCTCTTGATCAAAATATGGGGCGTACTTGCACAGAACAATTATTCCATTATAAACAAATAAAATATGGTGAACGTTCTGTCAAATGTGGGAACCAAAAGCTTGGTTGCCAGCCTGCCAAACATTTTTTAAATTTCCTACTCGGCCCTCTTGCTCAACTGAGATGTGTTTGCATGTGTGTGTGTTGTTTCACACTTCATTCTACTGGCAAACATATACAGGCGCATACTGGTTCTCACAGTATAATGCCTGGCTCTGATTGTGAGTGTTAACGCATATGTGCATATCTGTAGACTGTACTTGTAAGTGTGTGTATGCCGGCATCATTTTGCAGCCATTTGTGTGTTCACGTGCACAGCTGTTAAACAATGGAGCCACAGTGGTGAGGGTCAGGATGTGCTAAGTGTTCCAAAGAGAGGAAATGAAGACAAATGAACAGAGAAGGGCTAAACACTCTTCCAGTCAGCTCAATATTACTTATGCTCCACACACCTCTGCATCCTCCTTTTCTCTCCCTCCCTCTCCCTGAGAAAATATTACAAAACCACACAGAAAGACTCCCGGCACAGTAATGAAAAGTGCAAAAGCGTGGCACTTTTTGTGCTACTTTCGCGTCACTGGCAATTAATTCCACAGCAGCGGCTGGCAGGGGCCCTTGGTGCCATAATACTAATGCTAAAGCCAACAGTGCATGGACACTGCCTATAAATTTGAATCTACGTCAGGGACTTTCTCCCTCTCTATCTCTTACATTCATCCAACTCCTAGTATGTATGTGTACAGTGTGTGAGCTTTTAGCCTCCAAGGAGCCTCAGAGAAAGTTCAGGTTGATGGATAGGCAAGGGACGCTGCACTTTGCTTTTCTGAAAATAACACAATCACATGCTGCATTCACCTTTCTGTGCTATTAGCAGAGTGGTGTGTTTGGTGGAGTGCATATACATCTGGGACAGTGATGGTGACAGAGTTTAAAGTAAGTGTATTTGCCTCCTAGTCTGTCTTTGGCCTGTGCACATGTAACAAGTAAACTGAGGAGGACGCAGAGAAAGGGGGAGGTCACTTTTTGCAATGGTATTGCTCCACCTCCCCCCACCCCCACCCATTTTTTTCATTTTCATTCTGGTTGGCTGGGAGGGATGCCAGTGAACAGGGGAGGGTGGAGAAAAAGAAAATGAAGTCATTTGTGGTCGTATTGATCGACAGGTTAGGGCTATTGATCAGAGAGTGGGGAAGAGATGGAGATGGAAAGGGAGGAGGGGAGAGGACTGATGTAATGCTTTGATTGGGCAGAAGAGCAAATATGGGGGACAGTCAATGGGGTCCATTATGGATGGGTGCCAAACTAGGTTACCCACAGCACAGTCATCCCAAGGTCTCCCTTGAGGAGCCACTTTAATTGACGTCTTATGATGAGAAGAAGTTGTACACTCGACATTTCTTCCAGGTGTTTTTCAGGGGGGCATATCAATATTATATAGGCTTTAAGGGACAATAACGACCTTTACCTCCTGGATCTCAAAGACATCAAGAAAAATTCCCCATCCTATTTTCACTTTTCCCATATGGTGACACTAATACCAACTGTCAAAAGGCTAGTCAGCTCCATTTCCTACCTAAACACAATTCAACATGCTTTTGCCTGCAAAATTGGTCATTTCTTCTTCAACTATCCTCAATTCCCTTCAGTGACAATGGCAATGAGTCTATGGGCACCTCTCGTTGTGATTAGGCATAGCAATGAGCAGCATATGGAGGAGGCCGCCTCCCTTTTATCCAGTGCAGACCAGCTCAGCACTTGAGAGCTGCTGCTTCCTGGCTCGCGTTCCAAGCTCTCCGCAGGTTGTCTCTGAGTCTCATCCTGCTGCCATCTGCCACCAACTTGGTCTCCCTCCAGAAATCATGGGATAATGGAGCACCCTCTCCTTTCCAGCATGGAGGCCCAGTTTCATCTCCAACTCTTTAAGGAAACGGCTGGTGGATTGAGCCCCCTTCAGTAAAAGTGACTAGTAACACTAAATTATGGTCATATGGGAATAAATGGCAGAATGTGGTGGTTCAAAGAAGTGACTTGAAGTGTTCACATGTTGAAATCATAAAAGGACAAACCTTTGAACTAGCACTTAGCAGGTGATTTAAGCTTATATTTTGTAGCAGAAAGAACATTGCTGTATCTTGCCCAAAGGACAAATCCTGCTATTTTGTTTGTGTATGCAATGTATTTAATGACACTGCCGCAAAATCACTTTTTATCCTTTGGAGGACATTAAGTGTCACTCATATCTTGTAGATGAAAAGGGGTGAAAACAAATTGTATAGATTTTAAAGGATGTTACCTTTTTGCCAACCATATTTGCATGAAATATGTTCAACAAGCCTTTAGATTGCTGAGAGGTTTAGATACCTCAGAAAATGGAATCACTCTTGCTTCCTTCAGTATCCACAGCAAACGTCGTAGTAAGGCACGGACAGCAGTACAAATTTCTTTTAATCCACCCTGAACATATATATTCAACAATTCCCCAAAACCCCAAATTAGTTTCAGTTGTACTGATGAAAAATGTAAAAAAAAAAACAAAACAAAATAAAAAATATAAGTGTTCTAGATGGTCTTTGATGGGAGGAAATTGTTGGTCTGTGCCATTAACTTTTCCTCACTGCATAAAAGGCACACTGCCTCCTGTACTGGTATTGAATACTGGCATTAGGCATAAATCTAATGCTGCAGAATTGGCCGACATGAATAGAAATGCTTATAATAGAGTGTAGTGTATAGTAGAGTATGTCCTTTATAGTATGTTAATGATTTGTAGTTCAAGTGTAGTGTCCTGATGTTAGTTTGGAGTCCTATGGGCCTGCTGGTGAATGATGTGATAGGTAAAAAAATCAGATCTATTGACTGAACCATGGAAAAGAAACTTAGTCAGTGTACTGACATTAGTTTTACTTGATTGATTTAGTTTTCAGCCAGTGCTCCAGTTGTTTAGGGTCAGTAGCTATGGATGCACTTATAATGGTTAACGCCCAGGCAGAATGTACTGACTGCATAAGAAAAAAGTATGAATAGTTTTCCTTTTTTACACACACTCACAAAAACAAGTAAAGCACACTGTAACGAGTCAGACCTGTTAATGTGTTCTGTGAGGAGGATCCCATACTTTGTCTGAGGCAGCTGGCCACAGCGCTCTATTGTAGGCAGCTCCATTATGGCATTTGGTTGTATGAAGAACAAAGATCTCAGTTTTAGCTGTTAAAAACGGTTCATCTTAGACAAAAACAACTTTTAAGGAATCTGATCCTCTAATTCTGAACAAACCTGCCAACACTAACCTAATTTTGTCTGATTACCTCTGGGATAAGCGGCTATTCTCTCCTGGCTTTGGCTATAAGATGACACTGATTGTGTAAAGTTGACACTACTGCTCAGTTTTCACAGTTTTCTGGAGGAAACTTGAGTGGTGTGTGGCACACTGAAGCCTGGGAAAGTGTATCTGAAACCCTGTGCTGTGGTGACAGTGACAGACAGGCAAGCTTTATCCTACTCACACACCGACAGGTCTTTGTAATGTATTAAGTGAGAGAAAAGGTAATGCTGATGTAAAGCCGTGTGATGGTGAAAGGAAATGGAGTGAAGGAGAGTGCAGAGTGTAAACAGTGGAGTAGAAGACACACATGGAGAACATGAAATGACGTTAGCTTTCGGTACCGTGGTGTGATGCCTGGTGTGTGTTTGCAAGCGTGATTATATGTGTCATCATGTGTGCATCTTTGCATTCATTCCTGCATGTCTTTGTGAGCAAGCAGATCATCCCTCACACTCACACACACATTACCTACTGCAATTAGCAAGCATAAAAACACAACTCTATGTATAATATGAAAACCAAGTCTTTGTATGAAGAGTCAATCACAGGTCTCTGGGAGGTGACAGTCAACACAGACAACACGCTCACTGACATGAACAAAAGAGGGCTCCTCTCATCATAATAGTGGCTTAGCTGAATAATTGAATTCAGGAGTGCGCTGGCAGCCATGCTGGTTTTCTTCATCTATATTGCAGACGAGCAGTAATCTGTTCTCGAGGAGCATCTCTGGCTGCCTGCTGCTGAGTTTGTGGAGGAGATGTGAGGTGACAGAATAGGGTTCTGTCACCAGTGCTTCCATTATTGATAAGATTGGGTGGAGGGAAGCCTGAAGAGAGAATTGGAATAACAGGAACACTGTGTTCATGCCAATACACAGCTTGGATTCATTTCCCATGTGACTCATTAAGAACAGCAATGCACTACAGTTGATACGGTTTGGGGGTTGAATTTCCTTTGAATTTTCCTTTCCTCCAAAACACTTGTGGTTGAACAAAGCGCAGTTATTGCCAGTATGGGTTGGTTTTGGGTTGCAGTGTTACTTAGCCAGTCTCTCTGTCTCACTGACTGAAGATGGATGATTAGCCCAGTTCGGGTTGAGGATCTGTTCCCTGGAAATGTCAATTTTTATGTGGATTAAATTGGCAACTTTGCCATTGGATTTGGTTCTGGTGTTCATAGTTCGATGTTTTTGGTGATCTTTAGACTTTTCTTTACACCCTGTAGTCTTAGATATGGATATGTCATGTCAAGACTTACCTAATATCTTAATCTTTCTTTAATTTAGTGGTACTAAGATATCCCACAATGTATTTGCCAGATAGTGTAACAGTATGCTGGATGTGTTAGTGCAAAGCAATAACAGGTTATGGGCTCAATTCTATGTTTACTTTTTTCACCATATGTGGCTTTAACTCAAGATGAAGAGTTCAGTATCCTGTGTTGATTGCCTTCACTATTTCATTCTCCCAGCATCTCTCTCCCTACTTATCATACTCAGCATCTCTCTCCCTTCTCTTGTCCCTGATCAAGACAAATAACCAAGTGTTTTCCCTCATATACACTTCATGTATTTTTCACTCATAACAAGCGTGATTAGGCAGATGTTCTGAGCTGTCAAGAGCTGTCATATTTCAGGCCTGATTTATAAAGACGCAGCTCCTGCTGTGT
Organism: Mastacembelus armatus; assembly: GCF_900324485.2. Taxonomy (NCBI): domain Eukaryota; kingdom Metazoa; phylum Chordata; class Actinopteri; order Synbranchiformes; family Mastacembelidae; genus Mastacembelus; species Mastacembelus armatus. The sequence continues at coordinate 22,781,051 of NC_046639.1, read as the reverse complement.
TCTGAGATATAAAAGCATGAGTAAAAGAGAGAAGATTGCAAAAGACAAATCATTTTGTAAAGATGTGACCACTGGTTATTTTGGTATCTAGATGGAGGTCAAGATATTTCAATGCCTGCATGTTTTTTCCTGTGCTCTGAGAAGTTATTAGGTGTATATTGCACTGCAGAATATAAAGTGAATCACACAATCGTAACCCTTACTGCGGTCTTTATTGATCCTGTAGCTTTGGTAGGAGAACATCGTCTTCTGGCTAAAGAGAGAGGGGTTAACCAATAAATCATTGTATATAACCCACAATGATTACCTTCCATATCAGGGTTGGATCACAGGCTGATCATACGTCCATGCCATACACAGCTCTCTCAACACAGTCTCAGTCTAATTGCTTTGGCAATCATTGCACTCTCCAATAGCCAAACAAAGTGAACAAAAGGAAAAATTGCTCCAGGGTTTGAAATAATTTCTCGCACCCAAGTAGGTGTAAAATGTGTTTATTCCATGTGTAGCATAACAAAAAATGAACTAAAATAAAAAGTTGAGGCGGTGCTAAGTGGAAGGAGGTAAGTGGTGAGAAACGGATCCCGCTTTGCTCTATAGAGAGCCGGTGAAGTCATTGTTCTGGTTAAGTAATTAATATCACCTGATTAAACTGCAAGTCTGTGAGCTTCAGCAATTGTGCACACAAAAATACAAATTTCCCAAAGGTGACATTGAGATTGTCAACCCTAAATGATCTAAGTCAAACACCTTGGAGGTTTTGTCACTTAAACAAATGTAAGTGACAAAATATGTTACTGTCCATGCCCTTGTGAATGGAATATAGAGGCATTTTCTATATCACTTGTCTTTGCCTTCCAAAACAGTTACAAAAAATACATTTTATGACCTGGTCTGGGTTTGAAGTGGTTAGATTTAGAGAAACACTGTGACTCATGTTAAAATGGCTGCTTCATTTTGTAGGGTTATAAAAATATAAAATATGTTGGTAAAGTGAGAAAATCATGGTCAAAACAGGAAGTGGAAAATCCACACTTTTCTCTCATAAGTCTGATGTTTTGTGGAGCTGCCCATCCACCCTGGCATCCCATCTTTGCAGACATATACAGTCTATAGCATCACTTGACTTCCTCTTTTCCTCTCGCCATAATCACATAATCACCACTAGAGAGTGGAGGACTTTGTCACTTCAACATAAACATACAATATTTTTTGTGGCAGAAACAACTGAGTCTGTTATTCTCCTTGGGAGTCAGTCACACTGTAACAAATTTAACTACCTCGATTCTTGGCTCTAGGTGCATAAACTCCTGGCTCGCTTACAACTAAACAGAAGTTGCCCAAAAAAAAGACTGTTGGAGTACATGTGTGTGTGTGTTTACATGGCTTTCATATGGTTTGTTTATATGTAATGCCAATGGGACTTCATTAAAGCTAAAAAAGTAACCATAGCCAAGGGAGACCAGGAATAGCAATGACGAAACCTCACAGGAGGAGCTGCCGAAGTAGCTGAGGTGACTGAGCAACAAAGTCAGCAGGGGGAATTTAGAGACGCACGGGCTGCTCTAACAAGCTCAACTGCCCTATATTTAAAACATGACCTATAGATTGATACAGAGATGAAAGTAAGAGCAATAAACAGAACAAACAAGGCTGGTTTTGTAACCAATTGCATGAGGCGAAACAGTGGGTGCACATTTGGAGCTTTCTTTTTTCATTTTGTTCGTGAGATTCTACAGGAAATTGTTTCCCCATCAATTATGCCACATCCTTGAGAGTACTGCAGCTGATGAGGGTTACTCTGACTTACTGGATTGAACAAGGCAGATGTAGAAATTGGGTGGGATTTCAGCTGTAGGTATTTTCCATCTTCCTCTCATATTTTGCTTTAACCTTCCCTCACCTATTTCTCACAAAGTATTTCTTATAATAAAAGCTTTCTGTCTTTTGTCCATATCTTTTCTTTCACTCTGCCCATTTTGACTGTTTCTGACTTCATCTCTTATTCTCCTGAAACTCATGCGGGTGTGAACTGTGCATATGGTGAGGAGAAGCTGGCGTGTTAGCCAGGTCACGGCCCAGGCGTTCAGCTGTACGTGCGTGTTGCATTCAGAAAGCAGGAGGAGAGAGAAATTGATTGCACCTTTTATTTGAGAGAAAGAGAAATTACTGTACCAGCCTATGCACATACACACAAAGACACACTTAAAACTCTCCATCTGCAAGTAAAGAACTGCAGCTAAAGGTACAAAAAAAATAAACGAATAGCTATTTAGTTTGTTTTCGTCAGTTTGTTCATTCTGCTGTTGCTCCAATAAGAACAGCATGGTTGAAAAGGGACAAGGGAAATGTTTTTTTCTCCTCAAAGTCCTTATAAAGCGTCTCCAGTTTTTTTTCATTTTTTACCCTCTTTCTTTTCATTTAACTGGTTTAAAGAAGTAATTTTCTCATATTGAGCTGGTAAGGTGGGATGTTTCTTTGTGAGTTGATGTTTTCTTTATTTCATGCTGGGCTCTGTATGATTGTAGAGAGATCAATAATTGACTGCATTGGTCCCCTGAGAACCACTAACCAGAGATCAATAGCAGCCTTGTAGGGTTGGTTTCTCCCTTCAGATATTTACCAGGTGTAAGTGCTGTCCACTGTTGTGCTTCTTTCTTAATGGTCTTTTTTTTTTTTTGCATTGACACCTCTGGACTATGGATTTTTTTTTCCTGTAAATAATCATATTGACACATGAGGAAAGCTGCTTCTCTGTAACAGGTAAATGCAGTCGATGCTGCACTGATCTATCGATGCTCTCCACACCTACGCGCACCTATGGCCTCGGCGCTGCACACGGCCATTGTGAGAGAATTAGATTTTCAAAATTAGATTCTCACCCCCAAAGCATTGAGTGGAGTGAAAGTGATAGCAAGAACTGCACAATCATGGCAAATGAAAAGAAAACAATAATTTTTCCGAAGTATTGTGGAGAGTTTGATATTACTGCAGTGGATTCGCACAGAGGCTGCACGTGTGTGTACATATATAAACCACCTGTGTGCAAAACTTTCCATTCCCAACCTGATGAGGCAAGCTGTTCCATGCCAATTGCATCACTGGCTGTTGCCATAGCAACTGTCCCCTCCCCACAAAGGTCTGCTGGCACAGCACACACTGATAGAAAGACTAAAGCCCTCATAGAGAGGAGAGAACGGCAGGGAGAAGAGAGGACTGCTAAAACCCAGCCGGCCAAGGAGCACATCTGTATTACTTAGAGTCAGCTGAAAAGAAAGGCTCCCTTTATTAGGAAGTAAGTGGAAGATGTCCCCTAGGAGTGTTGGAGCGTAATGAATTTAGACTCATTCAACATTAATGCAATGGTGCTTCGATGCCACTGAGCTGTATCTCCCGCCATCAACTTCCGTTTCCTGATTTCCTGATAGCCAATAGGTCATTAGTCAGCGCTGAAACCACCGTTTGCAGATTCAATTTGATCATGGTACAATTGGCTTCACTTGAACAGGTTATTCAACACATTTGCCATTTGTGCATCACTGCGCTGGTTGTCCCAGTAATTGCACCACTATTCCTGTCTCCAATGTAAAGATCAGGATGGTTAATTATTCATACACTCCTTTTCTTCCTTCACTTCCCTCTTCTCATCTGTCATTTCTTCTAGTGATGCAAACTGAACTACTATGAAATAATGAAAGAAATCTGACAGGTATCCCAATGCACCCTCACTCCACCACCTCCACCGTCCCACCCACCCCCTGCAGACAACACCGTTCCTTCCCTAAACTAGTCATTTTTAGTTTGTCAAGACGATTCTGTCAAGCTTTATTGGGTCTGAACGCGTTCATGCTTGCCACGACAGTCTATTTTTCCCCTTTTCGCTTTGTTTGAAGTAAATGCAACAAGGCAGCAAAACAATGAAACTGATAGAGCATTCCACCACAAACAGGCTGTGGGGACATTCTCTTCACAGAGTAGAAGCAATCTCAAAGTAATAGGTACTACTACTTTTGGGGGCATATTTATTGAATCTATGTCTGTCTGAATCCATGTCGAAAAGAAGCATAAAATGTTGCCCAGACAATATGTTATGTGATATAATATAGTTTGTGTTTTTCATCCAGCATGTAATCAAATACTATTTTAAACCATGGGTTGTATTTGAAAGAATAGAGCTCCACTGTCCTAACTATGTTGAGTCTGCACTGTTGTGAAACAGGCAAAAATGAATGCATGTGTTTACACAACACCATGTGCTGTAATCCTGCAAAGAAATGAAGTGAAATGTGCATCATCTTTGACTGACACTGAATCCTGATCAGACCTGGCAAAAGAATCTGTGGAAAATTGCCTTCAGAGAACTATTCCAGGCTTTCTTTCATGTTATACACCATGACATTTTTTTCACCATGGCTTTAATCACAACAGTGCTATCCCTTTCCTTTCATAACCTGCTGATGTGCTGAGAGCATCCTTAAGGCTCTGACACTGTGTCATATTTAATGGATGAGCCTTCAAACCTGAGATGAAGTGTTACCTGGACAAGGAGTTTTCCTTGACAAGTGCAAACTGGACATGCTGTCATTTCCCCACAGTGGGATTTTCTTCCTCAAAAGAAAAGAAAAAAAAAACAGCATGGAAATAAGCTTTTAATATTGCAGGGCTGGAGGGAGATTACCAAGTATGCATGTTCCTCTATTGTATACAGGCTCAATACACTCAAAAAGACATGTGCACAAAAAACACCAGAACCTGTCCATACAAAAACTACATCTTCTTATACCTACTGTATTTGTTTCAACTGTTCGTAAATGCCTGTAAAGGTATGGCTAAGAAATCTGAAAGGTAATGGTCACATGATTTAGCACTTCACATTTTTAGTTGTACAACATCAGGAAGACCAATTAAACAGAATGCACTATTAACTTTCATCTTTTTTGCACAGACATTGCACAGCAGCAAACCACTTCATATTTAAAAGGAATTTATTTTTGTAATGCCCCCTGTCAATATTTCTGCTCAGCTGGGAGATGCTTTTTTGCTTGGATACACCAGCAGAAGAGACTTTGTTACATACACACACGTCATACACATTTGGTAGAAAAGTATCTGTGAAGGTCATGCCTATTAGTCCCAGCAGGAGGAGGAAGTTAGTTTGTGTAAGAAAACACACAGGTTTCTTATTCACATTTATTATTATATCCATGAGAATAGAGACTACCTTAACCCAAGCTGCCTTCTTTATCTAAATCTACCATTACATTACATTTGTTTAAATCTGTACAAATAGTTTGCCTGACTGTTAATAGCAATAGTGCTGGATTTTGCTTTTCAATCAAATTAGGTCAGAGCCACCACGATTGGATTTTATTTTTGTGCTGTACTTTGGTTTTCAGTCACCTCAGTTGTGCTCATTTATATTAAACTAGCAAGAGTTTATTTCCATTTTCAAGAAATGGGAAAAGTCAGATGAGTTTTTTTTTCTCAGGTACCAGGAGGATTTTTCCCAGGGAAGAAATCCCAGTACACAAGTATGCAGTTTGTACACTTAGTCCAGAGCCTTCACTTGATGCCTTCACTTTGTCAGAGCCCTCAGCTCTAGTGTCAGTCTTTTGTCAGTCAGCTAAGCTCGAGGCTACGGTGAGATTTTCTTATAGGAAAACATTGCAGAAGAGATCTGGTTACAAACCACCGCAGGCATTCATCAGATTTTTCTCTCTAGGTCATGGGTTCACTGTCAGTGTTTATAATCTGGATATGATGTGACTTGTGTTAATAACAGTATTTGCTTGATGACTACACTGGAATATCCTGCTGTTCTTCACTGTTTTATTTCCTCCCACAGCAGCACATACCTTCCCCGTCTCTTGTATAGATCTGATAGAGTTCGATTGAATATCACCTCCTGTCACTCGGCTTGTATGGCTCTGGTACAAGCCACGCTGATATTCCCATGTCCCGTGAACACACACACAGTGTGTGGTGTGAAGTTATGGCAAAGAAATGGGCCAGTCATGACAAGGCCTTGATGCTAGCACCTGGCCACGTTGGTGTGTGTACATTTGAGACACCTTGTGCCTACACCTCACTCACACACACTGGACACACACACACACACACACACACACACACACACACACACACACACACACTTCTTTTTCACTGGGTACAAAAGAGAGTGAGCTCAGATAGCTGTCAGGTACGCTCCCACAGGGAACAGTGGGCCAGTCAAAAACAGCCTCCTTGACTGTCACTCTACGCAGACACAAGTGTGCACACACACACACACACACACACACACACATGCACACATGCACAATATGCTTCGGAGTGAGGAGAGAAACAGAATGGGATGCCCTGGGCACATTTTCGCCCAGTTGTCAGTGTGCTCACAAGCTTGTGCATGCGTGTGTGTGTGTCTATCAGTTGGTCAATCCAGGACCGCAAAACCCACCTGCCATCAAGTGGACATGCTGCCTTGCGTTTAATTCTGTCATGGGAGCCAGTGATAAGAAATGTTTGTGTGTGTGTGCATGTGTGCATGAGTGTGTGACATATATATCCTCAGCGGTGTCACCAGTTGTTCGCCTCTCCAACTGAGATGACTTTTTTTTAGAGTGGATTTGGAATTTTAATGTGTTTTTGTCCATCGGTTTTGAATCAGGTTGGCTACCTGTGATTTTGCCGTCTCTCTTTAATACCCCCACCCCCTCAGTGCAAGGACGTCTCGCCAGCTGGCTGCCCAACAGCCCTCAAAGTGGGCGCAGAGCCACAGCAGCTGTAGCTGCCACAACATGGGTCAATTACTCTCTAAGTTGATATTGTGTATACACAGCACAAGCACATACACACATACTCCCTGTTTGCTTTGCACATTCAGCAGCATCTAACCACGTTTATAGTTCACTGTTTCACACTTGATCAAAGCTGAGGAGTGTAGGATCAAAGTCTTAAGAGTTGTTGTTGCTTAAGTTGTGAAGCCTTGAAGTGTGTCTCTAACCTTGGTCTGTCTCTATGTTTCCGATCCTCTGTGTTTTCCTGGATGGTGGATCACTGATGTTTCAAAGACTGCAGCCTCTTTAGAGGATGAAAATGAACTGTCTGTAAGACCGGGTGTCTCAGCAGGCAGCCTGTAGATTGATTTTAATGTTGTTGCTGATGTCTGAATACTGAAGCTTTTCCAAATTCCGTAAAAAGCTCAACACATCCAACAACATACTGTGCTTGCTTTGCATGGGTAGACACATTCTTCCTGAATGAACTGAGAGCATCTGTTTGCTTTGCATGAGGATCACATTTAATCCCTGATGCATTTATGTTGCTGAACTGTAGAGTTCTTCATAAAGACCCCACCAGCTGATGCACATTGAGATTAATCTGTTCCGATGTGCGTCTGCTGTGAAGACATAAACTTTCGTTATATTCACTCATGAAAACTTCTCTAAGAACAAACAATGTAGTCTGAGTTTGTATTCACACTCATTAAGGTGTTTAATTAAACTGTGATCAGACACTTCTGAAATAACTGAAATTGTAACAAAACCAATATTTCAATCACATTTTTTTAGCAATCCTGACACCTCCTCCTCCTTTCCTTCCTGTCTTCCAGGCTGTCGAGGGATGCTGTGTGGTTTTGGTGCCGTGTGTGAACGGGACTCTACTGACCCAGCCAAGGCTGTGTGTGTCTGCAAGAAAGTGGACTGCCCATCTTTGGTTGCGCCTGTTTGTGGCTCAGATTCTACCACCTACACCAACGAGTGTGAGCTGGAGACAGCTCAATGCAAAAATCAGCGACGCATCAAAGTGCTGCGCAAGGGACCCTGCTGTAAGTACCATCACATGCCTACCAACCAATTCATTCATCGTAAAAATGTCACCTTTAAGTCTGGCACTTTGTAGGTGCAGTTAAGAAGTTGTACATTTTCACATTTGAAGACCATACAGACTGAGCCCACTCCAAGCACTTTTAGCATTAGCAATTTTTTATGTCAGTGCAGTATGTTTGAGCTGTTACCATTAGTATATGCAGGGTTGTAACATTTTTAAAGATTAATTTAGTCACTTTGATCCAGAAAAGATCAAACCCAGAAACACCCCCAAATCTACAATATGTCAGATTGTAGTCTGACCAAAGACGGATGCTGTCCATCTGGGAGCATCTGAGAGAGCTCAAAGTAAAAGCTGGTTTATCAATTAAAATAACTGAAACTGGACTTTGGGATGTTTTCTTCATATCTGGGACAGAAAACTAGCTTGTCTGTTTCAGTCCACACAGTCTCTGTGTGATGTTAAATTGCTTGTTATTGTCAAGTAAATGGATTCCTATTATACCCTGTCCTTATGCAACAGGCTTTGCCTCCGTGTCTTTCTCCCCCAGTAGTAAAACGCTTCCCCACTGTGTCCAATCTATTGTTTTTCCAATATGGACACATTCCCAGTGCTTAAGCGCCACCTGCATCCTCACAAACAAAAAGTGTGCCACTCTCTGCTCCCACTGCTCCTGCCAGTGTGTATTTTATCCCTTAACCCCTGGTGGGTGCCTGTCCTTCTGCTAAACCCCTCATTGCTTCCCTTTTGCAAAGCCCATCAAGATGTAGGGCTCTGAGGGGAGTAGCAGGTTCCTGCCAAAGCTGCAACATTCCAGCAACCTCAATAATAACTATAGTGTTTTGTCAGCGTCATGCCTGCCTGCCAGTGTGGGCCCACAGCTAATTCCAGGGTACTGATTGCAGTGCCGGCTTGGACCTGGCACTAATAACAAGCTTGGTGACTGCTCACCACTGGCAGAAAGGAAATAAAGAGATATACAGCACAGAGAGAGAGAGGACAGGAGGAACAGAGGGTACAATGGAGACGAGAGGGCAAGCGGAGCGGGAGGGAGAGAGGATGTCATGATGAAAAAGGAATGAGCTGTGAAACATTTAGAGAAAACAGGAATGTAATAGCACGTGAGTGAGTGATAGAGTGAGTGAATGGGTGAAGAGAACACAGGAGTAGATTAAATCCGCAGAGAAACAGTAGCACAAGCAATGTAATTATAGTTAAGACCATCAGAAGCACCAGAGTTACCACCGACAACAACAGAAGGTTGTCACATTAAAAAATCGAGTAAAAAATTATGATGCTAATGATAGTATTGCTGGTGAGAACTGCTTAACATCAGAAAGGAGATCACATCACATGTCATGTCATCATGTCACACTGGCAACATGGAGTCTAGCAGCACTGGTTTTTCATTCTAAGCTGCTGTTGGTGGGACATTTGTGTCACTTTTTAAAACCATGTTGGCTCTTTTAAAACATGCAATCTGCAATTGGTGCATGCTAACACACACCTTATGTTACACACACACCTTACTTGTGTGTCTACGATGTGCTGTGTGAAGCTAAAGAGAAGGTGTGCATAGCACAACTGTCTGAAAAATGAATAAAAGAAGGAGAAAATGCATGAAAGCTTTTGAACATCCTTGTTAACCACCATGCCACATGTCTATTTATACACCTCTGTTCAGGCCTGACAGTGAAGTACTGTATGTCATTACTGTGTATTCTAACACTAATCACAATATAATCCATTTAATCAGCACTAACATGGTCAAATGTAAAAGCAATTAAATTAACTTGTAGCAAATTAACCTCCCTCCAAAATATGATTTTATATCCTTCACAAATATTCGAGTTTATTAGGTGATCGTCCACAAATCTGTTATTATTATTATTAATATTATTATTATTACGGAATTTCGCTAAAACCATAATATGGGGCTCTTCAATAAATGAAAAGTCAGAAAACAATGCTGCCACAGTGTCAGCAGTCATAGTTATCTTTTCAGAATTGGCCACATGATGACCACTGAGTCATATTCACAGAATGTGCAGTCAAGCCTGAACAGTTTACATGCACAGGCTATGTAGAATCAAATTACATGTCGAAGGCCTCAGTTCATCCCATTTATCACCTTAGACTGTTCAAAGCAGGAAATCTGTGGTAATACTAGTTTTTCCCATTATTTTTAAGTATTTTAACTGCTTTTCTATTGCAGAAGAAAATCATCTTATCCTGTCTTATTAGTGCAAAATGATAACTACTGTGAAAAATATGGAGAGTGTCATTTGCTCTGTGCTGTGGCGGAGCACACTTGGTTAGTTTTAGAGCTGTATTTTTGCGACAGCTGTGTGATTGGTGGATCTGCTCAGAGCTCACAGGTTCAGCCACAGCCCCATACTTTGAATTAGCTGTCAGGTATTAATGCAGGGGACCCTAAAATCTACTGTATGTCAACAGGCTTTTATCAAACAAAATCAAAATGTTATGCTTTGACCTTGAGTGACAAATGAACCTTTTTGCAGAGCACAAAACAGCCATAAATGAACTTCTTGTAAATTCTTTTCTTGCTAGTGCTATTTATTTTTTGCTGCATTTTCTGTTACAGTCAATTTAATTCAAGCAGTCATGCTCAAATATGTGCACTTAGCTGTCACTGTTTTTTTTTTTTTTACCTTTCATTGCAGCAACCCATGTTGACTGCTCCCACACATACCTGAATGGTCTGGCTATAAACACTATTTAATATAATATTAATCATTATTGGTTTATTTATAGAGCATCTTTTCAAAAACAGTTACAAAAGTAAAATGTGAGAGGTTTTCATTCTCTTTCTGCCAGTACACTCAGCCGGTACACAGGGTCTGGGCAGGTCACTAAGTACACCTCAGGGCTGATGGGGGAATAGAAAGATAACCATGGGAAGGGGGAAAAGTGGGAGACAGTGCAGAAAGAGAGGGAGCTGAAGGAATGAGAGAGCTTTTACCTTTAAGAATAATGTGGGTAGTTGGATTGGTACTTTTGTGCAAAGCCTCGTTTGACTCATTCAGTGTAAATGGCAGGTTTTCATTGAGTAAGTGAATTGGCTACCGTTCTAAAAAAATGTCATGTCCAATTCAAATCAGCTCAGACGTCTTATCTGGCATTCAGGAGTGTAGCCACAAAAAAGTAGCTTTCTCATAGATTATCCCCCTTTTAAAAGGACTAGATTCATATGGAACATTTTGTTTGTACTAAAGTCTGAGGCTTTGGTGAATGGGAAAGGAGCATCAACCAGAAGGTCTAATAGATGCCAACATCACTAAAGCAAGACTAAATCTTTGGAAAGAAGAAATAACAAATTAATTTTAAACTTTTAAACCTTTAAACAATAAATCCCACAATGCTCATTTCAAACACTCTGAGACTTGGTGACCTGCTGTGACCCCTGTTATAGTGAGGAACATTAGCAAACACACACTGATTGTACGTTTTCTGACTTTATTGCTCTTCTCTGCCTGTGCCACTGGTGCCTCTGAGCATTTGCCATCCTTTAATTGTCACCTGTGGCCACAGTGGCCAGTGTTTCACCTTCATGCTCTGTAATGATTCACCAGGACATGCACTACATATGTGAGTGAGAAACTCTGGTTTCATACAATCTGGGTTTTATTTTCATAGTTCTGGTTATTGGTTTTATTGGTAATTATATCATTGTTGAGATTAGGGTCATACATGACACATGATACATGTGTTTTGCAGTTTTCTTGTGCAGTGAGACATTTTTACCAATATGAGCTCACTTGTGGTTCTAACTTAATAAAGTTGCTTGTTTACAATCTGGATTTGTCAGACATTTTTGTAGCAATGACAGTGTGTTCCCAGTCCTCCCTTCCTGATATAGTATATGTCCATATATTTCCACTCTCCTGACTACACAGTTCAGCTCAGCTCAGTTTGGTTTAACACTGGAAAAATCTACTTTAACCGCAATCATTTAGCAAATCACTCATAACACTGAACAGGCTATTACACCATTTAAGTGCCAGGGTAACAGTGCAAGTTCCCTCCTGAGGGCAGGACAAAATGGCCCACATGCTGTTGAGGCGATAACACTTACTTGTCCTCAGTGTTCCTGTGTAATATTCACATAACCTGGCCCTTAATGGCTCAGACCAGCGCTGCTCCAGCTTCTTCATTATCTTCCTTTTGTTCTAGATGGATGATTTGGGATTGGCGGGGGCAGTAAGGCGGTCAAGCGGTCAGGCAGTGAGAAGATAATGGCCTCAGATATTATCAAAATTAAAAGGAGACGCTGCGTTTAAATTGGCCCAACAGGAGTGCCTGATAACAACACAAGGCAGAAAGAGAAAAGTCGTCAGTTAAGAAAAGAAAGAACTCAAGGAGAGGGAGAGAAACAGGCAGCAGAACACATTCTGGTTCAGAGAGACAAGAGGCATGTGGGCATCTGTGAGCTGTGTGTGTGTGTGTGTGTGTGTGTGTGTGTGTGTGCATATTGCTGTGTGTATGGGCATGCACACTTTGCAGTCGGCTAGGGAGCGTGCACCATGTTGGCTCTCCTAATATTGAACTTGGAGCAGGGTGGTAAATACACTCCCTTTCCCAGAGAGGGCTACAGAAGTGCTGCAGAACTCATCTTGTGTGGCCAGTCTAGTGGAACATGGAGTTTTCATTCTTTTTTTCTTTTCTTCTTGAAGGAGTGCAACAAGTAAAGCCAAAAATGTTGTGCATGTGCATGTGAGTGTGATGACTGGGGTACCAGAGAGTGATCAATGCCCATTGATTTTGTGTGAGTGTGTGCGTACATGTGTGTTGTCGAGAATTGACCATAAGCACAGCCCGCTGCCTTCCACTCTCCTCTTCCTCTCTCCTCCTCTCTCTCCTCCTCTCTCTGTGCCTTAGAGCTTTATCTCTCCAGCACTGACACACTCTCGTGTCCTCACAGTCAAAGGAGAAAAGCATCAGTACTCCCCACCTGCTCTGTCTGCTCTAACATATGGCCCAGTGCAGGAGAATGTGAACCTCTCATCTTCAATATAAGGCTTTTCATACAAGTAGTGCAGTTTAGTTTCTGTATATATAGATATGTAGATATAGATCTTTTTTTTTCCACAGTGTTATACAATAACTTTTGTATTTATTACATGAAAGGTTTAAATCTGCCTCATTTACAGCCAATTCACATTTGCAAGTTAGTTTTTCTAGCACCTGCTATACATTATAATGCCAGCAGGATTACCTTTCCTCTCAAATCAATGAGGAAAGATTTATAGTGAACATATCTGCAAAATCCTCACTTTATCTGGGTGTACTTTCCCTCCAATATCCCCTCACAAACTGAAGCACTAGGTAAAGCAGAACTTTCACATTTATGTTTTGAAAAGACTGTGGTTAAATATTTAAGAAACTGATGTTGATACTTTTCATTTTCAATATTTTACTAAAACCACGATCTTGTCTAGCTACAGCCTTTGTTTAATAGACCCAGCCCACAGGATACCTGATGAGAACACTGGTCTCTGTTGTGAAAGTAATGTGATCCTGGCAAAAGTTATGTTATTTCCGAAACACCTTAGTTCATATTTGTAAGTCCTGTTTTTGTCAGTGTCTGGATATACTTTCAGATGCAGAGTGTAAGGCTACTTTATGTCTGAGTTCTGGATGTTGGTTTTGCAGAAAAATTAATTCTGTTATGAAAATGCTTTATATGGTAATAATAAAACTAAATGACCATACATATAGAAGCTAATTGAATGTGATGAGAATCATATCAATGACAGTCTCTTACTGGGTGAGCTCTACCCAGTATCATAACTATGATATGATAGACCATCAGGGGGAATATCTGTTGTAGGAAAGGTATCCATGAAGCAGGTAGACTTTTCAGAGTCAGGGCATGTATGAAAAAGTTACTCTATATTTGAAATGTATTTTAAATTGACAAATGTGTTTGAAAATGATTTAGCACAGTGAACTTTTTTTTCTTTTACTAGAGAAGCTAAAACAGTCTCTGACCTGACTGCACTACCCCAGCTGTACATTTTGTCTGGGGCTGGTCTGGCTGGTTGTTAAGGTGTCTGAGCTGGACTGGGTAAAACCCTGATTTATGTAGGATCCAAAACTGGCTGAGAGCTGTGGGTTCAGAAAATCACCTGCAAGCAAAAGCCTCATTCTAAAGCAGAGCCGGAGAGTCCGGAGATAAAAGCCAGCCTACCTTTATGTGTACATGCTGCCTTTCCCTTCCTCTTCCTCCTTTTCTTCTTCTTTTTTTCTTTCTTTCTTTTTTGATCTCTGTTGTTACCCCGGTGACACACCCCGTTGCCCCCAGTGACAGTGGAGTGGTGGTAATAGCTGTAGATGGTAGAGATGACTTTCGACTTTGCCGGAGCTGATAACAGTGTTGTGCACAGTCTAACTGATGAGGAGTCACCTCTAGCTCTGCATCTTTTCTTCCTTTTTCTTTCCTCGTTTTTCTCTTTTCATTTCTTCTCCCCCTTTTCCCTACCACTCTCTAATCTTCCTTCTTTCCCTCTTTTTTCTCCCCACTTCATTTTACCCTTCGTATTTCTCCCTCCCTCTTCCTTTTTCTTTTTCTTTTTTCTTCTTTTTATGTCATTTCCTGCCTGCCTTTTTTCTTCTTCCATTTGAGTCTCTCTCCCTTTTCACTTCATCTATGCTCATTTTAGACTAGCCAGAAATAACTGTCATGCTCTCCCCTCTTTCTTTCTTCCTCTATTTCTCTCATTTCCTACCTTCTCCTCCATTTTCTTAAGACAAAATCTTTTTCTGTTTCTCACTGCAACACTCACCAGAAGTGACATGCATGCACGCACACACACAAGCGTAGCGAGTAATCAAATTTCTCTGGGGTGATTGCTGAACACATTTATGTGCACACACACACACGCAGTACTGCACACACACAGGGCAAGAGGTCATTTTAAATAACTTGGTTTTTCGTGCTTTCATTTCCCGAGGGCATTGACTCTTGCTTGGTATTCATAACCATAACATGCATGTGAGTGTGTGTGTGTGTGTGTGTGTGTGTATAGTGATACTGTATTTATACTCGTATGCATGTAGACCCATGCACACACAAGCACACTTGGTGTATAAACACACTGCAGGCATTTTGAAAACAGATAGTTAATAATGTTAATTATTATTATGGTCCTTCACACACACACACACACACGCACGTGCACATAAAGATGGATAATGGGCTTCACCAGGGTCCTCAATCCATCTTTACTTGCTGTTCCACTCATCTGTGAACGCTGACACTTGTAAGACAAATCCTGTCTTCTTCATGTCTTTGTCTCTCTCCAGTGTTCACCTCTTAAAGATCTGTAGGCAAAACACCAATTATGTACACACACACGCACACACGTCGTCACACATCGTTATTTGTTATTTTCCATGTGTATACTTTGGGAGAGATGGAAAAGAGTGAAAATAATAAAAGCAGAGTGGTACTTGAAAATATGAGGACAACTACCAGCTCAGCAGACAATAGTGGATATTTTATGTTATTTGTGTGGAACAAGAATGGCAACAACCGCGAGGAGCTGGTTTTCTAAAAAAATGTGTTTGTCTCTTTATTGGTTTGGGTTTTCTGTGTTGTGTGTGTGTGTGTGTGTGTGTGT
This sequence comes from Mastacembelus armatus, assembly GCF_900324485.2. Classification (NCBI taxonomy): domain Eukaryota; kingdom Metazoa; phylum Chordata; class Actinopteri; order Synbranchiformes; family Mastacembelidae; genus Mastacembelus; species Mastacembelus armatus. Next base: position 22,765,581 of record NC_046639.1, on the reverse strand, counting down.
GTGTGTGTGTGTGTGTGTGTGTGTGTGTGTGTGTGTGTGTGTGAGGGGAGCTGCAGACATGTCCTGATTTAAATTTCTTTTTCTAAATTCTTTGTCACTCATTGACATTATTGCCATGTGAGGCAAAAAACAAAAAAACACTTGTCTATAAAAAGTTGTTAAGTCATCTGATCCATGTTGAGCTTAGTAGCCTACTTGTAATATTTAAAGAACACGAACATACACACACACACACACCTACCTCTGCCTTGCTGTTTGTTTAATGAACATACATCGACTGCATTCACTCCCCAGTGTGTTCACATTATGGCAGTAGAGGACAAATTAGACAGTCCTTGCTTTCATGGGGAGATTGATTGTAAATTCTACCACTGCTAAATTAAAATAAGCAAACAGATGTTAAACTCTTCCGAGTCTTACCTTATTCCTTAGTAAAGACTGAACCTCAGATGTTGAGATATTCAGGCACATGGCCATGTCATCATGTGTGCTTGTGAATTAACCCACATTGTCTCATCTCCAAGCCTGAATGATGTAGTGCGGTGATTATTGATCCAGGTGATTAGGACCCAGAGTCCTACTGCTGTTGGTGTTGCGATATAATGAGGCACTGTCCTGGAATGTGAATGTGCTTAACTGAGTGGGAGGACAGAAACCTAGCAGTCTTCAGTCTTTAGCAGAAATTCTAAAGGAATAAATATGAGACTGTGCTGTTGTGGGAAGCATTTTTGAGTCTAGACCTGTGTCTGAACTGACTCTATTCACTATATCATGTCAGAGTCTGGTTTCTGGGTGCATCAGGCTCTCCAAAATGCCACAATGAGATGATAAATCCATGGCATATACACTACATCCTACTAACAAGCTCACAGTGCAATGTGTTGTATTTTATAGATAAAAAAAGTGACATTTATTCAACATGCCACATATCGGTAAAATGACATTACTAAGTTGCTCTTCATTACACAGGAAGCTACTGAGTGTCTTTTATAAAGGGAGTACACTAGTTCATGAGTGAATGAGGGAGTGGTTTCAAACAGCACAGTAGAAAAAGCTTAGTGACCAGTTTTGCCATGGACAAGAAGTATTTTAACCCCCTTTTACTGCAGGAAGCCTGTAGAATAATTTATGTGAATAGTAGCCTAAAACAAGACTTTATCATTCCAGCAACAGTGGCTACGAGCAGCAAACAATTTCATTTCATATTTTTATTTTGGCCATGATTCTCAGGAAACTTCTAATATATTCAGGTATTTCTAGAGAAAAATACTGATCATAAATTCTAATGAAAAATACATTTTTGAATGTTGACTATTAAACATTATTAGCTAATAATATTATTAATTCATGTTAACTTCTAAAATATCTGTTTTGTTATGATTTGATTGTATTTTCCCATCAATCCTAGTGGCACAAGTCACAGCTTTGCACAGCATAAGACTTTATGACTGTATGGCTGGAAAAAAGCAGCTGACAGTCTTTCCTATAATTATCCATTAGTGAAATGTTGTCCCTCGTGGATTGAATGCATCCATTTTATAGTGTTTATCAGAATCACTTGACTGGTGATTGTGACCATATGACTTATTGTCTCTGTCAGCAGTGTGAATGCTATGTTGTTTGTTTACCCTAATCACATTATCTCCATTGTAACTCTGTGAGGATTGTGAAGACAAGGCCAATATACTTTCAGTTTTCACCAAATGTGTTTTTTTTCTTACTTACACATGAATCTAAAAATATTTTTCACGATTAGAATAACACACAGTGTCTGTGCAGTAATAATGCTTGCCAGAAAGGAAGAGAATCAGTCCAAGTTATTTTCATCTACCGTTTGCACTGAATAAATGTCAGTCCTCTCTGCTCCTTCTGCAGCTTCACGCTGCCTCTCTGGGAGAGAGAGAGGCTTATCAAAATAGTCTGAATTAAATTGTTGTCATGTTAAACATAGCCCTATAGTGCAAGGCTGAAATGGGCATCCTAATTTTTCTGATTGTGTGTGAGTGCACGTGAAACACACTTGTGGATAGACGTTCATGAACAACACTTTGATTTTCAAGCCACAGGATATTTGTTATTTTTTTTAAATAAGTCTCAATCTTTGGTGCCAAGCGCTCATTACTGGCATATTTCAGCAATTGCTTTCAAAAGATCATGTCTTGTTTTTTTATGTTGACGAAGTTTGCAAAGCTGTTGCTGATGCTATTTCAGTTTATTCCAAAAAAATAAATAAATAAATAATCACAGAAAATGTAAGTCATGATTTAGCTAACTGGTTTCTAAACATTTTGTCTTGACTGTTCATGTCATGAGAGACTACTATATGAATTGTGACATGTGTTTAGCATCCTATACAGGTAAAGGTCTGCAGCAGTTGACACAAACAGGTGAACATTTGAGAAAAGTCAGAAAGAAATCTACTTAGTTTTGTGAACTGCAGCAAATATGTTTTTATCTTCTCATTGTTCTGCAGCTCTGACAGTTTTCTTGAGATGGTTTCTCTTATATCAGTTAGTGACAGACAAGTATGTAATATTTATTTTATCATTAAGTAATTAATTAAGAACAAATTAATAATTTACATGGGGTTGTCTAGAAGAGAGATGTGAGAGAGTGAATTATCAGAACACAGTTTATTATACATTCATGTGGAGTGTGTGTTGATACTGTAACTAACCCTAACACTGTGTGTGAGGAAAAACACCACCTCTAACTCTCGTGTTAGCAGCTCTAAACACCTTTCTGCACCTATTGGCCATTACTCATTAGGAAGCGTTGACGGTGAAAGCCAAGTATGATTAATCAACGCTTCGCTGCACATCAGTGCTGATTTTGGCTCCCCACCACCACCAGCTTCCGTTAATCAGGAGCTAATGAAAGGAAACTTGTGGCATATGCGCCACTTAGCCCTCATGCATCCTTATGCCTCTTCCTAGGGCTGGGATGACATTCTGAATACATTGCTCTCAGATGGACGTTAACTGATTTCAAACACAGCATCTTTTCATTTTGTTGTCATTTTGTGGGCACAAAGGTGCTTTGCACGTTGGATGTATTCATCTGTTAGACTATTATGTATGCTAAAGTAATTTCTCCTGTTTGTTGCTCTCAGTGAAGTTTCAGTGATGAAAACATTTCATCAGTGAACCTAAACTTAAATATTCACTGTAATGCCAAATCTGCTAACTGGGTCTAATGAGTTTCATCTCACTGCTGTTGATCCAGGGCCGCCTGGTGTAGAACAACAATTTAAAACAACATAAATGCATTATTGATTATGTGATCCTGGTCATAAAGAGGTAAACAAACAAGCACTTAATACCACTTCCAACTGCACTCACTGACTTATTCTGGAACACAGATCTCTTTTGCTTTCAGAGGACCTTAACCTTAATCCAAGAGACACAACTCTTAATACATGCGCTGACGGTTTTTCAATAGCTAATACTGACTTTTTTTTCCCCATAGGCCATTAAGGTGACAGGCAGGCCACAAGGTTAAAGAGACTGTCCATCAGGATTACAGGTCTAAAATAAAGTGAGGTCTAACACTTTAACTGAGTGGATGGTTTGACACATGATTTATAACCATCCAAAGTCCTTTAGCAGGACAGTGAGGACACTTTCACCTGTCCTAATGAAACATGCAAATACAAGATTATTTCTGAAGTTTTTTTTTTTTTACATGATTGGCACCATCACAGCTTTGTTAATGCACACAAGAATCCCTCCAAACCCTAGATGGATTTTAATGAAACATTCATAGTCACTTTCATCATGACCAGCATTTTTATTAGCAGATAGGATATGTAGTAGCTCTGTTTGGCTGATATTTTGAAGCTGCACTAACCACGTTTTAGATGAACGATTAATGAAATGAATGTAAGTGTTGCCCTGTGTGTGCTGGATATAGAGGCAGCAAATTGTTTGCTTAAATGACTCTTTAACATTTACACACATTCTTGAAAAAGTTTAACTGACGAGTTTAAGTGGTTTATGTGAAATTGTGCGTTGTCCTTTGAAAGACCTGTACATCTCTGTCTGTGTTTGTCATAAATGCCACATCCAGACGATTTAATCCTGTCCTCCCTTCTACCTGTCACTCAGCAGAATAAATGGGCCCAGTGTAGTCATTTCAGCACCCCACCTCGGCTTCACTGTGTCTTTCAAGCGGAGATGCCACTGGAAAATGACAGCTACTGTGCAACATTTGAAACATTTATTGTTTTTAGGTTGGACAATATTATTGTCTTCCAAAAAGTGCAGCAATTAAAGTCTCCATTCTATGACCCCATTAAAAGTCTTTTCCGTCTAAGTCTTGCAGAGCCCACACCTCAGACATTTGAGTTAAAATCTGCTCAGACATAATCTATGCAACATACACACACACACACACACACACCTACTTAGTTGTTAGCGTGGCCAGCAGACTGGAGTATGATGAGGGCTTTTCATGGTTCATTTTCCATTCTCAAGGGTAAAACAACAACACATATAAAAGAGAGCAGCTGCAGTTCAGTGGAGCTCTTTGAAGAACTACATCAAACACAGAAAACCATCTTCCAGCAATTGGCCTCACAGTAGAGAAAGTAAAGAGTGTGTTTGCATCTTTTTGTGTGTGTGTGTGTGGCCAGCATGTTGGAGAGGTGTGTAGGACAGTTAATCCTTTGGCCTTCTCTCAGTCCCTGCCTCCTGCTCTTCATCACATGGTTTGAATATCTGGCTGCACATTCTCCTTCATATTTAGTTCTTGGATCTCAGTTTTCATTGATCATGTTGATCTTATTTGCTTTTTGACTGGTGCCTTTTTCTTGCCCCCATTCAGACCCTTCCCGTTATCTCACTTCGGCACACTACTTCATCCCACCTCTCTGCTTTTCTTTCTTACAGTCTTTCTTTGCTTGTTTGTACATTTCTTTTTTAAACCAACCATTTCTGAAGCCACTATACAATATGTTGCATATATTTTACGTTTTCACACAAAAAAATTCCAAATGACATAAAATAAACATAGTACACTAGGTGGCAAGTGATTTTAGTCACAGCACGAACATTTAGAGTAGAATTGGAAAGCTTTCAAGTTGCAGCTAGTTTGTGTCAGCATTGAGGAGAAAACTGTGTAATGTTGTAGAAAGAAAGAGGTAAAATAAGAAAAGAAGTGGGAAACAGTCAGCCTGACTCGGTCCAAACACCTCCTTCTGATAGAAAAAACAAATAAAATAATATTGATATTTCACAAAATATTGAACTGTTCCCTTACTGTAAATGTCAGAGTGTTTTTGTGCATATTTTTATTTTGTGTTCTGCACCACTCTTGCAATGTTTTTTCTATGACATTTTAACACACTCCTTGTTGTATTCCTCTCCATCATACTCTCTCTCACTCTCTCTCTTTGCTATCTGTCTCTCACTCTTTCTCTTCTTCTTCCCCTGCTGGTGATGGGGGGGTTCTTGATTAGAACACACCCTGCCAAGTTCCCCCACATCGCATCATTGCATTTGATTAGCTCCAACCCCCTGCTCCCTCCCTTATCACTACCAGCACAACAGGAAGCGAAACACACGCACATACATGCACATGCATGCACACATACACGTGCATATGTATAAAAAATCTCACTTGAGGACTTATCTGAACTCCACTGCTCTCTGTAAACATGCACTGCAATATAAAAACACACAAAATCTCTACACACATCTGGACTGCTGCTGGTGCTGTGGCAGCAGGGCATCAGGTAAGGCCGGCATGGTGCAGACAGCTCCCTGTCCCTAATGAAGCATTAATAAACTGCAGCACAAAACAGTGGATCAGAAAGCAGCAGAGTTCCTCCCCTGCCTGGCTGTTGTGTCTGCTGGCTGCCAGGGGGAGAGATGAGAGGAGAAAAGATCACTGTAATCCTGTATCCTCTAAACCCTTCTGTCCCACTTTTCAGGGTGACACCATCCTCCCATCACCCGCTCTTCACTATCATGGTTCGCTACTTGTCAGGAACCAAGAGTCTGATGTCAAACTAATACTCTCTAACAGAAACCTGGTGTAATTAGACAGTTCTGCCCCCAACTATACAGAAAGTGCAAGGCAATTATGTTAGACACATAAAGTATTTGACTCTGGTACAGTGACTTTCAATGTGCTTTGGCACAACAGTCACAATATATATACATAAGTGGTAAAAAAAGTAAATGTAGTTTAATTAAGAATGCATTTAAAACATTTAATGATAAAACATGGCATTTTTTATGCATGCAGGAAAAACACTACTCTCTAAATGGAGCTCACAAGAGTCACTCCATTTTGAATCTAGGCAGCCATGTCCGCTGTTTGTAGCTGTGCAAAAGTGACTGTAAATTAGTGTTCAAATTCAAATCAAAAGGAATTATACGAATTTGCTGAAGTTTTTGCATGTTTATTCATCCCAACAGACTACAGTGTATGGCTCTTAACTGTGAAAACATTGGCTGTGGCTTGTCATTGCTGTTAGAAAAACTGACCCTTTGACTGAGCTACAAAATCAACAGGAACTCTGGTTCTTTCGATTATTTCTGCTGCTTTTCCTTCTGGTGTCTGTAAGCTCGTGAACATTGAATTTGAGTATGTTTGTGTCCACCTTGCATTGACCTCACTTACAGAGATGTTACTCTGAATCACATCCGCACATGCATTCACAGGTAGGCACACAGATAGTCCAATCACAACCGAGCAGATAATGCCAGGCCTCTTATTCAAATGAAGGAAATCCTCTGAGTGTAGATATTCCAGGACACGTTTGTTCAAATATCACATGCCTGTGATTAGAAAAATACGAGCAAACCTTCAGTAAAACAAGCCAATTGAATCCATGTCTTATTGTGATGGACAGGAATGAGACTAAATGCATTTGAAATAAATAAATGAAATCAATATGAATGATCATTAAAAGCCTTTCTGAAAATAAGTGTAAATACATTAGTGACTATTCTTTTAATTGGTGTTAATACTGGCTGTTCTTTGGGGTGTCTTCTCTTTTCTCTGCCATAATCTAGAAATGTCATCTGTGGCTGTTGGACTGCCATTGCATTGGTGTGACTTTGTGTCTTTATCTCACTGTCTATCTGTATCCTTATCTGTTTTTTTATTCTCATTATCATTGCAGTCTAAACCTCGCTGAGCTTTACTCCAGCAAGGGAGACTGATCTAATTGGCAGCAAGGATCATTCTAATTTAGCGAAGCCACATCTGCTGTCTGTTTCAGCTTCCCGCTTTACCCGCTTTTTTTCCTGCCACCTTTCACATGATAATTATGAGAAAATATAAGTAATTTTGCTGTGGTGAGCATGTTCTTTATTTGTGTGTGTGTGTGTGTGTGTGTGTGTGCTTGTTACACTGATCACATTCGCCCAGGCAATTTACCTGCTTGTCTGAGTTTGAGAAGTCTTATCTGCACTAACGCCCCATCGAGGCTGTGCTTCGTATCCAAATAGGCCCCTGTTAGTATTCAAATCAAGAGCCCCCTCCTCGCCTTGCTATTCTACCTAGCACTTGTGTCCCTGACTATTGCTTCCACCCTTCTTTTCCTGTCAACATGCCAATTTTGCTTGGAGGAAAGGGAGGGTGTGTAGAGAGAGAAAGTCGGACTGTTATTTAATGAGATCATGAAGTGCAAGGAGGATGCTGTTTACCGTCACAAAGCAAACAGGGGCACCTCACTGCAGGCGTGGAGGATCACTGGGCTTCTCCCTCACCTTCCTCCTCTTCCTCAGTGGCTGTGACTGCCCCCTCCACCCTGACAAACACCCTTTCATGGACACTGTTAAGCACTCTGACAAAGTGCTTCTTTTTGTCAGGACATATACGCTGCCTCCCCCTCACACTCACTCCCATTTCTGCAGTGAGAACACAAACTGTTTGAAAGAGTAAGGGTAAAGGAGTTAGTAAGTATAGCTTCTGTGTAATTGCTGCTGTTATGATTTACCTGACCTTTTACCTGCTGTGGTACATACACAGCACTGCAGCACTGTTTCCCACTGGTCATCAGTGTCTCATTGTTCACATGATTAGACACAAAAGAGAGGCCAGGTGTCCACACTGTCTGGCACCAGTCGCTCACAATGACTTATGATTTCCAATAATGACATGAGCTCAGTTAGTCTCCAGTTTCCCACCAGTCTTTTTGTAGTTAGAGGTCTACTTTGGCACTTTATTTTGAAGTTACTTTTGAGCTGGCTTTGTTGTAAATTAGACTTAGAGTCACTTTCAAAGTTACTGCTCTGCAATACAGCGCAAATATAAAATGGAAAAAAGTGTTCGTTAACGAGTATAACGCAGAAAACCTCAAAGGGACCTGACAGGAGACAGTAGGGGAAAAAAAAGACGAGGGGGGGCGGGTGTCATGAAGATGAGGTAAGCGGGGGGTTATCCTTTGATCAAGAGTACTCCTCGTACCACTCCTGCATTCCTACACATCCATAATACATTTCAGAAACCATTCCAGTCTCTGATTAATAAGTTAATAAGTCAGTGCCATTTGATCCTGAAAGCATGTGTCAAATGTTCTAAAACAGACGAACCTGAAACACAATCTGCACACAATTAGTTTTCTTCAAAATGAAAAGGTCTGAAAGAAAAAACAGTAATTAATTTGAGGTTCGATATATGAACTTCCCTTTACAGTGAAATTCACTGATGTTGGTTGTAACAAAAGAGAGGATAATATCAAACATGGGCAAATGTTTATTCTAAATTTGGCATGCTTAGGAAATGAGAAGGCTGCTAACGCTTGGCTCCTGTCTCTCGGGAGAGCATGTTTGTCCATGACAGTCATAAATATGCATCATGCTGTGAGATGACAGCGATGGTAACCTGATGGCCGCCTTTTGTCAGACATATGAAACCCAAGAAAATCCTGCATTGGTGGCAAACACAGACAAAATTAAATCCTATCACTGGAATGAGTCACTCAGCCACAAGTGGCGTGCAGTTTAATTAGGGTGGAAACAAAGACCCTTGGGGGGGAATACCTCTACCCCTTTTTCCCTCTTCTCTCTCACTCTCATTTGTACAAAGGTAAATATTCAGAGGGTCGCTTTTCAGCCATGGCGATTAAAGCATGCTTGAGCATAGCAGAAGAGAATGTGCTGTGAATGCAAAGCTTCTAATTCAATTCACTCTGTGCTGTGAAATGAAACACAGCTTGTTTATACAAGTAGACAGCTGTGGTACTGCTTCTTATCCAGGGGTGTCAAGTAGTTCTTCAAACCCAGAATAACTGCAATGGGCTTCCAAAAGTGCAGCACCATCCACTTAAATAGGGTGTACTGTCATCCATGATGGACTCTAGTGTACAGTAGCAGTGGGTGTCGTGGAGTACAGCTGGTTGACAGGTGTACACTTCAGCACAAGAACCTTTCCGCTTTTGACTAACTGTTGCTGATGTGTTGTGTCCCCACCTGCAGCTCTGAAGGATCCCTGCACTGAGGTGACCTGCAGCTACGGCAGCACCTGTGTCCAGTCCTCAGATGGCTTGTCAGCTAAATGCATGTGCCCCCTTGGCTGTGAAGGCAGGCCTGAGCAGACAGTGTGTGGCAGTGATGGAAAGGACTACCGGAACGAGTGTGAGCTCCATCAGCATGCCTGCAAGAGCCAGAAGAACATACGTGTGCAGTACCAAGGGCACTGTGGTAAGATGTTTCTTGCTTTCATGTATTCATTCAAATTGTTTTTCTCATTGACCAGTTGATGTAGACTAATAGATGTCCAGCAATAGTATAAAGTGCCCATCATGTATGCTCAGAGCCATGATGCCATCACAGTAGGAGCAAAATGACACCCTCATATTTGAAATGTTTAGCAAATTGGCCTAATAAATCACTCACATGATAAATTGACTGTGAAGAGACTTTACTTTCTCCGCTACATTCTCTGCTCTCCTCTCTCTTCTTTTCCTCACACTATTTACTACTTCTGGCTTTTGCTGTTTTCCTTCACATATCCCACTTACTTACGGCGTGCCTCTCCTAATTCTCATTTTTCATTCAGACGGCTTTACACAGGTACTCCTGCAGTGCGAATTGTTGTTTTCTCTGAGCCAGTCTTCAGTGCTGTCGTTTTTGTCAGGCCCTGCGTTTTTGCTCATCCTTGTTATTATCAGGTGATGATTGTTTACACCCAAGGCACTCGACTTTGAGATTTGTGTGTGTGTGTATGTGTGTGTGTGTGTGTGTGTGTGTGTGTGTGTGTGTGAGACAAGCCAGATGGAGGGATAAAACGTCGGACACAAAGTCTCTTAGTGGGGGGAGCCTCCAGGAAAATGGGCAATGAGAGATGGATGTGTCGATCCGCAGGCAGAAGGTTGGTTGTATAAATCCAGCCTGTGTCGGCCAAAGTGACCCGAGTTGCCCCATCCTCCTTGGGGAAGGCCAAGGCCCCAGGGACCAGTCAGGCCTGATGGCCCTCTAAATCTTCCTACAGCTATTTCATCTAAAGCCATGGTTATTTCAAAGTGGCCCTTGCCAGATAAATGCAGTTGATTTATCTGCGCTGCTAGTTTTTGCAGCAAACAGGCCATTCTTTTTGTAATTACCCTACTTGCTCAGCTAGAGCTAAGCATGAATCGTGGAAGCTGTTCTTCTCACTTAGGAAGTAATGGTCTTTCTCTCAGATAATGGTCTGGCTGGAGGGTGCGGTAGTGCCTTATGCAGAGACACTGCATGCGTTACGATAAAACCTTTGTTTTCTTGGTTGCAGGTCTCTACAAGCCTTTGCATTGTGCAGACAGACAAGAGTCGAGGGCCTGGCCAAAGCTGGCCGTGCCCGCTCCGCCTCCCAGCCCTCTACAGCCAAAGCGCTCTGTCCCTCTTTATGTCCCTGCATTGTCGCTCTTTGTATGCCTGCCAGAGGTCTTTGGAAACCATTTCCACTTATTCTCTCCTCTCATTCGCTTTCTCTTCCTTTCTTCTCCTTTCCTGATGATAGGGTGCTTCATCCTTGGTGTGTTTTGAATGACTCGCCGGCAGTTTGGCAGTGATTTAATATGTCACGGTGCTACATAAATCCTTTGTCTTCCCACATGCTGAAAGCGTGGAGAGCAGGATAAAGCCTGGGCTCCTGTTTCAAGGAGTAACAGCTCCGTTCCACACATCAACAAACCAATTCCATTATGATCACGGACTGATACGGCCGAGCGTGCCAGACTGACGCTCCCCTGGAAGGAGGGAGGTGCCAGGGAGCAAATCAAACCGACAGGCTCTTCATCCATTTTCTTGTCTCCCCTTCACATCCAAGGTCCCACTCTGAGCCACTCTTAGCTGCTGGGCTGCTGATATCATCTGTGGAGCAGCAGTGATGGAAGATTCTGCCACATCTTCCTCTTTTCCCCGTCTCAGACTCTTCTCTTCTCTTCTCTTCTCTTCTCTTCTCTTCTCTTCTCTTCTCTTCTCTTCTCTTCTCTTCTCTTCTCTTCTCTTCTCTTCTCTTCTGTGAATTTATTTGACTAATAAATAAATAATGCAGTAAATGACAGTTAATGCATTCAGCCTATACTGAGCTGATTATTTCAAAACATATTGCAGTTATGTTATTTACTGCATTTTACAGGCTGGCTTATCAAAGGTCTATCTAACAGGAGTTTAATTTTAGTTTTCAGTTTTGAAGCATTTAATCACAGATACATAAGATCCTGTAATATTTTTAATCTTCTTTTGCCAAGGCATTGCTCAGTTTTCCTCAGACGACCAAAACACAGATGTTTATGGTAAAAACTTCTTTGCTCAGTTTCCCAGGGTCTGATTTAACAGAAACATTTAAATGTTATTTCCAGGCTCAGATACTTCTCCTTAGTTCAGCACATATTTATGACTCTCTGTGTCTCCACAGACCCATGTAAAGACAGTGAGAACAGTCTGAACACGCTGTGTCGGGTCGAGGCTCTCACCCGCCAGCCCATCAGCTTTGGCCTGCCGGAGTCGTGCCCTTCAGCTAATGAGCTTCTGTGTGCCAGCGATGGCCAAACCTACCCCAGTGAGTGTGCCATGACAGCAACGGGTATGCAAAAAGGGATCAAGCTCAGGAAGATCCACGCGGGCCGATGCGGAAGGCAAGGTAAGGATGAGCTTTGTGGTCTTTGGAAGATACTGAAAATTCATGGTAATATATTAGCTGTAGAGAGATTTTCTGAAAAAGATAGTGAACAGGGATCAAATTCAGTGCTTCATTATATAACTCTTCAGGTTTCTATCCAGAAAAAAATGACATTTTTTCTTTGATGTGGCTCACAAAAGGACAAAAAAAAGGTTTTTTATTTTACTTCTTTAAATTAGTCTTTGCAGATGTGACCAGACAGTTAAATTATGCACTAATATAGGACAATGTAGAGAAGTGACAAAAATATATGGTATTTTTGTCATTTTGGCACCTCCTGTTCTTATTTTTTGTAACTTTCCTATGTTGTTGTTGCATCTATCTCTATTTCATGTTATTAGTTAATAGACACATGTGATCACAAGCAACATCCTGCATCACCACAGCACATTCATAGAGTTAATCTTTTACCACCCACACTTCCACCTGCAGGACACTAACATTGGGGATCAGGCATGAACTTATATAATGTGTGTATAATGAGTATGATGAAAAATGTACATTCTGGATCAGTATCGATTTTCTATTTGATCAATATGATCATTTGATTTTCTATTTGATCAATATGATCATTTGATTTTCTATTTGATCTATATGATCATTTGCCTCACCATAATAATAACAATGCAGGTTACAATGCTCAGGAGAATACTGTGCCAGTAAAGTGTCTGCCTGTTTTTAAAGCAGTCTGGTACTCCAGCTATATATTTATCATGTGGGATAAGGATGCAACCATCCTAAATAAGATGGCTTTAGCACTAAGTTTATCAATATGGATTGGCAAAAAAAAACAAAAAAAACATGGTAAGTACGAAAAACAAAATCATGTAGCATCTGCATCATGCCACATTTTATATGGTTTCTTCCCACGACATGAACAAGTGCAAGTGAACTTGCGTTAAAGTCTAAATCTGTAACTGTATTCCTCTTCATGTACAGAGATAAATGACTCTGAGGTCTCTGGGTCTCTTCTGGATCCTTGGTAGCAGTAGCCTCCTCCACCTGATAAGAGCAACCAGTAGTGTTATCTGTGCTATTAGAACAGGGGGTTTAGGCCTTAGTCAACAAATAGCTGTCAGCTTTTACTGTATGTCTGATAGCCATCAGAGGAAATCCAATTTTCTGCGGGCCCTTGTGAAGCCACAGCTGTGTTGGTTTAAAGAAGATGTGCAGAGACCCCCACCCATGTACTGAGACCCCTGACAATGCCAAATACAAGAACAGATCACTGCAACACACCCTGTAGTGTAGACAACAATGCAGTCTGATACACACTTCTTTGACACATCTTGTCTGCTCTGCTTGACAGACTGTAAGGGTTTAAAAGTGCACAAAGTATCATTGAACGTTTGTGTTGGAAGGTCAAGATGTGTGTTAGAATGTGTGTATGTTTCTTCGTTTTTCCCCTTTTCTGTTCTGCCTTTTTGAAATGAAAGAATATTTCAATTTGAAACAGAGATCCATAAAATCATATCCCTAAGCAAATTACAAATTGTTAACTAATGAAAATGGCCATTTGACTTGTAACCATGACATTGCACATCCTTGTATCCCTCTCACTCAGATACAGCGGCAATGTCATTAAGTGTAGCATGACAAGCTTTTAAAGAAAAGAGAAGAAGGAATTGAATTGCTGTACAAATTTGATCCACTGATCAGGAATGAAATAAATTCAAAGTCTAGTGAGTGCCTCCAGAACAGAGCCCTGCTTCAAATTGGATTTTCTCACTTCAATGGCAAATTTGTCATTTCACATTAACGGTATTTCTTTCTGTTTCCTAATTTACAGGAGATTTCTGCTTACTGAGTCAAACTATAATGAATGTAATAGTTTAGACTTAACTTGGCCTGAAAATTAAGTTCTTTAGTTTGAGTTCCCCAGTTTTCTAAGCAGCATATAGTCATTGTTGAACTTTATCGCTAAAGTTTGAGAGGACTATGAGGAACCTAAGTTCTGAAAAATACATTAATGATGTTACTTCTCTAAACTTGTGTCGTTTAATAAAAGGACCTATGATAAGAATCAACACAAACACTATAGTACTCTTTGGTATGACCTGTTTTGTGTCTGTTAAACAAATTTTATTTTCTATAATTCGTGCAAAACTATAAGTATCAATTAACTAACGTACAGTCATTTCTGGTGTGCTGTTAAAAAAGCTTCAGTTCCTTCCAATAAAGGCTGAAGCTGTTGAAAGAAAAGCTGTTACACGCACTACCAGTGACATCAGTCCACCCTAACATGTAATTACTTGGATGAAAACTGATTTATTTCCCTATGGTTGGACCAGCAACCACACAGCAGGAAAAAACAATCAGTTCTGCACTTTGCTAGCTTGAAATGTTGTTTTTTTTTTCTACACTTGCTGAGTATTTCTCTTGTCCTCTCCTTTATGGCAATGATTCCGTCACACTATTAGAGAATTGGCAGTTGAAAAACAGCTCTAAAAAGCCTTATGTCTGTATTTATGGTTGACAAAATAAAGGATAAAGCTGAATAAATAAGTGGAGAAATATAACAGATGTATAATAATGGGTATAGTATTAGGCTGAAAATGGGATGAGCTTATGGTTAAGTCAACCCTGAGTAATTCAGAGCAGGTATAGACAGATGATGGTTTCATGTATTTTACGCCCATCTCCCTTTTCAGAAGAGTGTAAGGAGGAGTGTCTCTTCAACGCTGTGTGTCTGGTGGAGCAGCTGACCGCCCGCTGCTCCTGTGATCCCATCGAGTGCGACGGGACCTACAAGCCTGTGTGTGGCAGGGACGGCAAGACCTACACAAATGACTGCATGCGAGGCAAGGCAGAGTGTCTGAGCAAGACCCTCATCCCCATCAAGCACCCAGGGCCCTGTGGTGAGTGGAGCTGGAGGATGGGAAAACGGGGTGATGGCTCCTCGGGGGCTTTAAGAGAACTAATGTTGTTTCTCTTCTATCGCTCTCTTCTTCTGTGTCTTTCTCTGCTTATTTTATTACATGTTCAATGTGTTTCCTTCTGTATTTTCCAGGCTAACTGTGTGTATGTGTGTTCTTTAAACTTTCTTTGTTGGTTTGTGATGCTGTCAAAGGGGTTTTGGGTAGAAACCAGGCAGGGCATCTGAGATTTCTTTATGACAAACGTGCCTTCACTTCTCCACTTATTCACCTTCCATCCAACATCTCATCCCTGTCATGCTTCAACCTGCCATCTCAAACACACACCCAAATCAAGACGTTACCTTCATGTTTCATTCATCCGCTCTCTGTTTTCTCCTCCTTCACTAGTCTTCCACTTCAGTGGCTTTTGTCATTTTTTCTCCCCAGTCTTTGTCTCCGTCTTGCGTATTGCTTTTTCTTGTATATAAAAGCTATTCTTTCTTGTTTCAGTGCGTCGCTAAGTCTGTCTGTCTGTCATTGTCCATGTGGCCGTCCTCCTGGCTGTCTGGCTGCAGGTGGAAAGTTGGATGGATTCTGAGGGGTGAAGCCCATCCCCTCCCTCCATGTGGAGCTGACATGAGGGGTCTTGTACTGCTGTCTTTTTCCTCTCTGCCTTTCTGTCTCTCTGTGTCTATTTGTGTCACTGATATATTTTCTTTCTCTTTACCCTTCTGCAAACATGTGATTCATGAGGTTGGAGAAATCTTCCTCTGTCCCTGCTCTCTGTGTTTTATTTCCTCTCTGTGTTTTATTTCCTGTCTACCTCTCCTGTTCCTAACTGCCTAACAACTGCTCACCTCTGACTCTGTCTTTCTGCATGCAGTAAGGCACACCAGCTCCTAACCTCGCTGCCTCCCAAACAGTTCCTCTCTCCATCATCAGGGCTATCTCATAAAAGCTTGCAATGCCCCAATGAATGCAAAAAGCATGCTTTCTCTCTTTAGTGAGTATAGAGGCTGCACTATTGTTGGGGTTCATGTGCATTTTTCCTTATATATAATCTATTTAGGTTTATCTTTGAGCAACTGAACATAACCTAAATTTAAAAAAGCTAAACCTTTAAAAATAAGCTGAAATCCTGACCGTCCTTTGATGGCTGAAAAGGTAGAAAAACTATTTTTAAGGAACCTTAATTCATCTTTACGACCTGTAGCTACAACCTGAAACTGAGACGAGTAATTGATATGAATTGTTGGTTAAATATGTATGTTACAGTTGGAAATAACTTTTACACTCCTCATTTTTCATTGGTTACTTTCTCCAAATACTGAAAACCCTTTTTCAGAATCAGTAAGTTGGCAAAAATGCCATAGTATGAAAAGTTTAGCTGTTAACACTGACTGGAGAACGGCATTTTAACTGCAAAGGCAACAATCAGTCATTTATTTTGGCATTTGGCAAAGTTGCTCATCTGCAGCCAGTGACATTTGCTCATTTAACAAACTAAAGGAATAGTCTGTACTGTGAAATATGTCAACATGCATCCAATACTGGTGTTTGTTGCCTTTTATGAAACATCATAAAACGTGAGGGGACTGAGGTTAGGGTGGAAACCCACAGGTTCATTTTGCCATAATAATGATTGTTTCCTGTGCATATCAGTACCATAGCTGCCATAACTGAAAACAGGACTGAGTTCAATAAGAGATTTGTTATCCTCTAAGCTTGTTGTATTGTATCAACCAGGCTAACACACTAAATATGTTTCCTGTTTTGATGGGTGTGTCTTTAAACTCACTGCATTTGTTTGTTTGTTTTTTAAAGACAGTAAATGTTTCTATTCTCATTCCTGGCACTGGCTGAGGTTAATACCTGATGCACATGTAGCCACTTTTAATTTCAGAAGCTTGAAGGTGATTTGAATGTCCTTTCTCAGGTAATCTGCTCCTGAATGGAAAGAATTTTTGCTCGTTTGCCATAATAACCACCATAATAGCCTGATAACCCAGCATGCAAGATAGAGCCAGAGTAAACTGCTCATGTTGACTGGTGTCATGTTAAATATTCCACAACTCTGTAATTTTGTCCAGAGTTGCTGTTCACATTTTCATTGTTTTTATGACAGAAGTCAATAAAATGAGACAGATCTGTTTATCCTCCAGGCATGGGGGTGGAGCTGAAGACTAAAGTTATCTCCAGTTGTCAGCATCAGGACGCACTAGCTCTGAATATGCAGCCATTTGAGCAATGCATGAATTAAGTACTGGAAATGGCAAAGCGAGAGCTTAGGTATTTTACTGTTGTTTCACTCTTTCTGGCAAAT
Source organism: Mastacembelus armatus (assembly GCF_900324485.2). Lineage (NCBI taxonomy): Eukaryota > Metazoa > Chordata > Actinopteri > Synbranchiformes > Mastacembelidae > Mastacembelus > Mastacembelus armatus. Next base: position 22,748,286 of record NC_046639.1, on the reverse strand, counting down.
GGTGTCTCAGTCCTACGTCTCCACTTGTTTGTTTAGTTATTTTACTATCTTTCTTCAGCCTTCCTTCCTTCCTTCCTTCCTTCCCCTGTGGATTGCCGCACACACAGACCAGTAGTATGTTTCTTTAATGCATTTTTATTGACATTTGCATATTTTTCAAAAACAGAGTGCCACAAATGCCACCCCTCTGATTTGGTTTTAATTAAACATCAAAAGAGGCAAGCATAGGTGCCCACTGAGACCGTTGGTTTAGTCAAACAGATGATATGCAAACAAAGCGTGTGTGTGTGTGTGTGTGTGTCTGTGTGTGTGTCTGTGTGTGTGTGTGTGTGTGTGTGCGCACATTGGAACTTTATTTTTTTCTTTCATGTTCTTTTGATGTTTTTGCTGCAAGTGTTAGTATCACTGACTTAGTCTAAGATAATGGCCCTTTGCTATAATTATACTTAAGCAATAACCCTGACAAGTCCATCTTTCTGTCTTGTCAGAGATAAATCTGCAGCCCCCACTAATCACGCGCTAGAACACACGCAGACACACACTGTATACAGTGTGACACACTCTTTCATTGTACTCCATTGTGTTTGTGGTCTGACAGTGACTGGTAGTGTCAAAAGACAGCTGCACAATGACTGCTCTGTCACTATGGTACACACACACACACACACACACACGCACCAACCAAGGCTTCAGACAAAATTTCAAGCATCTGAAAAAGGAGTTTGGTGTATTCAATTATAATTATTTGATAAATAATGATCTTTTTTCCTGTTCCGTTAGCTGAGTGGGGCGGGGAGATCGAGTGCCCTGCCAGCTGTCAAACAGATGAAAATTTCCAGCTCTGGCACAGTTGTAAATCTCTTTTCATGTGGGTGACAGCACCTAATGTCAGTCTCTCCCCCTGTCCATACTCAACCTGACAAAAATTATCAGGCAAAGAATCCACTGACTGCCGTCCACACTGGAAAACAATGTGATATCTAAAACTCTTCAGTTTCGAGACACCACATGGCATTTAACCGATTAACTTCCAAATGAGCCATAAATCCTTGAAATGTCCAAGAACATGTGAGTCTCTGAAGGTTTTTCTGGAGGTGAATCAGATCAGGCTGCTAGGAAGGAGGATGAATAGGTCTGTAGCCTTGGATTCTTTTGACATCACCAGACAAGCAGAGGAGATGACATAGCTGCTCCTTTTCTTTACAAAGACAGTCAAGTTATTTTTTACCTCTACACAATATTTTCATCCCGCATGGCATCATGATGCTGTCATTTTTCTCACCTACAGTATTGAGTGTTACTACTCTCTAATTAATGCACACAGAGCTAACATCAGGAATTGATTCAAATATCATTTCACCCTCACACCTAAATAGAACCTGCCTTCATTCAGTGTCTGAAGAGATCTGCTTATTTAATTTGTAATTGATTGAGATTGATTTTTTCCTGTGATTGAGAACACAAACGAATATTTTTAGGCTGAGCCAATGAAATCCTGTTGTTCTGCCTGTACCCTGCACAGCAGAAACAAGAGTGTGTGCACACAGTGTGAGCTATAGTAGCACAAATGTGGTAATTGTTCAGTTGTATTTAGAGGCCCAAGCAGTAGGGTTACATTGGTGCCCTGATGTTTTCAGAAGTTTGCTTCTTTCTTTCTTGTTTATTCGAGTCTGTTATATATATCATCTAAAAATGATAGCCCATTTATTATGATAGTCATAAACGTCGTACCTCAAAAAAATGCAGAAACACATTTTAGGCCCATAAAGGTTTTGACCCATAAAAATGTAAGATCAAGATGAGTTAGTTTTGCTTCACCATTTGCCAAAGGAAGTATGTTTATGATTTTTTTAAGAAGACTTACCAATATAATTGTGAAATGCTGATGTATTTGGCACAAAAGATCCAGAAAGTTCAACACTGCTCTGCTTGATGTGCTTTTGCCCAGCCCCAGGATTTCCTGTCTGCAGCTTCATAAAAAGATGTTTTTGTTCTGTGGTCGTGGGGACACGTTTGATACCATTGTTGTCAACATGTGACATTCTTCAATCGGTTTTTTGAGGGTTAAGACTTGGTTTTAGGGCAGGGGTAGAATTAGGTTTAGGTTAGGGTTCAGCATTTAGTTACGATGTTAGGGTTAGGATTAAGGTCATTGCATCAAGTCTATAAGTGAGAAATGACTGTTCGTGTGTGTGTGTGTGTGTGTGTGTGTGTGTGTGTGTGCGTGTGTGTGTGTGTGTGTGTGTGTGTGAAGGTTCAGACAAAGCTCTACTTTAGTCAAAATATTAAAACTAGCAAAATAAGACTCATTATAAAAGGGATTCTTTTCAAGGTTACACATACTGTAGGCCACTGCTGAGAAAGTAAAAAGCATTTTTCATAAACCTTTCTGAAAGTTCAATTTAGTTAGTATTATTATTGCTTTTACAATAATTTTGTTTGATCAAAACTTTCTTTTTTCTGTCTTGGTCCAAGTTGTATCACAACTTACTTCCTGCCCACAGGGATGTTTTCACATAAGTCAGGCTATTTTAGTGCATATTCAGACATATGTGGAAGAGACTGCAAGTCAATTCTGTCCAACCTCTAAGACAAACAGTCTGAGTCACACATAGGCAGAGAAACTAGAAATGAACAAATGAAAGAGATAGTTTTACGGACAAATTCTTTATTCACAGCTCTTTTGTCTTTTGTCATTTCTTGTGTACACAGCCCAGTGCATGATTGCAAGCTCAGAAGACTCATGCAAGAATGAGCGAGTTGCTTGAAATTTGTTGCCTGTCGCCTCTGGAGGTTAACAGAAAATCATTCAGCAGCAGACACATTGTCATTGACAAAGAGCTCTGCAAAGCCGGAAAGAGAAATCAGTCACCTTAGGTGTCAAGACTCTATGCCGAATATTTTATCATTTGCATGTTTATTTGATGAGCATCTCTGCCTGCGCGACAACACGCAGCTGTGGTGATTGAACTCAGAAACAGAGCTTGAGTATGTAAGTCAGCCTGAGATCACCAGTGCTGTTTTTCCTAATCAAGGTAATTAGAGGAAGTGCCGTGGGAGCCAGATTGACAGCAGCCACGGACCACCGCTCTTCTTACTGTGGCCCGCAGGCTGTCAATGAAATTGCAGAGAAACGGGGTCAACAGGGTGTCAGAAATAACTTAAGGCATTCTGGATGTTTCACACTGTCTGTCTGTGATCAACCATGTAGTAATTCCAATTTCTACTTATTTTCATTAAGTTTTGAGTTCTTTTTGGACTTTGTTGAAGATGCAGTGAATGTTAAGCTTTGTTGTTTCCCATATGTTTTCTTTTGTGCACCCCAGTTTGAGAAATCTTCAAAATCATTTTAAAATGACCTGTGGTGCACAAATGATAAAGTCACTTGTTTGGATGAAACTAATAACTTTTGTTAGCAACATAAATTTACCTCTCAGTGATGCATGTCACAAGATCAGGGATCCCAGTTTGTCTTTCTTCTTTCCCCATGTTGTGGCTTGTCTCCATTTTGAAGAGCAGCATGTTCTCAGCTGTACATACATAAAGAGGCTTCGACTTACCTCCTGCCTGTGATAAGTATTCTGTGGTAGACAGACACAGCCTGCGGGTATGCCTTTTGCTGTATGCTAATATAGCTTTTTCTGTGCACCTCCCTTTCCCCCGACTAATACAGAACATAAATGTTTTTAATGCAAGGATGGGAAAGAGATTCAAAGCCTTGCAGGTGAAAATCACAGAAGGCGGGGCTTTCTGCAGATTGGCTGTGCCATTGGCGTCCTGTTGTAATGGGTTGCGGTTGTCGGTCCTGCCAGTTGGCTACAGCAAGCATCACCTGGATTACACTGATTCACCGCCCTGCATAATACAGGGAGCAATTTGGAATTGCACACGGACCTGAGGGGAAAAGTCCAATTAACATATGTATGAGCTGAATGGATATGGGAGGAAGTTCTTGCCAAAATAATCTCCTAGCATTTCACCAACATGTTACGGAGGGTTAACAGTGTACGCCTGCTCACTGCAGCAACCTCACAGTCATTATCACACTTAACAAGGTGTTGTTAAGATGTGGCATCCTCACCAAAATCAGATGATACCAGTTTGTAGTGATGATATGTTGGCTAGAAAGTGTAGCAGATAGCAGAACATCAGGAAAGTACAGTATGTCCTCTCAGTATTTGACAGGGTCAGCCAGTGACTCTGATATAAATGTAAAGCCCTCTCAACCAGTTTGGTGATACAGAAATAAAGCAGAGTACAAAATAGAAGAGCAGAATCCTTGATTAGAAGGAATTATTCATGATTTTTTGTGTGTGTGTGGTTTATCCTGACTTTTTCCCACTGTCACCACAGACACTCACTGCACCTGTCGCTGAAACAATGCCTTGGCTACTGTATTTATATGTTTGGCACTACTGATGTTCCTGTGCAACCATCAAGTTAATTTTCATGTATAAATTGTTTGGTTTACACCCTGTAACTTTGGTTTATTCTGGACCTGCCTGACAGAAACACAGATACATGCGTGAAGAGATTTTAGTGTTTGGGAGAAGACCAGGGAGAGAAAGGGAGCTCGAACAAATTTGTGAACACCATCCCACAAGCCTTGGTTGTGACAGGCTGCCGTTTCAAAGCTTCTGCTTGCATCCATGAGACAGTAAAAAGACAGCTTCAGTTTTTAACTGTCATAAGATTTTTACACACTTTCATGATGTATTTCTCTGTGCACGCTCTCCAGTTGTTCAATCAGGCGAAAATGTTGCCCCCCAGAGGTAGTGGTTGATAAAAAAATTAGTTGTTGGAAGGGAGTTCTTTCATCTTTTTTATGTGTGAAACAAAGAGAATGAGAAACAAAGGCGTTATCGGCGACTGCAGTTGTTTTAGGAGTCTGTCCTTGGGTATTTGGCTGGCGAACTTTTATGGAGGCCAAGGTTGTATGGTTAAGCTCGGATCACAAGCTTACGACGCATGTGCGCACACACTCATTCGCGGACACAAATAAGGTGGTGAAAAGAGATCACGGGGACCCAATTGTTTTTGAAGCCATACCAAATTAAGAAGCACTGAGCAGCTTACATATTTATGTGGCTCCTCCAAGCTCTTTAAAACAGGAACTTGGCATCAAAACACAGAAATCAATAGCTGTGTAACACCTGCTGAAATCTGAAACATTCCCTTTGGAAGAGCATGTGTCCTTGCTCGAGATCTGAAAAGATTTGTTCCTTTAAAGCCACAATTGAGTCAGTTTAGTAGAAAAATCAGTGGGAGGCAGAGGACAATCTATAAGATCCCCTTTACCTTTTTAGTTTAACATCAATATCTCACTCGCTATCACAATTTGAAAGGATGGTCTACAGGCTGGGTCAGGTGACATTGAGCCTTATCTCACAAACCCCTCCCATTGCCTTAATCTAATTGCCTCCATCTGTGTTATTATTTGATAATTTACCCCAGCATTAGTGCTTTGAATAGAGGCATTACAGAATGCTTCTAGAGCTGATAAATGAATCATAGGGCACTAAGCACACCAAGTTGGCCCCCTGTGATGCCATCTAATCCCATAATGGTCACGATAATGATGGAACCACGGGTGGTGTCATTACAAGGGGCAGTTTCCATGACAGCCCCCCACCCCTTTAGTGGCAGACTACAGAAGTAAGAAGTTTTGTTTGACTTGGGGTGGAAAATGCAACTCTTTGATTTTTAACCAGTGCCTCTCACCAAATATTATTTGATGCCTCCATCTGTTTTTTCTTCAGACAAACCACATTTAACAGAGTGATCAAGCCCTCATGCCTGAAGCTTTGCATTTGAAAATCACTACTGAGCCAGGCTATTGTCTCTTGCTTACTTTGGATAACTAAGTTTATGCCATTCTACTTTAAGGTCTTTATTTTTTTAAGCATAAAGCTAAACCCTCCACACTGATTCACACGCTCTGGTACTGTGTCTGGGTATGTACAATGCCATGCAATCATTTAATTGACATATAAATCTATAAAGAATTATCTGAGCCGGAGTGGCAGTGCTGTTCATACTGTTTGGTTTTTTTGGGTTTTTTTTCACATTTTCTCTGTCTCCTGATCAAGTTAGGTTATATCAGCCCAGCCTACACCCATCTGCCACCACTGAGAATCATAGGTGCAGAATCCAGTCCTCGTTTTAATGAAGTCATGCTGGAGCTAGTGCGTGAGAAGGAGAGACTGAAGCAGACACCTCTCTGTGATGTTCATATTTCATATCTGCCTCTGCCCAGGAGCTTGCCTTTTCTGAATTATTAAGCAGAGGGCTCTTTCTTCTCTTCGCCTGTTTCTTTTTTACTCTTTCTCCATTCTCTGCATTTTCTCTCCCTCGCTCTCTCTCGCAGTCTCCTTTTCCCGCTCCTCCATGTCAGTTCAACCAGCTTTGGCTGAAGCAATGGCTCTCACTGAGATGCAAATGGAAGCCTTTGAAGGGGCACATTGGGAACGTCAATTAATCCAGGCGTTTACTTGCCTGCAGAAAAAAAAAAAAGCTGTACCGCCATTGTTCGTAGCCGTTTCATCTCTATTGTGCTACACAACCATGTTTATATCCGCTGTCCTCAGACCACCGGATTTGGTGGACTCTTCAAAGAATCAGGATACATCAGGATAGGCATAAAGGCAAGGAAATGACATAAGATGCTGAAAAAGCAGAAGTGTCACAATAATCGGTCTTTGTTGCATATTTTATTATAACTCCTTTCCTCCCCAAACCCTTTCTAACACAAAACCTGCAGGTTTCCATGTTACAATACTCCTAACTTACTTCTCTGTCACCTATGCCCTTTACAGCCCCAGACCTTTCTCCAACCTCTGTTTTATATTCTCCCCACTCCTGCTCTATCCTGTTTAGTATCATCTCTCTAACTTTGTTCTCTTTCTCTTGGATGGTTGGCATTCAGATCTTAACATACCAAGCCCCTGCTTGGATAAGGAGTGTGATCATGGGGCAGTGTGTGTGGTCAAGAACAATGAGCCGGTGTGCGAATGCCCTGAGGCCTGCCCACAAACGTCCGACCCAGTTTGCGGATCAGACGGCCACAGCTACGGCAGTCCATGTGAAATGCGAGCAATGGGTTGTGCCTTGCAGAAAGCGATCCACATCCAGCACAAGGGACCATGTGGTAAGTGTCTGCACAAAACAACACCACCATGCCATACATTTATTTATGCTGCAGTAGTGAAATCACTATGAATTTATGGGAATCGCACTATAGCTCACAGATAGCAACAGATCTCACCATGCCACATTATTCATAGGAAACCATAGCAACTAACAAACATGGAGTTATTGTAATGAGTGAATCGCTGGCGCTGCCCATTTATATCTGACAGTCAAAATAAAACTTCAAAATGCATCTTCAGGTTTCATGAGGAAGTTCCTAATCCGGCTTCCATCACACCTCATCTCTGTCCTCATTGCACTTCTTCAACACTTCTCTACTGACAGAACAACTCCAGTTTACTTGTTTTGACCTTTAAATGAAGATGCTCTTTGCTCTTGGAGAAAGCGAGTCCAGAGCTTACTTGTTTGAAATTGGCTACATGAGTTATTTGGATTTGTCTTCCAGTGTCGGAGTATCAGCTACTCATTAGTACACCAATTACAGCAGAGCTTCAAGTGGTAAAAATATCTTCAGATCCACTATGCAGGCGCACAGCCATATGGACAGATTTTTTACAGCTTGGTAAACCCACTTAGTGAATACTCTTGATGGCTTAATGCCATCTTGGAAGGCCAATTTTCCCATGGACTCTAATTGGTGATTGAGTATGCCTACTTGTCTACGATCAAGCCATTCATACACAATGTGCAGAGCACAGCGGTTATTAGCCCCTTGGCCCAACTCTCTCAGTTACCTTATTCACTCAGTTTTACTACAGCTGATTTTTTTCTGCATATTTTGAAGATCATAACAATGAAAATGAGTTGGCCTCTATGGTGCTGTTTTTGTAGATGAGCTAAGCAGTTACCAGAACAATCAATACAACTGAATTAGTCCCACTTTGCTGCCATAAAATTATGCATTACTGTTTTGTCTTAAAGTGTGCAAACAGTGTACAGCTCGTGTGTGTTTGCATGAGCTAGTCTGATTGTTTTGTAAAATGAGTAGTGGTTAGAATTTCTTTTTGTACAGAGTAGATGATAGGTTTAGTTGTTGGAGAGATCCTACGTGAACTCTTTACTCTCTGCCTGCCTATGTATTGCATCTGTCATCTTTCCCTCCCAGCCTTCTCTAAATTGAAATCCAGTGCGTAAGGATGTATGCCGACAGGAAATGGAGCGAGAGCATGTTTGGTCGAGGGGACAGGCGGGCTGACTCAATTTGGTGTGCTGCACAGCAAGTAGACGGCAGGTCTGTCGGCCCGGGGTCCCTCGGCTGTAATGAATAGTCTTTATTTTAAAAAGCGATAGGCAGAGCAAGCTGGCAGAGTGGTGGGCCCTGTCTGTAATCCAGCACTATGGATGGTTCTTGGCTCCCAGAGGAATAGGCCTGCGTCAGCGCAGTGGTGCCATAAAAATGCTGAGGCATTAGCTTGCCAGGCTTGGGCGAGCTGAGGAATGATGGCGATGATAATGTGGGTTATTTCAGGGCTGTTTGCACAGCTTTACTGGGCGTTATTCAGCACCATAACAACTGACTAACTTAAGCTATTATCTCACCTAATTTTCACAAGCTATTTTCACCACTAATATACTATAGATCGTTATGGAGCTGAAAAGGAGAGAGAGAGAAGAGAAACATATGCTGCCTTCAGGTGATGTTGGAAATATCAGAATTAACAGGTGAAGTCAAGAGCAATAGAAGACAGCAGTGAATAAAGTGAGAACTTTCCTGTGCAGTACTTAAGAACTCTGAGGTTCTTGAATAACCCTAAACATTATGGTCTATAGGATCTGATGATTTTTAGTATTTGTTCGCACACCATTCTGTACAAATAATTGTCATTACTGCATGTTGCTTTAGTTTTTCTTTTCTTCATCCCACATTGTCATCTTTTTTGCAAGGTCATTGTATGTTTTTATAGGTGTGATTTCTAAAACAGCCATAAAAAAGTTCTTTTTGTTTACTGGCTCTGGTTTTGTTATTTTCTATCCAAATAATGTGTAAGCTTTCAGGTTTATGGCTTCCAGACTCCATTGTAGGAGCTTAGGAGAGAGGCAGGTGAGGGCAGCAGTAGTTTAAGAGGTGAGAGAGGTGCCACAACAGGGAAAGTGTGTGTGTGTGTGTGTGTGTGTGTGTGTGTGTGTGTGTGTGTGTGTGTGTGTGTGTGCACATGTGGGGGGCTTACTATAGCCTCTCATGGGCCCAACCATAATTTCATTTCCTTCCCTTGGGCTGAAAAAATAGTGGTTATCTATATGGTTCAGGTGCACCCTGATAGCGATATGAGTGACATTTGTTATTATTCTGAGATTTTTCCTCCTCCTGCGTTTTGAGTGGCAAGTGACCTTGTACGGTGGACTGTGAGAGGTGCACTCGGTTAATAGACCCCCCAGCTGGATATCACTCGCCTCGCAAAAAGGCCCATTCATATGGCTTTACCTGAACAGATGAGAGCAGGGGCGCCTGAATCATTTGAGAAAAGGAAATAACAGCTCCCCCTTTTTCCTCCCACAGGTGTTGGAAATGATATACACAGCTGAGTAAGAAATATAGGTCATACCAGCAGTGTGAGTGTGGCTGTAGGGAGATGGTGAAAGAAATGCAGAGGAAAAAGGGAGGGGAAAGTAATAAATGCAGGGAGGGAAGAAGATGGAGGTAAATAAGATGAGGAGGAGCAGAGAAAGTGGGAAGCAGAGTTAATAGTGTACTGGCCAGGCAGGCGTCGACAGGGGAGTTGTTATCACCCAGGCATGTTCACAAGCCTTCAAAACACAAACCAGCCTACTTCTTTCTGCTTAATCCAGAGGTAATACTCCACCCAGACCCCCTCAGCAACAATTCACAGTTGTTCCCGGTGAGGATATCAACAGAATGCTATAAAGCTGGAGGGTCTTTGTTTGTTTGTTTGATTTTTTTTCTCAATGACTCAATTCTTCATGCTTTCAAGGACACTTTTTATATCAACCTGCCCCTATTCCTCACACTCACTTCTAAAACCACAAATGCTGCCACCAGACACAACAGCAAAAGCTGTTGCATTGCAAGAACCAAGATCCAGGGGACTGCATGGGGACCTTGACTAAATTCAGCAGCTCCTCAGCAGAAGACGAAAGCTTGGCCTGATACTTAAGAGGAGTGACATGCATTTTTTTTGAGTACAGTTGGTATTAGATTTTATTAGAACTGCCAGGAGAAGCTTTTGAATATCTTACTTTGATGCTGTACTTAATGTGTTTGACTGCATTTTCCTAGGCTGGAGAGGTTCTTGCATTGGTGGACATGAAAGGTGTTTGAATGAGATGAAAGATCCCAGTTTCCAATGTTAGCAGACTAACTCTCACTTTTTAATATGATGACTGTGTCATAATGTCGAACCTGCCAAAACTTTTTATGGTTCTGAACTTATGAATCTTCAGAAGGAGACATAAAATGTTTTTCACTGAAGTTCGAAATTAGCGGTGACACAGAATTGTGGATGACAGAAAGTGGACATCTTAACATTAGCAGTAATCTTCTCCGGCTTTGAACTGAAGCTCCCCTTCTTTTCTGCCTGTTTGTGATGCATGGTGTCTGAAAACCCAGGCACTGTGGAGAGCCAGGTGAGAGGGGCAGGAGCTGATAAAGAAGCGAGGCTGCTATCAGGACATAGGGCCTGATAAAGGACAACACTCAACACCACCAATTCCTGATTTATAGCTGCTACAACCAGCCAGGAACCCCAACTACAGATCTCCCCATTTTGACACTTGTGTTATATATTTATGTACTTGACACAGCCCTAGCTATTATAAATCCAGTCACTCAAATATTAGTTTCAGCCAAAACTTTCAAACTCACTTGGAAGATCTGATCACTCACAATAGATTATCATTTGAGTCATAAATTATTTAAATTAAGCTATATGGCTAAAAGTATACAAGCACCCCAACACTGCACTCATGCATAATTTGTTGAACACCTGATTTTAAAGCTGTGGGCATTAATATGCTGCTGTGGCAGTGTTCCTCTCTGGCAACACTCACCAAAAGATTTTGCTACCTGGTTGCAGGGATTTGCTTCTATCCAGCAAGCAAGAGCATTAGTGAGGTGCCACTGATGCTGAGGACTGGCTTGCATTCAGTGTTGCAATTAATCCCAAAAGGGCTGAAAGGCTCTATGCAGACCAGCTCAGCACTTCCACACCAAGGTCAGAAAATCATTGTTTTATGAATCTGGCTGCTGGAAAAGGAAACGGTCTTCCCACAAAGCTTCAACACACACTATTGTTTAAAATATTGTTGAATGTGTAAGATTTCCTTCAGCTGGAGCTAAGGGCCCTAGTCCAGACCTTGAAGAACTATCCAAACTAAAAAGACACATTAGTTTAGAGTAAACATTGCTTTGCTGATGTTATATTTCTTAAATAGCGATTTGTCACTGTACTAACATAAATACATCTTCTCCAGAGAATATGCCATGTTAGGTGCCACATGTTGACAGTCCAGTGTGTTAATCCAAGAAGGCAGTGGATGCCAGGATTAGATGGAGAGATGAAGGAAATGAAGGAGTAACAGATTAATAATGTGGAACATTCCAGCAACCAGTCTCGCCTTTCTCAATTAGTGCTAAATCAGCAGTGGTTATTAGCTTGCCTCTAATTGAATGTGATAGCGATCCGTAGTAATGTAATAATTAATGTCAGAGGGAGACGTATAGCTACTGCTAGGCCTCTCTGTCTTTGAGGCCCAACACTTGCCTTCCCATTCATTTTATGCCACTGTGTGACATCCACCTGCACCCTGAAAATGTTTGACCCAGCCTTACTGTTTCTTTAGGGCAAAAAAAAACTTTTCTCCTGAAGCAAGCAGTTCCTCCAGAGAGATGATCCAAGTGAATCCTCCAACTAATAGGGGAAGAGCTCTTTAAGCCTTTTGGGTATCTCAACACAGTCTTTTGGAGAGAAAATAAAGATATCATCTGCTGGATTCAGTTGTGATGCTGTGGAAAATACCACTTTTAAACAGATATGAACAACCTTAAAAAGCAATAAATTCAACCAGGAAAGTGTGACTTTTCTCACTCAGTTCTGACCAGTTTCCCAGAATCTGCTGATCAAAAGCATCCCTAAAAGATAGTGCTGCCATCAAGCTTCCCCATAGGCATGGTGGTAGCCAGGTGATGAGCAGTATCTGGCTTTCACTAGATACAGCGTTTGGCATTCAGGCCGAAATGTTCAATTCTTGTCTCATCAGACCAGAGAATCTTTTCCTTAAGTCCCTTAAATGTCGTTTGACAAAACCCAGCCAGGCTGTCATGTTTTTTTTTTCCTCAGGAGAATTTTTAGTTCTGCCCACTCTATATAAAGTTTGGATTGATGCAGTGCTGCAGAGAAGGTAGTCCTCCTTGTAGCCTGTTCTATTTCTGAAGCTTTTTCTGTTCAGTTATTTAGTTTCAGCTGTAAAAAAGGTGATTTTTGGGTTGTTCTAAACTTCTGAGTCGATGAACTCCACTGTGCTCCAGGGAACTTTCAGCACTTGAGCATTATTTTTTATCCTAACAAATTTACGTAGATAATGTTAGCGTGCTAGAGACTTTGATTTATAAGAGCTTGCATTTAACTCTAATTAACTCACGTTATCCGTAGTGGTAACGTTAGTCACTGTAACTATTTTGTGGTGAGACCCAGCTGTCTTCTGTAATACTGTAAAGGATGACGGCCAAGTGTTTAAAAAAAGAAATAAACGGGAAACGTACCTTTTTTATGTTGCCTTTCTAAAGGTTAGCCAAACTTTGTTCATATTAAAAAATATAAGAAACATGTAATCCATTTTTAGGTCTACCAAGCAACAACTTCTAAAATGTCTACATTTTGTTTATTCTAGTTTACTGTACTTGCCACTAAAGTGAGGAATAATAGCAGAAAACACAAAATACTGTAAACACACAAACACTAAGCCTCCACCATCTTTCTTATCTCCATCTAGATGAAGCTTGTGCCAACTGCTCGTTCGGGGCAATCTGCGATGCCCAGAGCAAGCAGTGTGTGTGTGCATCAGAGTGTGTGGAGTCCCATCAGTCGGTGTGTGGCAGTGATGGCACCACCTACAACAGTGAGTGTGAGCTGCATGTTCGGGCCTGCAAAGAACAGATGGACCTCCGAGTGGTGAGCCAAGGAGAGTGCAGTAAGTAATGCATATATTTATGCAGTATTTGTGCTGTGTCATGCTTATTTTTGTTTATCTCAACATCAAATGAATAATATTAATTATTCTTGGGGTAAACATAAATCCTGGGTGAGTTTAGCCTTAGAAAAGTGGATGCATGAGGAGAGCGAGCAGAGCATTAGGAAAGAAAAAGAGAAATCAAATTTAAATATCAGTTCCAGGGTTTCATTATAGATTCTGGAGTGAATGAGATTCATCAAAAGAACTATATGAATATTTGCTTTTTTGCATCGACCCATCATGCTCTGACCCGTCACTGTGCTGTGTGTGTAATACAGAAACATGCGGCGGCACTGTTTGTGCCTGGGGCGCCCGGTGTGTCCGTAATAAGTGTGAATGCCCACAGTGCTCAGGCGAAGCCTTCTCCCCGGTGTGTGGAAGTGATGGCACCACCTACAACAACAAGTGTGAACTCCACATGTCCGCCTGCATGCAGAAGAGGAGGATTGATGTGGCAAAGTCCGGCAGCTGTGATGAAGGTAGGAAATGGACTTTGAAATGGTGTAATTATGTTAACCAATCGGCCATTGAAATGGTGTAATTATCATTATCAACTGACCTGTGGCAGAGCATGCAGTCGTCTGTGAATTTTCATAATGGTTCCACCGCCAGTTATGCCGGCAGTAGAATGCCAACAGGGTAACACTGCAAAAGATGAGGAAGTCATACTGCGTGTCCATAAACAAAATCTGTTACAGGAACAGGAATTACTTCTGGATGATTAAGTTCAGGTCAGCTGTACTTTTTAACAATAATCTTTATGGTATGGCTGTCTTGTTTGTTTATCGGTGCATCACTTACATTCCATTTCTCCATCTATTGTAAATTCAAATAGTAGGCCACTTCTGTGTTTATCTCAATAGCAAATGGACTCAGGCTCATCTGAGACACAGCATGACAGCCTTTATTTTAAATTTACCCTGTTTTATTGTATTTTAACAAATTATAGTCAGAAGCCTGTTTTGTGATCTTCTCATTAGCTGCTGTTTGGTGTTTATGGAACTTTCTGTTTCCCCCATTTTTACCTATTGTCTTAGTAAAAAAATCCAGCTGAACATTCTTCCCATTCCCATTAATCTGATTCAAAGCTACTGTCAATGAAGGTGAAAACATCTTGTACTTGGAAATAAACAAGTAAACACATGTTCAAATGAAAACCTTTGCAGCAGCTCATAGGGGACAAAACCTTCTGTTTCTAACATCTCAGGTGAATTATCTGCAAGACAATCACTGAACTGACAGGAGTCACTGAAGAATAGCAAAGTTTATAGTCAGTAACTAGGACATTGTGGACGAAAACAGCATTTCTGTTAAAAGGAGAAACTCAGCAGTCTAGTTGTTGTTACTTGCACATTTTTTACAATTTACCATATGAGCCAAAACAGCACAAGTAATTTCATTTGGCTTTTGTTATGGGCAAGGTTTAATTTGATTGTGTTGTCACAGCTATTGAATGCCAGCTTTTATTTGAGAATTTATGGTATACATTTTATCAAGGCCTTCTATCCAATTATGCTTTTAAGTGTGTGACCAATAGCACTTAATGTGAGTATTCCTGATTTCTACGCCTCTAGCGCTGTCGTTCCTCCACATTCTGAATAAATGAGATCTAATTCACCGTGCAAGTCGTATCTTGATCAGCGCTGACAGACTAGGCAGAATATCACAGCCCCTCACTTGGCCCATCTTGGGGACAACTCTGGAGGGAGCAACATGCCAAGCTCTGGTTGTCATGCAGGCGGCAGCGATGCCGCTCCCCTGTGGCTGTTGGGTCGTCACAGTGAACATAGTCATCCTCTGACAAGGTGTGAAGGGGAGCAGATTACACCTGCCAGCGGGAGGGATGGCTGGAGAGAAGAAAAGAGGGGGTAGATGGAGGGCAGAGCAAATAGAGATGAGAGGAAACCACTTCCATTTTGATTGCTAGCCAGGGGTGTTTCTGTCTTTTTCTTTTTTTCTTTTTTTTCTTTCTACCATTGTCTACGGTATTGGCCCTAGGCCTGTGAGTTGAATCATGCTGCCAAAGCTTCTTGTGGTCGATTTAACATCATTTCATTGACTGAGACAAGTGACCTTTTTTGTATGTGGAGCATGAAGAAACTGTATGCCCATGATGCAGACTTACTGTCACTACACATACATATATCAACACTGTCCTCAATGTCATTTGATTGCCTGGTATCAGGTAAAAATGTTCCCTTCTGCCTCCCCGAGGGCATTACTTTGCTTGTGGTGCCTGATGGCTTAGTTTTCTATTTTATACTCTCACATACTGTCTCTCGAACATCCTCTTTTTTTCCATCACTTGCTCATTTTGATTCAGAGACAACCATCAGGCTTACACAATAGAATCTTTTTTGTGCTTCCTGCAATCCCACCCACTCATGTCTTTCTCCATTTTGCACTCTTCTCCGTCAAAATTGTGCCTTTTGACAAAAGGGGCACTGATGCTTTCACAGATATGGGTGGAGATGGGATTGTCTGAAATCGATAAATTTCATCCTAGGGGTGACGACCAGTCCTGTCTTTTTCTGCAGGCTCTGTCCCCAGTCCTTTCAGCACCCTCAAATATAACCCAGAGCCTCCACAGGAAGTCTGCTGTGTTTCCAAATCGATCGAAATTATGTGGCTGTTTCCCCCCTTGAAATTTCTGGGTTTGGCAGTGGGATACTTCTCTTTGGCTTCACACTATAAAAAGGATTAGTTGTATATATGTTAAGCCTAGGCGTATAGGTGGTAGGTTTTGGTGAAATTACCATGTATTGTGTAATACAGTGCTCTATCACAAAATAAAAACACAAATACTGTTCGTGGTTCTGTTGTAAACAGCAGCAACGGTCCACATTACCACTGTGCACACCACCTCACCCTGTACTTCATATCTAAGATAAGCCTGGAGTGGAAGTGAACATGTGATTTATTCACTTACATGGGCCTGACTTAAAAACCATCCTCATTAGTCTTGGGGGAGGGGAGAGTAGGGGAGGGGGCATAAAAATGGAAGTTGTTTTCTCTCGCCTTTTATTTAGCACTAATGAAAAATGACAGTGTTCCCATTGTTGGCCATACAGGGAAATTTATCACCTGTTTAATTTCACACTCGGGTAGGCCTGGCCTCAGCTCCGTTTCTCGACACTGACAAAGTAGCAACTGAAAGCAGTGCATCACCTACAGAGGCCCAGACCCTTTTTAATTGAATAGACATTTAATAAACAAGATTATGAGTGCAGGATCACACAGTGATTCACAGTCCACACCCTGCTTCTCACACCACAGATTGGATGAAGAACGCTTTGAGAGACATAAAAGGGCATGAAAAAAAGAGTGAGAGGCTGAGTAGGAAAAAAGCTCATCAGAGTAAGATCAGTGGATTTACCCATCATGGTCCATCCATCATCGGGCTTGTAACCTTCTGTTTAGGCAACAAAACCTCTTTTCTCCTTCTGCCATCTCCAAACACCACATTGTTTATTCCCACCCCTCCATCGCTTTCTGTCTTAAGGGAACTTAATTTGGACTAACGTGCTGTCATAGCTGTCGAGAGCAGGCCGTACAAGCCACTGATAGATGGACCAGAAGCAAAGGGCACACACTGCATTCTTCTCGTTCTCCATCTTTGCTGTAACCCACACTACAATGAGAAAGGATTTCAAATGACAGACATCCAACGTTCACGCAGGTTATGATAATTTACTGTTGCTGAATGATTTGGTTCACCCAACATCTTTAGTCTGTGTTTCTGTCCACAACACAAATTTTCAGCTCTTTCCCCTCTATAATTTACAAGGAGCCTCCTCCTTTCTTTCTCTCTCTGTTTTCTTCTCACCCACTTCTAGATACCTTTGCCAATAGCAGCTTATTGTGTTATTTCCACTGTCAAATGCTTGTGATCTTTATTCCTCTCTGTCTTTTCTGAACGTAATTCTTGCTCTTCATTTCTTTTCTTCTCTGCGCTGCTGAATTCTGTCTTCTTAATGGAGATCCCTTGGCTAAATAGTCTCAGACTTCTGACACGATTGAGTAAAAAGGAACGGATGGGCAGTGCAGAGAGAATAGCTGATGTAGCTGTCTTAGCTGGGGATGTATTAATTGAAAGGTTCATAGGCAGTGTGGGTGGTGAGCACATCAAAGAGCAACAGCTAATTAGGACCCCCCTTTGCCATTCACTTTTATTTATTCCATTCAAATGTCTTACTCCCTTTATTTATTTATCTTGTCTCTGTAAGAGGCCCGGAGCCGAATATGAATCGGCTACTGCTGTATTCCTTTTTGCTGTGTCGTGCTGAGCTGGCCTTACAGATACAGGTGGCCGACTGGCAGGGCCACAGCTCTTATTTCTCGTTCTGATCTGTTCTGGTGTCAAATGACTTCTCATTTTCAGATGACAAATACTGTACCTGTGATAATGTTACTGGTGGTTGAAAGCCATTAGCCAGGACATTAGCCCTGTCATAAAATGTTATGTTCAATTCACACTGTGGTTCCTGATCAATAAGTAGCTACAACAGCAAATTCAAGCAAACTGATTAGGGTCGAAGGTTCTACCAGTTTAAATTGGAAACAGAGTGAGTCCTTAACAAGTTTTGATGTTTGTGGTGGGCATAGCCTTTGAAACTCTGCACAAATCTCCTGTTCCACTATTGTATCCACAGCTAATGAAGTGAAGGCCCCTCCTGTGCATCGACCACTCAAAGCTGTCACAGCCCACTGATGACAGGCTTCAGCTGCCTCTGCCCCTCCCTGCACTCTGACCTGCACCATAATCTGTTTTAGGAGTTGGGTTATGTTAAATGGCACTCCATCACTACATCATTGATTTCACCATTAGAGGTTGTGCTTCAATACAGAGAGTTGACTTCACCCTCAAACTGGAGAGAAAGAGGATGAAACACCTTGATTACTTGATGTTTTTGAGTATTTCAGCAGTGCTGGGTGCTTTTAGTGGGCTGCATCTGTCTGACATTCTTGCCATTTTGCCTGCTGACTACTTTCATTCCCTGCCTTCACACACTCACCTAATCTCCCTCAGGAGTTCCACTGTGGATAAAATTTGCAACTTAAAAAGCAGGATCCTCCCCCTTTCTTTACCTACATTCTGCAACAACCCCTGATTTGTTTTTCACAAAAGAAACTCCAAAAATCCACGTTGGGTATGTTTTTAACCCTTCTTGTATCTCTGTAAAGATGATGCTAAAGCATGCACAACAGTTTTGTAAAGACATAAATCCAGACCGTGTCTGTTGGACTTGTGGGTTTGGCTGTGCTACCTCTTTTGCCAGGTCACTTTCAGCATTTCTGTCGCTTGGATCCAGAGCATTATTAAAACAAATAAAACGCTTTTCGGGGTCAAGTGCTTGGATAACTTTCTTTAAACTCTCCAGAGATAATTAAATTTTACAGAACACTTTGCAATTACTTGCATTCTCATATCAGGAAGCAAGCATCCATAAAGCAGGCCTTGCCACCAATTCTCTCTGCACACTTGGAGGCCAGAGTTAATAATTCCCTCCCCTTTTTGTCTGACTTAATTGAAATGAAAAGGATGCCTCACTGGTGTTGCAGAGATGCTGTGTCTAATTTATTTTGTCAATCTCTTGCCCTCACTACGGTTGGTCATTATCTTGTTCTACCAGCAGTCCCTTTGGTTCCCTCAGCAGCATGACAAAAATGCAATTCACCCATTTTGATGCACCTCGTGTATAAATGTAGCTTTACTTTAAGGAAAAACTCAACTAGGACACACTTTTTAACTAATGCATAATAAATGGGACTGTTCCTTGGGCGTACATATATTCTGTTAATGACTTTATGTATTTATGGTGTCTAATGCAGACTGTGGCTCAGGAGGGTCAGGCTCAGGTGTGGAGAGCTGTGAACAGGATCGCTGTCGCATATTTGGAGGCTCGTGGGATGAGGATGCAGAGGAGGATCGTTGCATCTGTGACTTCATTTGCAAAAATGTTCCCCACAACCTGGTACGGCTGCATTTAAAACAACCACATGTTTTAATCCTTAAAACACAGATGATGTGATTTGTGCCAAAAAACTCAGTAATAAGTCAATCAAATTGGAACATATGAACATCAGAATATGTCATAAACATGATGAGAAAGTGATTGAAACCACACACAATCAGCCTAGGATTAAATTATACATTGTGCTTTACTCAACTTTCTGTGATTCTTTTGTAGGTTTGTGGTTCAGATGGGAAAAACTACAGCAATGAGTGTGAGCTGAAGAAGGCCAAATGTGAGAAACAAGAGCACTTGTTGATTCAGAATCAGGGACCCTGTGCAGGTCGGTACATTACACCACTCAGGGTTAATGTCATTACAATGTGCAGAAGCACCCTCACCAAGACTCATTGTCATTAACATGCCATTTCTCCACTCATTTCATCCATTGATGGGGTAGTAATAGTGTTTAGTTGTAATATACAGTAATTCTGACAGCACTGCTGTTGTTTCTGTAGTGTGAACACTGTAGCCATAAGCAAATGAAGTGAAGAAGGCCAAGGTTAAATGCTGTGAGTATCTTTGTGTAATTTGCTCAGGAAGAGTTGACTCAGCACACTTGCAGATTTTCGGTAGCACTTTGGTTCATATCTGGAAACTGACTCTTCCTCTGGCACTGGTTAGTGTGCAGACGTAGGAATCCTTTACACAGGCCCACGTATAGAAATGCTGACAGCAACAACGATTCTTCTTTCACTCCTAGAATTTCTGACAATTTAAACTGTTGTGGTCACCTTTGCTTCTTAACCCTCAGGATACCACTTTACCCCAACTACTTTAATAGAAATCCTTTCTTTGTAAATCAATGGCATTTTTCAGTCAGAAAAGCTGTCAGATTGGTGATTAAGTAGCAAATGTTAGCCAGCCTCCTTTCAGTTCAGGCCAGGGAGCAGAGTAAAATGCACTTAAGGGATTTTGTGTGATCATTCCAGCCTGTTTGATTCCCCATGGGCCTAAAAGAGAGGAGAATGTCGGGTGTTGAAGAGAGAGTGAGAATGAGGGAGCTGCCAAGTGTTTTCACATACATCCCTGATTCTTCTCCTTCCTAAGCTGGCCTCCTTGGGCACTGACTGTCACGCTTTTCTACCATCCATGGATAATCAATCCTTTTTTTGAAGAGTCCTCTATGGGTACAGGGGCCCTGGGCTCTCCTCTGCTATTGGCTAATGGTAAAACTCAGATCTTGGGGAATTTCACTGCCCTTCACATTAGCTATGTAAGAGAAACTTCATTTGACCTCAACTCCAGAAACTTCTCAAAACATGTTGGCTTTCACTAGTAAAGCATGAAAAACCCCTTGTTTCTTAGAGGTTCTGGTTTTGAAAATCTAACTCTCTCTTATATAGTGTCAACAGTGTCATCTGCTGCATGCAGATTTATGAAGTTTGCCTCTGATAGTACTTCAAACCATCCTTTATAGCTGCCTGCAAACTCAAATCTGGGTCAGGGATTTTGATAAAATCCAAAGAAGTACTTACTGGTTTACTAGACAAGCAAACGTACAGATGTGTACTTACAGGAATATAAATGACTAGCAACATCCACGATCGTGAAGAAAGCACAGCCGCAAACCTTGAGAATGTGGGGGCAGTATTACACATCACAGTGAGCTGCACTGTGCCGGACAATGGCCACTGAAGAGGAAAAACCCTTGAAGGGTGGAAGAACATATGAAATTAAAAGTTCTCTTTGTCCTAATAGGCTCAGTACAGATAACTGAATGGAGTGCTGTAAAGTGGCAAGTTAAATGAACTGTGTCCAAAGCCCATCTCTGCAGTGGGAAACCACTGGAAAAGGAGCGAGCCGAGTCATCACCATTAGGCTGAGGCTCATATCCACACCAGTAACAGTGTGATTTATGGCCTCTGTATCTCCAGCCTCCAAACTCTAAATGAGCAACACAAGAAAAAGAGATTGGTAGGGGAAAAGAGAGAGACTTAGAAAAAAGGAAAGATTTCTGCTTTTTATGTTTACAACTTTATTTTCACTTCAAAACCTGTGGTGAATTTGACCATTAAATAAATCCTCCTTTCCTCCCACTGTATGTTTTGCCGTTCTCTTGCAATTTCTGAAGAAGTGGAAGGTTATGGGAACAAATTTGTTTTTATTTCATTGAATATAGTTCTGCATTCATAGCTGTCACACTAGTTTGTGCATCCTTAAACAAAGTTGTTCTCCACACAGTGTATGCATCCAGGCACTGCTTGGCACATCCCTTCACATTATGTAGAAGGCTTACGTTTCTTTTTTTTCTGGAAGGTTGTAGGGTGGCAACTCAATTCTGTAATATTAGACAAGAACAAATGAAGAGAACATGCCTCCTAGTAGGTGGTAAATGTCAGCTGCATTCACTAGCAATGCCATTGTTTGTTTTCACTGGAGGTAATAGCATCATTTTCCCCCTGATTTTGAGCCATTGTGGAGAAAGTAGCAAATAGAATTGTTATCTTGAAGCCGACTCCCAGCCTCTCCACCTCTGCCCCTCAAGCCAATCTCATTGTTGGCAAAAAGTTGCATGTTGCACAGAGATTGTGTTGTCTACTCGCCCCCCCCCCCCCTCCTAACCCCTCCCCACAGTAATCACTTAAATGTTGGTGTTCTTCTTTCTCTCCTTGTGCCATCTCCCATCTCCCCTTCCTGTTTGTTTCTACCTCATCAGCGATTTCAGCCACATCCATGCCTGAGATTACAGCGCACCAGCACTGCAGTCTGTCTGTGTACGGCTGCTGCTCCGACAACATGACAGCTGCCTTAGGAGTCGGGCAGGCTGGATGTCCCAGTAAGTCCTCTTCTACGTCCTACTTTGACCCTGTGCCTTTGATGAGTTTGTTGTGCACATTCGAAACATGTAGACAGTATCCAGCTGGTTCCACATATGGGCCTTTTTGTCCTTAACTGCAATTACACTACCAGAGTTGCAGAACTAAAAATGTTTCATCTTAATCCAAGAACTAATTATGGTGATGTTGCACCGTATCAACAGAAAAATCTCCTTATCTCATGATCTTGATGAAAGATAGCACAAAAATAGAGGAGAAAATGCAGCATCAAGCCGTTAGCTAAGGGAAGGAATACAGTATGGATTGAGAAAATGCAGACTTAGAATGAGGATATACAGAGATTTAGTAAATGGGAAACTCTCCTAAGCACACTTTATCCACCTCTTTTTTGTGGAAAAAAGCTTACCCAACATTTGAGCCTAGCGGAAATCTTTAATACAGAGGGCCCATCATAGTAAGCAGAATTCAGCTGCTGTAAGGTAAATTAGAAATGGATCTTTCAAAGTTAGAAAAGCATAAAGCAAGGATATATTATAGATGCAGGCAGTATACGTTAAAAGTGACATCCATGTTGCTCTGTTCCCCTCAGGTACCTGTCTGTGTAATGTCTACGGCTCCTACAAGGGGACATGTGATCCAGCCACTGGTCAGTGTTCCTGTAAACCAGGTGTCGGAGGACCAAAGTGTGACCGCTGTGAGCCGGGCTTCTGGAATTTCCGTGGCATCGTGACAGAGAACATGAGCGGCTGCACACGTAAGGAATCACTTTTTATTACTTGTGCTTAACAAATGTGCTGCACCCTTAATGTCTTCAACAACAGGAACAGTCATTGGTTAGTGAGTGCAGCACTGTATGTAGCACTGCATGTGCTGCAGCTGCTTTGTGTTCCCTTTCATAGTTTCATAAATGGCCAATTATCCAAATAACAAAAGAACAGTTTTTTCACTTATCTCTAAACATGCATACATATGTAATTGTGTTTGGATTTCAGTTATTTCGGATTTCAATCTCAGTTAATTCAGAGAAAAATGGAAACATCTCACAAAGAACAACAAATGAGAGTTTCCCCTTTCTTGGATGAACATGCTCTAGTTGTACTGTACATACAGAACAGACAAATGTAGCGATACAATGTGGAGGAGCAATACAGTTCAGACACATGGTATTAAATTCATTAAAGTGTAAAGGGAAAAATTTAAATGTGTTTGGATTGAAAAGCCTGTCTGTCCTAAAATGCAAATCTGCCGCTCTGAGGACAGTTCTCAGTATATACAACATTTTACAACATTTATTGTTTTAGGATGAAACCAAATGTCTGAGACAAATATCTCTGAAACTTGGATAAATAAACCCTGAACCATATGGCTAGAATCCAATGGAGGTGTGAGGAAATTCAGTATATTTCAGTAAGAAATGAAAAACATACTGTCAGAAGATTAATATCCATGAAGTCAGTATAAAATACAGCTTAAATATCTGGTGACAGTTTTAGTACCAGAAGTTCAGCTGTGTCCTTTAATCCTGCCAAAATGTGTTGAATGAACTATATTCATTTGTATTCAAGTGTAGGCTGGGGTCAAGGCCCTTTGCTGCAATATGGAGACCAGCTCGTATCCTGCCGCTGAGGTATCATAGAACATACACTCCCAAAGCCACAGAGCATTTTCAGCTAACAGCAGGAAGTCTGCAGGTGCCTCACCTGTGGCCTGACCTTAACAAGGCTTGCTCACAGCAAGCAGACAGCACACTGCATGCCAATACCAGGTACAGCAGGAGAGGAGAAAAAAACACATCATTGATTCTAGGAACATGAAGGGGTTGATGTCCTTCCCTAGGGTTGTTTTTTCTGTTACGTACTGATCCTCCTCCTACTTCTTGTCCTCCCTCTGAGGCCCCTAAGGCTAGCTGAACTCTTGCCAACCTTTGACTCTCAAACATACTGTAGATGTATCTAAAGCGAGGCCCGGGGCCCGAGTTTGCACCTGCTATGAAAACCACGTCATTCTAATTCCTCATCCTGTCATGAATGGATACTTTTCTCTCATCAATCTTTCCTTTTCCCCCTCTCCCTCTTCATGGCAGCGTGTAACTGCGACCCCACGGGTTCTGTCCGGGACGACTGTGAGCAGATGTCGGGTCTGTGTTCTTGCAAAGCAGGAGTGAAGGGCATGAAATGCAACGTGTGTCCAGATGGAAGCAAGATGGGCATGAATGGCTGCGACAAAGGTAATAAGAGAGAGAACCAAGGCAATCGGTGGAGTGTTAATAATCCACACACACATTTTTCTCTTTCGTCCCAGGTTCACTCTATTATTCCAAAGTGGTTTTCTGTCACTCGTCTGATCCATGGCTCAGCCTCGTAACAGACAACTCCTTCTCTGTTTTTCACATCTGTCTGGCACAGGCACAGGAACGAAGTGGCTGCAGGGCAGATAATCGATAGTGATTATGAAAATATTAAAGAATACAAATGACACGTGCGAAACATATCGTCCATTGATATTTTATTTTACTCTACCTCATACTTCATTTTGGATCATCCAGTGTGTTTATACTCCTGCATAAGGACTATTGATTACTTAGATTAACAATGAAAACAGCCCCAGTGGTTGCACAAGATAAAACAGCAGTTGAAGGAAAGGTTAGTTCCTGCTGTTGCGACCTGCAGCTCCTTGATTAAGATGCACCATCAGCTATTGACTACAAGTCAAACACTTAATGAAGCCAGCAGTCCCAGCACAGTAGTGGGGCACACCACCACACACCCTGCCAGATGAAAAGACAAGGTACTATGAGGTGGTAGCACATGAAAGCAGAAGCCAATGGGCAGGGGGTACTTTAAGCCTCTGTGATGTTGCAACAATGCAGAGACCCCACGCTTACAGCCTGGCGGGTGGATGGTGGGCTCCCTGGCTGCAGCTCCTGCTGCGGCAACTTCAAGCTTCAAATGCTCCTTTAGAGAGCTTTGGAAAGATCTGTGGAACAAAAACCTTTACATAGCACAAAAAATACACTTTTTCTTTTTTACCTGTTTAAGGCAGTTTAGGCAAAAGCGAAACTATGAATAATTCACACTGCGTGACACACAGGTAATGAGACAATTTTATGATTACATTAGCACTGCTGTATTGTGGTTGTAAAGATTAGATCAAAAACTTGCAGAATAATGAAATACAGCCTTTAAGCCCATCCCTAACTCTTACAGACATTTTAATATCAGCCAGAGTGACATTAGCCTTCAAGGGAATTGGTTCTGTGCTAGGCTAGCTCTGAAGCATCCTAGTTATTACTAGTGGTAATGTTGTCCCATAGCAAGTCAACAAAATCAAGAATAGTAGTGTACATCTTGTCAGTGCTGCAGATAACAGACGTACAAATCATAATCTTTACTGTCAGTGTAAACTGTAGGAGTAAGGGACTGCGTAGAAAGTATAACCATGCAAACTCATATCTTCCACAGGCCCTGATGCTCCAACTTCCTGTGAAGAGATAGTGTGCAGGTTTGGAGCTTCTTGCATTGAGGTGAACGGTCAGTCCCACTGTGAGTGCCCTTCACCTGACTGTGATGAGAAAAACAAATCTAAGGTGAGAATTGTCTGCATTTGCGAATTAACTGGTAGTTAGATGCACTAGTTTGCAACAGGGCAACAGAAAGAGATTGTTTCATTGGCCTATAGGGAGTTAACATGTGTTCCAATCTCCCCTCTCTCCATCTCTGTCACTATGGAGCAGGTGTGTGGCTCAGACGGGGTGACCTATGCCGACCAGTGCCAGCTGAGGACCATAGCCTGTAGGCAGGACAAGGACGTCACAGTCAAACACTTTGGACAGTGCACAGGTGAGCCCTGTCGAAGCCTCCATGCATCACGCTTTGCATGGATGGCCAACTGTTGTCAGAGCCCAATCAAAACATAATGAGCATCGCTGGGGGCCTCAAATTACCCACCTCCTGCTGTTTCTTTTCCTCTCTATCTCTGCTTCAGGAAAAAGTCACAGCATGTGAATGGAAATGTGAATGAAAGAAAGTTTGAAACCAAATACCTGAACACGATAGCAGGGATTTTTATTTGAGAATAGGCAAACTTAAGTTTAGACACATCTCTGATTCACAAAAAAGACTGTGATTGTCCAGGATGTAAATATTCAGTTCATTTGACTTGCTCTCACCAGGCTCATGGACTGTTGGTTGAGAGTAAAATCATGTGTGACACTAAAGAAAAGTAAGAATGAGAATGAGGGAGATACTGTGGCAATTTAGATCCAAGGGTTCTGCAGTGTGACTGGAGTCTGAGCCTTTCAGTCCCACAAGATAGCAATGTCACTTCTTCTTTGCGTTCTCACACCTCTGTTGGGATTTGGCTTCATCTTCAAACCCCCTGTTGAGAAATGCGTCAGTCCCTTCGCAGCTTTACGCTCGCAGGAACACAACACTCTCCAGCAGTCTCAGTATGATGGTGACTGTAGAGTACATGTGCACTGAGTGCAGCTCTTGCCCCATGGTTCAGATCCTGATGGACGCTGTTGGGATCAGAGTAATAGGTGCTGGGAAATGTGCCAAGGCCACGGCTTTCATGTACAGTGAAGTTGTAGTGCCGACTGCCAGCTCGTGTCACAACAGGGTTCGAGAAACGCTGCCAGCAAGCACAGTGGGGAAGAGGAGTGCCAGATGTGTGGTTCTGGCCATGAGCCACTGGCAGGTGTCTAGCATTTTTGAGTGGAAAAATGTTCATTCACCACATCACTCAATGGGCACACATCTGGTGATCAAATCCTGTGTCACAAAAAGTCCTTTTCAGCTGTCATCTTTGGTTTCTCTTTGTTAAACTCAAACTAGGTCATATCCATAGGAGGCAAGGCTGTTGACGTAATATATGTTAAATTGCAGTTGCAGGTACACAAATAAAAAAATGCACACATTCTCAGCAAGAGATCGACAAAGCTTTGATACATCCCTGAACATCTGGTAATTACAAATTCAGTGCCGTGCGTTACCAGCAAAAGAAGCCAAAACCCAGTCTGGTTTCACATTCCTCTGTTGCCTGGCAATAGAGATGTGGGTTCTGTGTAATCCCTCACCTAGCATTGCTGCACACAGAAGGCAAGAAGACGCCTCGCAGCAGACTCTTTCTCTATTGAATCCTCAGGGGAGGAACAGAAAGGCGAGCGCTCGGGCCCACCGACAGCCACATAGGATCTTTTAATTTCTTCTCCCGGATGCAGACGCACCGCAGGTAGCTGCTACGCCTCTACTGCCGGCTCGAGGGTTAGATCTCGAGCTCATTTCACGTGTGGCTGGGTGCGAATTAGCATTTGCTCTGCCTCCACCCCTCAGCACGCTGCAGCCCTGCCTGCCCTCCCTCCCTCTGTTTACATACAGTGCTTCCAGACGCCTGGCCTCAGTGCTGTGGCATATTAATGCTCAGAGAGCTGCTAGGTGGTTTGAAGAGACAGCAGTGCCAAGGGCTTATATAAATGAGTGAATATTGATTTTTTTTTCTTAACATTGATCTGTTGCAACTTTTTATTATGCTACAGAGTGTGTCTATTACTGCACAGTACTGCTGCCACTAATGGGCGGGCTAAGAAAAATTAAAATAAAAATACATTAAAAAGCTCCTTCATATCTTTTTGCTTGTGACAGAGAACTTGCAGCTCACTGTGATGTTACCCGGCTCTCTCTGAAGTCTCAGCTCTAAAAGACAGCACAGCTCTATAGCAGCATATATATAACAGTATAGGGAGGGGCTTTTCTGGCTTCTTTGTCTCAGTAAAAGATGAAATAATATCTGAGAAACCTAGTCAAAAAAATAAAAAGCACAAGCCACTGTACGAAGCACCAGAGGGGAGGGCATTTGGACCAATGAGCAAGTTGTGGCACAAGGGAAAATGACCACCAATGGCAATGACCAGCCTCTCCCATATGGTGTTATCACCTGTAGGTTTGTGGCAAATTGGCAGCGAATGGCAGCATATGGCACCGACAGCCTTCCGCCTGCATGTTAGTCAGGGTTCTGTTGCCTTCACCATTTCTCCTCCATTTCCTGCAATTTTCTCTCATTATTCAGTCCCTCATTCTGTTCCCACAGTTTGCCTTGCCATATTCTCCCTCTGTTAGCTTTATTAACCACTTTTTTCTTCCTTATTTAAACCATTTTCTTTTGGTTGCTTGTCCCTGTCAGTTTCGTATTCATGACACTGTGGCTCGGTGTGCTGTCTTGCCCCTCCAGTCTCCTGTATCCCGATTTCTCCTACCGCTGCAGCTGGCACCACAAATAATCTTAATAAGCACCTTTCAACAATAACTACACAATTGAGACAAGCCAAGATGACAATGATTTTTTTTTTTTTTTATCGTGTGACAGGACAGTCCATTGCTCCACTGAGATGGAGCAAAGTTTAAAAAAAAGCAAGCTAATGGACTGTTAAACCTGATTAAGAGAAGCATCAGCTGAAAAGACTGTGTTGCCGTTTCTTTCGTCTTTCAGACGCATGTTCTTATCTCATGTCACTGGAGCTCACTGCTCGAGATATGTACACAAACACCTACACTTCACACACACACACACACACACACACATTAGGTACTTTTCAAAGAGCAAGCCGCCTGACGCTAAGCTTGGCACCTGACTGACAGGTGTAGCCAAGAGGAAAGGCAATGCATGCCACCATTCCTAGTGATAGCATCACTGCTCTATGCACTCTACTCCAAATCTCTCTCAGCAAATATCTGTCGAGCTTTAAGCTGACACCTTGTGTGTCTCTCAGGCTTTCTGCCGTCTCAGTAGGTTTCACATTTCACACCTCTGTGAATAATTGCAGATCAAATAGGTGATTATAGCAGTGTAATTAAGTCCTACACATAATGTTAGGCGAATCCTAATGAGGCACGCATCTATGGTATAGGGTTTTTTAAATCTTCTTTTCATTTCACCCACTTGCTAACAGACATTTATACTTGTGGGACGTAAAGAAGTAAAGGAGGGAAAATGGTATTGTCACGCCTGCTTGCTTCAGCTAAACCTGATGTGCTCACTTATGTAGCATCTCCCTGCCATCTCGCTTCTCTCCCTCAGGAGTTTCTGTCCTATTTATCGTTCTTTTATCGCAGCCAGTTTGTCCTTTTGCACCAGAGCTTTTTGTATTGGTAATGATGGTCTCTGCAGAGAGCCTCTTCTCTCCCTCATTTGGAGTGATCTTTTGCTATATGTGCATGTGTTTGTTTACGTCTGTTGACAGTAGAATGTTTGTGGTGGCGTTGATGGATGCTCATGGTCTCTGCGAACAGCAGCCTGCAGTCTTTGAAGCCAGAGTTAAAGTTGGCTTTTTTTGCCCCATTTCCATCAATCATTCATCACCGGAGGCAGTGGCTGTTGGTGATTAAAGCATTGCTACTGGAGGCCATCATTTGAATATAGATATATAATTCATAAGCACTGGCACAGCATACATGCAACACACAAGCATACGTACTGTGAAAACAAATGCATGCCATATGTGTTTATATGCTAGCACACTGCACACTATGCACTGACACCAACTGGAGGAGCTTAACCCTGGTTGGGCAACATAATTTATGTGCAGCTGAAACACACTGCAGTGGATATAACTCTGATTGCAGTATGTCATCTGTTGGCATAACTCATGTTCTCTCAGTATATGGATGCTTTTCATAACTTACAAATAAAGATTACTGGCATCTCATCCATTCCTCAGTTTTAATCAGACGCTGCGTTTTGAATGGGGACCTCCATATGTTTATGTGCTTATTTTTATTGTCATTTTATAATGAGACTGTTGAGCATTGGGGTGGGGTATTAAGAAGTAAATGCAGAGGTTAAAAGGTTATTGTCAACAGTGATGGTGATAATCATTAGATGACTTTGTTTTGTTTTTTTTTGGCTAATGATGTTCATTTTTGAGGTTGTGATGGAGTTAGATAAAGCAAAATCAGACATT
Organism: Mastacembelus armatus; assembly: GCF_900324485.2. Classification (NCBI taxonomy): domain Eukaryota; kingdom Metazoa; phylum Chordata; class Actinopteri; order Synbranchiformes; family Mastacembelidae; genus Mastacembelus; species Mastacembelus armatus. The sequence continues at coordinate 22,718,200 of NC_046639.1, read as the reverse complement.
TCCATCTTTTCTCAGCCATTCATCCATTCCTTGCTTATTGCCCTTCCCTCCACCAGAAACCATCTCAGAGCTGGCAGAACGACCTACCCCCAACCCCTTCACCACCACCCCCAGCTCCACCGCTGCCGCCACCATCACCACCGCCGTCCCCTTCCATAGCATTGTGGAGGCCATCCCGCCTCCAAGGACAGCCGAGCAAGATAACGAGCAGCCCCCAGCCACCACCCCCTTTCCCGCTCTCACCCGCAACCGTGCACGAGCAAACCCCCGCCAACCCATCCACCTCCAGCCTCGGCCATCGCAGTCCACTGCCACCACCTCTTCCTCTCGCAGCAGCCCTGCCCCCGCCGCCATAACCTCCTTTGAGGGCTCAGGCAGTGGGGAGCCAAGTGGGGATGACCAGGCCGAAGAAGAGGAGGAGCAGGAAGAAGAAGCGGGTAGCGGCACCCCAACGGAGGCCAGTGGGGCAGAGGAGCCTGTCGGTAAATCCCTGCTCTTTCACTTCATTTCCCATAATGCTTTAAAGGGGTTTGTGGGAGGGGTTTTTTCATGAAGAGTTTGAGAATATTTATAGTCTCTTTTTAGCTGACATCAAAACACATTCATATATCATCTGTTAATTGAAAGCAACACTAAAATTAGCACCGGCATATGTGCTTATATGCAAATGTTTTTGAGGAGACAAATGTCAGAGCTAGGCAAGCAGGGATGAGAAATCTTGCTGTTAGTGTCATTTTCACTTGCATAAGATGTATATCTCAGTTTCAGACAGAGAGGAATGTATTTGCATGGTTCACTGTTGCTACATTACCCATGCTCTTTTCTCCCATTCCACTGGCACACTCACTCTGAACAGCTCGCAAAACAAACCCAGGCTCTGTAAAATACACTCTCGACAGGCCAGATGAAACTGTTGGCCCGCATCTGGGAATCTCTGGAGCCTGACTCGACAGGCTGATGTGACAGGGGGGTTGAGGTGTGAGTATGTGTGGAGACTGCACACCTTGTCACATGACTACTCTCAAATCTTCCCTGATATGCCCTCCTGACTGTAACTCTCACTTTTGGTTTTTGGGCCTCCACTTGAACAACAAGGGATGACTGAGACTTTTCAATCAAATTTTTTTTTTTTTTTTTTGGTTATTTTTCTCTTGTTTTCCATCTATCCATCCACCTCGCCTGATAGATTGCAGTAACAGGATAGGATTGATGAAACAGTATGACCCCACTGTGCTCTTCCTTAGCTTTTCCTCCTCCCTCCCCTAGTCTTAGATTTATTCTCTTGTCAGAGGCTGACCAGAGTGCTCGGTGACGCGAGGAGCATGTAGCTTGTCTGCCGAGGAGACCCGGCGTCTTGTGGCTTTGTGTGTATATGTGTGTGAATGAATGTGCATCCAAGCATGCCTGGATGTTTTTTACAATGTGTGCACATCAGTCTGTCACTGTGCAAGTGTGAGCAGATTAGGAGATTGTACAGTGCAGATTTCAGCAAGGATATTCAAATCTCCATAGTCTACGGTTATTCATAATTGTATGTCTGCGAGGTGTGATTTATACAGTGCGTGTTAGTCATCTTTTTCTTTTCATGTTATCAGGTTTGTCCAACTCCAACTGCACATATCACTGAGTATATAAATGTGAGCAAGTGAGAGGTGTGTGTGTTTCTATGTATTTTTGTATCTGCACTTTACTGTCATTAATGTGTGTGTGTATGCGTGCGTGCGTGTGTGTGTGTATTTATTTGACAGATCTCATGGCTCCCACTGGAGCCATGTAGCATCCCCTTGCTTTTGCGCACTCCCCTCTTTCCATATAAGCATTCTTCTCTTCAGCCCAGCATTTATAAATCAGCAGACCACATGCCAACAGATGTCCTATAAACCTTACCACTCCCCTCCCTCCATGCCCTCCTCCCTTTCTCTCACCTCCTTTGACCATGAGTCCTTGAGCAGGACATTCCTCGCCTCTGATGTCTTTACAACTTGTTTAGCTGCTAGATGCTTGCCTCCACGATTATTTCTAATCTCTGTGCAGCTATAAACTGCACCGCTTCGACCAAGACACCCCTTCTACCAACACCATCATTAGAGATGACAGAGGTTCACTGTTGTTACACTCTCATTCTTCAGAAAGAAAAAGCCCAGTCACTTTTATGTCTTTTATGTCCCAAGGTGGCCAGATATATAGTGACCGTAACACAAACATAATTGTATGTATTTTTTTTCTCTTGGGAAGCCTTGAAGGTAACTGTCAGCCAATCAGCAGTGAGCTGTTATCACACCCCCGTCACATTTAAAGTGCTCTGTGTGTGACATGACTGGCAAAAGTACCCATTATGTGTTCTCTGCCTGACAAAATGAGTTCCAGGTGTAAAATCAATTCCAGAGAAAATGCCATATAATCACTCCTGACAGATGCCTCTGTTAACGTTCAGTCACCGGTCAGCAGACTGAAAACACAACCATCTGCAGGAGCAAGTTGAGGAAAAACAAAGGAAGTTGTAAGTTATGACCTTAGAAGCACTACGCGCCCTCAGTGCTGAAAATGTCTTTTCAAAAATAGCTCTCCTCTGCGTCGGTGAGATAAGCTGGTTTAACTCTAGAAATTCTGAATCTTCGTGAATTATTTTGAGCCCCTGTGTATCATCCCCAGGTCCCACAGTGACAAGCACCACTGTGCCCACAGTTGAGGACAGGTCATCCTGTGACAACACGGAGTTCGGGTGCTGTCCTGATGGAAAGACACCATCCAGCACTCCAGAGGGCGCCAACTGCCCCTGTAAGTACAAATATCACCCTTCAGAAAAGCCCTTCCCTCCATTCTGAATATGTGATTACCCTGTTTGTTCTTCCTCTGTCTCCTGTCTGCTGGTACCATGTGATAAGATATGATCAGAAATCCTGATGTCACCTCTGGGCTAGCTTCTGTTCCACTGGCTTCTGTCACAGATTCTATGACAGAATCTCCTCAACAAATCGAGAGCTTCCTTCCCTGATCTTTTTTAAAATGTGAAACTTGTTCCTGTGAAACAGGGTTTGCTATCTATACTCAAATACATGTGGCTCTTACAACTTATACGGCAAAGACTTTGTCTGTATTCATCAAACATCCACTCACATTAAAGAAAGAGCTGGCTTTATTTTTGTGAGTTACAGTGGATGAGAAGCTCAACACCACCTTCATGGACAATGAACATAGAGCTGAAGTCAAGAAGCAAATACCTTAGCATAAGCAAACCATGGAAAAGAGGTAGCCTACCTGTCTGCGAAGTTACAAAACAGCACTTTTCAAGCTCACACTTTGTCTGTTTAACAAAAGCGAAATACTTGAACATGACCCTGTAGTTTTAAAGGGAGATTCATGCTGCTTCTGCCTGTGTTTCAGTCTTTATGCTAATCGGAGCTAATTATCTCTGAGCAGCTCTGTAGAAACGAGAGTGGGATCGAGCTTTTCATTTATTATTCAGAAAGCAATTTTTTGCTATAAACTCTGCTGCCTAATTGAAGTACATGCCGTCCACCACTAGCAATGTGCAGTGTTTTGGTAAACTCTGCTAAAACCAATAACCTAAAATTTATATATACATATTGTATTGTATATATACCTATTGTATATAGGTTTTTCTTACTCGTGGAACAGAAACATCTAGTTTTATTTAAACTTGCTGTTGTCCTTAATGTTACAGTGTTAGGTGCTGACATTACTTAGAAACAAGCAACTATTTTGGTCAGTACATTGCTGTGCTGTTTGAACAGTGGTTGGCCCTTCAACTGTTTCAACACTCCCAATTTTTTAAACTCACTTTATAATTTTAGTTTGTTGATACAGTGCAAATCATCCCAGTATTTATTGTTTACTTCAGGAATGATGATATTGTGCCATCTGCCTTTAACAACCAGATCAACAGGTGGTGTTTTTGCAGCAGTGCTTCTGTGAATCACCTCCATCACCTATGTAAATGATCATATTGGCAAGTGCCAAAAAATTTGAAAAAATACACCAAGAGTGAAACCCCAGGTCCGACTTTAGTAATCCTCTTCACATTCTGACTCTGTTTTTTTTTACAGAATTTAGAATGAAGTTTAGTTTGATACAAGAGACAACAACATATTTTAGGGCCCCTGTGCTTTGGTAAATAAACATCAGTGTTTCTATTCCTGCTTTTTGTCACCTTCTTTCCTTTTCTTTTAATCTCCCATTGGTTCTTTTTAACCCCCACCAACACACACACACACACACACTCTCTTCTTTTTATCAGTCTGTGCCACTGTTCAATATCTCCTGCTTGTGCTATATCACACTCTTTTCTCTCCCTAAACCCAGTCAATCTCAATCCAGTCTTGCATGAGTTCATTTCTCTCCGGAGTTGAGTGTGGAGAAAGAGTCGAGAGACTACCAGGGGCCGATGAGTGCTGTTGTACCAATCAGTGCCTTCTGCCAGACTCGGTTCATAAAGATAAAGGGCTTCTTTCTCCCCTTTGCTTCTCTATTTCTCTTTTCCTTCATCCTTCTGTTATATCTGCTCCCCGTCCCAGCGGTGTAAAGCTGACTGATTGTGAAAGGAGGGATTCTCTCCAGTTCCCGTGGGAGCTCCAGGGCATAGCTTGAAAGAGTCACAAACGAGTACACGAAGTTAGATTTCTGGTGTGTTGAACACAACAGTGTTCCAATAAATAAGTCTGCCATGTCACCATGTATGTGAAAATATGAGGCTCCCTTTGCCTCTCCACAATTCTCTGCCAAACATGAATGTGAAACTCCAAAAGTGGTGACATTGGATTTGATGATATTTTGCTCCAAATCCGAACAACAATAGAAATCTAATGCCTATAACAGGTTTTAGCTGAAAGAGTTGTAAAAACTCAGCTAAAGCTTGTAAATATTTACTTCAGCCCACAATCATAGCACACCAGCGATCAATACTTTATTCAGTTCAAGTGTTACCAATAAAAGCAGGCAGCACAGCAGGCTGATCGATAGACCAGATTTGTTTTTTTCTGAGAAGGGCTTAGCTGATTCTCCAGTCATTAGACGTGAAATGACATATCCCTCATGTTAGAATATCCACTGGCCACCCTCTCATCGTACCACCCAGTTTATTGACATGTATCCGGCTGTCAAAAAGACATGGTTTAATAGTTTGCTGTTCAAATCTTTACATTTCCTTGAGACAAGGTTGAGCCCTTATTGTGTTTCGTTGTAAATCATCACAGTGGATGTAATACCACTCAAATGGCATCAAAGAAAATGGTCAGCAAATGCTCATATGAATGTTAATGGCATGCTAAGCTCCATCTACTATAAACTGTTCCATATGCCAGGGGACATTTGACGAATCCATTACATTTTACAGTTCACTACAGTCTAATAGTCAAACAGCTCTGTCCCTTCTTTTATCTCTTTCTTTCTTTCTTTCTTTTTTTTCTTTATGTCTGTCATAGCAGTAGGCTGGAAAATCACCCTCTGTGATGTTTGTATTTTTTGCAGATTAGAAGTCAGATCTCTCTCTCTGTCCACTCTCTTTCTTCATTCCACCCTCATCTTATTGGCCAAACCTCACCTATTTGCCTCTATTTTATGGCTGCCATCAGATCTGAATCGATGTGTGCTTCTGTGAAAGTACTGTAAAGACGATAGGGGAATGTGAGAATGCAAGCGGGGCAGGTGTGTCGGTACTGTCTGCTGTTCTTTTCATGCAGTTTCAACCTGGCAGTGTCAGTCATTGGTCTGCCGGCATTAAGGAGACAATTATGGCTATCTTTCATGATAATCATACAAGTGCTCTTCCCATTCTCTCTGGCGTTGCTCAGGCAGGGGCAGCCATGATTGATTTGGGCAATTTGTTCTGCTGATTACGAGTGGCATGGATGCCTGGCATCAGCGCCTCTCATGCTCCTCTGTTCCTCACCTCACACACACACACACACACACATACACACACACACACACACATACACACAAATCCCTTCCACTTTCAGCTTTTATTTCAAGCCCTCTCCTCTCAGCCAGCAGTACCAAGAAACCACATAGAGTTGATAGATGTTGGACAGCATAACTCCCAAGGTTGCTCAGGGAGGCTCTCTGTTTGTTGAAGAATGCACCTTTGACAGTGTCTGTGGGCTGTTTCCTCTGTAGTGTGTGTGTTGTTTTTCCTTCATGTATTTGTGTGTCTAACTTGTTGTCTTTCTACCAGCCCTCCATGCTTCAGCCAGCTTTTGGGACGAGTCTTGGTCTGGTAAAACTGGCCCATTTTTCCACCTCCCCTTCCCTCCTTATAACATAACTCAGTCCTCGTCAGCCTCCACTACCATTAGGTTCATCTTTAAACCCCCACACAGTTAGAATCTTACTAACTTATTGTTGTCAAACACACACAAGCACATAATTCATCACTAACCCAAAAGTGGCACTACCTAAAAACAAGCACTGTGAAGGCACTGGGAACTGATAGATAGAAGAAGTTCTGAGTTATAGTGTTTCGGTATCACATCTTTCCTCAACTCATTTTCTTGTAGCCACCAAGAGGTTCAGTGGTTCCCTGCATTTGGACCAGGTGGAGGGCCAGGAGATTTTCTACACCCCCGAGATGGAGGATCCCAAGTCAGAGCTGTTTGGAGAGACGGCCCGCAGCATAGAAAGTGCTGTAAGTGCTGTAGGAGCAATTGGTCTTTGAAATAGAATTTCCTATTCTACATTTTCAGTATTTTTTATTTTTACTGTCAAAGTGAGAATATGTATCTTTGTAAAGCAGAAATAATAAAACACACTTTCAGTTTGTGCACTTTCTGTTTAATAGTCTCAGGGGTTTTGCTGCTCCAGCTTTACTTGCCATGGTGTAACTAGTAGTTTGTGGTGACTTGGGTTAGCTAATGGAAGCTCTAAACACTGTAGATATGTCTGACTTTATAATTCTTCTGATTTGATCCTATTTCAATGGTTCTGTAATGACCGTGTCCTTAAAGCTGCATTAATCTATAATGTACAAATGAACAACTTTTACAATGACTGTTTAATGTAACAACTGAGCTTCTGATGAACAGACGCATAATTATTACTATGTCTGCTGCTCTGTGCTCTGCAGAACCTTTTAGCCTCCTTTAGCGCTTTGTTTTGGTTTAAAGTCCTGCGTAATCCTCAACGACACAGTTTCTAGCTGCTACAGGCAGCTGTTGTCAGCAGAAAAATGTTGATTCAGCATGATGGTAAAGAAATGACAGCAAATATTAGAGTTACAGTCATCGAGTGGCCAGAAACAACAATGAATTCTTATTTTGCTTTGTCTCTGCTGAATGTGTAAGCAATAGTAATAATGAGATAATATGTCATATGTTGCCTATTCAGCTTGGTCCACAATCCGTAAGTGGACACAAAGCTCCATTAACACCACTTTATAATAACCGACTCAGGTCACTGCTGGTCACAGTGGCCACTGTTCAGCAAAACACTGTTGAGTCTTGCTTTGAATTTTGCACTTTCCAAGAATCTTCTTGACAAGAGTGGAAAAGCTTCTGGAGCAACATTCAAACCTTTAAGAGACACTAAAACTCTTCACCTAGAGCCAGACTAATCAAATTCTTTCAGCTCCTTGAGGCAGGTTTCATTGCAGTTTTTACAGACTTGACACCCCTGAAGCTGCTGTGTAATATTCTGCTACAGTGGGCTGGAATGATTTCTCTGGTCAGATATCTGATAGAAAAATAACAATGATAAAAAACATATTCACTGGCCGTGGTCAGAGAGGAAGATACATCATATTGGAGGAAGACAACCTATGCTGGCTGATATTTGATTTTTAATAAAAGGGAAATATTGGCAAACTGATTCATCAAAAAATCCCTAGGGAGGAATATACTGATTAAATTCTAGTTTTTGACCCACGTAGGTAGATCAGAAGAAAATAAGACTGATGATTGTGTTTCATTGTTGGGTTAATAATTATTTTTCACAGACTCAAACATCAAATTAAGAATTCTGAGGCTGTCAAGACTTAAGATTTTCCTCACACATACTTCTGAATTAGAATTTTCACAGAATTTGTGTGGCGCTTGTAATTTCTGAATGCATAACTGAGGCTTCTGGAAGCCTTTCAAGTTTAATAAGAGTTATAGAAACAGCTCTCTGCAGACTTCTACAAAAACTAATTTATTGATTCCTTGCCACACTTCAGCTTCCTATTATGGATATGTGTCTCATAATCTGGATGGCCACAGAGCCAGCTGCTATTAGCCAGCCAAGGCCCAAGCAGGTACAGAGTCTGTGCAGTAATCACAGTTTAGCCAGTGCGATTTACTCTGGTCAAGTTTCTCCCCTGTCTTCTTTCTCTCTGAGCTCAGACCTTTGAACAAATGTCTCTGTTGTGAAGCCAGGCTCTTGGGCCTCTGATGAAATGGGAATGTGTATGTGTATGTCTGTGTACACAGTACACATCTACCAGCTGTTGAATTGGTGTCACCAGCCCCCGCTGGGCCCTAATCTACTACCTCACAGCAATTTGCTTGTGTGTGTGTGTGTGTGTGTGTGTGTGTGTGTGTGTGTGCGCGCCCTCATTAACACTCTTATCTTGTGTGGCTTTGAAGCCTGTTGTTCCACTTGACAGCAACCACCCCTTCGTCATCTTCCAACACACACGCACTGAGCACATCTATACTCACATGGGCACAGACACACACGTACACAAAGTACATTCACTGATACGCAGTATGCACACACAAAGAATCAAGCTGCAGCATGTCTCTTGTGCAGTGCAGCAGCCTCCTACAGTTTGTGCATAAATTAGTATGTAAGAGTGAAAGAGGAGAGAAAATAAAGATCAGGAGGTCAGGAAGTCCACAGGAGAGCTTGTCCACTACAATTTCCATCCATTCAAGCTTTGGAGGATTTTATTTTTGACCTGTCTACTTTGATGTCAAACATCAGCCAACAAAATAGAAGTATTCAGCACATGAACAAAATGATCTTTCAAACCAGGTCCTCCAGTTGAACCTATGACTATAAAAATGATCCCATAATGGGGGGATTTTGTAGGGGGGTGACATTTCGTCACTTTGTTTTTAGAGAAATCAGTGATATGCAGATGTGGAGTTTAGAGGAACACTCAGTGGGAACAATGGAAGCAGCCATTCAGGGGATGCGCCAGTAAAGTGGGTTACGAGGCCCTGTGGCTCCTGTGAGTTTAACCAGCAGCTGAAATGAGGACAAGGCAGAGGATTTTCATTTAGTTTCTTTTTGCTTTTGTAGACTGAATGTGTGAATGTGATTAATTCACCACCGTGCTGACAAGGAGAGAATTATGGGGAGACTGAGAAAGTTTGCATTTTTTAAGTTCGTGTATGAAAAGGTTTAAATTTTAAGATAAAATATTTGCCCAGATTTTTGGCTAAAGGCATCTTCAGACTAATCAGTAATATCACTCTTGGCTTAAAAAACCTTTTAATCAAACCTCCTTACCAAACTTTTCTGGCTGTTACAACATGCGTATCGGAAGCAAAACCAATCAGGAGCACATGTCAGGGTAGCACGACATTTATCTGAGCTCCTCCCGAAAACTTGTTCTTATAATTAATGTCACGGCTGTAGCTAAATGTCACTTTGTGCACCCGTACCCAATAGGTTTTTTCTCTGCACCACAATTTGAGAGACAGTTTTTCTTCCTTGGAGATAAAGTAAAATTTTCTAGAATTGGACTTGCTGCTATGATAGCTTGGGTCTCATTACCAGGCTCATTTATCATCACTCCTTTCTGTTCGTTCTCTCCTCCCACTCTTCCTCTTATTGTGTCTCTCTCTCTTCCTCAGCTCAATGAGTTGTTCAGGAAGTCAGAGGTGCGCAAAGACTTTATGAGCGTTCGTGTCCATAACCTGGCACCCAGTAACTCTATTCTGGCCTTTGTGGAGGCCCACTTCAAACCAGGTGAGTGTTCTTTAAAGATTTCAAAATTATTGCATATGGTAATTTCATAGAAAAATATCCTCTATGTGCTTGGAATCAGATATATTTTGTTCCCCATATCTAAAAAATTACTTACCAGATTAAAATGACACTGGGATAAAAGACCTAATTAGTTTTGTGCTGAATAGGCCACCATATCGCCATTTTTAGAGTGCTCTACATTTTCACTTACAACTCCTGGACTGTAATAAAAGCCATGAGGCAAATTTTGCTCCCTTTATTCCTTGGTCCAGCACAGATCAATTTGTGTAGTTTCCATAATCTTTTTCTCCTTAAATAAATTTAATTCAGTCTTCACCAAACTGAATACATTATAGTTTTCAATAATATTTTTAATATACTCTCATACTCTCTTTTTTTAAATTCTTCTTTCTGTGGCCTATTTTATATAAATTCCCATTTATGTGTGAAGTGCTAAAGCACCTGGTGCAGTAGCAACCAAGGAGTACTATCCCATAACCAGTCATGCATAATAATATTTTAAAAAATCCTGCCCATGTAAATACCATTTTGTGTATATAGTAGATAGTACTACAACAACAAACGTTTTATTTAAATGGCCATAACTCATAGTTTATGCCCCATTTGAAGTTTTGCACTATTCATCCTTGTGCAAAACATAACTGGGATTTACAGTAAGTCTAAGCTTTTCTCTTATTAATGTAACAAATTTAGTATTGAGGATCCTTGGCAGAACTATAGGTTGTTTTCTTCTTACTTTTTATTTGGCTCATAATATTGTGAAGTACTGAATATTTTTCCTTATTTTAATCTGTTTTAATTTTCTTCTCAGTGCCAACTTAATCTCTCGCTTGCAACAGTTTGTCTCTGTGTTAAAAACAACAATATCACAAGATATATCACTAAGTCTTGTATCTATAATAATTGAGATCAAATATATATATACAATATCTTGTGTAAGGATATATCATAACTAGGCCTTTACACTCCTTTTCACACAGAACACCCATCTTCCCCTCCGTGTCTTTTGTTATTTTTTTATTAGCGTCGTTTAGCATCCTTCATACAGTTCATACGAGGCAGTAGTTGTGGTTAAGCGGTGCTCCTCCATGGCCAGTAAAGTGAACATCTGCAGCAAACGTTATGAGAGCTATTCATCTGGAAAAAAGATGGGTGGAGGACAAGTAGTCCCTGGAGGCTTTCCAAATGTCATGTACAGGGCTTCCTGATATAAACAGTGCACCACTAAAGACGCTGGAGTTCTGTATCTGTTTTGGAGTGTTTTTAGAGGCATTGTGCTGAGTAGTTGTACCTCTTCTTTATTGTAGATACAAGATACACTGTGGAAGACATTGAAGGAGCCTTGCTGAAACAGCTGAAGGCCTCCAAAGAGACCAGCATTGCTGTGAAGAAGCCGGAGGAAGAGAATGTTCACTTCACCAATTTTGGTAATACAGTGTGGACGTATGAGGATTAATAAAATGAAAGGGGGTTTGAAGTTATTCTAAAGGCTTCTCAGGACCACAGGCAGAACATACTTTAGTGTTTCTCTTTTTTTTCTTTTTCCTCTGGTTCTGACAGCCCACTCTTCCATCCCCTTCTTCACCACCACTACCACCACGACAGCAGTGGTCACCACAGCCGCTCCCACAACCACCACAACGAAGCCAACACCAACCTCCTCTTACATCACCCGTCGCCCGCCAGGCACTACACGCAGGCCCTATAACGGCAGACGCACCACCACAACCTCCGCACCAGTCACCAAACCGCTCCCCACCACCGCCCGGCCAGCTGTCATGATGCATACGCTGCCTCCAGCCAACACCATTAAACTTCACCACAAGGCCCAGAAGCCATGCGACTCCCACCCATGCCTCCACGGGGGAACCTGTGAGGACGATGGTAACGACTTCAGCTGCAAGTGCCCCGCTGGGCGAGGAGGCTCCGTGTGTGAGAAGGGTGAGCCGTTCTCTCTTTTCCTATATATATTATATATCCATCCATCCATCCATCCATCCATCTATTATCTATACCCACTTAGTCCTTATATATATATGGTTTTTCTTCTTCTATATTTTTTATTACCCTTAAATCTAATGTTTCAAAGTCTAAACTTATTTCAAAACCATCTAAGAAAGTTAACTAAAAACAGAATTTTCCTATAATTTTCTACTATTACAATTAGCAGTATCAAAGGAACTATCAAAAGCTGAAATTCACTATGATTTTAGGCTTTTCACTTACCAGTGTGCTAATCATGCCTTTTAGTTGTTGTATAATTACTGCTAACCACATCCCAAATCCCAAATGCTTTATTAAATGAAGTGAAATATTAATTGTATGTGGCTTGTTGGCTCATTTCAAGTTCAACAAGGCAACAGCTTGGGGACACTTTTTACATATTGGAGTTTTAAAAAACGTGAGAAAGAAGAATTGAGGTGTGATTCAGTCTGACACAACATATTCCCTCAGTGACTTATCTCAAGTGATTCAGGCAGGTTCAGCACTGCAGAGGTGAGGAACCCCTGAGCCGTTCACCAAAGGCAACAGAGACTCCAATCAACACCACAGAGAAAATCATAAATCAGGGAAAGTTCTCGAGAAGCACAACTCTTTTGTTTCTCCTCTCTTAGCCCACTTTGGGATTTTGGGGGGTGAGGAGCAGCCTCACACAGCTGCATCTTAAGATAATTGACACTAATTGCTTTGATGGGGATTAGCTGGTGAGAATCAGTGTGTGTCTTCCAGTTAGAGTGGCTAAATGAAGTCATGAATACAGTACACATACACCCCCCCCCACACACACACACACACACACACAAACACACATAAACACACACAAGCTTCTCCAGATCAATCAAGTCATTAGAACAGTGAGCTCATCAGTGGCCATTCTCCTCAGAGAGACAGATAGAAAGACAGATGGACAGAGAGAAAAGGAGCCCAGGGGAGAAAATGGATGATAATAATCATAATTGTTGAGTGGTGAAAAACAAAGGTTTCCTGCGCACATGAGCATGACGGTGCGTGACTTGACAGTGTGTGAAAAGCTTGGCACCACCTCCTTCTCCGTCTTCTCTTTTTGATACAGTCATAAACCATTTCTGAAAAACATCACTCTTAAAATAAACTGATTGAAAGGCTCATAGTTCTGTCATCATGAGCCAGTGACACACCACCAACGCACACACTTAATTATACACACTTAAATGCCTATTATACCACAATAAAGCAAATCACATAGTAATGACAGCATTGGCTTTTTATCTTCATTACTCCACAGTGATCAAGTACTTCATCCCATCATTCGGAGGTCAGTCCTATTTGGCCTTCCCAACAATGAGTGCCTACCACACGGTCCGCATTGCCATGGAGTTCAGAGCATCTGAAATGACAGGGATCCTGCTCTACAATGGCCAGGACGGCAAGAAGGACTTTATCTCACTTGCTCTGGTTAATGGCAGGGTGGAGCTCAAGTGAGTATTTTGTGGATTAAGAAAGGAGTCCTTTCTCGATTCGTTGCTGTTGGTTCTGCTGCTGTTTGTGCTGCTCCATTTGGTAAAACTTTAATGATCCCCATGAGGAAAAAGGACCATTGCAAGGGTAACTGAGAGTGGTTGTAAAAAAAAAAAATAAAACAAATACAGAACACTGAATGTGATAAGCCAAATACAAGTAACATGTTGAAAACACCACTGCCAGAAAATAATTAGACACAGAAGCATGTTGACAGATTTGCAGGTTCAAACAGTAACAACATGCTTTCAGAATTGTGCTCAAACTTGCAAATCAGCTGTTCAAATGATCATTTTTACAGATGGTGGGAACATATGCACATACGTATGTGTGGGAAGTCTAAATTTGACATTTGACTTGGGATTTTTAGAAACATATATACAGTATTAAGACTCAATGTACAAATGTAATCTTTATGAAAGTGAAAGTCTGGACTAATAAGTTTTAGCTTATATGTTAATTATGCAGTATATTGGGTTAAATGTCTGAATATGGTGTTTCATATTAGGCTTATTGATTTTGTGCATGATGCATCCACCGTAATGTATATACAGTATGTATATATGTAATGTAGGTCGGCCTCCAGATATATTGGATCCTGTACTTTCCATAAATGCAACTCCATAGTGCCTTTTACCCTTCATGCAGAAGACTTGAAAACTGATAATCACTAGTGATGACTAGTGAGTTGACACAGAGATGTAAAATTGGTGTAGTGTCTATTGAAGATATAAACCATAGCAGGATTTGAACAAAATGATTTTGTGTGTGTGTGTGTGCGTGCGTGTGTGTGTGTTTTGTTTTGTTTTGTTTTGAAGGCCTGTATCACATATTCAAGATGACATTAACCAAAGTTTTCAGTTGCAAAATCTTTTCAAATGAGAAAATTTTGCTGCCAGACACCTGCAGAAACACATTATTTCTTTCCCAGCAGTGGAATAGTGGATACTATGAATGGCAAATCATTCTGGGAAAGATGGAATCTCCAGTAAAAACATGAATAGACTAATTAGAGATTCTGCACAACATCTGTTTTTGCATTTGCTTTTAGCATCTTTCTGGTTTTGTGTTTCACCCTGACCCCTTGAAGCCCTTTCGGTTCCTTCCAACCTGGTCGGGCTGCATTTCTCCATTCAGAATGAAATAAAGTAGAGGAGATCATTAGTCACTTGCACTTTCGATTTGAGCGCTGCCTCAAATCCAGAAATACAGCTGTGAGCTTACCGCCCACAGCTCTGCATTACCAAGGTGTGCGGAAAATAACTAATTATTTGTGGCAGATAATTGTTCTCAGGTTGTGCTAATATTACCATATGTGTGGATCCACACATACACAACAGATCTTTTCTCAACATTAGATAAAAATAGGGTTTGAAATGCATTGAATAGATGTGTATGTATGTGGTTTTTAAGTTTTTTAGAATCCAAAAGAAGTTTTGTAGTGTCTTTTTTTCTTCCCTGCCTGTCTTGCTGAGCTGTAGGAGCAATGTTCTTCCAGTCATTAGGTACCGCTGGAGAAAGAGCAAACACTGTGTGGAAAATCACCCGCACTGTTGGTGTGGATATACATTGTTAAAGTTCACCATTATAAAGTGAGTGTAAAGTTGACTGCAGCAGGATCTAACATGCTTTGTATCCCATCTCCTCAGGTTCAACACAGGCTCGGGCACAGGCACATTGATCAGCAACGTGGAAATCAGTCAGGGCCGTTGGCATCAGCTTGTGGTGAATCGCAACCGCCGTACCGCCATGCTCAGCGTTGACAATGAGCAACAGATCATGGGCGAGAGTCCACGCGGCACAGACGGCCTCAACCTCGACACCCACCTGTTCATCGGAGGAGTGCCTGAAGAAATGAAACAGGAGTACGATTGCTGATCTAAAATTACACAGCTGTAGGACAGAAAGATATTCAGCACAGAAATCCCCTCAACTGTAGCTGAGTGAAACATTTCAATCTGTATCTTTAAATGCTGAATCTTACACTTACTTGATTCCGTTTATTTATGTTGTTGTTTTTTTTGTTTTTTGAATTTTGCATTTTGCTTCCTCGACCAGATTAACTCTCTAGAGGGCTTCAGGAACACATTTTTTGTGGTAATATTGCTAAACACATAATATAAATAAATAATGCACATTTAGAAATGTTGGACAAGACACACATACAGTAAACACATCAGGTCTCTTATCATTTCATCTGATATTGTGGTTTTAACATTAAAATTTGAATATTTGCACTTGGTAAAAAAACTCATTTTGCAGCATCCATTCATTGGTTTTATAGCTCTGCACTGGAGAGTTGCATCAGTGACTTGACTGCAGACAAGAACGAAAACGAGAAAATTTGTCAAGCCAAACTTGCTCACAGTATTATGCTCATGTACATTTAGATTTGCAGTACATAGTACATAGCAGTTGTCTACTACAGCTGAATTTACAGGATCTAGGACAGCAAATTAAACAGAGCACCAAGACAGACAGTCTTCCCCACCTCCTTAATTTACTTGCTTACTCATGATTAAAAAGATTATAGGGTGAATTTGTGAGCTTGTGAGCAGCCTTCAAAAGGACCTGAATGCCTGTGCATAAGGAGTTTCAAATGACAGCATGTAACATGCAGTATTTTTACCCTAGGTTCAGTGTTATTACGTGAAAAAGCTAAAAATTTCACACATTTATTTCATTACATTCTTTCTCTTTCCACCTTCAGTGTAAGGGAAAGGACAGCAGTGGCTACAGGGCTGGTGGGCTGCATCCGCCTGCTGGATGTCAACAACCGAGTACTCAACCTGCAGGAGAGGAAGGGTGACAGGATCTATGGCAGTGGTGTGGGTGAATGTGGCAACAACCCATGTCAGCCAAATCCCTGCAGGAATGGTGGGGCATGCCAGGTCAAGGAGGCTGAGATGTTCCACTGCAAGTGCAGCAAAGGATTCTGGGGTAAGATGCTGACAAAAGGACAAAAGCATTTGTCGACATTCATGAATTTTTGTGAGGTTTATTCCTGTGTGTACAGGGAATTGAATAGTTTATATATTGTTTTTAGACCTTTCTAACATCTTGTAGTTAAACATGTGTTGATATATCTGCTTTGCCTTCTCTTCAGGGATTCACTGTCATGACTTACTCCCAAATCTGAAGTAAGCCTGACGACCTAATTTGACACTGTACACTCATGCCCCTAGCAAGAACTCTGGGAGACATTTTGTAAACACCAACACCATTGAAACCTGTGTGTCCAATGCAGAAATGAGAGATTTAATGTTGACACAATACAGAAAACATGAAAATATTCACTCTATGCTCAGTGATTGGCCTTTGGCCTAGTTCTACCTCCACACCCATCCCTCCCCTTTTTCTCCCTCCAGCAGATGTCAACTAGCGACTCAGAAAAATATAGACACAGACACAGTCAGAGCCTAGCCAAGCATGGCTCAGCAGCCAAGTTTCACACCAGAACCAGATTAATTGTCAGAGTTAACCTTTATGCCTGAGTAGTAAAGGATATTATACTCATATGGTGGCAGCTCAGTGGTTACAGAAACCACCTTTCAGCAAGTTTTTAGGGCCATTTTCCTTTAAGTTATAATGTGGATCAATGCGTGCTACAAGTTTACATATAGCATTACATTATTATTACCTTCCATATACTGTGTCAGGCTTTGTATGCTCTAGTTGTTATTGAGAAGAAGTAAAAGGTAGCCTTCTACTCTGAGGAAGCTCTGCAGTGATCAAAGTTGTGTTGGCAACATGGGGTAAAGTCAACGGTGATAATGAGATTTGGACCTTTGCCTGTGGACTCACATTCAAGTTAAATTTGCTATTGTGTCAATTTAGAAAAAGCCAAGTTTGCCAGTTTGGATGGAAGGGACAGATGACAGAAAGCAAGAATAGGGAATATATGGTTGGAGAGAGGTGTAGTTAGATTGATGATGTAAGGACAGGGAGGAATGAGGGAGGTGAGAGTATTAGAGTGTAAAACATCGGAGAAGAGGAAGTGTGGTGAAAAAAGAGCTGTGGTAGGGGAGAAGTGAGAGCAGAGGATAAAAGACAGCTTCCACAAGCGTGATTGAGGAAAACCGGGGGAGCCCTGTGAGCTCAGCGGGGATGGGGTTCATTAAAGCGCTATCCTCACCACAGGCTTTGACTGCCGAAGTAATGACGGGTGAATTCAGATGGGCTGTGGCAGAGGGCAAAACCATCATCCACCAGACACTCAAAAGCCTTTCCCACAGCCGGTGTGGGCCCAGAAACATGGCCGCACGGCGAGGAGGCTCTCACTCTTTAATTTGCACGTGTCTAACATCCTATTAGGAAATGACCTTTGTATCAAATGAAATCCCCCTTTTAGCCCCTCCCCCAATTTAGATAGACTAAAATAGAAAGTTTGAAATTTCTGGTTCCATTAGTGGTTTTCTCATGATGGATGTGCATGTGTGTGTCCAGGTCCAACTTGTGCTGACATCCATGACCCATGTGAGCCAAACAGGTGTCATCCATCCTCCCAGTGCCAGGTGCTACCCGAGGGAGGCTACAAATGCGAGTGTCCCATGGGCCGTGAAGGGAGGCACTGCGAGAAAGGTAATGTGACTAAAACTGTATATCATGGTGAGACTTCTTCACTTCAAGTCTCAATTGTTTCCTCTGTGCTTATCACAAGTGTGGTCTGGAGTCAGCAGGAATAGCACCTTCTTCGGTTTTAGCCTCTCTTTCTTTCCTTTTCTTTCCCTTCTCTGACATTTTTATCCATCATGAATTGAAAGGGGAGATCAAATGCAGAAAGAGGGGATCTTGTGCCTTCAGGGTAAGATGAGGTGATGTATGACTTGGTGGACTGCAAAACTCAGGTGAATGTTTGGCCCTGTTGGGCCATTCACCCATTGATTCAACTACACTTGTTAGTCGGTAAGCGGCAGCAAAGCCACAACATTCCTCCACAAACTTTCTCCCTGCCCATCCACATAGGTATTGTGTTCAGACCTGCTTGTTGCTACTTAGTTCCAGATAACAGTACTGGGCTGCACCAGTGCACAGCTCGGCTGCTTTTGAAGCTCATCACTTTTGGCAGTGTCACATTCTGAAGTCTTCCCATTTGTTTCCCTCTCTGCATTTGTAGATATTGTCATAACTGTTTGAAGAAGTTGACTTTTGCAACTGAATGAATGAGAATATGTTATTATGCAAATTCTTAGGAAAATAGAAACATTCACCCCTCTATTCCTTATGGGAATTTAGAAAAAACAGATCGGAATAACCTCCTTCCAAAGTCCAAATCCCAGTTATCAGGTGATTAAAATAAATTGAGGTGAACCAAAATCAATAGTGTGTGAGCGAGAGTGTCTCCCATTCCAAAAGGCTATTTTTTTGCAGGAATCAATGAGATGACTAATCACATCAGTCCTCCCTGCCCGTGGTGATTAATGGGAGTGTCAGTCAGGCAGAGTGTCAACCTCAGACAGCAGCTCACAGACAAGGCGGCAGTCAGGCAGACGTACCCTTTGAGGGCTGCACTGAGCACAGTAAAAAGACAGGTAGCTTAGAGCCCACTCATCAGAAGCTTGAAGGTGAATTAGTCATAATATGAAGTGTATGTGCAGTACCTGAGTGTGTGCACATGTTCGGATAAGCTGTGGTTTGTGTTTCAGTTGCACTGGGGTTTGTCAGTGCAGCTTTCTGCTCTACTATTTAGCATCAAGGATTTTTCTCAAGGGTGTTCCAATAGTATTGACTGGCCTAGTTTCTTCAACGCTTTTACCCTGTGATAGTGTAAATCATTACAATTTAGTGATGAAAACAGGATCATTCTGTTGGTCCTTGAGAAACAAACTACAGGGCAGTGTTTGAATTTCAACAATGTTTTTCATTCCACATCTTAGCTACATTAAGCCAGGGGACAGCTGAGGACTGTGTGAGAGAGAGTATTTGTAATTCATATTGCAGGCCACTCTGTTAAAGAGCTAATAGATTGTAGGCAGGACCAGGAGCTTTGATTGCAGCTAGTTTTTAACCAACAAAATGTTCATTTTAGGTGCTTTGTTCTTGTCTTTCCTAATTTTATATTGTTGGGTTTCATAGCAAGTACTAATTAGGTACCGTTGCTCAAATATAAAAGCAAAATTACCTCAGAGCTTACATCGACCTCAGCGGTTAATGCAGCAGCTCCCTAGGTGTTGTTTTTGAGTTTATTTATCTCTCGTTTGAGTAGAGGGTAACTGTAAAAACATCACCTACCTTAAAGTCATGTAGGTCTGGCCATTCAGCTCTTTCCAGTGCCTGAGCCTCTGGTGTCCTATTGATCACACTTTTGAGCACAGGGTGAAACAGAGAAACCCCCTCCACACTCCTTTATAAAAAATACCTTCTGAGCAGCTCTGTCACTGCTACAGAAGCATAATTCCTTTTTTTGTGTGCAAGACTATTTTTCCCTCGCCTCCATGGTGCATACCATCATCATTAGCAGACTTCTGCACAATAGCTAATTAGCTTTCTCATCTCCGTCTGCCTTCTCCATCCTGACAACTCTGCTAATCCCAGCCAATTACAATTAAAAGCTTTCTTGCAGACTACATAGGTATGTGTGTTAGTTTGTGTGCGTGTGTATGTGTGCATGGATGATGTGTCTGAACGATGTCTTTTTTTGCAAACAACGCTATAAACACATACCCCAGGGTGACATTCATATGATTTTTAATGTCAAGCCACTTGTTTAAAGGATGGCACAGTGCCTGTCCTAATCACTCCAGACAGCAAGAAACGGGACAGCCAGACGTAGACCCATTGCAGAAACATGAATTTGTAAAAAGACCTGCCAAAATACAGTGGCTGCATTATTTCATGGGTCCCAGCTGTGGTGTTAAACTCTACATGTCTCCAAAGGTTCTTTGTTATATTGTGGCGGACTGTGTAATCAGTCTGGCAAAAGCTTTTTTGATTTTTTTTGTTTTTATTTAAATTTCTGTTAAGGGAAAGTCCCAAAGGCTATGAAAACACAAATCCATCTCTTTCCATAATGCTGACAGGTCCCTCAAAGATGTACTGACTAACCCTGAATTTTAATTCTGTCAGCAACAAATTCAGGACATAAGGATGAATATAGTCACTGTTTTTTTCAGTGGCTGAGAGGAGAGGGGCTTACATGCCACTGTTCAATGGAGACTCTTACCTGGAGCTGAAGGGGCTCCATCTCTACGGGCATGATCTGCGGTAAGTCCCATGTCTCTGCTTGAAATCCACACACTCAAGTCTTGTACAGAATGTATTAGTAAACACTGGATTTCATGCAGTTTTCAGAGCTTGTTCTGTGCCTAAGGCAGAGCTGGCTTCTATAAGCTTAAGCAGAATTTACAATGAGCATTGCACAAATAACATGCTATCTAGGCCTTAGCACATAGTTTCTCAGTTTTCACATACGAACTGCACCAAAAGCAAGTAATGAGTGTACTTCATTCTATTACAGATATGTATATCAGGATATCTTTGACTTTGTAGTGTGTTTACCTGGTTTGCTTGTGCTGTAACTGCAGTCAGAAGCTCAGCATGACAGTGGTTCTATGGGCCACCGACACCAACGGATTGATCTTCTACAATGGCCAAAAATCAGATGGAAAAGGGGACTTTATCTCTCTGTCCCTCAATGATGGGATCCTAGAGTTCCGCTATGACCTGGGCAAGGGACCCGCTACCATCAGGTTAGCAAAATATAGAATTATAATTGTCTACTTTAGAACTGTTTTAGAACAAAACACAGAAAACATATTTGGGATGCTATATGTTTGTTCACAGGACATACTGACCACAGGAGGTTTTTTCAATTAAACTCATAATATATTGTAGCTACACTGCTTTTTTTTTACTTAGCCTTTGTTTCTTAATATATGACTTACGTGATGTCTGTGTGTGATTCAGGAGTAAAGAAGTAATTAAGCTGAATGCGTGGAACACCATCAACCTGGAGCGCTCCAACCGCAAAGGAGAAATCATGGTGAATAAGAAGGACCCTGTCCGAGGAGAGGCACCGGTAAGAACGAATGAGCTAACATGCTCCTGCTCCATAGCTCCTGCTATGCTTTGCCTTGTTTGTGTCTTATTTACTGCATTTGTTTATCTGCGTGCTCTCTGTATCCAACCTTGGGCTTTAGTGCTCCACTATGCCCTTGCAAAGGCGATTCAGCTTCCCACTTAGGGCACAGTTGAATCAGAAAACTTTCCCCTTTGCTTAAGTTTTCCACACCACTTCAAACCATGTGTTTTCATCAACATGATTTGTTGAAAATATGCCTCTATCTCCAAACAGCCTATCAAGGTAAGAGGGAGAGCTCCAGATGTTGAGGGCCACTTTCACAAGGAATATTCACAAGTACTGTAATTTCACTTAACAACAAACTCTCCCAGTTCAGTGACATACTATAGTTTACTGTTTGATGTTGCATTTAGAAAGCAGATTTTACACATATTATATGTACAGGTGGTGTTTGAGGAGGAGGAGGCATTTAACGCTAATAGCAGCAGCAGCAAAATGAATTTAATGAAACTTCAGCCCCATGTCTAGACCAATAAAAGAGGTAAATGCTTCCAAATGAAGGTGATCTAATAGTTTGAAAAGCCTCTAGGTCATTTAATTATATTAAACAGTGTAATTTGTGATTATGAACATGCACTTTGTCAGATCCATCATCTTCTTCTAAGACACAATGGTCCTTCTGTATTTTACTTTTCTCTCACTGCTCTGTCCTTCCCCCACTGCTTTCCATGGTCCGTATGGTAATAGTGTTTTACTCCAGCAACACAGGCAGAAAATCTTATTAAGAGAGAGGAGCAAGGGGAAAGCAAGAATAGTTGTGGGTGGGGCTGTTGGGGGAAGCAAGGGATGAGATGAGACTAGTTATGGAGCTCAACACAGAGACCTCATCGAGTATGGCTCTCAGCTAATTCTCTCCTACTCCTGCTTTGGGAAGTAGGAGGAAGTTAGAATAAGCTTTGCTCAGAGAAGCTCATATCCTGTCCAAAGGTGTCGCACACATGCATGTGTATGAGGACATATTGCATGCTGTGTTCATCATATCAAAGATGACTCAAGCTGCCAACATGAGGAAGTACATACTTTCAAAGAGATGTTTGCAGAAAGTGCTGTACTTCACTTGAGTATTTATTTACTCCATACTTGATCTCCACTATGTTTATCCACTACATTTATCTTATAAGTTTAGTTATTAGTTACTATTTGGAATCAGATACATAATAAAGAATACAGTAATCATATACTACTGTAGATTACTGATACAGATAGAAGCAATAAAACTACTTCATCTGTCACTAAATGGTATCACTTTGTAGTTGAACTATTCACAGTCTAGTCACAGCCTACTTGGACTTCCTAGATTTGTGTCTTGCATTCACTCTCTCACGTGTAGACACACACTCTTACAGCTTTGTGGTTGTATGTGGCTTGTATGTACAGTATCTAGTACAAAGGTGCATGTGGGTTCTTCACATTTTGTGTATTTAGTGTACTTATCTCACTTGTCTGTGCTACACTGCAGCTATGTTTAATGCTCTGACACATGTGCCCATTTTGTGTGTATATGTAGATGAAGGTGCTAGATGTGTGTGTGTGTGTGTGTGTGTGTGTGTGTGTGTGTGTGTGTGCGTGCGTGCGTGCGTGCGTGCGTGTGTGTGTGTGTGTGTGCTTTGTGGGCTTTTGCACTTGCCTGCTGTAGCTCCACATGCTTTTCTGTGCACAGGCACTTACTAGTCTTCCCCTAATAACTTTCTTCCTCCCTATTTTCTTTTCTTCTCAATGATGTGCTGTCTGGAAATAAGAAATCACGCAAGGTAATGAGACAAGTCACAGTCACACCTTAGACCATATTTCATTTGAGTCATTCACTACTGTCACCCCCATTTCTCCATACACAACAGCACAGAAAACCCTGCTTCTTCAGAGCTGTGGGCAGCTTTAAAGGTGCCAGTTCTGTAGAAAAACTTTGCCATTTCATAAGCCCATGCATACACACAGCACTGAAGTAGAGATGCTCTTAAAGAACACGGTTTGGCTTTCACCTCGGTCCATCTGCTGTGGGGGTGGAAGGGGGTGGGTAGGTGGAGGGGAAGAAGGAGACAGTCATCTTTGTGATGGCCATTGTTTTTAGCAACAAAGACACGTCTTCATTAGTCTGGTGTAGGCGGGGATATCATGCCAGTACCGTGTGGCTGAAAAGTGAGAGTGAAGACAGAGGAGGCAACGCGAAGGGGAGGAAATATACCGTAGGAGACGGTGAGGTGCCAAGCCAAGCCAGGCTGTTCTTTTGTCATCTGCTCTTGCTTCTTTTGCAAACAGGAACAATTCTCCATAATATCATAAAGTAGCTCACTCTTTCACCCACTCACTTGCCCATAACACAAACAACACTCGCTCAACATCACTGAGCAAGAATCACTCCATGGAACCAGCTGTCTTCTTTCACCAGGTGCATATTGTTTCCTGCTTGAGACAAACCAGAACACAATGTGCCATTTCATTGCATGAAATTTCACTTTAGAGTCATAGAAAAGTCACTATGGATAGATTGTGAGTGTTTAAATTGTGAACACCACATTTTAAAGGTGTAAGATCTTGAACAAGCTCAAAAATCATAAGCCTTGGAGCAAGCTCAATACAGTATGTGCAGTATGAGTAAACTTTTACCTGCGAATTAAGTGTGCAGAGCAGTAAGGTCTACATGAACAGCCTGAGTTCTGCAGTTGCTGACAACTTTTGGCTAAGCCTGGAGGCATCAGCCACAACTAGGTCCAGCAGCTTCAGCCAAGGTCCCCACCCTGTCTCTGTTGGACACAGCTCAAGGTGCAGTGACACAGCCTGGGGCTTTAGCCAAGCACGACTGCCTCCTGCACACCAAATCCCATCCTAAATAAAAACTGGACTGTTGCCAGCCTGCCTGCACAAAGCCTGTTTATTTGGCCCCTTCCATCATTTTTCCAGCAATTAACTCCACTTTACCCCTCTGGCAATTACTGCTCTACATAAAATAAAGATCATTAATCGCTTCTTTCTGAAGTGGGCCAGCTATTCCATGCAAAAGATAGAAGTGGCACCTTGCTAATGCAAAGCAATAGTCCCAAAGGTTTGGTGGAAAGAATTGAATTTCATAGCTGTCTGCTGCGCAAATGAATTGCAATTAATGTGTCGCCACACTCAACCGTTTGAAAGGTCGGTGCTTATAATCAGCTATTCATTAGAAATGTCTGTAAAGAACCATCCATATCTCAAGTCCAGCCTGCTCCTGATTTTCTTTTGTGGTCTCTTTTTATGTCTCACAGATAGAGGATAATTGACCACTCTCTCTCAGAGACATAGAAATCAATTATGTTGTAATGTATCAAGTGTATTGCTGTGGAAGGAAGGTGAGGAAATGCAGTTAACACATCTGCCAGCTACAATATGGATAAATCCTTTTTTTAATGGGAGAATCTACAATCTGTGCCATTTCTGCAAATGTGCTATATTAATCACACTCTTTATTGCCCGACTAAAAAGGATAAAACTTATTTCAGATTCCCTGGACACAAACAGATAACTCCGCTGGCTAAAGTAAAACCAAACCATTAGCTGCCGAATGGAAAACCCCAATGAGAAATTGCAAATAAAAGACAAAAAAATTGAATGAAGCTTTTTTAAATAAACAGTGTCTATATGAAGCTGTTTGTCAAGTTTGCACAACTCTAGCTCACCAGTGGAAACCTCTGTGTCCTCTCTCATCAGAATCTGCATGTTGATCTTAACCTGAAAGAGTCT
Organism: Mastacembelus armatus; assembly: GCF_900324485.2. Lineage (NCBI taxonomy): Eukaryota > Metazoa > Chordata > Actinopteri > Synbranchiformes > Mastacembelidae > Mastacembelus > Mastacembelus armatus. The sequence goes on along the minus strand of NC_046639.1, from coordinate 22,692,981 downwards.
CTTTTTGTTGGCGGAGCTCCTGATTACAGTCGACTTGCAAGAGTCGCTGCACTCACAGAGGGCTTCAAGGGAACTATCCAAAAGGTAAAGGTGTACAAGCCTCTAATTTCTTGAAACAGTATTGTGTCATTTATTGATTCTACAGTATGTTATTTCAGTGTTCAGTGTCTTTGGTCTGTTAGACATAGAGTAGTTAAGTTATTATCTGTCTAGCTGTCATACTACAGACCACACACTAGTTTCCGTTAGAGGCTCACAGTGATGGGCAGTGGCTCTGCTCATTTGGATTAGCATGCACTAATAATAGAATGCACATTCTGAGGTCCCTCTGTTTTGCTATTTTGAAATCATTCCCTGACAGCCTTCCAGTTTTTTCTCCACTTTCCAGCAAAAAGCTCATCTCTAAGTGCCAAAAATAACTCAGTACAACAAAGACAGGATGTTACTGTTTGCACGAAGTTGTCATTAGTTCTCCTCTGCAAACTTTCCCTTGACAGTTTCTAGCAAATCAAAAGCTAAATGTGGCATTTGTTTTACTTGGTCTGTAGGGAATAGTTCATTATGAGGAAAACAGTAAGTATTCTCAGTTTGATGTTCTGGTTAACGTGTGTTGTATCAACTCCTAATTTCCTGAGGCATTTTCCTGCAGTGTCAGTGTGGAATTTATGTTTAGAGGAAGAACATATTAAAAAACATATTAAATACAATACAATATCACTGTACACAGTAGTTCTGAGAATCTGTTGTAATAAATTGTTTTCCTTTTTGTAATCTCACACACTATATTTCTGTGAACCAATCATGAATTAGCACCATTTGAGTCAAAATGTGATTATAGCTGTGGGGTTGTTTTTCCCAGGCCACAATAAAATCTAATCAAACTACACCAGTAGCCCTGATGAGGCAGATTAGCTTTTTGAGTCTTAAGTACTGAGTCTTAAACTTGATGTTTTTACAGACTTTGTTTTTGATTGTTGCTAATTAATAATAAATATTCATATTTAAAGAATAATCTTTTACTGATTTATTGGAAAAAGTTTTTGGGTACTTTAAAGGGACACTGGTGTTTAAGTGTTGCACAAAATTTGGAGGACTCACAGGAGACAATAAAATTAGAGTAGTCAAAGATTGAGGTATCCCAACTTTATTCTCTAGTATGGGTCAGACTCCAAAACGTTTACAGTGTATTTCCATAATGCAAGCAGGGTCCTTTTGTGTGAGACATAATTAACTTGTATAGAAATGATGTATATGTGTATGTACAAAAAATAGTGGGATGCCACTTTAACCCTGTGTTTCTTGCTTCCAGATCATTCTGATGGGTACGCCCATCCTCAGAGAGGAGAATGCCCTGCGCTCCAGCAACGTAGCCATGTTCCAAGACCACCCATGTTCTCAGGATCCCTGCCTCAATGGTGGGCGATGCAACCCCCAGCTGGACGCCTATGAGTGTGTTTGTCTCAGTGGTTTCTCAGGGGGAGACTGCCAAAACAGTAAGTATCGCTTCATCTTCATCTTTATCTTCATTGTCTGCCCTTGCAGCCATATTACATTTGTCTTTATCTTACTGTAAATCACTGAGCTGCATAAGATCTTCATGTTTAGACAAATTCCTTACCCAGATATATTTGTAATGATCAACGTGCTTAAGCTGCATGTAAGCTAATGGCTAACAATACTTGCTGGCTTGAGATCACCTTATTGCAGCAGTGTGCCATTACCATGAATCATTGTAACTGTACAAATTGTTCTGTTCCCTTATCCGATGTTATTTGGTTTCTACTTTAAAAGGATACATGGCAGCATTTTGGCTGCTTTTAAAGTGTAGCATGAGTGGGATGAAATCAGTGATGCTTTATGTAATACAACTTGGAAGTAGACCGTTTGTTCTGATTTTAAGACAGTTATTTTTATTGTATCTCGTCTACACAAAAATGCATCATAATGTTGAAATTAGACATGTGACCTCTGTTTTACATTGGTCTTATTATGTATTGATTTCACAGTAAAGCAGCAGTTATGAAAATTATAAAAATGGTGTCACTTAAATATTCATGAAACGCTCTTTCATGAGTTGCACATCCCTTTCATCATCTTCATGTCATTCTCTCAGACATATACTCACAGGCTCAATCTATCTTAAATACTCAGGCAAAGCTTTCCCCATTAACCTTGTGCATGTGGCCGGTTGTCCCTTTCATGTTAATTAAAACTATCAACGCACCAACACTCCCCCTGCCCCATTTGCTCAATTTTCATTGCCTTCAGCTCTGGTCACTGAAGCCTCTGTCTCATTGATTGGTGTGATGTCATCCCTCTCTCTCCCACTCTCACAGCCATCTATGAGAAATCTGCTGGAGAGACAGAGGCCGTTGCTTTTGATGGACGGACATTCATTGAGTACCACAATGCTGTTACAAAGAGGTAAGAAAGAGGACAAGAGGAACATCTTCATCTATTCAGCTTCATCCAGCTTCTTCATTGTAATGGCTATTAGCCAAATAACCCCCGTATCTGTCCATCTCTCCTATTGTTAGCCTTTGATAGGCTGTGATGACTGTGTTGATGATACCATCAGTCCTAGGGCTGCAGAGTGAACTAGGATTTTGGCTAACAGCTTATCCCGCCTGTCTATGACAGTTCTGCTCCACTTTTGAGAGGATTTCACATATTAGCGTGATGGTTAATAATCACAGTTTTGCCCTGAGCATGCTCAGTTCGCTCTGTCGTCAGCCAGTTTGTTCACACCAACACTGGACAGTAAGCACACATGCATGATTCAACTTTTTATCATATTTTGAAGGACTGTTCTCCATAAAACTGGCACCCGAAGACATGTCGCCAGCAATTTTTAGCACCCTGTGAAGGGAAAGAACTGATGACTTTAGTGTAAAACGGATTCTGGAATGGATGTAAAGGGAAAAAAACAAAAAAACAAATATCCCTTTAGGCAGTTGATGAGACATTTTTCCTCTTCCATCCATCTATAAGGTTGGCAAGAATGTGCCTCCAGGTTGGCATAAACAAAAATGTTTATGTGATGAACCTGAAAAGACATCAAGCATCCGGCTCTATATCTCGATGTCTCACAGCTTCTCACACAAACACAGTGGTGTGAAAACCAGGCCACAGCCTGCAGATCATCACAGCCATGGAAACATGCAACTCACACTCACTCAGAAACAACTGGCTTGATAACTCTGTCAGATATGTGTGTGCCTTTATGTGCATCGCTGTCCCTGATCTTAGCACTCCAGTTGCTTCTCCTTTCTTTCAGTCTGACTTCCCTTGTCGTTGTCCACACGTCTTGTCTCTTATAAATGTCCTTCACTGTCTTTCCTTTTTACTCTAGCCAACTGACCAATGAGATCCCAGAGTAAGTAGACATTGTAACTGGGTATTAGCCCAGCTTTAAATCAAGCCCAACTAACAACAACAATGAATCCATTAACCCAATTGAAGAGATAAATGTACATTCAGTTTTTTTACATAATTTCCACACAGAAACCATCTTTACTATTGAAGTCAAATGTGATATTCCAGCTCCATATTCATAATTTCATTTGATAGATTTCATTATTTGAAGGTTTCAATAGAGCCTCTCTTTTTTTCCAGTGCAAAGAGAAGCATGAATGAGTGCATGATAAGCATTGTGCTACAACCCCACCCCCCTCCCAGGGAAAATGCATTGCTGTTGTGAGAATGTGCAATACTTTATGCATGATTGTAAGTAGTTTGTAAACAAAATGAATTGTCATGCACTATATGCTGTACGGCATAATCTGCTATGTGGGAAACAACCCCTTGAAAACTGCAAGAGGTACTAAATATCCAATGACCTAATTCCTCGTACTTGAGGAGTTTCTACCTGGGAAAGCCCTCGCTCAAGACTTACTTATTAAGGTTATTTCTTCCTGCTCACTGACTTGGTAAGTTACTAGTAAAAATATACCATGAAACAGTGGAGCAGCTCAAATTAAGCCAGGGCTTCTGTCATCTCATTTTTGCCAGATCTTTAACTGTAATTGTGAATAATTATAGAGTCGGCCATACAGAGAGGCAGTGACATGTTAATCAGAGATTTGTCTCCCTTTGTAGATTAGACCTCCAATTGAGATCTCTCTGCAGTGTGTAGCCATGGACATCAATCTCACTTAGCAGGAGGGGACAGTGGTCCTTGGAGTCAGACTGTCAAAAGTTTAATGAATGTCACATTTGCTAAGAGCCACAGTGAGTGTGAATCCAAGCAAACCAGAGCCCTGCCACAGAATGTACCAATCAATTTAGCATAATTTGATTTTGTAAAGAAAATGAATATATTTCTCAAGAGGCCATTAATAGCTGGGTAAAGCCAAAATGTCAAATGCTCACCTTGGGTTAATGTTTCTGTTGCTATTTACAGCACCCTTTGATCAGTCCTCCTTCACCTCTTTACCTGTATCTGAAAGCTCAGGTCGATTTGTTGAAGTCCCATTATTTCAGTGACAAATCATATCTGGCCATGACTCTCAAATGATATGTCAGTTGACCCCAGTTTTTCACAATTAGCATTTTTTGCTTTCATTTCTAGACAGAAGGTAATTGCCACTGCACACTACAGCACAGCACCATAAATATAAAGGAGTTGGTCAATAATTGGATGCTGACCTGAGGTAGCCTTTAATACTGGTGTGGACACTGACCATGATTGTATTTAATCTTGATGATTTCTTGATGATTTTGGTGCATTAGTCCTCCATCTTGGCCTAAGTGTGTCCCGTGAGAACATCCTTGTGATGTGGTGGTTGTGGTGTGATCAGGTCTAAGCTACACACTTCCTATGATCACGCAGCTGTTGTTACCGACGCTTGACATGGTTTATACTGTAGCAGAGCAGATAAGTTATGCTTAAACTTGATTTCTGTGAGTCACCCAGTGGGCTCACAAGATCCTCCCTTCCTCCCTTCTTCTTTCCCCTCCTTCCTTCTTTCCCTCTGGCCTCTTGCACTTACACTGCATGCCGTTGACTTTCTCCCCTGCTCCCTTAAGTCCTGAGTCTCTGGAGAACCCATCTGACCAGAGGTGAGTCCCTTGATGCTTTTAGACTTTGGTGCAGTCTGCTCGCCTCTCCTCTCCTCTCCTCATTCTGCCCTTCTCTTCAGACACCCCTTCCTGAGCCCTCACAGGGCTAAATCCTCATCTACATAGACAACGTTGTTTCCATTATTGAGAATCACAAAGAGCCTCTGTATATGCTTCAAAAATTCTGAAGTTAAGAGTTCTGATAACAGCACAAAACCAACCAGAGCTGCAGCCTCTTTGCAGGAGCTGATGAGTTTTTATTATTCTAACCACTACTGCCACCTAGAGCTGAAATGGAAGCCAGCACTTCAGAGAGAAACCTTCAGAGAATTTGAATACATGTAAGAAGTAGATAAAATCCCTCCATTTACAAAAGAAACAACACCAGAAATCTAAGAAGTCAGTGGTGTATATAAGATTTAGAATGCTGTGCTCAAGAGTTGTTTTATTCATGATATATTAAACACTTTTTATAACCTTGACCTTATCACTGACAAGTGGCTCCAATGGAGATTTATTGGCCCTGTAAGCTCTTTGAGGGTTTGCCAGGAGAGGGTTCACTGAGCAGTATGAGCTGTATTTGTGTTTTTTCTCTATGGAGAAAAAAGCAAATATGATGCACTTATTTTGTTCCTGTTTACCTCAGTGGATTCAGTTAATCAAGGTGACATTTTCAGCTTAAGCATGTTTTTTAAGGAGAAAATCAAATTTGAATCTGGATTCTTTCCCCCTTTCCGCTGAGGTGAAACAAAATTATTGTTGGCCTGAGCTGTCAAAGTTTGCTTGCTTAGGCAAGCAGCTAATAAAGTTAAATAGCGTCCCATTGCTTCTTTTAATATTCTCACTTGTCATTGATGAGATAATGCTCATAGAAAATGAGAAGAAAACCTACTGCTGTTAAAGAAAAAAAATTGCCAAACTTTCTGTTTCCTCCCTCATTTCATGTCCTGTTTATACTCCCATGAGCCTCTCTGTTTGCTATGCTTTCAGTCCTTTGTCTTGTTGTCTGTCTTGTCTAATCTTTATCTCCAGCTCTGTGCTGCCATTTTCTTTAAATCCATGTGTCATTTGTTCTTTGTCATATGTATCCTCACCTTGTCTGTGTCTTTCTTTGTGTTGAAATACCCTTTAAAGAAAGTGGAAGTAGATCTCTTTGCATATATGCTGATTGATAACACACACTTGTAAACACACAAACACACACAAATTGAAGGCATGATTCTACTGAACCTCTGCTGGACTCAAAGAGAAACAGAGGGAGTGTGTTTGCATGATGATGTTTGTGTGCAAACATATAGTACAAGGACATGACAACATTTATTTTTCTCATATATCAGAATAAGTAACATACAGTGTTTCTTAAGGATATGTAGAATTCGCACGTCTCAATCCCGAACACCCCTGCAGCTGAATATCAAACAGCACAAAAAAACACACATTGTCTCTCTCTCTCTCTCACACACACACACACACACACACACATAAACACATGAAGCACTAAGCAGCAATAGGATGTAAGAAAGGTAATAGCAAAACAGCCCCCTGCTACTCCTAAACACATCCTGATTCCCCTGAAAAATCACTGTAATCACTGCCTATTATTATGAGGCTGTAGAGCCCTCGCTACAAAGCTTTCAGTCTAAATGTGCTAGTGAACAGAATCACAGGGCTGCCAAGTTTCACCAAAGGTTCAGAGTGAGATTATGCATTTTGGTTTCGGAGTTATGGCACTAACACATAGATATTTTTAGCAACTAAAAAACACATTTTACATAGACCTGAAGTAGATATGAAAACAATTAGCAAATCTGAAAAAACTGACAATTAAAAAAAAATAATTATTTCTATAAATGTATTTAGAACTGAAACCTGTTTACACTGTCACACTGTATGGACCAGAGCCAAGTCCCCCATCATGTAAATTCACGGTTTCCAACTCCAGTCCTTAAAGGCCATGTCCTGCTTGTTTTCCAACTCTCCGTGCCCTACCCACTGCTGATTACCTGGATCAGGTGTGTTCAGCCAGTCACAAGCTGGAAGATACCGTCTCAGATGAGGGTAGAAGTGGAGGGAGACAAAATCAATTGGTCCAGTCAACGTCTGTGGTGCATAATTACTACGTCACCTTGCGTCAAAGAATTTGCGGCACTTGATTTGCTTTCTGTAGCGGCAGCGTGCGTGAGAGCGTGTGACCTGGCTGTATTTGAATACATGAGACTTGGCAGCCCTGGATTGAACCACATGTCTCGATTGACTCATGGGTAATGTTCCCTTGAGACAACAATGTTCCCTTGCTTTACAACTATAAATGACACAAGCACCAACAGATCGGGGTCAGCTACGTTGAAAATTAAAACTCTTTATGATGAATTAGACAGCCAGCTAACGAATGTGTTTTCTGATCTCCCAGTGAGAAGGCTCTGCTGGTGAATAAATTTGAGCTGAGCATCAGGACAGAGGCGACCCAGGGCCTGGTGCTGTGGAGCGGGAAGGGAGTGGAACGCTCGGACTACATCGCCTTGGCCATCGTGGATGGACACATCCAGATGACATATGACTTAGGATCCAAGCCTGTCGTTCTGCGCTCCTCGGTGCGTGTCGACACCAACCGCTGGATACGCATCAAAGCCAGCAGGTAAGAAGGAGCGGTGGCAGGTAGCCAGGAATCAGGAGTGAAAGCTTTTATAGTCAGACCAGGATTAGACTTAATCCGTATTGTATTTGTGTGGCTGCAAGCTGTGTGATCTCTTGCATGAATCTTCTGTTACACAGTGATCCCTTGCACTAAATCACTGATTAGTGTCACATTATGGTTATTTTCATGCCTGGCACATGGCACATTGACTTGCTTAAACACATGAAATGAATTTTCAAAAAGGAAGAACATGTTGTGTACTGTATATTAACACAAACGTTATATATAGAGAGCTAAACTGGTTACATACATTAAAGCCTTATATATATGGACGTACATGAATGTATGTAACCCTAGTCACTGTGGCATGATAGCTGTCTCTTGGAAAGCTGAGCCAAGTCAAAAAATACCTGTATTTACAGTATAAGGCAAAGAATGAAATTTAAAAACACAAAGGTGAAAGTGAATCTAGAATAAATTGAGATTTTAAAAACAGGTAAAATAAAAGACTAAAATACTTTACTGCAGTAATTCTATTCAATACAAATTAATTTAGAAATATGGATGTAAGCACAGTACCAGCTGAAATAATTAGGCCTTAAAATTAAATTCCAAAACAAGGGCCCTGTTTTCCTCACAGTTATGTTATGATCATGTCTTATGTCAATATCAGTTGACATGTTATGCTTTAGGAATCCATCTTCTATCTACTTGTACTCCTGCGTTGTTGTACAGAGTACAACAAGAGTATTTAGCAATAAATAAACAGCTTGAACTTAAAAAATGACCCACATATCAACCTTCCATGGGATCAGTTTTATCACAGCTGAACACTGGATTTCAGCATGGAAGTGAATGGAAGTATGGGGAATAAGTACTGTTTGTTGTTTTCATCGTGTAAGGCAAGACTAATCAATCATTCTATCAAAGGTGCTGCATCAATTTCAAACAAGGACTTGGACAAATTTCATCTTGGGCTTGCTGAGACCACATGAGTTGCTGAATATTACATCAGTTGGATGTTGATGATGCAAATCTCAGCATGTCGCATACAGGTCATATAGTTACATGGCTATCCATGTTTGCAGCTTGCCTTTAATGACACTCTCTCTGTTGGAACCCCACTTTAGTAGGTTCAAATTAGCCCTGTCATGTGCTGAAGTGTGTGCTAATGTGCAGCATAACGCCACCTGAAATAGATGGTGCTGTAACAGCATCAGTTAGCTAGTATACAGGCACATTTCGAATGATGATTGGCAAAGGTGGTTATGTTAATGTTTAGTGTGCTGGCAGCAAACAAATGGAGTCTTGATGCATCAGATTAAATGAAAGTGGAATTTACAGCTATTTAGTCTGACGTGTGTGCATGAGACCAACTTACAGCTGCATCTCCTTCTCTTCTTTCTCCTCCTCAGAGCACTCAGAGATGGCTCTCTACAGGTTGGAAATGAGGCACCAGTAACAGGGTCATCGCCTTTGGCAGCAACACAGCTGGACACAGACGGAGCGCTCTGGTTGGGTAGGTGCCCACAAATGTTAAAAAAAGAAAAGAAAACCGCCATTCAGACTTGAAAAGGTGTCTACAAATGACATGTCTGTAGTACTTTTTCATCCTAGTAACTGGTAAAAGGTTGGCAAAAATGAGCAATGAACTCATTGGCATTGCAGAGGATAAGCAAAGTCTCTGGCAGGGAGAAAAGATTGCAGTTTGGGCAAAAAAAAAATGTTCAGGCCTATTCAGGTGTTGAGTTCAGAAATGAAAGGCTATCTAACAAACTCAAAAGTTGTCTGCTCTCCTGAATTGAAAATGACCAAAGTCAGCCAGTTATCTACCTCAAGTTCAATTTGGCCTGAACTTGACTCAGAGAAATCGCTTTTGAAAGAACACACACGGCACAGCGGGATTGAACATTCTGAGGAAATTGCATAGAAGACTCGCAATGAAATAAAGTCAGACTATTCTTTAAAATGCAAAGCGCATGGTGGCAAAGAGGCAGGTTTGAGAGGAAAAGCAGCCTAAGTGACATTTGAGTGACACGGCACATGTAAAGGTGCAGTCGTGCACTCAGGTACAGTACACGTATACAAAAACACACATGCATACACACAGGGACCAGCAGTTGAACAGGTGCTGAGCGAGCCCTGCAGCAAAAATATATAATCTTCACACAGCCTTCCCATCAAGAGCCCTTCTCCTTTTTAAATCCCATTTTCACTGTTCATCATTAATTCATCTGTAACTCGCATGAAATTAGCCCTGTCGATCCACACTTCGGAGGCACGCAATCCGATTAAAAGGGGCAAGGGTAGGGGATGTTAAGCACTTGAGGGGGATATGAACTCTCACACTGACAGATTAAAAAAGAGAAAACATGGAAGAGGCAATGAGTAATACGAAGGAAAAAGGAGTTGGACTGATATAAGAGAAGAAAGACAGAGGATACAGTGGGGCTGTGTGAAACACAGAGGAGAAGGAGCAGGAGAGCAGGGATGGCAGCACGTAAAACATCAGAAAATCAGGCCAGCCTGTCTCTCCATAAGAACCGCTCATGAAATTCAGAATAAAGACTTTTTAAGATGATTTATTGAGAAAGATACTAATGACTACTTTGGGTTTACTGGCTCAAGAGAGTAGCTCAAAACACTATCAAGAATCAAAAGGAGCCAGCCTGCAATTAGGTCATCAGTTCTCCAAGTAAGGAGACTGTTAAAAAAGAAAATGAAAGAAGTTTGGATAATTTGAAACAAAACTGTAAGCGCTAGAAAAATGAAAAAGGAATGGAAAAAGTAAAATGAAAAGCACGAGGTGCTGAAACATTGAAAATTCATGCTAGTTTTGTAATAATTAATGTCCATTTTTATACTTTATGTGACTGATGGATAAGAGCACAAATGAACTTGCGTTCTGTTCACAGATGCTTTAAAGTGTCAGTTCGTCAAATAGTTACACATATTATCTTATTTAAGCCTTGTGGTGTTTAGACATCTAGTTTTGGCCTCAACCCCACTACAATGAAGGTGAATTATTTATGGTTTTGCTTCTCACAGAATTTAAACATTGGAATAAAAAATAATCTTTTTGCAGAAATGGTGGAACTATTTCTTTGATAGATCATAGTTTCAAGTTAGGTTAAGTGGCCTTATAACATTTCTGAACTGGCTCTAAATTATTTGACAGCTCAAATACACAGAAGATTATTTATGTTATGTTAGTCAAAGAGGACAAACGTTTGGGAAAAGCTATCACAGTTCTGAATATACTGTTGGGAGCTCAGGGTACACCAATGAGCAACTAGCACTAAAGATAAAAACAAATGTAATGAGGATCTTGTGTATTCATCATTTCATTTTCTGAAAGTTGAAGAGAGTTTTAAAAGGTGTTTCAGAGAAAACCTAATGAAACAATGCTACTGGAAACCTAGGAATCAGTGTTTGACCTGTGCTGTGCTAAATAACTGGCGTATCCCTTTAAAAAACACAAAAATAGTTGCTTCTTCAGGGGGTTGAGTGTTTAGCTTGCTTCTACTTGGAGTAATTACTCTCATATACTCACTTCAGTTGTTCCTTAATGTGGCTGTTTGTGTACAGCAGCTTATTCATCATCATATTAACCCCCAACTCCGTCTCCCCTCAGGTGGTCTGGAGGAGCTAGCAGTGGCCCGTCGGTTGCCTAAGGCCTACAGCACCGGCTTTGTTGGCTGCATCAAGGACGCGGTGGTGGATGGCGTGGAGCTCCACCTGGTGGAGGACGCCTTAAACAGCCCTAAAATATTACAATGCTCTGTCGCCAAATAGCCTGGCAAAGACAAAACGAGAGAGAAACGCAGAAACAAGAAACCATCCCACCCGCTCCCTTCATAGCGCCCGTGTCTCCTGCTGTAATTATTTTCTATTTTTGTATACTTTTCATTGCTTTTGATATGAAAAGAAAATGAATATGTTGTTTTAATTTTAGTTTTATATATTTTGTTCTTTTTTTTTTTTTACCTATACCTCCATTCACAGCACACACTTACTTTATTTTCACTGCCCTGGCTTTTCATCTTTTACAAACAGCAGGCTTCTCTGTGAAAAAGAGATATTTTATTCTTGACAGTTTTGTTGTTTTAAAACAAATGCCAACTTAGAAAAAAAGCCTGCTCCATTTCCTCGTTCATTACTTGAACAATGGTGGACTTCGCTGAGGATCTCTGGTTATTGCCTTGTCTTGGTGCCATATCTACCGTCCACATTCCCCAAGCATGGCCTATACATGATGTATATCGACATACATTCCCCCTTGAGAGCTGGGTGCAGTGTACAGTGTAGCTGGTGTGTGTAGCTCTTTGACGCTGCAGCCAGCTGGTGTCTACAGCCTAGAAACTCTATATTCAGGCCTGATAGCCCAGTGTATTTTCCTAATGGGACTTTACAGATATCAGTCCAGCTGCTACAGTGAGAAAATACAGGCAAAACCACTTGATCAACCCCCATCTCACTCACAAAAAAAAGAGAAATAAAAACTCTCCACTCGATCTGAATCCCATCAGAGCCTTTAGTTTTGAAATATGACTCACTACCATTGCAACCCAAATCGACGGAGAGAGCACTGCGTTCCACTGTGACACGCATATCATTAGTCACAAGTCAAGACATGAATCATAGACATGAATAAATGTTTTATATATAGAGTATATAAATAATACCTGAGACTGTGAATATGTAAGATGGGTTCTCTTTGGAGAATTATGCTTCTCATGTACTATTGTGCGTTCTATTTTACAATCAGCAAATGATCTAATGATGACCACTATAAATGCATGCACTTCTGCAGTGTTGGTTTGAATCTGGATTTTATTTGTTTCCTTTTGTTGCCATTTTATTAAAAAGACTGTCAAATTTGAAAAATTTCACTGTTTTGTTTTTTTGCATTGACTACAACAAGGTTCCTATTCTATTTTGTTATTTCATCAAACTGCAGAGATCAAAATTTTACGCTTGTCCATTCCCTGTCCATTCTTTCTTTTTTTTTTTTTTTTTCTGGGAGCCATTAGTTTTACGGGACCTTGAATGGTGCAGAAAGGGAAGAGTTGTTACCATATCTGACCTTAAGGAGACTGAAGAAATGGACAGACTGAAAGGAAGCAAGAAATAGCTCTTATCAAAGGAAGAGCTACTAGTCCTGGGGATGTACTGTCAAACAACAGTCAACATGAACACAAAACCTTCAAAAAACTCTACATAAGATTTAATTTCTTTTTGTATTTGATTTAGTAGCATTCTTGGAGGATTTTTTTTTTTTTTTTTTTTTTGGCTGTTGAGCAAGAGAGACTGTGATGTTGTGACCTGTTGAAGCCATAACAGCCACAGAAGTGGGAAGACATGCATAATCCTACAGTACTTGCAAATTAACATAGCAACGCATGAATTTGTATTACTAGTTCAAAGTTGGTAACATTGCGTGAACTGATGCAACATGAAGTCGTCTTTGCTGAAACACAATGAGCTCTGTTGACTGACTTACATACTCATTTTGATATGAGAGCCTTGGCAATATTCAAAGCCAAAGTCATGCCTGTTTGTGGTTGAGTGTCAGTGGTTTGGTTTGTTTCATTCTTAAGTTCTTAATTCTGTTTGCCTTCTTAAATCATCATCAAGCAACTTTTTTTTTGTACAGCCCTGCAATTTTTAAGTATAATAATTTTGGAAATGTGTGATCTGTGGAGGTTTATGTTTTTTAGTAATATACACTGGATACATGTCTGACTTGTCTGTTCACCCACATAATGATATACCTATGTACAATGGGGGAGGGATAGCCCTTGAGCTATAATTGTGTTGTGTATAATCAAGCTCTGAGTGTCCACACCAGACCAGGAATCCCTTTTCTGGTGTCCCAAGACACATTTAAATTCCAGCACTGACTCTGTTAACCATAGATTGATGGCTTTTTGCTATACTGTTCTTTGAATTTGATCATTTCAGGAGGTACACCTCAATACAGGAGACCGTCCTGTGTATTTACATAGACTCAAGAACAGTAAAGACACTTGCAGTCTATGGTTTTGATGGAAACTATGAATTGCCTTAAAAACCAGTCACCTCAACTGTTGAGCAGGTGACAAAAACATCATCCATATAACTGTTTCCTTACTTTAACCAGTGTATTAGCCTCGTGCCCATAATGTAAATGAGTAATACATAATAATAATGACAAGTATATTAGTAATAATGCTATAAACAAAAAATCCCAGGGGCCTCGGCAACTACCCCCTCTGGCTTTTTACAAAAAATCTTCTATTTACTGTTTTTTGAATCTATTTTGTGTTTCTTATTTATGTCTACATGTGGATTATCCTCCATGTCTGGCCTATGTAAACTACTGTCTGACTGCGCAAACCTCCTCAAAGGGCAGTGCACCAAGTAAGAGTGGCATGACCTGAACATTACTAACTTTATGACCTTTGTCTTGTGTTCCTACCACCATGAAATAAAACATCAACCAAATGGAGTCCATTCTTTTCAGCTGCCTTGATTTTGTCTCAGAGTTCAATTTGCATGTCAGTGACTATTTAATAAGAAAGGTTTTAGTTTTTGGCAGCAAATTCTGTGAGAGGTTTTAAACCAACACTGTCTATCTTTCAGAACTTTCTGACTTCCCTACCAAGTCTGTCACTCTCAACCCTTAAGCCCAAACATTTATGGCACTAGGATGGTCTATGTGTTATTGACTCAAAATATGGGGCCTGTGTTAAACATGAAAATTAATTTTTGAAACTGTAGTTGAAAAAAATAACATTTCAATTAATTACCTTTTTCTAAAATGTTCCTCCTCCAGGGGAAAGATGCATAATCAAGGCTGGTCTTCAGACATAAAAATGTGAATTAAAAACCTTGAGATAAGGTTGAGGCTCATTCCTAAGTAGACCCAGACAACACTTGTTAATAGGGCCAGTTCATTGTTGAGTTCATTCTTTTCATGGAAGTTAATAAGAAAAGTATTTTCAAAATCTATACCTTTATACTTTTGCACAACCTGTTTCTACAGGGACTGACAGTAGTTTTTTTTTTGCATGAAGTTGCACAGAGTCTGAGAGATTCTTGATTACAGCCTTGAAGAAGAAAATTACAACACTATTGTGCTCATATCTATTTCCTTTGCCCCTGGAAATTGCAAGACTAATAAGGAATAAGATATCTAAGCAGTTGTATACTTTTGTATTATTTCTAATGGTAATAAAAGAGGAAGGAAAGCGAGCCTGCCTAGGGATGTTTTCTATATATGTTCGGCTTCAAGACAGTTATGAAACTTAGCTTGGGCAGAATTTGGTGGGAAAGCTCAAGTATTTCATAGATTCACCACGTCATTCTTCGCTTCACTATCCAGACACCTGCATATCCTGAAGCTGTGACAAGTCAAAACTTCAGTCTTTGCTCTGTTTTGTTTTCTGCTCTCTTTTTGATTGAAGCATCCAAGAACAAGATTTTTCCAAAATCGCAAGCAATTTAAGCAACTGTGCTTATAAACACATCAATAAACAGCATTTTTGGCTACAATGATATTTACATCTTACAATGCAAATCACCTACAGCAATCTCTGATGTCCTATTGCTAATTGAAAGCCTGGAATTCAAGGGAAAAAAGCAGCTGCTGTACAGCTTCATGCATCATTCAACACATCCAAGATTTGTCTTGAGTGTTTTCATTAAGCCTGCGATTTAATGAGTTTAATTTATTCCTTTCTAATGACAGAGAAGGACACTGCATCTTGTGCTGTGTTAATTAAAATTCTATGAAATTGTGTAGATGAAACAGTTTTGCTCAGTGAAGGATCCTTCTGGGGAAAGACCATTTTCAGTTAATAAGCAGAAGCAGTTTGATTAAAACATTTTACAGGAATTCAAATAAAAAAACAACACATGCTATCCTTATAAATATCTAAATAATAAAAAAGAGGATAACTACTTGTGTAAGACCCTGGGGAGCGAATAGATAGTTTAGGGTGACATACTGTATGTCTTTTGGGAGACATAGGATTCACAGATTCAGAAACTCATTTTAATTCATGTGTTGAGCAGCAGACTGGCTTTGAGAGATGAAACAAAAGCACAAGAACAAAGGCAGCCAAAACATATTAAGATGTATTTTCCATGTTGGGGAATGCAGTCTGTTCAAAGGTCAAAGTGGAATTTTGAATTATGCAACAAACCGAGGTTCCCTCTGGATAAAATTTCATCAAATTTCTTAAACTGAGCCAAACACATGCCCAAGAGATCAATAAAAACTGAGGCATTATCCATGATGGAAGAACCTGTTCTTAGAAATGAATTCTTCCAAGAATGTTTTGTAAAAAATCAAGAGTCAGTAGTCTAAAATAAAATACCTTACCCATACCATACTACACTTCACCCTCTATTGTGAAATAAATCTCTTCTCTCGGCGCTTTTTATGTCCAAATGGTAATAAAAGTTCTTTCTCTGACAAAACTCCAGCTGTCCAGCTGCATTACTCTCAGTATAAGTCCTCTTTGTTTCCCTTTCCAGATTTCTTTCTTCTTTTTTTTTTTGAACAAGCAGATTCTCAAGGCAAATGTGGTCAAAGGCCATAAGCTCACAGGCACAGTCACCTCAGGGTAGATAGGACATCCTGGTTTCCATTCCCCTGAGTGTGAAACTGGGCTTTGTGTTCTTTACACTATTTGTCGCTCCCAGAATCAACAGAACATCAGCCTGCATGGTGACGAAAAAGTGAATATTGCAGTCCAGGAGCCCTATCATACCTTTCCACCCCTAATCTTTGAGAAAGTATTATTTTACCTATTAATGATTGCACTAGTGGTTTAGTATGTTTTAGCAGAGTCATTACAAAGGTATTTTCTATACATTGCAATTAATTACTTAGAAAGCCACAATTTAGTTTTGGAAATTTAAATGTATTTTGCGACTCTTACAGACATCCTTTGTTTTTCATTTAATATGTGTGGTGTGAAAATCAATTCAGACACTTGTGGAACTTAATTGAATTGTGCATGTCAGGCATATAATCATTTCTGTCAAAGTTTCATTATTATTGCAATGTCATTTTTTAAATGAACATGCAGTCACACTACAGTATGTTACCACAAAACATGTCAGGACTATTTGTAATCCCTATTCCAGAGCAAAAACACAATTTGCCTGACCTTGTTTTTCAATGCATACAGACGTCAAAGTGAGCCACTTTACCCCAGTTATCTCCTAAAATATGTGCAGCACAAAATAATTTCCTATCATCATTTAAACTAATATATACAAGGGGCACCTTAAACACCCAATAAATAGCAATGGCTTTGTTTTTTTAGGCTTGGTTTTGTATCAGTTACATTTGGTATTAAACACTAAATGTGCATTCAGTGTTATTCCAATATTTCTCTCCCTCTTCGTCAATTTCTACTGTGTATCAATCAGACACTAATGTCCTCCCATTGTAAGACAGAATCATTTTAACTGCTCACCAGACCCATACAATAAACTCAATGTTCAGTTTCCATTTATCCTGCCTGAAGCACATTGCATCTGGCATTTTGACAACAGAAATTCCACAGAGAGGAGAAATTCCCACCCGAGCATCTCAGTGTTTGTCTCTAGGCTGTAGCAGAACATTAGGTCAAACAGTGGAAAAGCAAATCCATACATGTGAATCCCGTAGGCTCACAGACAATTGCATAAGCCCATCTATCCCCCAGTAGATTACCCTGCACTGATAACTACAGGGTGATGACGTCAATGCTGTCGCTCCACCATCATTCTCCAGAGCTGGGAGACTGTCCCATCATGTATAACAGGAGAAGAGCTATGGACCTGCCTTATCTCTTACAAGGCTGCAGCACAGAATACAATAGCAGAGAAAAACACTGCATGTATTCATTACTATTTCATTATTGCCAGAAATAAAATACATCAGTGGGCAAAAATAAGTGAATTAAATATTTTCAATATACTATAAGCAGACCTATTTAATTTAAAGATTGTTGCTGTCCTGTTTTGTCACTACCATTATCAGTTCAGTTTTTAGCAACTAATAAAAGTCAATATTTAGCTGATCCTAAATTTATTTTCCCCCTTACAACATGCACACCAAAAGAAACAATATGGCCATACTATATTTGAACATGTTGATTAACTGTCTCATAATTGTCTGGTCTTGAGGTCGAATTTATGTATGTTTTAAAACCCTTAAAATGAATCCTGTGCTCTCACTGAATATTTCAATAACTTCAGCCATATTTTTCATATTGCATAAAGTTAGCTATGGTTACTGAAGACAGGATAGGAAAAGCTTGTCAGGAACAGTCGTATTAAATGGTCACATTTAGACTCATCAACACTAGTCTCATTAGATGTGATAAACTACAACAAGCACCAAGAAAATACCATGGGATTGTTTAAAGTATGAAGCGTGGTATTCCCTTATGATGCTTTTTTTTTTTTTTTTAATGTGTCTGTGCACAGGTGAGATAATTGCAGCACGTACGGAAAAAGGAAGGTAACAAAAATATACAAATATTCTAAACCAGAATCATTTAAATGGGTGGTTATTAAAATATAACATATAAAAGGTAGGTATCTCTAATTAAAATTACCCCATAACGCAGACCTTTGTTTTGAAGGTGCGAGCCGGAAGTCGTGTGAGTATTTATGTGGCGCTCAACGCGCAGATTCAACAGATCTCAGTCTTCACCGCGACTCGGCAGAGACACAAGGGCAACGTTTGGGAACACTTGACAGCTTTCAGAGACTGCTATGACATCTCGCAGGTAAAGGCGAACTTGTTTTTTTTTTCTTTAAAAATGTCATTAATGTCATCGTATTTTAGTTTTTTTTAATTTTATTTTAACCAGCGCCTGTACGTTTCACTGCTGGAGCGGTCCGAGATTGTGCGGGCATGATTGAAGTGAGGCAGAAAGCCGGGGTGCCTCAACTTTTTTCGTACCTCTGACTCTTTAACAGACACTTGTGGCCTCATTTCTAAATTTCACCCAGAGAAACGTGGTTATACCTTCGTCTTGTTAATTGTGTATTAGTATAAAGTTGTGTAATCGACCTGGCTGGTGTCTCATGGTAAAATTAGCGCGACGCAGAAATAAAACGTTAAATCGTAACGTTAGCTAGCTGCTAGCTGCTGCAGTGTGAAATAGCAGTGAATTGAAGTTAGCTAGTTTGTTTTCAGGCTTTATATTAATTTCTGTTTTGTGTGCCTGTGTTTCTGAGCTTCAGTTAAGTCAAACCTTTAATTTAATATGCCATATACTCCTTACACCTATTTTTGCTGATAACGTGTTTATTTTTTATTTTAAATATTTTAGTAAACCAGTAACAAATTTAAAATGGCAACTTTGGACATTCTGTTGTTTTTATAGGTGTATTTTGGCAACATGAGGTTCACTATTCAAAAGCATATGTAATTAGTAAATGGAGCTTAAAATAATAACTGTAAAACATTAAAAACTAGTAGCCTGCACTTAACTTTGCTAAGTGGTGTGTTGGTCATAAATGTATAGTGAGTATATTCTGCCTACCAATAGTATCTTAAGTCCTCTTATATATTATTAACCACATGTACATCCGTGGACTTGTAGATAATGATTTGTAGATCTCACTGAAACATTCACCGGCTTAATGTTGTATGGGAAGAATTATGGGTTACAGGAGGCCATGTTGAACACCATAGACATGAATGGATACATGTATGCTGTACTAATTTGACGTTTGCATTATCTAATAAACAGGAAGCTAATGTTAGCACCTGTATGTATAAGTACAGGTGATAATTATTCAAAGTGTTTGTGCTTGTTAGGGTTATTTGGTGTGGTATGTAAATTGATGAAGTGAAATGCAGCAGTTTATGTTTTGGCACCTCTTTCTAGTTGTAATTATTACATAGTTTGTTTAAGTTGAACAACTTTTTCTCCTGGTACACATCTATGCAAGGTGACCTCTGAAATGTTGATTACAGCAGCTGGCCTGTCTCTTGACCATTATGGCTGTTGTGGACTCAAGAAAATGCAATGTTGGCAGTCAGAGTTTACAGTTGATACAAGTAGTCTGCCAGGGTATGGGTGGAAAAGATAGCAGATGTGGCATAGCGCAAGATGTTTGACATGTGACTATTGGGTCCTATATGTCTTTGGTAGGTGACGTTGCAGGACTGAAATAATGATATTGAGGTTCATAGGCCAGCTTATTGATTTTAGTCCAACTTCACAATACACAAAGGCATTGATTTGTCTTTTGACAGAACAAAGCTGTTGAACTGTAGCCATGTTATCTGGCAAAATAGCATTTTTTCACAATAGAGTGTAGCTGGATATGGCTTAGACCTTGATACATCAAAGAGAGATTGGAAACATTAGCACTGCCAGGCTGGCTGGAGCATTGAAGGAAAATTCCACATTTACAGCTTTTCTTCTTTCTTTCTTTTACAGCCCACAATTTCAGTAATCAGGGTCCATTAGTTACTGTAGCAGTTTCCTGGTACACATTGTAGGGAAGATCACTGTACATATTATGCATCATTTTAGCTGAGCTCTATGTAACCTAGTAGGTAAAATCCAAATCATTGTAAACTTGTTGCAGTTTCTGATTAATCGTCAAAAATGTTAGTAAGTCTTTTTAATTTGATGGGCCATTATATTTACTTGTACTGAATAACCATGTTTCGTTTGTGTTTATGTTCCTGCACCAAGTATTAGCATAAATCTGAACAGAACAGAAAATTTGATTAATTTACTTATAGCTTCATTTCACTTTTATTTTCATTACCAAATGCTTTATGATTCTCTTACAAAATCTAGGCAATGAGTTAAATGTTTAAGAACTGATGTGAATAATGGCAAAAAGAAAATAAGATTTATTGTTGCCGTCATTTCTCACAATTACTGGAGTTGCCTCCGAGTTAAAAGCTGTTTTCCTATTTGTCAGTTTCCATGGTTTGTCACCAGCTGAGACAAGTATGACTGTTGCTTTGTGGCTCGTTCTGTACTTCCTGAACTGAAACACCACAGGGGAACAATACCACAATGTGTGCCATCTTGATCTGACAGACCTACTTTCGTTGATGATAGTATCACTGACTGCCCAGGTTAGGAAGGATTGTAGTTCATCATAATATTGGGGAGGCCTAAAGGGCTCCACATGATTTGTCATAATAGTTTTTTTTTAAAGTCATAAATGGCTAATTTGTCCCATCTCTCAGTGAAATTGTACCATTAACGTAATGATTAAACATTCTAATAGTTCAATATAGCTATGGGCCTAGAGAAAGAATTAATGATGTAGAATCACTTTACACTGTTCTTCCATTTTTATTTTGCTAGTTGATTCTGTGTAATATTACAAACTTTCCACTATTGGAAACCACTCCTGCCCCCTTTGTTTATAGAACAGCCCTCATCTGTCACTGAAACGCATTTGACCAGCTGAGAACAGTGAGTCAGTTTTCTCGATAAGCCAACAGGAAAACAACAGCCCATGTGGAGGAAGAAGATAACACTGCCAACATTTCCAGAAGTGCTCTAAACCAACTGCTAGGTTTTTGTTTTTTGTTTTTTTCCAGATACATGCTTTGAATTTTATTAATTTTATTCTGACAAAGAGCACTGCAGATAGATGATAGTTGACAAAATATTAAAATTGTGTCAGCTCTTCATGCCCATGATCTTTGAATGTTACCTAATGCTTGCTTGCTTACTTAAACAATTAAGGGCAAAGGGCTTAAAAAGGAATTCAGATATGCTTTTCTATGAGTTTGTGACATGTCAAATATTCAGTACTAAATCAGAAATGCAATCCTCTCACATTGAGCCACATAAATCCAAGCTTAGCTTTGATCAGGTTATTATTGCCAGCCCTGCTATTGTTTCTGGCTCTTCTCTGTAGATAAGTGACTTTAAGTCACACTCATTTGAATATGATTCCATAGGAAGTACTCTACTTCATTTTCTGATGACTTGAAATCGTGACTCAAAAAGCACATCATTCATAGTACCTATTAATTCCACTATATAGGTTTTAAACATGAGCTTCATTCAGACGAATATGCCCACAGTTGTTTTTTTTTTTTTTTCACAGCAAATGAGGTATGGAAAATCCTAGTCAAGTGTCACCATGTATTTGATTTCAGGTAATAAGATTGTGAGCAATAACATTTTCCTGTGGAGTAAATGTCTAACTGAAACATCTTTATAATAGTGCTGAGCTTATTGCTGATTTGTTCTGTATAATTTTTAAGTGGAAAAAATCTGAGTGAAAACATTATTTCATTTTTTTAAATATCATGCATCAAACTATATGTTGCTATGTTTTTACATAGAGGACAGGCACAATTTTAAAGAACCACACTGTCAAAATGAGGATTTCTGGAGTAATTACTTTATACCCAGAATTTGTTTCTTTATCTGTGTTTGCCATTTTGGAAAAGAGGTTCAGTTTGTGTTTGCTTTTTGTTTTCCACAAAGTTTGGTTTCCAGGTGGCCTGATGCAAAAAGGTTGGAAGTGTCTGAAAAAACATATTGGTTATTTATTAACTAATAATGGCTGGAGCCACTTTCACTTTGTTTGATGAGTCCCGTTTACTCCATGTAAACACAAAGAAACAGACTGTGGATATCCTGTACTAAAAGTTGTTTTTACATCTTCAAAGAATTGTCTAATTCCCTTGAAAGCGTGTGACCATTTGTCAATCACCAGTAGCATTCTTGGTAATCAGTTTGTCAGCTTTGTGTGGGTTACGTGCAGTATGTGCAGGTGTTTAAAAATGGACCTTAGTTATTTAGCTAATTCTGTTAATCTCACTGCCTGATGAAGTTAAATATTCATCAGTGGGGGAGTGCGAATTTTGCACTTTATGTAAATACCCGGAATCGTAAGCTGAGCTAAAAATATCTGCAACATTACCAAAATCCACACCCCAGGGCTTGTGTGTGACCAATATAGCCCAGGCAGAGGCTTTCACGCTGTGCTGTGGATACTAAGTATATCACCTTTTTGTCAGTGGGCCTGGCCAGGCATGCTTTAAATAGCTGACAAGGGCTATATCGAACTTGTGACATTATGTAAGATCATAGAGTGGTGGCTGGATGCACATCGGGTCTCTTTCCCCTCAACCAGCCTGAGGCCTAACCTGCAGCTCTCAACTGCCTCTGTGTCTCCCACAGTACATCCAGTTTATTCTTCCTTTCCTTGTCAATGTTTCGTCACATAAAACCATGCTATTTGAAATCTAATTCTCTTTGTCTTGTCTGTCTCTTGCTCGCACTGCTCAAGGCCAGATGCAGGGAAATGGGGCGCCTGGTGGTTGTCAAAGGGAATCCTATTCTTGGAAAGTCCTGAGTCACTCCTGCTCCTGCAATCATGCTCTGAGGAGGAAAGTAGAGGAGAGTATAGACAGACGTGTGTAGGAAGGGCATGCTGCTTACTCTGCATTAAAGACCTCTTGAAATTGACATAATCTTCCATATCACATACTTCCTGTGTAAACACAGCAAGTTATGCTGAAAGTCTTATAGAAAGTGAGATCTGTGCTACTGTTTCTTTAGTATCTATTTATTCCACTAAACAGGCCTGGCAAGTTCAAATATGTAATTCAAATTAAAGTAACCATTCAGAATTATAGCATCAGCCAGATTTCTGAACATGCTGCAAGTTGATTTGTTAGCAGATTTGTAAGAATATGGACCAGAGTCCCAAAAGATGAGAATAGCAATTGCCTTTTAGCTAACAGTGTAGAAATTAATATTGTGCCAGTGCAGTTCTGCACCTGGTGGGTTAATTGAGCACTTTAAAAAATTTAATTGACATGATATGTCCATATAGAGTGTTATAAGGTAATGAACACATGGCAGCTCACATTAATTTTCTTAAATCAACATTTACTTTGACAAAATGACAAGATGTATTTTTACATTGCACCCACATCCTCGGTTATTGAAAGTACATTAATAGCACTGGTTGTAAGCATCATAGTTACTGCAGCTGGTTAATATGACACTTGCAAACAAATAAACAGCTCAAGACTCTTTTACATACTAGCATCACTGGTTCCTAATAATAAGGCCTATTTCTACAAGCATTTCTTGGTGAGTGATGGCCTAAAGGTTAATCATTAAACTGATGAACACACACAGAAAGTGCAAACACATTTTGTCCTGAGCTTGGAAAACACCGGCAGCCAGATCACTGAACAATAGCTTCACTGCAAATCTCAAAAGAGCTTCACAGAAAACACATCGAGAGCCTCGCAGCCAGGATGGCATATGTGACATTTGGGGAAAATAAGCTCCAAAATTTGAAATAAAATTTATTTAATTTACCTTGAACAGAAAGGACACTACTGGAATCAGAGCCAAAATCAAAGTTTGCAACACAGTAGAACTGTAAGTATTTCACCAAAATCTTAAAGTCAGAGTTGCTTCAATCTTCCGCTATTGGTTCTGTGACGATAAGTGAGACATTAAGATGAATTAAAGTAGGTTATGAGTTAGGAGTTTTACTACATTTGTATGCTGCTGAGGTTTTTTTTTTCTTGCCGTTTATTTTCTTACTCATTTTCAAATTTCCTTAGCTCATTCTTGTAAAACAAATAGTCTAATGTCATACTGCTGGAATTGGCTGGATTGGGAGGTTTAGCTTGGCGAGGGATAACTGTGATCCAGTGTAACTACGCCACACATGATTAGGTGTAATCTCCAGGCATGGGCAACACAGCTGTTGCAGTTAGCCTCCAATAAGACAGATAGAGACCTAGTAGCACTTGGAGACCTCGCACCCAGAGGTGGCCTGGCTTATTCTGGTCTGTATTATACCCACAGAAAGCTCTGTTAGCCTTCAGATCACAATGCAGGTTTTGCAGCTGCTGACCTCTTATGACACAAAGGTGGACAGCAGAGGGTGGTTGGGCCAGTCTCCCACCGCCTGTCACATGTGTCTACAGCACACCGGGAGGATGGCTGATAACACGATGAGTGCTGGTATCAGGGCTGTTCACACTCGTCCAAATCCCAGATTAAAAGGCCTCCACCCCCTTCCTCGCTCGGCCGCGCACTCTCTCACTCTTTCTCTCTCTCTTGCTCTGTGTCTCAAAACTCCTGCTAAGCACTCCATTCATTTCTGTCATTCCTCTCGCTGTCTCTGTCTCACTCTATTTAACCCAGTAACACTTTTCCAAGCACCCTCCACCCTCCCTCTTTCGTCTCTATATCTCCCTCACCCTCCCACCCTCCCTTGTGTAATAGTGCCCAGTGCTGGATTACTAAGCTCTGAGGCTGCTGAAGCAAGGGGCTGTGGCAGGCTTCGACCAGAATGGTGAGGTAGGACAGAAACAATCCCATTCAACTTTATTTAGCGATTGCTTTTGGACATAACTCACATGTACTTTATTGTTCCAGTGAATAATGCCTTTAATTCTGTGGTAGATTGCTTAATTTAATGCACAGAGTCCAGTGGTGGAGAAGAACAAGTGCACTTGGGAGAACATGTAGAGAACTGACTATGCAGAAGTGTGCATGCCTAAGTATAATACTTCTCTTATTTGCACTGATGTGTGTTGCGGTAAAGGTGGGAGTTTCAGGAGGTTGGGTTACAAAGGGGTAGGAGTACGCACTACTTTAGAGTTTGCTGTTGAGTTGTGGACCGAAACACTCAGGAGAAGGTGCCCCCCCTGCCTTCAACTGTCTGTGAAGCTGACACGGTGAAAAGTAGGTGCTGTTCTGAGAAGCAGTCTGGTGTTGGCTTCTGGTTTCAGCTCATCTCCATTGTTTTGAGAACATGACAAGCGACAGCAGTGCTGTGAGGGAGGATTAGGTATGGATTAGTGACATAAGGCATTTTTGCCCCACTGTTATTATTTTTCCATATGAATCTGTGTAGGATTTTAAAAACAATACCATAAATAATCCGTCTGACATCAGTGACCTGTGAATGGTTCCTCAGTGCTGTAATCTCAATGTGGTGGCCTGTGTGAGGCTTGCTGTAAGAAAAGGGATGTGGCAAGTATCAAAAATATAAGGGAGAAGAAGTAAATGATTGAAGTGGTGTCTATAACCTAAAATATACTGTTGCAGAGGCTTTGGTATTGGCATATATGTTGGCTCATAAGTACCAAAACCCAAGTAATGATGTTATTATTTAGTTCATTAACCTGACACCAACTCCTAGTGATTTTTAAAGGTTTTACTTCAGGTGTACAACTCTTAATTATTAAACACAAATTTAAGGGATCCTCATCAAAAATGTTTGTGCATTTAATCTTCCAAATATCAGTATTATTTTTGCTTTAAATTACAGACAGATATTGGTAGAGTGAATTATTTATTTATTTATTTTAATTTCTCAATTTAAGTGATAATTTTCCATATTTAGACTTTATTCTCATAGTGGTTACACAGCATTTAACATTTTGAAGTTTTTGTCTTCATGCATGTAGTTTCTTCTGTCAGTTTGCTTTTAGTATTATAGATGATGCATTTATCGCTCTCTCAGTGCATTCAAATAATATCCTGTTTGTCTTCACATGGTCAGTCCCAAGCTCAACCATACATCCTCCTGTGCAGACTTCTGGAGATATTTCTAATGTCACAGGGAGTGCATTCTCCATGTCCCTCCCTACTGTTATGTGCTTACAATGAATCCCCTTATAATCAGTTACAGTTTTTGTAAATTCCTCCTATAATCTGCTCCCTTGCATCCTGCAATGAGAGAAAGTGCGTTAGGTCAGTTTTGTCTCCCAGTGACGTGAACCTTGGGTCAGTTGTCTTGTGTGGTGTGGTTGAGATGGCGCAGGGCTCTGCTTCTCTTGCTTTCATTTGGCAAGACTGTCTGGACTGATATTTTTATTTAGATTTTAATATTTTATTGAAAACTGGATGTTTATTACTCCTATGGTTCACCTCTAACAGAATGGATCTGTGATGACCTCAGAGATCTAGTGCCCTGTATAGGCTAGATTTAATTGTGGTCTAACTGTATCATTGCCTCCTCTACAAACACTAGGACACATTTAATATCATTACAAATTCTCCTGTGGTATAGCTTTCTCTCTATACCTGCCTTTCACTCTTATCATAGTCAAAACAGTCATCTCCAAAAATGCAGATCTCACATTTATGTTTACCCCCTAGAAGTGCAGTTACATTTAACAGGAAGAGAGCGAGGCCAAGATAGCAACAGCAGTTGTGTTTATATTTTTGTTGGTTTTTTGAGATATTGTAAGAGAGAATTAAGTTCCTTTCATAATAAGAAAAGATTTGGACTGTTTCACCAGCAGAGCAGTATTCTCTCTTCTGATCTGCTGAGCTGACACATGAGTCTTATTTTTATCTTGCTGTCATGAGTTTGTCATACAGTGTACAGAAACAGCTAAATGCTTGCCCACTGTTAAAGCTTTCAGATATTATCTTCCCAGCATGATCTTCATGAAGGCACTCTTGTGTCACCCCCTGCCTGGTCTTTGCTGGGTTATATTAATCAATAATGAGCCTTTGTAATGTGCGATGGTGGTGAAACTCTAAAATTTAGGATGTGAAATGCATGATTTTCCATGACTCATTTGGTCTATATGTCAGTATCAAAAAAAAAATCTATTTTCCCATTCTTGTTGAGTCATTAGCATTTCTATGTAACACTTATTTTTCTAATTCCCCTGCTCATTACAATAAATGAATATATACATAAATCAGACTGACGCAAATATGTATAATACTCACTTTGAAATCTGTTTAGGCAAATTCTTTTAAATTGCATATCATTCTGTATTTAGGCCTGTTCCTGTACCTGTTTAATTTACTAATCACTTCATGTCTCATTGCTGTTAAACATGTGTTACCAGCCAAAGTGTTAAAACAGTTAAACATACACAACTGATCTTGATCAGTTTTCTGCTCTGGCAGGTGCATCCCCCGGTGGTTGCCTGATTACTCCTTTTGATATAGATTATAAAATAACAGCTCAAACATGTTTATATATGAAATCCCATTGTAATATCTAGAGGCAGCATTGATGGTTGCATACAGTTCCAGCTGCTTATCAACTGCGAGCTGATATTTTTATAAAAAATTGCACATGGATTACACAGTGGTTCATGCACTTTTAGCAGCCAATTTCTCTTAAGTAATTATATGGAGCCTTCCTTTACAAAATATACAAGCCTGTGTCCCTGTCTTGACACACACATGGGGCCTGGATGGATAATGGTGCTCTGGATTAGCCAGCAATGCCACACAGTAGTTGGAGAGGTTTAACCCAGTGATCCCTGCTTAAACATGAGCTCTAAATCCACGCAGCTGACATACAGCTATTCACTGTGACATTGCTATTATACATACCTGCTGCTTCTTTGTGATTAATATTGATCCTCATACATTAAACACAATTTTTACTCAACACTCTAGCTCCAGTTTGTCTTGTGACTGTTTGCAAATAATGAATGTCAAATGGGTGGGATAAGTTTGAGTGTTGGTAGGAGTCCACAACCCAGATAATCTGTTAGCATACCTGAGAAGTGGATGGGATAAATATTTGCCTGTACTGTTTTGCAACAGAGGAAGTAACATATAATTATTAGCTTTGGCTTTGCAGTACTATAAACCTGTGTATATTCTTCCGTTTTAAACAGGTGTATATATCAGTAATTCAAGTAATAAATGTGTTCCCTTGTTATATTTTATTGAAATGAAGTACACTAATCTGATTCAACAACTGTAAAACAAGCAGCAGTCATATCTGTTGTTTTACTTGTTTGCATTTTATATGTGCTATCTTAAAAACTAGTGGTGGACTTTTTGATCTTTCTAAGGGTTAGGATGTATAAAAGGGCTAGAGTTCCCATACTGTTTCCCAAATATGAATGGGATCATAATTGAAGCTGTCAGCCCATGAACCGACAAAACAGCTGTTTGATTACAAAGGCAGTTTAACACAGTACAAAGCCAAAAGCAGCGCTGAAGCTATATCATGGGCCTTCATGGTCTACTACACTGCAAAACTGAAATTTCTGACAACTAAAATTGACGCAAGCATTTGTGCCATTTTTATTGCTAGATTATGATTCACAGTATTAAATGCCAGATTGGTAAAACTGAAATAAATGAATGGAATAATCTTTAACCAAAGAAATTGTGTGTGTGTTTTGAACTCTATTCTGGCCTGTTTTGTTTCAATAGGAGAGAAGCTGGTGGACAAGACACAGCAATACATTCCAACACACACCACAGACACATCGGCCTTTTTCGTGTTTAACAAGCCACCTTTTTTTTTTCTTTTTCTTAAATTCAAATCTTAGGTGGTTTCACCCCAACATCACTGGAATCGAGGCAGAGCAACTCCTGTTGACCCGGGGTGTCCACGGCAGTTTCCTGGCCCGGCCCAGCAAGAGCAATCCAGGGGATTTCACCCTCTCTGTCAGGTAACTCCTCTCCTGCGCTCCCTGACTTCCCCGTATTGTTTTTGTTGATCACCATCAGCCATTTCTTTGCCTCTCTGTTCTCAGTAGTTTAAAGTTCAGTTGTGAGAACAAGCAAAGCTCTAGTGCTGTCATGCTGATAGGCTGGAGGGAATGCAGTCCTCTCTGGAAAATGATCACCATTAGTTACATTTTAGGTATCGTGATTTTTAAAGTGAGTCTGTGTGAATCTCGATGCATTACATTATGTACAAACAAACTCCAGAGTGATTTATTAAGGTGGAAAGTTCACCATTCAAGAGTGAGGAAGCCTTTTAAGTCTCTGAAATTCCTACCTTTGGGGCAATGGGTGATATAATATAGTGTTGGGTTGATTAGATCAGAATCAGAAGTTGTTTTGTCTGAGTGTTTCTAGGAACATGTTAGATAACTCAGATTGAAGTACAATTTAACAACATTAGACACAAATTGGCTAGAAAATCCTAATTTAGGTTGTAGCACTGATGAGTCGGATGAGCACAGCCAAGTGTAATACCCTGTGGAAACTGTCATTCATGCCTCAAAACATGTTTCCCTTAATTTCTTTAATTGAGGGTCATGTCATGTTGCAGAGAATGTGAAATTTCTGGACTGAGCACTACATGCTGCGATGATTGCAAAGAGCAGGAAATGAGCTGAAATGGAAGGAGAGAACGTTTTGCAGAATGGCTCTTCCTTGCAATGGAAGCTTTTAAGAGATACATCAGTTGGCCAAATGCCTGGAAGAAAGCCCAACACATTTGTTACGACGTGACTGTAGCTGTAGCTGGCATGGCAGTGTAGGCAGGGAGAGGCTGTGTGTACGAATATGTGTGTGGATGTCTGTAAGAGATAAGAGTAAAACAAATGGAGACAGAAAGGAGAAAGTAAATTAGATACTGTAGGAAGAGAAGCACCATCTTTTAAATAATGTTTAAGAGCAAGAGACCTGTTAAGACTTTGACCTTTACTTCCTGTGGTGTGTGGTTTGTGTGTGTGGCTATGTATTTCTATATTTGTGGGGAACCAAAACCAGGAGTCCATTAACATTAAGGGGGGTTGCTTTCCTTGAGGGGACTGGCATCTGGTCCCCATGATGTAATTCATTACATTATGGCTTGATGACTTAGTAAGGGTTAGGGTGAGGCTCAGGGTTAGGTAAGTAGTAGTTTTGGTTAAGGTTAGGGTAAGTCTCCTGGAAAGTAATGTATGTCAATGTGGTCCCCAGAAGTGACAAAAACATTTCAGTTTTTTGTGGTGCAGACTGTTGTCTAACATACACACCACAGGAAAAGGTGTGAGGGTGGGTTGTAGCCACCATTTGTGGCCTCGACAAGCCTGTATGCACATACTGAGGTCAAGTGGCTAGAGTGCAGAGCCTTCACGAGCAGGTAGTGAGGCAAAAGAGAGTTTATATTAAAATGAGACTACTGTATGTAACTTTTGGAAAAAGAAACAGTCTCTCTTGCACATGAAAAATTGAATCCATAAGCAATAAAATGTACTATTGCTAATTCAGTCCATTCAGTGATTTGGCTAATACAGCATTACTTGGTTTGTGACGCATGGGTGTGGCATGATGGAGTAGTGGTTAGCACTGCAGCCTTACAGCAAGAGGTTCTGGATTTAATGCCCGTTATTTGTTTAGTTTTACAAGTCTTACTAGTGAAGAAGATGATAGGTAATCTTGCTTTTTTTTTTTTTTTTTTTTTTTTTTTTTAGATGATTGTTTATAATATTACAAAAACACTGTATAATCATATTTCACTAACTTTTTCAAACTTAAAATTCAAATAGTTTTACCTTTTTATATTTACAGAAACTTTTTTTGTAGAACATAATGGAATTTATTGACAATAATTGCTATATCTTTTTTTTTTTTACAGTTCACTTGCACATGCACACACATTCACCCTGTTTTATCAGAACAGAAGAGTCTAATTAGTTAGTCATTAAGCAGATTTCATCTTACCAAGGCCATTATTAGCAGGACAGCCACTGTGAAAGTGCAGATTGTAATGGACACTGAGGGACTCTGTTGTCCCCCTTTTTGTCTTGCTTATCTCCCTCTATGTGCCTCTCCATTTCTTATCTTCACCACCCCTCTCCTCTGGTCTGTGAGGTGAACAGAAAAAGGAGAGGTCAGACTGAGTTGCTGCTCAAAAACATATGAAGTCTGACATGCTAATGAGGTCTTTTTGAGGCGTTTGAAAATGTAATCAATTCAGAGTTTCATAAAAGTCAAAAGAGTAAGTATGAAGTTGCAAAACTTTGACCATAAAGTTCTGGTCAAGTTTTCTCCAACATTTTTCATGCTCTTTATACACTCCAAGCATCCTAAAGAAGAATTTTAAGGGGCAATCTTAAGAGAGAATTTTGTAGGGCAAATTACCACAGAGAGCATACACAGAGAGGATTTTCTCCCAGCCGCTGTATTATATAATGCTAGTCAAGATTTACTCACATATGTTTCCACCACAGCCAGGCTATATACTGTATACTGTAGGTTTACATATTATTGTGGATGTCAAGTCACAATCGGTAAATCACGACTGTATTTTAAACAACATTAGTCTTCATTTCTGTTTCAGTAGTTTCTGTACTTGTGCTGAAAGTCAGCATTGCGTTCTGACATCCAAGCCCTGTAATATTTGTTTCAAGTCATCCATTGTAGAAGTAATTTTTATCCTTATACTTAACTTTAAGCACAGTCTTTGATCTATGATATCTTCTACTGCTTATGAATAAAAGATTTACCAGAATTTTCAGACACCACTGATCTTAGACTGCCCAGCCTTCTGAAGTGAACATACTGTTGCTCAGGAAACATAGGATGTACGTAGTTAAAAAACATGTCTGCTTTTTTTCCCAGATGATGCATTTGCTGTGGTTTTTCCATGACCTCAGGACAAGCTCTTGAGATACCCATACACAATGACCTGACATCACATCTGAAATTTGCAGTGAGATTTAAGCATGCCTCCTTTGGGACCTAGGCTATAAAGCTGTGCAGCTCTCTGTAGAGTTGCAAAAAAATGAAATTGAAATAGAGGCCAAAACTTTATCGACCTCAATTTGATAAGTGGACTGGAAGCGGTTAAAGGGATTTCTCACTGGTATTCGGGTGCATTGAGTGAAAAATATTGCTTCAGGGCAAAACAAGCAATAATTTATCTAACCTAGGCTTTGCACATACATATTAATGTGCATTTCTGAGAAATATATTTTCCAGTTCTCTGTTTGTGCACTTCATTTAGTTTAGTCATACAAATCTAAATACTTTTATTACTAAAACTCACTTTTTTTTTTTTTTAACATACATTGCTCTTGCTAGAGTATTAAAGAAATGTGATCCATTTACTTTTAAAGCTTCAGAGGAATGCCAATGCTCTATCAAGACAAGGATGCATTATGAAGGATTTTGTGACAATGTACATTTGTGCTTCTCTTCATTTGGTCCGATCAATGCAAATTGTTTCACAGGATAAATGAGGACAAACGTGTCTTTCTAGCTATTGCATTTTTGTGTTTTTCTGTTCATATTTACATTTTGATTTGGGTTATTGTGACATGAACTTTGGATAAAAAAAATTACATATCCTGCTTTTATGTGATCATGTGTAAAAAAAAAAAACAAAACAAAACAGTGAAGCTGAGATGAAACAAGTTGCTGTTATCAGTAAATCCAATTAATTATGGACAGAATTTCTGGAAGATTAAGCAGTCTATTTACAGACAAACACTTGCAGCTGAAATAATAATACAGAATGTTAGTGAGAACACAATTTGAAAATGAAGAACTACGGTTAGTGAGGAGGAACAACTTTGTTCTTCCCATAAAAGTGTTTTACTGTAATTGCATGCTACGTCCTGTACTGTTAAAGGTCCGGTGACCCAAATGTTTTAATAAAGTGAGGAGTTGTAGACAATGCATGGGAGTCATTTCACAGTAAATGTCAAACATTTTATGACTGCAAAGATTTACTCAC
Source organism: Mastacembelus armatus (assembly GCF_900324485.2). Lineage (NCBI taxonomy): Eukaryota > Metazoa > Chordata > Actinopteri > Synbranchiformes > Mastacembelidae > Mastacembelus > Mastacembelus armatus. The sequence continues at coordinate 22,659,866 of NC_046639.1, read as the reverse complement.
TTTTTAAAAAGGATTGTAAACTACACATGATCAGAAGGCAGTACAGTAGTGATCCATGTCAATGTTTCAGTGAGTTTAATGCATTATAAACCCATTATTTGCTTGTATGCATAGTTAAAAGGAAGTTGATACGCACAACTTTGCATATGTGCACCATGGGTCTGGATAGGTTTTTTGTTTGTTAGAGAATAATTACTTATTCCTTTTGGTGCTTCACAATCAGTATAGAACCACTACTTAGACAAAACCCTTTTCTTCTATGTTTAGCCACAAAGAAATACTGTTTGTGAATGAATTCATTTTTGGCTGTACCTAATGTATGTTAAAATATTGGAAAGTAGTCAGAAAAAAAATCTGTCACATTTACACATGCACATGCATCCATTCTGTCACTGCGAATATTGTACCTACTTTAGAGATGAGGCTGTTCTGTAGCTAGTAAAGTGTTTAGAAAGATGACTTTGCAAATAGACCTACCTAATAACTTATGCTGCATTTCAAAATAATTTACTCACTAATCACTAAACGAGCAGTGAAATGTGCTATGATGGGAGAACTCTAATTTTATCTATGATTCTTAATTTTCCTCAGAAAACATGAATAAAAACAGTGTCATTTTAGGTATTGTCATGTATTAGAACAGAGAGCAGAGATGACGCTGACCTTGCCTCCATGTATTCTTACTGTAACGAAGACTGCCATATTGTAACAAATCCATAAAGATTCTTGAAGTCTGAGAGGAGCAGAGCAGGGAAGTGAATCAAAATCTAATAGGATGTGTTTGGGTCGTTCCAGAGTTAATGGTGTAAAACTGAGAGAAAAGGGGGCTTTGGCCTGGGAGTTGAGGGGCCTTTAACAATGCCAGAGACCTGTGGCACTCTGCCAGTAGCCACTAATAGAGCCATAAAGCAATTACAGAGAAAGAGGGATGGAGGCAGAGAGATGGATTATGGGACAGATAAATGCAAGAATGGTGGAAAGGATTTACAGTATATTGAGTGTAAGAATGGAAAGAAATAAATATGAATGTGAAATTCACAAAGACAATAGAAAAGTAATGGAGGGAAAGAAGATTTTGTATTTGATATTTGTGCAGTTTGATATGACAATCAGCTGCTAATCAGTTTGTGGAGTGAGACAGTTACAGATCAGATGAGATACTGCTGGCTGCCTGGATATCCTCCACTGTGATCCCTAAAAGGCTGTATGTGTGTGTCATCATACTTATGTTTATGTGATGTTTTATTTTATCTCTGCTGAAACGGGTAGGAGAGAGTTGCTGGAGATGAAAAACTTTTAGGAGCTGAACTTTTGAGTCTCATCTCACACTTCCCTTGCTGCCAGGCAGATGTATGTGTGCATCAGTGTACAGGATGTTGAAATTCATGTGCACATATTCGAACCAGCCAGAGGACTTTGAATATGCAAAGTGGTACCAAATGCTTTCTGGCTTATCGGTCTTTGAGCTTGGCAGCTGCATGCATTTTGGTTCTATTTTGCAATCCTGATACAGCCTTCCTCCAAATACAATAGATATAAAAACTACACATTATTAAAAAGGGAGGGTCTCCTGTGAGAAGATATGTCTTGTTTATAGTCAAAGTGAATAATATTCGCTGTGCAATGAAATGGTTCAGAATTTGTTAAATCACTTTCCTGTAGTAGCTTGTGGCTTATTTTATCATTTCAGTGTAATTTAAAGTTGCTTATGTAGTTATGTTATTTATACTTCACAAAAAACGCTTCAGTATTGCAGAGATATGAACACATACGGACAGAATAAGGTTGATTAGGGCATAATAACAGAAGCCAAATGAAATATGCCACCACATCGGCAGGTTTTTTAAACATGTTTTTAAGAAAGTTGTGTTCATCATCTTAACATTGGGGCAGGTGGATGTTGAACACGCATGGTTTTGTTTGTGTGAGCGTATACTGTAAGAATGTGTGTGGGTGGTTGTTTGTGTCGTGTGTGTGTAAGTTCAGTGTTTTAAATATCCACAGGGTGTAAAGAAACGAGGAAAACGCAGACAGAAAAAAGCTGTTTCTTTAGAATGAGTTCACCTCTGTTTACATGCATTATAACTACTTGAATGACTGAAATCCCACTGGTTTTTCCTGTTCAGGCGTAATGATGAGGTGACCCACATTAAGATCCAGAACTCAGGCGACTACTATGACCTGTATGGAGGTGAAAAATTTGCCACGCTGGCTGAGCTGGTGCAGTATTACACCGAACAACAGGATCTTCTACGCGAGAGGAATGGCCATGTCATCGAGCTCAAGTACCCACTCAACTGCAAGGACCCCACCTCTGAGAGGTACTGTTAAACTCGCACACTTAACACCAACTCCATAAACTCCTACTGTCAAGAATTCTCCCTGACCACATGATGTCAGACTGCAGCAGTTCATCCTGCCATAAGAAACTACAATCTGATAACCACCGGATAAACAATATTAGTTTAGTCCTAATTTCAGTGTACTTATTAGATGCTGCTTTGGGCTAAATGCTCATTTTAAGGGCATTTTCATAATGCGTAGGACACAAAACTTTGGACCAAAATATGAAATATTATTTGGTAATTAAGGCATGAAACTTACTACCTTTAGTATGCTTTGATGAGTTCATTTTAAAGTAGCCTCATGATGCATCTCCAGTATGATTAACTTACAGTTACAGTAAAAGACTGTAGGGAAAAGCCCTAATGTCAGATAAATGCATGGCTTGAAATGTTACAATAATTATTTTATTTTAAACAGTGAATAATATAGTATATACAAATAACTTATAAATAGAGGAGCAAGTCATTAGCCAGCTCTCTTTTGTGTCTTGAATGGAACATTTTTTTAGCTAGCACCTTGGAGCTGGATCATATGAAAGAAATTAACATCACAATATTAACGACACTGACACATATACAGTATATGGAATATCGTATCTAAAATTATCAAGGTTTATGTTTACCACAGTAAACATTTCTCTGTTGCAATGAAAATATTTGAAGCACTTGAAAGGTGAATGTCTTTCTAGCTCTTAAGTTTTTAACTGTTAAACGCTTCACTATATTCACATATTGTTTATCTGTGTCATCAGTGCTTGAGTGTTGATGAACAGTGAGAATGAACCAAAACAATGAAGCTGTGCACCTGTGGAAAAAAACAAAACAAAAAGCAAACAAAAAAAAAGAAAAATATCATCCACTCTGCAGATTCTGCAGTTTTTTTGTTTTTTTTTGGTCACAGCATAACACAGTCACCCACACATTAAATTCAGATGCACTGGCATATTACCAGATGTATCTTCGAACAAACTAAGTGCGTGGTGCTGCTATTTTTGTTTATGCTCACTAAATATCTGCACATTAACCTTCTTCTATATGCGGGTTGGACACATATATGGCACACTTCATCCCACCTACACACACACACACGTCATTTAAAACAGAAGACAGCTGGTGTGTTAAGACCAAGAATCCATGCATACACTCATGCAAATACAGGATGCATTTTAGAAAAATACATTTATACCATACCATTATTTGTTTAAAAAAAAAAAAAAAAAAATCATCACTTGTTTGCTATCAACCCCAAATGAGCCAGTTATGTATATTCACTTTCTCTATACATCTATACTTTGCAGTGTATATATCTTAGTTTCTATTTAGATTAAGAACAACCTGTGATCTATGGTTTTGGTTTATCTAGTGTTTCCATGCAACATATGTCTCGTACACGCCTCCTACACGTTCATGCTCACCACACAGGAAAACGACAGACATGCAAGTTTTTGATCAGCAGTATGTCTGCAGCAATATAAGAGACACTCATTCGTAAGTGGGTTGCACATATACGTATAGTCATTAACTTGAACCCTAGAGCTGCAATTTTTTTTATTTATTTATTTATTTATTATTTTTATTTTATTTATTTATTTATTTATTTTTTTTGAGCTTGAGCTAGAGGCATAATGCTAGTGCCCATCCTTGTTTTGGTCAAGTATCTGTCTCAATTCTTCTCACATGCCTAGATAATTCATCTACATTGCAACCACAGCTGCCTGAGGCTAAGATTCTTGAGCTCCACAGAAGCTGGAGAAGCAGTTTGCACAGCATCTGAAATAATGAACAATGATGTTCACTGTTTTTAAAAGTCTTGCCAGGTGCATTTTTATATATAGTACAGTTTATGGTTCTTAACATGTTCAAATTATTTGTTAATTTTCATTGTCAGGAATTGCCACAAATCAGGAATGCAATGCTGATTAGGCATTCATGTTGTCAGTTTAATGAATGTTGTTCCTTGGTTATGATGTAGATATATCATAGTGTTTTGTCTCACATGTCTCCAGGTGGTACCATGGGCACCTCTCTGGACGAGATGCAGAGAAACTGCTCACAGAAAAAGGCAAAGCTGGCAGTTTCCTTGTACGGGAGAGCCAGAGTAAACCTGGGGACTTTGTCCTCTCAGTTCTCACCAATGAGGAGAAACATGAGAATGTGGATCGCAAGACCAAGGTCACCCATGTTATGATACGCTACCAGGTGAGGTAACTCATTGTGGGCCCTTCAACATATCCTGAAACTTAAATTGGTATTGTCTAGCTGGATTAACACAGCCTGGAAAAAGCCTGGACTCTTGAATTTGTCTCTCAAACTACCACACCATATAATGTGTTGAAGTCATGTATTGTTGAGCAGGTCATAAATTGTAGCTAAACTATTTTTTTTTCTTTTTTTTTTTTTTGTCCAGCAGGAGGGGAAGTATGACGTGGGTGGAGGTGAGAGGTTTGATACATTGGCTGATCTGGTGGATCATTACAAGAAAAACCCAATGGTGGAAAAAAGTGGCATCGTTGTGCACCTCAAACAAGTATGGAAGTGACATTACACTCTTTTACGTGTCTTGAAGCCATGGTTGTGTATTTTCATACCTGTGCTTTTTAAATAATAACTGTTCTGACTGTAATTTACAACAGCCATTTAATGCCACAAGGATAAATGCAGCCAATATTGAGAACCGGGTACGAGAGCTCAACAAAGTAGCAGACAACTCAGAGAAGCCCAAACAAGGATTCTGGGAAGAATTTGAGGTATGTGGCCCTCAGAACTGTCAATACAAGAATTTCTTTCTTTTAATAATTTTAAAAAACTATGCTTACCATTGTGGGGTAGCCAGACAATATAAATGAATTCAGATATTCAACAGTTTTATTAAATGTGTCTTTAGGAAAGAACTAGCTGAGTATGTATAAGTTGTTTAAGACAAAATTGGGAAGGTTTTGTAATGTGAATTACAATTACTAATTACATTAGTTTTTTGAGTGTTGTCTTCCCAAGGATGGTGTATTTTCACCACTGGAAAGTGTATTAAGGATGGAATTGTCTTTAGATTACTGTTTTAGTGGTAAGTCTTAGATATCATATTAAGTTTTATTTTGTAGGTCATTTTTCCCTGTTGCCTTTATGTAGTCATCCATTTCATATCTGCTTGTGTAGGCTTACATCTATGTTCATTCCAGGGAGTTATCATTTTAATGTAACTGACAGGTTGCAAATATTAATAATTTGAATTGTTTCAAGGCATATGAGGCTAATTGTTGAATCAATACTAGATTTTTATTTCAATCAAATCTATCATTCAAAACTTCATTTGCACGTGTTTGTGTGAGCTAATGCATTTCAAAGTGCTTTGCAGATGACTGGCAAATTAATAATACAACAAAAAATGTGGGAATAAAAAAAACAAATAAAATGTAATACATGTAAAATATACCAAAGGGAATAACACAAATTAAAAAACAAATACAGTTAAACAAATAGTGTAAATAATGGCTGTAAAATATTCTAATCAAAAAAGCCTGGCCTGACTGCTGCAACAGCTCAGAGCATGAAAATGAAAGCTGCCTCACCAGAAGTTTTTGTACTGAACTTGGGAACAAATAAAAATCTCGTGCTTGAGGACATGCACTTTATGCATGTCAGACAGGCAGACTGGTGCAAGACCATGAAGAGCTTGAAAAACAAAAAAAATTAAAATCACTATGGAAACTGACAGTGTAATGATTTATGATTTTAAAACAGGTGCATTTTCTCTCCTGTTCCTGGTCAGCAGTCAGGCAGCAGCATTCTGAATCAATTGGAACTGATTTATAACATTTTTGGGTAGACCAGATAGGAGAGCAAGGATAAAGGATAAAAGGATTCAAGGATAAAAAGCAGATACTGTGGTATACCTCACATGAAAAAGATGACACTAAGTTGGTATGAGAACATTTTTTTTTTAACCTATCATTGCCTAGTTGTTGGATTATCTGATGCAATCTTTACTAAGATGGTATTCATTAATTTATATTACTCTATGTTCTGGGACAACATATGTGGGTCATCCAATGTGATAATACATAATATTGTATACCGCCACACCCAAGCTTACGTCATTAATTGTTTCCAGAAGGTGCAACATATGACAATTTCACGTAAGCCAGAGCGAATGAATAAATAAATGAACGTGTGATGCAGCATCTGCTCTGAGTGACGCCAAATGGAAAAATGCCGTAAGCAAACAAAACTTGGCGGTGGTGTATACGTACAGTATTTTCATTCCTCTTATTTCTGTACGTCAAATTGATCGGTGTTGTAAATATCCTCAAGTGTGATTTACTGTATAATGCATGACGTAAGTCTGATGCTGATGGAAGTAGAAATGGCGTAAGCTGGGTTATGACTGAATAAACAATTGGCATATGTTACCATATTATTTGTAAATTAACTAACGAGAACAGTGGCTTTGTATTTATGGCAAGCAACTGGTAACCCCTACTGTGTATATACATCACCTCAGAATTGGCAGTTGTGTTACAGTGAATATTCTTCTGTTTGGAAGCTCCTGGATCTCCTTCTTGTGAAAACATCTTATTTTCTTTTCATTCTCCCTTGTCATGTGTTGTAAACAATCAGGTACTTCAGCAGCAGGAGTGCAAACTGCTGTATCCCCGGAAAGAAGGGCAGAAGCCAGAAAACAAGAGTAAAAACAGATACAAGAATATCCTCCCCTGTGAGTCATGCAGCAACCTGCCATTTCCTGTCTCTCCAGCTTCCTGTGGAAACAATGACACAAATAGCCAATGTACAGGGCTCAGCAAAGTGTCAAGAATTAGTTTTGATAACTCTGGCTGTCATTTGACATGAGATTTAGAAAAAACATCTCTGGAAACTGTAGACATTTTGTACTGCATTAATGAGAGTTTCACTTTGTATTTTCAGTCGATACAACTCGTGTTGAAATCAGGGAGTCAGATCCAGATGTTTCTGGTTCAGACTACATCAATGCCAACTACATCAGAGTGAGTGTTCTCAGTAATAAACAATGTGTACCAACGTGTTTACCTTGAATTTACCAGTCAGTATGGAGGATACCTTTTAACAGGCTTTGTAAGCAGCACAGAACACTCTTAATTTTTTCTTTGTGTAAGTAGTTCATGTTATGTTATTGTATTATCTAGTCACACTGTCCAAATGTTTTATTCAATGTATAATTTTTTGTGCTGTACAGAGTATACATGAAGAAGGGCGCCATGTGGAGGAGGGTAAAGTCTTCATCGCCACCCAAGGTTGCCTACAGAATACAGTTATTGACTTCTGGAAGATGGTTTATCAGGAGAATACACACGTCATTGTAATGACTACGAAGGAGATGGAACGAGGACGGGTGAGCACTGTGTGGGGGAAGGGAGCGAGACGGCTGACAAGGATAGTATGACAGTTAAGCTGATTGGAAAGCTGCTTGAGATGAGCTGGTTCTTTAGATTGTCTAATACCCACCACCCCTCTTTGTTTTTCTCTTTGTAATTTAGAACAAATGTGTCTGTTATTGGCCAGACCTCCATGCCACTAAAGAGTTTGGAAAAGTACTAGTGAGGAACATTGACGAAAGGCCTGCACAAGACTACATCCTTAGGAAGCTGGAGGTGACCCGTCTGGACCGGGTAGGAAAGCTGTGTACTCAATCAGAGCTGACCCACTGACCTAGGTTCAGATTATCTAACACCTCATACACACTCACATAGGGGAGACAGTCCTCCATCACGTGCTTATGTGGGAGGATTTACTGCATGGTTTTAAAGAATAGAAGACCTAGATACAGAAAAAACAAAAAGCGAAGGTGCACACAGCCTTTTAAAAAGGTTTTTGCATAATGAATCCTGAAATAAACACCCTCCGATACTGCACACTGCACTGTTGTATAACACAAGTATGCAATTGTTTTAGCATCTAACTAAAAGCAAGTGAAAGCTTCTGCTTTGATCACAGAAGCCAGTCTGAAATTGACTCAGTAGGGGGGTGTTGAAAATGGTGTGTAACTTTTAGTGGTGTTGTAGCTAGAAAAGGGACAATGTAATGTATTACACATGGTTATCCAAAAACGTATATTCTGTTCACAACAAAGATTAGCTCAACTTTTCAACACACTGCCCCCAAGTGACGCTTCAGTCAAGTCTCTGTGGTTGTGTTGAATAGGAAAATCAGCCACTTATCCTATCACTTTTTGGTAATAAATCACAGTTTCATTCATTTAAGGTTATAGTTAATGTCTTGTGACTGCATGAGACTAAAGCTGACATATTCTGTATATTCAGATGCGCATAATGTAAACATTTTGTCTAATTGAAACATGACAATGATAGACTCAAGTCTGTGTTTTATGCTGTTCAGAGGAATGGTTCAGGGTTTTAGTATCTTCCATAATGGAAGCATTAGTTCCATATGAGGGATATTATTGCATAAAAGCATATTTCAGCATTCAGGGATATGTATTAATACTGATATAACTGGAGTTTTACTTAAATGCAGATATAAAAAAGGTGTGTATATATAACATATTAGCAAACTGTATACCTCCTTCACAGCGCAGCAGTTTGCAAAAGGAGGGATTTATGTACTGACTGACTTTGAAAAATATCTACTTGAATTGGCTAACCCAAATTTCTGAAGTATAATATTATATTTGGTTATATTTAATTCATTGTGTTCAATTTGAATGTAAATTTTGTTCTCATCTCTTAGTGTGATCATGCCTTTTAATGAACACTGTGGAGCCAGGATGTAGACAAAAGAGCTTCTGACCTGCTATGTTGAGCCATAGGCACATAAACAATAGGAATATTCCAATCCAAAAGTATTAAGGGAGAAAAAGCTCATCTTTTTTTGTGTGTGTATTTTTCTTACAGAAGGAGCCTGTGAGGCACATCTGGCACTATCAATACCTAAGCTGGCCAGATCATGGGGTTCCCAATGAGCCCGGTGGTGTCCTCTGGTTCCTAGAGGAGGTCAACCGCACCCAGAGTACCATTCCAGACACTGGACCCATAGTTGTCCACTGCAGGTACAACCTGTGGGGGGGTGGGGGAGTAGATCATCAATGTGTGAGCTGGAGAGAATAAGCAAGCTGACCTGCAAACAGAGTTCTTCACTTTATGGCTGCTAGCATTACTTTGAAACTGAAGATGTCCAAAATATCTGGTGAAAAAAATGACGGCATGGTTATTCTCTTGAGAGGCAAAACACAGTACTAGAAAAAATAACCCAGTTTTACTTAAGTTAGAACACACATATCCGGTATTGTAGTGTCTTCGGTGCAAGTTCATGTTCACATATACACACACACACACACACACACTGTCAAACATTGCAAGTTAATTCGTCTGGCTTGAGTTTTCTTGGGGATTTCCCAAGATTGAAATAGATACAATAGATTGATAGATGGTAGAAAATAGACACCTGAAACTTTGCTCACTAAGCATGAAATTATGAAGTATGGTTTCAGTCAGCCACTTGGGTGCGCTGTAATTAAGGTTCATAATTTTACCTTTGTGCTAGAAGTAGGTTTTGATTAAACTAGCATGAGCTAATCATACATAGTCAGTATAAACTAGCCAGCTTATCAGGAATTTTCTCTCATCCCATTAATACCCCAAGTTCAATGGTCCTTTGTCCTTTCCATGACATGATTATCAACAATACCTATCCCTTGACCTGTATTTACTTTAAATAACTCTTCGACAATGCCCTGCTTTAGGCCATTAACTATTACTTCATTCTTTTATTTACAGTGATGGATTATTTTGTGATGTTTCCATCACCACTAACTAAACAGATGAAACTTTTTGGAATAGCGCAGCCTGTTTTTGTTCTGCTGTTGTCAGGATATATTCCTGGTCTTGATTAAAATACCCCATTTAAAATTCTGAGTTTGGTAAATCACATTAATCTACATCTGTGGATTACAAGTACCGATTTATCTGTGTTGCAGATTTTGTTCATCACAGATTAATTCCTGCTAGAGTCATAGACCTTCTTTTTTATTTGATGTGTTGCAGTTTTCAAAAGTTTAAAGATGCATTTTAAGTCTAAAGCAGATATGTGACCGTCAAGCATGATGATGATAAATGCAGTAATAGATTTGTTCATTTTGTGTATTTCCATGTCTTTTGCCATACCCTGTCACCCAAAAATGGTGACAGATTGATTAAACACATTTAACACAGTTGGCTGCTGATAGAGAAAACCACTGAGTTTTCAGAGAAGACATAACGGCTTTTTAAATGTAACACAACAAATTCAAGTTGCCTTACTCCTTTTAGCTTGTTAAACCCTGCAATTCTTTCTTCAGTTTTTTAGCTACATGTGGTTTGACTTTAACTCTGATGTCAATACAGTGCAGGCATCGGCAGGACAGGCACCATAATTGTCATCGACATCCTCATAGATATTATTAACCGACAAGGTAAGCTACTGAAATGGCACACTGGACTTCATATTACTTGAAATCTTTGTATTGTACCTTGACTAAGTTGTGCTGTGTATATGTGTGTTGTAGGTCTGGATTGTGACATTGACATCCCAAAGACCATCCAGAGGGTACGGCAGCAGAGGTCCGGCATGGTGCAGACAGAGGCCCAGTATAAGTTTATCTACATGGCTGTGCAACAGTACATAGACACAGCTCAGAAGAGACTGGAGGAGGAGCAGGTACTCACACTACAAATCAAAATTTCAGACTGGCTTCCATTACAAAAAATACGTATAAATTATAAATATACAACACTTTTTGACACAGTAATGAAGAATTTAAAATGTGTGACCTCAGTTTGAAGGCCAGTGCTATGTGTTATGTTATGATCACTACAGCGCTGATGCAAACGGCAGTATAACGTCTACTTTCCAAACTGCTGTTCCACTGCTCACTGTGTGGATGCCATCTGGGACAGTTTAAAGTTTAATTCAGGGGTCTTGTCCTCTAAACTGAATCTGCCTGATTCATGTTGACACTTTGCAGAGGAATAAGATGAAGGAGAGGGAATATTCCAATATCAAATATCCCCAGATGACCAACTCAAGGTCCAAAACCAACATGACATCCTCGCGCTCTTCTTCTGTGTAAGTATGACACATGGTGGAGCCATGGGGGAAGTGAAAGTGATCAATATGATGAATAAACATCAGATTCAGATCCATATCAGAAAAATGGCTAAACAGTAAAAAATGTCTCCTGCTGTAGGGAGCAATAATATTACATTTTTGTATCCAGTTAGTGATAAGAAAGAAAAATAATAAATATATCTGGACTATATCATCCCTGTTGGTCCATCATGCTTTCATTCTTTGCCCTGTTTGCAAACAATTAAGGTGTTAAAAGGTTTTAATTAAAGTTGTTAATTTTCTTTGTCAATATTTTACATGTCATGCTAGGATGACAAATGATGATTCATCAAGTGTGTACGAGAACATAAACTTCAGAAGTCCTCAGACGTCTTTTAGCAGTAACACCAGGAGGTAAACCGTCAAGACCTCGACATCTGTCTGCCTCTTTGTAAGTATTTCATTTGAAATGAATGTGGATGTTAAAATAAGGATTTTATTGACTTTGTTAAAGATCTGCATTACAGTGGATTCAATAGACAGTGTGCTGGTATTACCTGTTGGATCCTGTTAGCCCTTAAGTGTAGAATTTGTTGGAAAAATCAAGCTATTATTTAGCTCTAAATGTAAGGTTTTCAAAAAGAATAACTCAATTTACCACTAATATCAGAACTCTTGTTTTTGTTAAAACTTTTCCACTGATGTAAGACAGTTAAGTTACTCTAGTGAGTTAAATTAACTTTCCCTGTGTAAGTAGAAGGGTAATGTTCTCTTATTTTCAAGTTTCAAATTATAGGGTGGCCTGGAGCAGCTGAGCTTCTTTAGAAGAAAACCTGAGCTCCCCTTAAAGCAACAAAAGATTCAATTTAGGTTCAAATTATAATCAACCTCCATTTTCATAGTCACATTCTTTTCGCTCTCATTGTGATTAATAGAGAACCCAGCAGGGTTAAAGGCAGTGAGTGATAACTTTGGTTTGGAGTTATCAGCATAAGACTGTGTGTGTGTGTGTGTGTGTGTGTGTGTGTCTCTGTGTCTCTGTGTCTCTCTCTTTGGTCTGTTTGACGAAGCCTGACTAGAACATGCAAACTCCACAAAGAAAGGCCCCAGTTTCGAATGGTGGTCAATCCTTCTTTGCTGTTTTATTTGCCTCTTCTTTTTTTTTTTTTTTTTTTTTTTTTTTTTTTTTTTAAATCTTCTTTGTGGCCTTTTAAATGTGTAAATAAGAATGTGATTCAATATTTCATTTGCCATGTTAGGTTTTCTTTTAGATGAATGTGGTGGGAAGTACGAGGCAAGTTTACCTAACAGACCATTTATCTGTTAGCTCTCTATTATAGTGACAGCTGACCACGTCTTTATCTGCGTTGGTATATGATCCTCAAGTAACAAACTGGGGTACAGAAAATGCCAGTGATGTGTGTAATATAATTTACTAACGGTGTTAACATTACATTGTTTGTTTAGTAGCAATAACAGATAATAATTACAGCCAAAAGCCTTTTAAACCTCACTAACTATAAGCCTTCTAGGCAGACTGCAGTAAGTTTTTCTGTTGATTGGTCTTTTTAACTACAAACACAAATGGTGATGCTAGTGGCATTACACTAATTAGCAACAATAATTCTGTTCTGTTCTTAACTCTCCCAGTAAGTCAAGGTTTCTGTATGTATTATCAACAACTGTATGGAAATCAGTCCTTATTGATTTTATTACTGACACCTTTTTTTTTTTTTTTTTTCCCCCCTGCAATCACAGGTCAAATTGTCTAATGTGATTAAGGATCAGCAATCACAGTGGTCCCCAGAGTAAAATGTCCCACTGATTATATAACTTTGTTTTAATATAAAGGGGACTCTTTATGAGAAATGCCTGTTTCTGTCAAATGTTATGTCTCAAATCTTTTTCTGGCTTTTTTTGTGTTCTGTTTTTTTGTTTTTTTTTTTTTTGTTTTTTTTAAAACATCACATGAAGAGCTTTTAATAAAGCTGTACAGGGTTTTGACTTTCTCAATCAGTTGTGATTGATTGAAGGCCCTTTCAGTCACTGAACAAAAAAATTTAAATTCCAAGCGCATGTACACACTCCTACTATATGTGCTCTATTTTTCCCTGTTGAGATAACCTTGTAGGTGTAGTGCATGTAGAGTAAATGCTGCTCTTAGGTCCGTATCATGAATTACATCAGATTCAAGTATCCATGATTCAAAGTGACACCGGCCATTAACTCCACTTGTCTGCATGTCTGTTCATGTCTACTTCAGTTTCAGCAGAGGTGTCGCTTTGTCAGCGCCTAAAAATCCCTTGGGGGAGGAGGGAGTGTGGTGCTCTGACTAAACCCTGCATCAGTGGACCCTGCCTGGGCTAAAAGCTGAGTCCTCTCCTGCTGCGATTCTGCTCTCTCTCTCTGTCTGGAGTTAAATCTCACCCTCCATGATGAGGAGGACTCTACAGCATAGCGCCTCTTCTCCCCCCAATTCTCCAGCGTCCAAAACCTCTCCTTGTCTTAACCAGCAAAAGTGCCTTGTCATAGGATGTTTCTAGAATCCTCCACAAACCTGCTGTTAAATCTCTACTGTTACTACTTTCCAGACCCAGGAAACCCCAAATGACATGAGGGAAAAAAAAAACACTTTGTCATTGTATTGATAGGTACGGGACGTGGAAACTGTCCTGGCCTGAAATGAACAGAACTGTATGGGACCCAAGAAGAGGCTAAAGCTAAGCTGTTTGTTCCCATGTTGCCAAGAAATCACTCTTTTTGCTCTGTCTTTTTTCTGTCTTTGCTGGCTGCCATTTAAAGACATTATCATTAATGTTGCTGTTGAGTGATAGTAAGGGCTGTCATATAACCTGCTATAGGAAGGGCAAGCAGTTTTAATTTTGTGTGTAAAAGTGAACCCTATTTATTTTACTTTTTGGTGATTAGACTGATTGTTAGTGTTGTGGTGAGAGCCTTGTATTTAATCTCAAGTCAGTTGTTCTGTTGCTGCAGAATTGGAAGACTTTTTATTTACTTTTTATTGTTACTGGGACAGGCACATTTGTCCTTTCTGTGATCTCAATTTGAGTACAAACTGGGTCCTGAAAGTTGCTTTTTTTTTTTTCTCCCCCCCCCTCTTTCTTTTAATCAGCTTCTTATTTTTTGCTGATGCTGATGATATCATGGTTGTGTAACATGCGAGTTGTCTGTTTTATGTATTTAAGGAGCATAATGAAGGAATAGATGCTTTTTAAACACAGATGTCTAAGCTGCATCCTGAGTATTGACCTTGATTTTGGTTACAGTAGTAATTTGAAGTCCAATGTTAGAGCAGAAACAGGGTGCAGAGCATTCCTGAATGGATTGTTGGAGTTGAGCTTTGGATGACCTCTGCCTCTCAGCTTCATTTGACTGGCTGTCCTTGTTAATCAGCAGGTCTGATGCGGTTCAACATCTGTCTGAGATCGTCACAAGGAGACAAGGGAAAGGGGGCGATTATAGTGGGCCAGATGGCCATCTGCCTGAGATTGAAGAATAGATTTGTCTCCAAAAAGTAATTTAGAAGATGGCCATAATCCAAGCTTGATGGTAGCGGGCCGAGTAAGCTGACGTCATTGATGTGATAAAGAAAGTGGTGGTGCTGCGGAGCACTGAGCCCTCTGCACTGTCTGACAGATTGTTTACTATTTTTAGCTTCTAGGATCAGCACCAAAATATCCTCCTGAAATTCAAGTGCATATAGTTGTTTCTGAAATTTGCCCTGGCTTGTTTAAAATGTAATGACTTAATGGTCCTGAACACCTGCCTCACAGTAGGACTTTGGCATGATAATGTGTGTCCAGTCTACCTTGTTTTTTTTTTTTTTTTTTATTGTAAGGCATCAGATAAACTATGGAGGAGGAGCTGGTGTTGTTGGTGGTTGTGCTTTGACGATTCCTTTCTCCACCAACTAACCAGGTCAAGGACATTTACAGATGGACCTTGTCTTGTTTTCCTTAGTCATAAATCAGACAGTATTTGTATCTTTTACTTGTGACTCTTTAAAAGACTTTATTTAAAATACAGCCAAGAATAATCGCAACGTATTGATGTAATAACATTCATGTATGGCACTGATGAAAACTGTAGGCATTGGACAGTTACTTGTTAAAGTAAGAATGTATCAAGCAGTTGCCGTATCTAGTCAGACAACCCAGTTGTCTTTTGAAAGCACTTATTCCTTTTGTTAAGGTTTCAGTATGTCAGTGGAAGTACCAGTCACAGTACATCAACAGAAACTCTCTCATCCGTTCATAAATATCCAGCAATTGTCAGCTTTGAACTTTTCCTGTTAAAATCTGTCTTCATGTATTTAATGGTTTATAATGGGATTCTTTGTGTGAATAAAAGCTATGTTTTTATAAAATGAATTGTATTGCTGCCCTGTGTCAGTAAAGGCCTACAGTATGTCTGAAATATGCTGCAACACGTGATGTACTTTAGCTGAATTTGAACACTGAGGAGGTTTGAATCCCTCAGATTTTCCCTTTTTTTTCCTTTTCCAGTCTGAACTGTGGTCTGTCTGATGAATGAGAAATAACTTGTGGTTTTCTTTCTGTTTGTTTTGCTTTGTGGATAATTTAGATCTTTTTGTATTTCACTTTGCCTCTCTGGGTCATATTGTTTATGATAAGGTGAAACTTCAATACTTGAAAGTGTGAAACTGCTGGATGTCCATTGGCTGTTGAATAATTTTTGGTAGTGCACTAGATTGTCTTTAGTTTCTTGTGTCAAATTGTATATTTCTAATTGATTGTTTTATTCATTCTTCTATTTTGTATTTTAGCTATTATTATTATTATCATTATCATCACCATCAATTCTGGTTTAATTTCTCTACTGAGAAGTAAACTCCGTGATGATCCATGGAGGTATGCAGTAGTAATGGTATTTTCTTTCTGCTTGCCCTCTTACATTTACTTGAACATGTTAGTATATTTTTGTTATGATTCCTTGTTCCTTTGTTGTTTGCAGAATGCCTGAAGTGAGTTGTGGTATACTGAGTGCCTCCTTATTGTTCAGTCGAGGCGCTTCCCCTTTTTTCTTCTTGCACTGGCTCTGCCTTTTTGCTGTATAGACTGCAACTGCTGATGCAAGGTGCCAGAAATGGCATCAAAGTGGTTTATTATCATATAGTTTAATAAAAATATATGATGGCAATATGTAAAGCTGCACATGATTTTTTTGCTTATTTCTCTTGTTCTGTCTGTGAGTCTGGAGTAAGCTGTTTTTTCTGTTTTGCCTTTGTCCTTGTCTTAGAGAAGCAACAGAGAACACAGGGCAGTGAGATATGAAGCTGTTTTGTGTTGGACCCTGCTGTGGCTCTGCATCTTACCCACTCCAGGTATACTGAATAGACTACATCTTGACCAGGAACATTCCTCAATAGGACCAGTTAACTAATTTAACTACTATTAAGATAACGTGGGAATCGTTTTTTTTTTTGTTTTTTTGTTTTTTTTAAAATCATTTTCACTGATAACGAAAGATCATTTCATAGCTAAAGAGAAAATGATTTTGACGTTAGTGCTGCTTGTTTTGTCTTTTTAACACTAGCTGTATTAACTGTTGAATAATATCAAACGTGCTCTCCACAAAAGTCAACCGGAGAGAAGAAAAAACAACAATAATAAATTAAATAACGCCATAGTAGGCTTCTAGACAATTTTATTATCTTACTGTTTATCATTATTTATTCAGGAAACCCTTTGAGTATTTCTTGACTTAAGCCTGCATTTGTTTAACTGCTATTACAAACAGAACTTCAACACGTTTATTATGGCCATTCCTAAGCAAGTCCTAGAATTTAACCGTCATCCATAACTGTTTCAGGCACTTGTCATGAGGGTGCTACTTGGAAAGTCCCACAGCCTAACTTCCGAGGATGTCATGTGCAAACAAATATTTCATTATTTCCCAGAAACAAAAACATGAACTCGGATATTACGTCACACAGAAACATGAACTCAGATATTCCTGTTAATCTCTTACTTTTTATTACAAATCTGTAAACAAAAACGTATCAAAACAAAAATCATAGCTGTAAAGGTCTGCAGTTTGCACATTGGCATTACATTCATTCTCTTTGGTGATAGTTTATCTACTATAAACTTTGTATTGTCTGTTGTTCTTTAATCAACCAGATATTTGCAAAGCAAAGTTTGTTACATGAATAAATGTAACAAACTTTACTGTTTGACTTGCATTAATTGGTAATCTGATATATAATTGCCTGATGAACTGCGGACACCTACAACAAAGTTCCTTGTTATGAGCTACTCTCCCAGGTGTCTGAATATGACAAATTCCATCAAGCAGTTGGACCAAATCCTCTCCAATTTTTAACTACAGGTGTTGATTAAAGTGCAAAATATGACGTCACCACCTTTCACTTTTGGATGTTTGTATCAGTATTTTACAGCCTGTGTGAACAGTTTAATAATGCTAGTAAGTTCTGTTGACAAGGATATAGTTCAGCTTTGTAGGGTTAAAACTGCTATGTGTGAAATTTGAATAGAATTTAAAAATGCTAAACGATTGAAGTGATCCTGATTGGCATTATAACACAAAACTGCATCTGCTGTTGCTTTCAGTTCTTCCATCTGAGTGGCCCATGATGGGGTCTGCTACATGACTGGTATTAAACAACCACTGGGCACCACTCAAGTCTGACATTGAAAAGAAATGGCATATAGCGGCTTTAACATTTTTAGTTGTGTTGAATGTTAAAAATCTGAGACGTCACAGCTGCTTGTAGCAATAACCAAGTGCACTGAAGGGCAATTATGAAAATTGAATAGAAAATTGTGAATCATTAATAATGTTCTGTTATATACATTATTATGTACTGTTACAGAATAGTCCAATTATTCATGAAGTTTACTGTCTTGGGCGAACAGTGAATGGGCTGAGAGTACTGGTGGTGGTAGTGGGGACAGGTGATCGGATACAGCGCATGTTTCCAGTGCTGAATACACACTGTAATGGCCACAGCATAACAACAAGAAGCAGCATTATGAGCACAGTGAAGAGCACTATCCTCTTCCAGTTTGACAGATGGTCCAGCATGCCAAAAGTCCGGGGACGTGTCTGAATCGGAGTTTCCACTGTCTTGCTGGCTCCAATGTCAATACAGATGCAGAAGGCTGTTGGGCTGTCAGGGGCACTCAGGTTGGCGTTGTGTCTTGAGCTTTTGTAGCACAGCTTCTCCCCCTCCAGCCACACCGGCTCCTCCTGCTGCTGGTGGCTGGGAAGCTTGCACAGGACCTCACGACTGGTGGCCAGGGCTGGGGGCCCTTCCTCGGGCAATGTGGTGGGGTGGCGGCAGAAGGGGCAGGAGAGGTGTGTGCTGCCACCATTGCCATCCTGGTCGCCCAGCGAGACTGCCATGAGGCGAGAGAGGCACTCCAGGCAGAAGGTGTGGGTGCATTCCAGCTGCTTAGGTGTTTTGAAGATATTGTCATAGGTGTTGTAGCAGATGGAGCACTCTGGCTGGCCGATAACTGACACCTTCTTTTGAGTCTCTCCAGTTGTGTCCTGGGGACCGACCTGCATGTGCCAGATCTGTGTAATCTGTTCCATCTTTATAAATGAGCCTTCTTTCTCCTTTGTCCAATCTACCTTGGACACTGCTGTTTTTCCTCTTCTTGGTTTTCTGGTTTATCTTAAAACATAAATGAAAAATATGGATTACTTTTGATATTTAAGCTTGTATCATGAAAACCTGCAAACCATGCACAACTATAATCGCAATAAGTTAACAAGATTTCAGTGAATCAGGACGCTTTTTATACAAAATGTTGAATTTTGAACTATTTTTACCCTCACCCAGAGCACACACAGTATTAAAAAACTCACAGGGTTTTGGTCAATGAGTAATTCAATCACAGGGGTAATGAAAGTGTGTCGAACATGTTGAATGATGTAGTTCAGTTTAGTTACATGCAAGCACATGACCAGAAAGGACAGACCGCCCTTATATGCATGGGCAGTTCTGCAAGTAGTTTGCCAGTGTTATGTTTTTGATACATGCAGTGCTCTTAAAGGAACACACACGCTCACAACCAACCTGATGTGTGTTTTATTTTAATCAGGACTTGTGCCCTGTCTAAGAAAACCAATTAGATATGTTTACTGACCAAGAGGTGTTAATGCCTGCTCCAGACTTGGGCATAGAAGAAATCATAGTATACAGTAAACTTTGACGAACTCAATAGAGTAACTGCTGGTGAAGGACACAAGATTGTGTTTCTGCTCTCTTGCCCTTAACTGCTTTATCTTATAAAGCAGTATAAGTAGTGGAAGTGCAGATTCTGTGTTATCTTTAATTTTAGATAATTACCAGGCTACCCAGAGGTTGTAACCCAAGTGCCTTCTTAGCTACTATTTTAAGCTGTTGGTATTGGCTGTTGCTGGTAGCATTTTTAGCTCATACTGCTGCAAACATGTTATTATAATGTACAATAACTGAAAAGACAAATCAATATGTGTATAGTCCTGTAAAGACATGAGTTTAAAAAATTCCTGGGGTCATTTGTATGAAAAGGTAGGCAGCACAATGTTCAAACATACAGCAGCGGGTGCAGGAAGTCCTTGGGTTCTTCTTGCATTGAGCAGCTACAGTACAGTGCAGGTCGCTATCAGGGATAAACACAGGCAGTTTTGCTAATGTGTCTTTTTCAGCAAGTGTGTTCAAATCTCTATAGCAGAAACCACAGAGCAGGAACTGTACCCGGTTGGGAGTCAGCTGGACCAGGTTTGGACTCTGTGCTTTGAGGACCAAGTTACTCTGTTGAGTCTGGTCTCATTTTTTAGGGTGAGGAGACTGTTACAGTGGTGGTGTGGTTTAGGTGTTAAAGGACACTAATGTGAAGGAGACTGTGTTTGTGTGATGAGGTGAAAGAGCACAGGTGCTTTCTTCTCTGTGCCCTCAGGGCTAGTCCTGCCCCAGTACTTGGACCGACACAAAGTCCCTGCTTGTTCTCCTTCTAATCGCTCCATCTACCCTTGAAATTCCTGCATTGTCAACTCGCTCTCTTTAGCTTTACTAAATTCTGACATGCTTTAGTGCAATGACAACTGATCCTTCTGTACATCTTACGTACATATGTCTTATCAGCTGACTCTGACTCGATTTCCTTATTGCTCAAACTGAAATTCTATTATCAGGTGTAGTCGTTTGACTTAACTTCCTGTACCAAAGTGTAACCAGATATAATCTGAGTCATGATGATGTGCTGTTTCACGGCTAACTGAAAATTTCCGGGGTGTCTTCACTCGCATATTTTGACAATATGGAGCTGAAGTTTTTAGAAATGACCTAACAAACAGACACTAGATCAGTAAGTAATAATGAAATGATAAATATTCAGACTTTGAGACTTGGGTGGTTCGTTTGTTCTAATCAAGTAATTTGTATGTGCACAAACATCCTGAAAGGTCTATCTTTGCTTTTGGCTTGCTACCACTGTGCCATCATATTATCATTTGGTCTATTGACGTACTAATATTATTGACACATGTTAATTCACACCTTTTAAAGGTTCATCTTAGGTTAATGAGTATATGGTTTTCATAATTTACAGATCACAGGACTCATTCTTAAGGACCACTATTTTCCTGAAATAGTGTACAGTCCTGTTCTCAGATCAGTACAAAAATGTCTGTGTGGAGCCAAAAAACACCAATGTATGGCCGAGGAAAACTGCATAAGAACTGCTTGCCCTGTCACTAGCTTTATGCCTACAGTAATGTAAACTATAACATCTTTATAAGGAGAAAATGTTTTCTAAAGCCTCAGGTTGTAGTACAACTACAACTAACTGAGCACTGACCAACAACAGAGTTTCACATTCTCAGAAGCCAATGATGTGAAAGGCGTTTTGGCATAAGCCTCAGGCTGCACTTTGTTGTACCATTAATGATTCCTCAAACAGTGTTCAGGCTAGAGCTTGGTGTTGTCTTCAACAGGAGTTGCTCAGCTCATAGTCGAGTGTAGTCTTTTCATATATATACAGTAGTGCACATCAGACAGACCCAATACATTTACAGAATCGTTGTTTGACCTTTGTTTTACAGTGGAATAATAAACCCAGCAAGATTAAATTTCAACCTGTCAGGTCTAACAAAACCCACAACTGCAACAACAGTGTTTGATGCCACCTCTATGACATCTAAATGTGCCCTGTTGATCTGCTTTTCTAATGATTTGGTCTCAACTTTTTATGTGTAGCCCAACTTCTATATTAGGTAGAGGTTTGCAGCTCTAAGTCCACTGGCTGCTCATAAGGAATCTGACTAAATTCCTCTTGGTCTTATTTTACAAAGATGTTTTTACACAGTGTTTCACATATATGAAATATGACTGCACTGAGTGCAGTGAGTCAGTGATTGGTGAAATATGTTGCTTAGTTTTCAGAAAATTACCGGGTAGTCTAAATGTGAGACTTCATTGGTAGTGAAGGGACATTTGCTGTTGTGTAAACAGAATCTGGGTGTAAATTGAGTTTGACGCTTTACTTAAAAGTGCGACTATGTAAGTTTGCAGGAAGGAATCCACTGCTACAGCTTTATTTGCTGTGGTATGAGCAGTAGCAAATGTTAGCATACATCACCAAACAAAGAGATACAATAAAGAGCACATGGAAGCCTTTAAAAATGTCCAAAGTCCAGGCAGAGAAATAGAAATTCATAGAGCTTTGGAGCAATTAAGTCATATACTGTGCTATAGTCCAATATTAATCAGTTGTTGTTGAATCTGAAATATCAGAACATGGAGGAGAGCTCTTTATTGTCTCTGTAATTTATTGTCTGAGGTACATTTCTCACCTTGTCCTACTGACCCAAATAAGAACAACAAATTGCTGTTTTAAGCATCACCTGACATTGTGTAGGTTGTTTTTAGCCCTTATGTTTTGTTCCTTTTGTGCCTGGGTCAACTTTGTAAATCCTCATATTTATATTTAGCTCAACTGTCACCCACAATGCTGTATTACCAGTTCAGTCTGAAAGTAAATGAAATTGGATCTACTGGCTGTTTGAGCTAGGGGGTGGAGGTCAGGCTGTTGCAAACAGTTCAGCTGAAGGAGACTGCACATGTGTAAACTACAGACAATGCAGGTAGCAGTGTGCAGGTACTTGAGAATCCTACCGAAACCTTTTCATGAAATGCGACCACTGACTGGTGCAGCTGCCACTGCAGGTTTCTCATCTATTATGTGATGGGTGTAACCCATCTCCATGCTCACATTTAAAGTTTTTGCAACTGAGTTTAGAAATCAAAATAAAGGAAAAGTCCCAGATATTACATTCCCTCAGTCTGTAGGCTTTTTGCCACCTATGTATGTTGGATTTAGGGAGAATATCTTAAATACCAGTGCTATAGTTATTAAAAGTGTCTATACCTCAAAGAAAATGCTTCAATGAAAACAAACGTTGTGTTAAAATCAGTAAAATTCTTGTGTTATAACAATAGTAAGCCACAAAGTAGTACAAAAAGCTGTGGTTCAGTTTACCTGTTAGCTGAAGAAGATGTCAGATGATCCTCCCTTGATCTCAGGGCCTGACTCAGCTTACTCCCTTTGCACTCAAAAGTACATTTTTCTTAAGTCAAATTCCAGACTGGCTTCTGAGACTCCAGCAGGGAGTTAAATTGCTCTGCCCAGGCTGAGGTCCTCCTCTTCACAGCTCGGCATACTCCGCTGAAGCTACAGGTGTCTGTGTGTTTGTGTGTAAATGGGTGTGTGCTCCGAGGCTGAGTAATAGTTTGCTGTGTCAGTGTCAGCTCTGGGTCCTCCTTTCTCAGTGTCTGTTGGCCGGTATCAACTGCCCTGCTCTGCCAACTCCCTTTTTAGCACTTTATGCAAATCGATTCAGACAGTGTCTCGGCCTTGAGGTGGTGTCAGGGGAGGGAGGAGGAGGAGGGAGGAGGAGGGAGGTGGAAGAAGCCTCGCCTCCCCCTCCATGCCTCTTTCTATGTTGATAGCTTTCTTGTTTTTCTCCTCACCTTTTTCTGCCTGTCTTCCCTGTGTCCTGCCTAAAACACACATAAAATGCAAATACTTGTCACTTCTAGCCCAATATCCAAACACACACTGTATAATAAGTCCTTCACATAACAGCTGGATGTCCTTTCTTCTCAACAGTATACTTTGTCTGCACCTGTCTTCCCCTCAGAATGATGAAATGAGACAGAAGCTGGACATTGAATACAAAAGACAAACAAACCACATAGGTTTCTGTTCAGCTAGTATGTTTAACCCGCAAAACATATAAAGGATTTGTTTCCATTTAGTCAGTGATAAGGTAACAGGTGGCGACACAGACTATCTTCCCACTGGGGAATTCTATGTGACTAGCTCTGGGTCCTTACTGCAAAGCTGTATTGCTGGTCAGCATGACACATTAGTCCTGGTCAGGCAGCTCCCAGAGCTCTGATCTGAGGTTTTACATTTCTAATGCAGATTGTGTATTTTGACAATTTTCTCAGGATTTTTTTTATCAGGCAAATTGTTTAATGATGACAAAAATTATGTGAAGTTTGCTCTTAACCAGATACGATCACCATTAAGCAGAAAAGAGCATAGACAGATTAGAAAGGAGCTTTTTCTTTAGCTTGACATTTCTGCTACTTTCGTAAACATTCATTCAATATTTTCTTCAGGAAGTAAACATGAAAATAACAAATGTTCAACAGGAAGAGGCTCTTACTAGGAAAACTTGAAGGATGGGAGTTTTTATGTTTGTTTTTATTTGATAACTCACTTTATTTTATGGTAATGAGTAATGGCTCTGGGGCATTAGCAGTGACGTGTCTGCAATAACAGCTGCCTAACTGACTTGGTTATTTAGTAACCCAAACACAAATACTGCTGTATCATATCAGCAATGTAATTTGTTGGTTGAGTTGTGAGTGCTTTGAGGAAAGAGAAGGCAACAATCAAAAGCTGTTTTATTCCCCCTGCCTGGAATCCATGACCGTGGCTTCATAATAAACATGGCCAGGATGTAGTGGTTGTCGTGGTAAAGGCAGTAAACTACAGTAAATTATATTGCAGATAGAGGGTTGGGTGGAGCTGCAGCTGACGGTGTGGAGGGACACACGTGAGAAGGGAAGTTATGTGTGCACGTTGGCTGTAAAATGACCCAGCCTGACATTTACTGAAACCCTAGAGCAAAGATAATATTTTCAACCACTGTCACCAAGCCACCAAGGGCATAATGTGTGCACTTGTTTTGGTTTTTTTTTAGTTTTCACGTAAAACATACAATGTTATGTCTGGACTGGCTGTGTGCGCGCACTGGCTTAGTGATATTGGCCTTGTGGGTACTGTAACAGATAATTCTGATATGATGCTCTTTGACTATCAGCACCATTCTGGCTGTCAATGGAAAACCTGAGAGGATCAGATAATGAAGAGTACATGCATTTTGATTTTTTTTATTATATACGTATGTATACTTTTTGTTTAATGCTAATTAGTTAGTCAAAATATGCTAAACTAATGTGATGTAAATTGTAAGCATCAGCATGATAACATTGTCTGAGAGCATGTATTAGTCACAAAACACCACTGTGCCTTGGCACATTGTCACAGAGCTGCTTGTTATTTATCACCTCAGGTTTGAGCTGAGAGCTAGTAATGTTTCAAAATGGTCTGAAGAATGAAAACACAAGCTATTGTAATGTTTTTGATTATTTATTTATTTATTTTTTATTGTGCAATGTGGGGTGGTCTGGAGCAGAACTTTCTGGTCAGTCGAACTTTGTTGTCAGAGGATCAATGTTTTTATGACTCCTTAAAACTAACCTGAGTGCCCTTCCAACTTCCACTTTCATCCTTATGAGTTGAACTACTTTGACTAGTTTTTCATATTTAGGGTAAGTTTGGGGCATTTGTGACTTTATGTGACAAAACACACTAGAGAATCTGAAATGTGAGGGAAAGAAAGTGGTGGATGACGAGCAGCCATGGTCCCAGAGCCACTGCTGTTATGTGTTGTGGTTCTGGGAAGACTCTTGAAATAGAAAAATCAACACTATGTAATGAGTCTTACATATTTAATGTTGGTTTAATTGGCCCCTGCTGTCATTAGTGTTGATCATAATTTGCTATAATATTTATATATATATTTTTTTTATCTTTTTAAAATTCTCATTTCACTGTTCATAGTTGTCTTTACTAATAAATTATGTGGATAATTGAAGGTTCACATACTGAATATGGGACATAATATAACAGGGAAATCTATTCAGGGATAATGCATGAAACACTAAAACTGACTGTAACTTTGAGCGTAGTTGCTGATACAGGGCTTCTGATGAGGAATCTAGACACCTCAGGCTGCTTTTCCACCTTCAAACATCCATCTAATTCTCTACACATCAGCAGCCACCAGCAGCATTGCATCACTTTTTCCAGTGTGAGGGGAAAAATAAGGTAACAAATCCTGAGTTTTGAAATTTTAACTGGATCAAGCAGCCACCATGTCCACACTTCCTTTCTGCATCTATATCCTTTATTTACTGTCAACAAGCAAAGTGCCAGAGCTGAGACTGTCACTGTTGTACTTCGGTAAAAAGCCCACATCCAATAAACGATATGGGTGATATGTAAAAGGCTGGAGTCCATGTTATAAAAAAACACTCAAAGATTTTTTTAACTTTAGGATAAAGATTGTATACTGTATGGTAGGGTTGTGACTACTGCTGAAATTTTTGCTTTTTGTAATCTTTCTGTTTGTGATTGCTGCTATAGTAAATGACAATTTTGGACATACTGGACAACAACAGGTGGAGATCATCTCTCTGACAGATAAGGTTCAAAAAGACTTCAAAACAAAGCAGGTAAACGAAACAAATATTGGTTTACAAGCTTGGGCGGAATTATTTTACAACTATGAGCCAGTCAACTTATCTTTATGGCCCCCAATTGCAACACAGTCACGTTTTTCCAAATAATCGTTTGCAGCTTTAACTATAGAACTGTTTCTTGCCACATCATTGATCAGAGAATGGGGAAGTATATCCTGTTTTAATGCCCCTTATCATGGTCGTATCATCATTAAGAAATTAAGGAAAAACCTCGTCAGACACTAAAGCAGGTTATAAATCTCATGAGAGTAAAATTGTTATCACACTTCCAAGAATAGCTTTCCATAACAAAAACATTCCTTTTGAAAAGGGTTCATGTTCAATATTTCTGTTTGGCATGAGATCATTTTCCAACACACTGGCCTTCACTGTCAACATGTGACTTTTATGGTTATGTTTATGCTGAGCCCATGATATTCATAAGTGAATACAAGCAAAGTTACACATGGAAAATGATGACACATTGTAAAAATGCCCGTTGCTATCTCTTTCTGCTTTCGCCTTTGAATTTAGTCTTTTTGTCTGTCGTCATAAAAAGTGTCAAAGGACAGTTTGCTCCTTAAAAAAGCTTTTTAAAGTGTTAATATAAGAACAAACCTAATCCACGGTCCTCATTCCGTGTAAAATGAATAAGTCATACTAGGCTGGCACAGTGAGGTAGTTAGTACTGACACTTCACAGCAACAAAGTTCCAGGTTTGAATCCCATTCAAGCCTGGGCCTTTCTGTGTGGTGTTTGCATGTTCTCCCTGTGTCTGTGTGGGTTTTGTCCAGGTGCTCCTGTTTCCTCCTACAGTCCAAACACATGCAGGATTGGGGTTAGTGTAATTGGTGACTCTAGAGTGTGAGTGTCTGTCAGTCAGTCTGTGGTGTATCCTGCCTCTCACCCAGTGTCAGCTGGGACTGACTCCACCACCCTGTGACCCTGGTAGAATAAGGGGTAGATGATGGAAGGATGGATGTGTACTGATGGAGTCTCATATTATTTTTGACTAAACTTTAAAATGAGCTTTTGCAGAATACAATCGCCATTCTCAGAGCTGGATTACCATCTTGGCAAAGTGTGGAACTGCTCCAAGGCCCCAAAGCTTCAGGGACTTTCAGTGCTCCAGGCTCAGGTGCTAATTACTTTAATTAGTAGGACGTTTGATTTAATTTGAAATTTGTTTGATGATGCACCACTAAAGCACAACATAAACTAATATAATAAAGGCCTTAAACCAGCTTCTGCATTTTACCTAATCTTAAGACCCAAGAGGATCTCTTGTCGAAATCCAGCTTTAATGCCTTTTTATTGAGGTTGATATTCGGTTTGGCTTGTGAATATTGGAAAACAAAAGAAAACGAAGCAAACAAAATAAAAATACAGCAAATAATATGGCTGGTCGCTTATGCACTTGCACATACATGTATAAGGCAACAGGATACATAAAGAACACCAAGAAACATGGAGGAAAGAGTGTAAGGCCAATGTCAGATTTTGCAGCCTGCCATTGTATATATATATATATATATATACACTACATTTAAAGCGTAGCAATGATAAGTTCGTACTTTAGCAGCAGTTTGCCCTCAGGCTGAAGCTGGAGAAAAAAGTAGAAGTAATTAAAACCATAAACAGTTAAAGTAAGTAGTAAATACAAATGCATGAAAAGCAGTAAAGGAACATAAAAGTAACTACAGATACAATGTGAAGACTTGTTTAAAGTTTATAAAGTCTGTATGGTATTTATTTATTTCTTTATTTATTTATTGCATTCTTACATTAACAGTGTCGTATGATATGTGGACAAGCTAATATGTTGATGTGCAAATGTAGTATGTGTTCAGTATCTGTTAAAACTGCTCTTTTTAAAGCATATTGTCCTCCTATGTAAACAGCCCATTTGTGGCGGCGTTGCAGAAAGAGCAGGATGCAGAAACTGCAGGTATCATATAATGATGGTCTGAGGAGGCTGCTTAAGGTTCCTGCACTGTAAGCCAGATGTTCATCACTGCTGGTGTGCCCACCTGCTCGGCTGTGCTGCGTAAGTTCACGTATAGATGCATGTGCAGGCTATCAGACTCTGGAAACAGCATCACTGCTACACTGACCAACCCTGCACTAAGCTCAGTCAGGTTCTTTTCCAGTCTGTGGACTCATTGGCGTTTTAACTTATGGAGATTTGTATGAATTCTGGATTCTGTCTTTTTAAACGTGTCTGTTTTTTTAGTGTGCTATGGACTGTGTGTATGTCAGGTTGATTGGTGACTCTAAATTGCCCATAGGAGTGAGTGTGAGTGTGTGAGGTTGTTTGTCTCTATGTGGCCCTGTGATGGACTGGGGACCTGTCCAGGGTGGACCCCTGCCTTTCACCCAAAGTGAGCTGGGACAGGCTCCAGCAGATCCCTGGGACCCTGAGGAGGACTAAGCAGGTATAGGTAATGGATGATGGATGTTCAGATTGTAATGCTGCTTCAGACAAATATCTGGCTGATGTTAAACTTGCAGGCAGGTGTAGGTCACTGTGTCTGTCCACACAGAGATCTGAGGTGAATTTCCTCCATGCTGCCCAGGGAACACTGCCCCTTCAGGACCAAGAGAGAAGTGATCTCCAGCAGGACTCCCCCTGATTAGATGAAGTGATTCCAGGTGTGTTCGGGTGTGCTCTCAGTTCTCAGTGTCTCCAGCCTGCATGCATCACTCACAGTGAGTTGTCTTCCTTTAATGTGAAACTGTTATCTGAATTCTGGTGTATATTTATTCATGTTTCCATACTTTGATAGTTTGCTTCTTTATATTGATTGTACATGTGGACCAATGAACATCCTTTTCTTGATCAAGCCGTTTTAATTTCTAAGTGTTCCTAACACCAGAATGAAGATCTAACAGACATTTCTTCTTGTTTTTTGCTTTTCTCTAAGCTTTGCCTTTCTTTTATGATATGGGCCTTGTGCTTTACAAAAAGACAAACGTCTTAGTGCCTCAAACAGCTTTAAATACAGCAGCCAGAGAAGTTTAAAGGATTGGAACAGCTGCATCTGAAGCTGGACAGACTCACAACTACAGTCTTTTTAGCAAATGTTAGGCTTTATCCTTCAGTGTATTGTGTTTTATATATATCTAGATATAGATATCTAGTGACTATAGCTCTGATTTAAATGTACTCCACTACAAAGTACACTATTATATATATTTTTTTATTTGAGATGAAGTGGAGTGGAAGTATAAAGTAATATTTAAATATATACTACGGAACTTTAAAATTTTACTTTTGTGAGGTGAATGTTTTTGTTAGACCCTAGTGAATAATCATGACTTTGCCACAGATGTAGCAGAAGCATTAATACTGGTGAGCGCAGGTTTAATAGAGTAACAGTAGCAGAGGCACAGAGACTTTAACACTGCTCTGTGTGTGTGTGTGTGTGTGTGTGTGTGTGTGTGTGTGTGTGTGTGTGTGTGTGTGTGTGTGTGTGTGTTTTTTTGTTTGTGTGTTTGTAGCTTCTATCTTTCTTTTTTCTATCCGTGCCTGCCTATAAACAAAATAGCTGTTTGGATTCTAAAAAGTCACAGCTTTGGGTGTTGTCAAGGTTAAAGAACGTGTTGGGCTGTGACAGTCTGTCCTCGTGCACCGTGACATTGTAACATATTCACAGAGAGTTTTGGGTGTTTCTGCCATAAAGATGGTCACGTTTTTGAGCATAAAAACAGGCTCTGAAACATGACAGTGCATGAGAACAGGCTCTGAAACAAAGGTCATTGTAATGCAAATCCATCCAAAGCCCCCAAAAAAAAAAATCTAATAGACATTATGAAAATATTTTCCACAGTGTTGTTTTTTGGTCTGTTGGCCTTCATTTGAGTCGTCTGTCATCAGGGCTTAATTTATTAAATCCCTCCCAAGCGTAGGCTACAGCCTACATTCATGTAAGTGAAGTTAAACCATATGTCTCTAAAGAGTGCATCTGAAACAGTGTGTAAATTTGAATCAGGCCTCTGTGACATTCACACTCTGTCAATGTTTTATCTTTTTATTGTTCACAACCCACAGTATCTCAGTGTTTTCCAGCGGCTGCAGCCCGTCTGTGGCTCTCAGCCAAGCTCCATGGTTCTTGTTCATTTTTTTAAGGTCACAAAATTTTTGTTTTTTAAAGGCAAAATAATTTCTTAACAGGGAAATGCAGTATTTTAAGCAAATGTATGTTACATAAATAAAATTAAATAGTGGAACAGCATGTGGAACAGTCCTAATTCACCAGATTTATCCTTTAACCTGAACCAGACAAGTCAGATTGGTGTTATTCTGAGCAGTGTTAATACTCTGCAGGTTAATATCTCAATTTTACCTTGATGTATGGTGCTAAATAACTAAAGCCATATTATGGAATTTAAGTCAAACAGTTAGAGAATAAAAGTAATAATCTATGTCACACTAACAGTTGTCCTGTTAACATCCATCGGTTAATCCAGAATAGTACAGGTAATCCAAGCATTACATCTGCAGCTGCTGTTGAGGCATAACAGAAAAGCTGCTAAGACTTTCAGTGCCTTTGCTGATACTAGATGCACATGAAGACAGTGCCCCCATGTGGACATGATGATAATTCCTGAATTATTTGAAAACTCAGTTACACTCTGAAGAGGTATTTTAAAATATAAATGTAAAATATAGTAAATTATAATTCTGCTATAATGCATAAGTAAAGTAAATGTATAAATAAGTTTCTGGGAAGGACTATTTTTCAAAGATATGGGGAATTCAGCAGAAATCCTATTAGTCTCTAACAAAGTAAATACCTACTAGTTTTGACTTTCTAGGTTTTTTTTTTTTTTTTCCTAGGGTGATAAATTTGAAACATATATTCTTGGTTTCACTGGTTTTATTAAATACTCAGATCACTCTTTGTTGTATATTTCATTTTAAATGTATAAAACTGTAATTTTTACAACCCAATCCCAAGACAATTTAAAATTTTATTAAAAAATCTGCAATCTAAAGTTTTAAGTGTTCAGGTCCTGTGGCACTGTAAGCTGTGGTCAGCTCCATCTTTTTTCCAATTCTCTTGATGTGTCTTCATCTACTTTCTTAGTCTATGTTGAAATCATGAAGTCTAATGAACTGTCTGTTAAACCCCACAGACCTTGTGTGAAGGAACCTGACGATGGCAGCTCAGACACTCCCAGTTCAATCTGATGGCGTTCAGGAGGATCTGCCAAGATTATCCAGGTATGCAGCATGTGACACTGTAATTGATGCCACTTCTAAAAAACGTCCAATTAAGGGTCTGAATATGTGGCATTTTTGTTTTTCATTTTTAATACATTTACAAAAAATCTAAGCACTGTGTCATTATGGTATATTGGTATAAGTGTATATTGATTAGCAATAGATTCCCTATATTTCTCTGCTACAACATAGCACAGGTCGTACTGGTAACTCTGGGGTTTTGCTTTTTTAGATTAAGGATATTAATCAGACCATTAAATCAAGCTACTAACATTTAAAACATAGATAAAAATAATTACTGTAAATAAAAAGATTAAGTAACAATATAAAATGTAAAGGCTGGAGTTGACAGTCTGATTTAAATTCAACAGGACTGTATTTTTCTTAACATAAGAGCAGGCTTGTACTTTTGTAATGTCTATTCATTACAGCTAAAGTTTTGACCCATTTGTCCTCCCCCAAAGTAATCTGGAGACAAATTTTTAAAAAGACTAAAAACATGCAGGAGTCAGTGAAGGACAGGCTCATGATCAACTGTCTTAAAACAATAGTCAGGTCCCCGTATGAATATTAAACATTTGCTGTTCATACAGACTCTCACAGGACCTCATGCTAATGTTTCTCATATGGAACAAAAACCCATTTTGTTTGCAAAAATGTATTCAAAATTTTATATGACGCTAATGCACAGCTTCAGCCTTCATTAATTAAATTAAATAATTTTAAAGTGAAAATACAAATTCCACTTGAAATAATTAAGTCAAGACTGCTGAAGCCTCATTAACTTCAGAAACGTTTCTGAATACACTTTTGCACAAACCGAGGTCTGTAGATTTTGTGCCCCATCGCTTTCATTGCATTAGGAGAGGGCCTCTTAATGATTAGGAAGAATAATTCATTACTGGAGCACAGTAGCTTATTGTATAATATATAAATATTAATCTGACTATTGTTTGAATACAAACTGTGCCCCTATACAGAGTAAATGTACAACTATACATAGTCACACATTAAAAATACTGTCCTTGGGATCCAATTTATTTAAAAAGTATATAGGACACATCATGCTTTAATACAAAAATATTCCAAATACTGTACATAGGTTCTCAGGATTGTGCAAAATGTAAAACCAAATTTACAACTACAGTTAAGGAGAAAGTTAAAAGAAAAGTTTTTACTCAAAATGTAAATCCCAATTGATGAGGTTTTTCCTGGAGTCTGAACACTGATCAGAGACACACTAAGAATTAATAAACCCACTTAGTCTGAAATGCAAACGAATAGTAAACAGGTTTGTAGCATAGAAAATGTATTTTACATTAAAATTTACAAAAGAGGACAAATCAGGATAAATCCACAATATTTTCAGTTAAGTACAACAGGGTGAAATGTGCAGAACTGAATCCAACAAAAAAATGTCTTGCAAGTAAACATTTTTACAAGGACACGTCTTGTCCCCAAGACTTTTCCAACGATGCTAAAAAAAAAAAAAAGAAATCTAAAAACCAGTTTCCAGTTTAACGAGACCTGCGCTGCTCTCAGGTGTGCATAAATGGTTGTAAGATGAGTCCTGGTCCTCAGCATCCCATTCACACCCAGACAGACTTTGATCCACATTCATTTCCTCAGTCCAGCAGCAAGAAGTGTTCTTAATTACAAAGTCTTTCATTTCAAAGTCAGGTAATTTGTCTTCTGTCATTTAATTTGTAAGAGCTTCATCTTGTTTCCTAGAGAGAGAAAAAACAAACAAATGGTTAATTTTCAAAAGGTTATAGTTTTAAATGTTTGAATGAGTAACACTTACCCAGTCCTTTAAGGAATTTGTTCACACCACTTGGCTCCGGCTCAGGGTACGACTCCAAATACTCAGCCACTCTAACTTCAAAGAGACCTGAGAGAAAAACAGGCATGTTCATGTTTTAAGACAGAACATGTGCAAGAGTAGAAGTGAAAACTAAAATAAATGTCATTTAGCAGCATAGTGTATTGTTCTGGTATTTGTATGCATCTTCTTAACCCAAACAAATGTCCTGATTTATTTAAGTTAGGTCACATGTCTTTAATTTCTTTAAAAGATTATTTTCAAACCACTTAATTACTTCCACTTTTAGGTGAAATCAATACAACAGGTGTTTTTACCTTCCTATTGATTTTACGAAAAGTAATTCCACAACACTGTGTAGTGAGTTGTGCAATTCCATGTAGCATCACTCTGCTTCAGGTTTTGGTTTGCCTTTTCAGAACTATCACTGTCGTTATTGAAAAAGAAAATTCCACTGAACCAGTCATTAGCCGTTTAATAATGTCATATTTCAATTTTTAAAATCGGTCCTTGTGACTAACAGCAGAACCAGTGTCCACCAGTTACTGTACCTCTTCCTCCTCCCTTTCGCAGCTCTTTGTCCTGAATGAAGCCGGCAAACATCTGGGTGTCCATGAAGAGCTGCAGGAACTGGCGAACTCCACGGGAGGGATGAGATTTGCGGAAACTGTCACGTTGGAATTCTCTGCTTCCATTGGAGGACTCGACCATGTGGAACGGATAGTGGCCCACCAGCTCCACGAAGAACCGCACAAAACCCTCTGACACCAGGGAGCTTAGGTCAGCTGAATGGCCTGCACAGGGCGTATTTTGGGTCAAAGAAAAAGATATGGTACGTTACCCAAAGCAGATTAATTCTAATTCTTTCTACTTTCAACTTGTTCTACTACAGACTTACTTCATATTCAGACTCGTTAAAGGCCTGTGCTTAGGGATGCAACGGTTCAGTTAGACCACGGTTCGGTTCGTATCTTGATTTTTGGGTCATGGTTTCAGTGGATGTTTTGTGTCTGAGAAAAACAAAAAATTCTTCTGTATTCAACAGAAATCCCAAAATGCACTGCAGATTAGTGTGAAGATGGCGCTTCTTCAAACTTCTCCACTTTCAGCTAGGCTTCAATTACAAAGGGGTGGGGCATAGCAGTGATTGGAAATTTACTCGCAGGGAGGGGTTCTCTACCTCAGCCTGCATGGCAGATCCATACTAACACAGAATTAAACTGCAAAACTGAAAATTTGTGATTCATAAGGGCATATTGAACCGTGAATGGTGAACCTTACGGTTGGATTTTAAATCAAGAACCGCTGCATCCCTAGTGCTTACACTGTAATCCTAGAATTGAAACTTCATTGTGCAAACTCATAAAATGATATTGTAACAATATTTGAAATGTGTGATCACTGATGTAGGTGACTGGAAAAAAAGAACTAAAGTAGTGTTGATACTACTGTGATAAAAAAACACAGGACCTGCAAATAATCTCTAGTTTAAGGAACTTCACCTGCTGATGTGGAAACTGTTATAGGCTTTTGAATTGGTGAGTTTAAACACCTGCCACGTGTGATGTGTATTGCACCTACCTCCATATCTGTCTCCATCCTCCTGTCTCAGGATATCTTCCCTCTCCTCCAGGATCTGCTGCAGTGCTGCCTGCAATTTACTGGGCAGGATGCAGTCTTCATCACCCAGCTGTCACACATCACAAGAAAGGTCAGCAATTTAAAACACACAGTCAGAACATACATCTGTTCTTTTTTGGCCCCAGTGGAAACTTGGAATACCAATGGACAGAAATACTGATGATTGCGATTAACTTAACTAACCTCGCACACTTTTCCATGCATTAATCTTATTTGGTAAATTTGTTCCAATGAATTGACTAAATGTGTGTTCAGGACTTATTTCAGTCCTAATAAGACCCAATTCTGTGAAGCATCTGTTAAGCATTAAAGGTCTGTGAGTATACGCACAGTCTATGTGCCGGACCCACAGATCCCAAAGTTCATGTCTATGTAACATACATTTGTTTCTATCACCCTTGAAATAATCTGCATGGCAATAAAAGACAAGTGCAGGCAAAGCCATCTTTTCCACTGCGACCACACCTATTACTCCCATAACACACTGCTGTGTGTACAAACCTGAATGACAAACTTGTCTTCACACAGATCCACTATGAGCACCTACACAGAGAGACGAGATGACAATTACTGACTGCAGGAGATCACTATATTGCAACAGCAGTTATAAAAAGGTGAGGTTGGTCTAAGCTACAGTGTGTCTAGGGTGTTTCTCACTATTCTTATATGTGCTGCTGTGGAGGCCTTACCAAAAACTGCACCACTGGAACAGTTTAAAGTGAAAATTGGACAGTAATTTTTAAGAGAATTCCAACTGACCTCCTCAATGGGCAGCTCCAGCAGCTGTGGCAGGCAGGGTGCCAGCACCCCGATGAGGAATGGGGTTGGTGAGCAGCTGATGTCCAGCATGCTGGATGGTAACACAGGCACAAAGGTGTGCTGCCAAGTGAAGGGGTACAGCAGTGCCAGTGCTGCGTGGCCACACCGAGACAACACACTTCAGTGAAGAGGGGAAGAGATTAAGTGTCAACTTAAAACACCATATAGTTCTTCACACATAACATGACAAAGGACATCAATCATAGCTCCCTGAAAAAAAAGATCCCACACTAGTTATTTTAACCAACTAAGCAAACTGGAGTCATAAATTCTCCCCAAATGCCATTGATCTGTGCTGATGCTCTCAGTGCAATATTTGAAACTACTATTTCTGAGGTGTCTTTGTCCCTTTATGGTCAGTTGTGTGCATGCTGTGAAATTACTTCTTTTTGATTGGTCAGTTTCTGCAGCTACATTTTTCTTATCTTTTGGCTCAGCACTTTTTCCAAAGCACACTCATCTTGTAGCAACTCACTGATTTCTTCTTGATTTAAGAAGTGACCAGTCATTTATCATTGTTCTTAAGGGTGTGTGCCATTATTACAACCCTAAGCTTAAAAAAAAAAAGATCCTCTAAACCCAGCAATTTTAAAACCATCAATCTTTAAACCAATTGTTCATCTATGTTTCATATCAAATCAACTGCTGGGTAATTGTAATTTTAATAACCTTTTTCATTTTAGACTACTTTTAGCACATCCTTCCTTACCATATTGCTGACTCCAACAGAACCTCAAAGATTCATATGAAGACTCAGTAACAACTACTGACAAAAGTGCAAAGTTAGTGACCCATATTTTAGTTTGGGTAATTAACCCAACAGTAAAGTGAACAAGCACATTGAGGCCAAAGTACACTCAGATCATACTGGTGCTGAGCCTGTGTGAAGTAATCAAGCATTGACTATAGCTGTTGTACATCAGTGTCTAATTTTTTTAAAATGCTCATCTTTTCATATATCACCCCTATAAATACTGATGGATATTTGACCCTGCAGTGTTTTGTGTGTAATGACAGCAGTACCTCAGTTTGTCAGCAATGAAAATGACACGCCTCTCAAGCAGAAGGGAGGCGAACACCTGGAGGAGTTTCCCGACACTGAGACACTGCAGCAGGCTGTTAAAGTCCACGTGCTCTAATCTGGAGTCCACTGGTCGACACAAGGTCAGCACCTGGCAAAGCAACAACAGCCTAAGGATCATTTATCATTTACAGTAGGTGCATGTAAACCTTGTGTTGACAAAAACATTCATTTTGGATACATCCATGTACAGTATGTGTTCCTAAAGACAGTGGCCTGGTGTAGGACTGCAATTAGAACTGCAAAGGTGGAAGCTTATGTTAATGCCTTAAGAGCTTCCAAACTGCTAAATCAGAAGAACTTTGCAACATTTCCTGTAATTTTTATGGGAAGGGTCATAACTTCCCTTACTGAGTTTGTAAACTCAGACAAAACTGCTGACCCTTAGACAATATACAGCTGTCCCAACATGAACCCTTCAAAGCTCAAATGGCTACCCTCTTGTTTGCACAGATTACCTCCCAGTCTGAGTCATTCTGAGTCTGCAGAAAGGAGTGGTTAAGAGGAACAAAACTACTAATTAACATTTCCCTTTTTGGTTTCAGGGTTACCTCATTCCCAGAACCAGGGAGGAAGCTCTTTACTGTGACTGTACGTCCAGGGGCTGGAAATGGGGCTTCCATCACGCTACGCATGAAAGGATAAACCAGCGCTGGAGAGACCTCTCTGCGCCTCTCAACCTCCTCCAGAATCTGGACAGACAGAAGCAGACAAAACATGTGTCCTGAAGGAAGCATTGATTAAATTCCAAACATTACAACGTTAATGTAGTTTTCTTTCTGGTCATGATCACACAAATCACTCAGGTAACTGTAAAGTAGGTCGGACATGCATGCAATTTCCCTTTTTGTAACACCCAGTCATTGCTCAATGTTTTTCTAGTGTAGCTTCATTCCATTCTAATGCACACAGAGTTTAAACGAAGCAGCTTTCACACACTTCCAAGAGGATTAGCTTATTGGATTTCTGTAAATACAGCCCTTTTTCATGTCCCTCTAAAGGTTAGCATGATTACCTTACCTTGGCAAACAGGTTGAAACAGCCCAGCTTGCTGACAATACAGTGCACCTCAGGAAGCCTTTTCCCTTTTCCACTGGGCTTGAAGACACACAGTTTCACATGTCACAAAACACACCAAATATAAACATAGCTAAATAGTTCTATTTAGACATGTACATGTATCATCAAGGTCATTTTTACCTTTTCATTTTTAATAGCAGCTTTTTAGATCAGAATAAAACAAATCTAACATCTGAACTCAATCCTTGAGCTTATCTACCAACCAAACAAATGCATAGTTATTTTTGTAAGGTTGGACAAACTGTCTACACTAAAGATGGAAGAAAGTCAGCAAAACCATCAGTGTGTGCAAAAGACAACTACCACATAAAATACAAAAGTCAGATATGCTTCACCCAAAAAAGTCTGCTTTTAAATGTGCCTTAAAGGATCTAAAGCAGTTCTCCATGTGAGGGGAAAAAGGGGGAACATGAAATTCTTCTTGTTCTCTGTCATTCATTCAGAAGTGGTAGAGTCTGTTATTCACATCTCCTTAGAGATGTTGAGTAAGCACATGGCGGGCTGCCATGTCATCACAGACACACAAACATATGAGTGATTCAGGCAAATGTCAACTCATATACTTACCAAGATCTTACGGCAGTAACAAAACCAGCGGCTGCCATCTTCACTAGTCAGGACAAAGGAGAAGGTCTCACTGCAAACACAAGATCAATACACAGAGGATAATGGCTACTGCACTAACACACAAAGTTTTTTTTTGTTTGTTTTAAAAGCAGTGGAGCAATGTGAGTTGAGATCATATCCCACATTGTAATAATAAACAAAATCAAGAGGAAAAGAAATTACCCCCTTAGCACTCAATAGATTTAATTAGGTCAGATGAAACACTAATATTCCCTGCAGGGGAATTTGTGTAGTTGCAGCAGTAATGTATGGGTTACAGCTAACAGTTGGGTCTAAACAGGTAAAGAGGAAACTGTGGTATTACACATTATACAACTCATAGTTACTGTGATGAAAAGTTTGACAATGTTTGTGAATACATGGAAGATGTGTGTAACAACAAACTAAGACACACAGATTAAGAAACAAATCAAAGATGAAAAAAGAATACAGTATCATGAAGTACACATGGTGTTGAAATATTACTGTAGTGCATGAGCTGACCTTGGCATGTGTGCAGAAGGCCTCCAGTCCTGTGGATCAGGAAAGCAGAACTTAGGAATGACCTTGAGCTGGTCCTCAGCCTCCCTGGACAGTCGGGAGGACTTCTCAAACTGAAAGAGATACTCCACTTTAGTACAGCAGCATTTCTCCAGATCAGTTCCTTAAAGTGAGAACATCATGTGCAATCACTGATCAAAAATAACAACAAAAATTATTTCAATAAACATAAAAAGTGAATGAATAAACAATGAGTCATGCAGTTTAGCTGACAATTTCTGTAAATTACTGTCGTCTTACTGGAACAACAGTATCTTCTCAGCAGTAACAACACATTTTCTACAGATGATCAAATTATCATGTGATGACATGGAAATATTTTAAAGTCCCTAAAATATATGGAGAAAAATACAAACTGAAACTCAAATCAACAACTTTCCCACACAAAAGTGCATTTCAAAGACTTCCTAGATGTTATGTATAATAAAAACCATCTACCAAATAAAATGTGAATTTGGACTTGAAATTGCCAGAATACAATTCAGTTTAAGCACTACCCTTTGCTTAGAGGGGCGGTTATTTTACTGCAAAGGCTGTTTCTCACCATTTGGGGGAACTGTTGTGTAATTTCAGGGGAGTAGGTGTTTCCAGAGGAGCATTTTCTCAGTGACACAACCACAAAGATTTGAAAAAGCTGTTGCTGCTGCAGCTGGATCAGGTCTCTCTCTAGGGTGCGGTAGCCTGGTCGACGTTTCAGTGTAGACTGGATATAAACCGACCTCCTGGAGCCTGCTGGACACCACACAAAAAGATGATATGTTAATGTTTGTCCTGGGACAAATCTAATCCAGCACAGAGGAGCCATACAAGGCACTTTCAAGATCAATATACAGTATCATTGCACAGTTAACTCTCAACATATGGGATCTGAGGCAAAGGTCATGCTTTATCTCACAACAGTTGTGTTATTTGAGTTTCTCCCAGTTTACACAAGCTACATTTCCAACAAGCCTAAATCTTGGATGTGCCGTTGGTTTATACTAAACATAAGTCAAATGTGCCAAACATAACTAACTGTGGGGATAGTGATACCACAACACACAAAACTCATGAACAAACCCTTTACCCAAGCATCACTCACTCTTCTATCATGTTCCACCTATGGCCAATACGCTTAACTTATACGATACTGTACACATCAACTACGCTCCGTTTCAGACCATTACCGTCCAACTTCCGCTGTAGATACGCTGCCGACGACCAACTCAGGCCGCAGGTGTTAATGAGGCGGCAATCAGCGGTGGTCAAAGGGCGTAAGTCGGGTGTTAAACGGGGCCGTGGGGAAAGGATCGTGAGTCAAACTCAAAGATCGGCAGTGACATTTTGTCTCCTGACTCACCCCCAACCTGATGCCGTCCTTTTTCACGCTCTTCCCTTTAAGGTCCGCCCCATTCCCGTTAACCTCCGCCCCATTCCCGTTAACTTCCGCGCTTTCCGTCCTATTCCCGCTCTCTCCAGGTCGGGAGACGGTTCAAACACAGCTCCCGACTATCCGGCTCGACGCCACCCCGTTTCCGTTCAGGTCCCGACTAAAGCCACTTCGTTCCCGTTTAGATCCCGACCAAAGCCGCCCCGTTCCCGTTTAGATCCCGACCAAAGCCGCCCCGTTCCCGTTTAGATCCCGACCAAAGCCGCCCCGTTCCCGTTTAGATCCCGACCAAAGCCGCCCCGTTCCCGTTTAGATCCCGACCAAAGCCGCCCCGTTCCCGTTTAGATCCCGACCAAAGCCACTTCGTTCCCGTTTAGATCCCGACCAAAGCCACTTCGTTCCCGTTTAGATCCCGACCAAAGCCACTTCGTTCCCGTCCCCTTGGGAACATCTAAAATTTCGAGGTGGGGAGTAGAGAGGGGTTCTGTGGAATGTGGGTGTGACTCTTCATAAGTATATATTTCTAACTTTAACCTGAAAAGCAGACTGAACATAAAAGGGACAATACTAAAGGGACAGTTTAACTTTATCTCCATACCTTTGGTGTTGTCCTCTGGGTCGCTCTCTGTCCCACTGGTCTCCTCTGCTTATTTGAATTAGAGGAGGGAGAGGTTAGAGAAAAGAATGAAAGACTTGACAAGCTATAATCAAATGTGGACAGTCAGCGATTTGTTTCATAATCAGCAGATGATTCTCTTGCAGTTGGCCTAGTGCGTACCATCAACAATCTCAATGAAGTGTCGATGTAGGTGACATTTGGGCTGTGTGGGTCTTACCTCGCAATGAGATTCCCTGGTTCTTCACTCTCTTCCTCCCTCGCTTTTCATCAAAGATGGTTTCAATCTTGTTAACATACTATGTAGTACCCCACACACACACACACACGCACACACACACACAGGTATTTGCCAGCACTATAATTTCACAGGCATGATTACACAGAATCATAACAACCTTTAAGTACATAATTGCATTTAGATTTTCAGCATTTTTCCCCTTATACTTGTGCATTCTTTTCCTAATGCCCTGAAAGAACACAGCTGAATATTCAATAAAGGGTTCTACTCAGCTAAGGTCTTGCATTAAGAGATACAGACACACACAGGAAGCTCTAACTTATCTTTCAGAGGACACACAGATGACTGCCAGTTGAGAGGCAAACTTGTATGACAGTGTAAGGAACGAAATAAAACTGTTCTTAAGATCATGGTGATGTTAAGCAGAACAAAACATAATGATGTCATATGACTATGATGATTTTCATCTTTCTAACGTCTTTGTCAAAGATGTGATCTCAAAGAATTTAAGGGCAGCTGGATAACTAAATATGTTGGTCTTTATTAAGCCTTACATTCTCAACAGGGAAGGACACAGATCAGCAAAGACATCTTGACCAAAACAAACCTGCCTGGCCTGGGTCTAACCTTCAGGCAGGTACAGTACAGGTATCATGTAGGTTTGAAGCTATAATCCTTCTCTACTCATCACATGTACAGATATTTCAATGAGTCTGTGTTATTACTGTACCTTATTATTGAAGTTCCTCCCTGTCCACTCTCTTTCCACTGCCATGTGTCCTAAGTTTGAAGTGTGTTCTTCTGACTAAAACATTCACACAGTATGTTGCTCTACCACTATCTTATTTCTTTCACCATCCTCTACTTCCTGCTCAACAAGTCAACACCCCGTACTTTTTTTTCTCTCAACCTAAAACATGATTCATCTTTCAACATACCAACCATAGCACATGCTGCTATGTTGTTCTTACATAGGACATAAAAAAAATAATTAATCTAGGTCAGTAATTATTTCTCCATACAATGCTCTGTGAAAAATAATACCAAGACTAACATTTACCTGAGGTGTCTTCTGTGTTTTTTGAGCGCTGGTGTGCCACGGTGTAGCTGGTTTGGAGATGTCTGCAAGGGTTGAAGATTTGGATCCTGTTAATGCTGGGGAACCCTTCTTCTCCACATTGCTAGCGTAGCCTTGCAGCGTTTGGGGTTTAGGAGGCAGCTGAAACACAATGTCAGTTGTTGTCAAATAATTACAGTACTTCCTCGCTTACAGTCCCAGGTGAGGTAGGGATCATTTAATACATCCTCATGGATATAATGACAAATATGTCTGTACTACGAGAGGCAGATATAAACAGAATATTTTCCAGTACCTTTGGGACTTGAGGCCTTGCAATAGGGAGACACATGGGAGACGGCTTGACATCCTCATAGGGGTTATCTCTGGTCACTGATGGATACAGAAAGATGGAATTAGACTGCTGACTGGATGACAAGAACCAGTGCTCCCTTT
Organism: Mastacembelus armatus; assembly: GCF_900324485.2. NCBI lineage: Eukaryota > Metazoa > Chordata > Actinopteri > Synbranchiformes > Mastacembelidae > Mastacembelus > Mastacembelus armatus. The sequence continues at coordinate 22,616,998 of NC_046639.1, read as the reverse complement.
TCTAGTATAACAGAAATTGTGTGGAGAGCCTGCTGTGGATATATAAAAAAATATTACTTTTCATCTCAAAGCCAGAGCACTTTATTCTCTTTTTCATATATTCCCTTCTGTTTTTAGGTGTTTTTATATTAGCATTTAAATCATGTCAATATTTTTTCTTTTGAGTGCCTACTATAATACCTAGGAATTGCGTAATATACCTATTCGGTGAACACAGATTTTTTGTTTTACTGCTGTATCACCATATCTCTAAATTCTGACACTGAAGTTTACTTCACTGCAATAATTGACACAGATTTAGACATTTAATTTATTAACTCAATAAAACAATATCTTTTTACTACGTGCTCTGATTTATGACGAAAACGACACTTTTTTCAGTGAAGTCACCGAAAGAGATGTCTACAAACTACTTCCATTCATTTCTAAAACATAGTGCCATTTATCATGCTTATCACACAGGCCTCCATATTCCTCATATGCTCTTCAATCATCTCTTCTAATTACTTGACTACACACTGTCCATTATGCTACAGCCATTTAACAGGTTCTGTTACAATAATAAAACAAGCAGTAAATGGACAAATTAAAGCAACCGAACTTTACGTCCATCCAATGGTTTTCATAACTTCCTGGCTTTGTATGTTCTTAACAACACCAGTACTAAATTAACTTTAACATTCAGTGTAAGTTCATTCAGTCATTCAGTTCTACTTCAGTTTACATGGCAAAGGGAGCTGGACTTACAGACAATGTCCTCATAAATATTATCGTCAGAGTAGGCATGGTAAAGGCCTGAGTGCCTCGCCTCCTGTCCCAGCGTTTCTTGCTTTACTGCGATACGTGCCGCATCCTCATACTCAAAGGACTTCCTGTGGCAGGGATGGAAGGAAGGCAGTGAGAAAGAGGGGTCTGACTGCTGTCCTAAAGATAGCCCATTACTGTTCACTCTATTGTCTTATGTTCTGCCAACATCTCTCTACAAAAACCCTTGTGTTGATATTCAATACAACAAGAGAGAGGGAGATAAATTATAATGAAATGACTGTGCATATGGTCCAAACATTGGCACTATGACAATAGCTGTCACTACAAAAATTAGGTCACTGTGTGAGCAACTTGCTTTCCCTGGAAGCTTTAAAAATGAAGACTCAGCTAGTGATTGTTTTACACTACCCAATAGCTATTGTGCATTGCAAGTTTCATACTGTTAGCTTTTTTTTAACACGTGCTTGGTCTTAGTTGCTTTATGTGAAGCATGTCCAATGTAATGTAATACTAAAAGGAGGAATTTTTTAACTATGCCAACTGTACAGATATGAGAGGAGAACTGCAGAAGTTATTGGTATAAACTCAAACCAATTTACATTTACCAACTTTATATTAACCAACTTAATATAATGTATAATGCCATAGTAGAATAGCATAATGACAACACTGAACCACATTTAGCTTTGAAGGTCTACTTTTACAGTATTTAACAGTACTCTTTATACAATAAAAGTAGTTAAAGCAAGTAAACTTAGCTCTGAAACAGACACATTGTCCACAAGTGGTAATTACAGAATAATGAGAGAGTAAATTTTCCCCTCATTTCCCAGGATTCTTCTCATCAGACATCATCATTAGGAGTTATGTTTGAAGATTTGGAAGTTTTCTGCCCAAATCGGCAACTATTTATTTAAAAATTCAGATGGACCAGTTTTCCTGCAATGAAATGTTACAAGGCAGCTATTTTGTCAGTCAAATATAGCATCACTGAGCAGGTGACCTGACAAAACGGGACTTCAAGCAGCAAAAAAAATTAAAAAATAAATTCATCTTCTGGTAGTGTAAAAATTTGTAAAATCAGTGCTCAGCTGTGAGATGCTCTAACAGCAGTGTAACAACAGCACAAGCAGAAAAGCATCAGACTCAAACTGACTCAGTAATGTCATTTGCACAGCATTATCTATCTCAGGTTTGATACCATAAGCCACCAGAAGATACTGGTCATTTTAGAACAATTAAAGCTGTAGCTGCAAAACCGCTACTGAACTAAAGAAAATGTGAATGTTAATGCTTATCAATTCAACTTCGTATTTGTAAGAGGAAGGATCTGTTACTTCCTAATTAAAAGGTTACCCAGTCCTGCTTTATGTGCACAGTTCATAATATTATTCTTTACATTGTATTTCTCAGCAGTTATCATTTGGGTTGGATGTTTCAGTACTTGCAAACATAGCCCTGGAAAACCATAATTGCAGTATTGCATTATGTGGCTTGATGTTTTTGCAATTTTTATTTTATGAGAATCCTGCACAGTATAGTATGTCTACATCTCGTAAAATGTTCTGAGCTGAATGTGTATGTAGAGTTCATAGGTTCTAGTTTTGTTTAGCCTCATCTGTGCTGATCATGGGCCATTGCTGTGAGGGAACTAGGCCATGTACAGACAATAGAGAACAAGGCTACCAGATGTCTTGTGACATCACAACTGGACCCTAGCCAGCAATTACACTCTCATAGTAACTGCCCTAAAAACATTTGTAAACCAGAGTCCAAAGTAAAGAATAAGCACAAAGTGCATTTTTCAGATCAATTCCCCAGTGTTCAATAATCAGGAGCTATTCCCCCCTTTCCTAAAATCTGAACTGTTAAACAAATTACAGTGGTCAGGAACATGTAAACGTTCAACCTAATCTGTTGACAAAAACTATTTCAGATTTTTTTGTGCTCTGTTTTCGGTGCTCATATTAACCCACCTGTTCTTTTTATGTCGTGAAAGCCCATCTGTCTTTGCAGCTGGACATGGAGGTGGTGGGAAGCAAGGTGGGTGGGCTACCCTTCTATTCCTCACGTTGGAGTGGTTGTTAGGAGTGGAACTACTGTCCCATCTCGCTGTGTGTCCAGTGTTGCTCTTGGCTCCCCGATACTGGAATGTCCGCTGAGGTTTGGGAGGAGGCTGAGCTTCACCTGAGGACTCTCTGCCTTTCTCCCACAGCAATCTGTCACCCTCAAGCTTCCGCCAGAAACCCCGTGAAGTGTAGAAGTTCCCAGCAGGCATTTTGTCTTCTTGGTCATCAGTTGACAGAGGTAGAGCTTTACAAACTACTTCAACATCCAAGATGCGATCCGTTTTTTTATCACCTTCGGGCATTAATGTTTGGTTACTTGTAGAGTTAGCGGCGTTGACCTCCCCTTTGGGAGATGCAAATATTTGTGATTTATTGCATGAGGATTTAGTGGAGAATTCAGAGCAATATTTCAGCAGAGGTTCTGACTTCCTGCCAGTCAAACCATGTCCAGCTTGTGTTGGCGATTCCCGAAAATCTAAGCCCAGACTCTTGGGTTTTGAGAGGGTGAATTTTGAATGAAGCCCCTCTCTCAACCCCTCATTGGAGCATCCATTGCCCACAAGGTCCCGAGACAGGGTTCGGGACACAGTCAGAGGGTGCGCTTTCACGCCTACATCCTGGCTGCTGCCTTGCTGACTGAGACCTTCCCACTGGGAGATCTTCTCCCTGATGTTAACACGCTGCTGATGTGAGAGGGGCTTCGCTGACTGCCGGCCCTGCCAGGCCATGGTAGCCTCTTTCTGCAGGTGATCATTTTCACCGCCCCCCCGCCTGCCCTGCTCCAGTCTTGGAGCCAGCATGTTGTGAGGGGGGCAAGTCAACTCACCTTCAGTTCTCCATAAGTGAATGCATTAAGGATTTCCTTGCAAACAAAGACAGAAAAATCCATATAATCTGGTGTTAATCAATCCAGAAATGATCAGCAAAAAAATCCCCTAAATGTTTATGGTTGTAAATGTCTTTGTTGTCTTCTTGTTCTAGCAGAGACTCATTTCCCCTTTTCTCCTTTTGTAAGCAATCTACAAGGAAGAGAAGACAAAAACATTACTCATTGATCACTCTGCACTTAAAAACATGTCCAGACATCAAACTGCAAGGTCAAAGGAATACTGAGACAAAGCAGGAGGACACAGTTACTCCTGAAAAGGCACATAAACCAAGTTGTCCGAGTGTAGACTAGTACAGAGACAAGTTCAGGAAGGACAGGCTCCTGTCAAAGTTGGTTTCCAAAAATACATCCAGTAAGAAAAAGTGACAAGAACAAAGTTATCGCAGCTTTTTGCTGCTGCATGTCTGTGTATTGAGACACCACAACCTCCTCTAGCCCAGGCAAATTCTGTTTTCTCTGTAGCTGCCGTTCACCACAGAGCCTTCCAAATAATGAGAAAAAATACAGGAAAACATTAAATTTAATTTAGTGTTCCTGCAAAGCTGTCTTTTATGTGTGTGATATAAGTAATTTCAAGAGCTTTGGAGGCATGAAACACATCCAATCTTAAGGGCAGTTACAATTAGTATAATTAGGGAAAACATTTTAACTATGCTTATCTGTCTAGGAAAATAAAAGCTCCTCAAATGGTTGAGCTATTTATCAAAGGCTAGGTAAAAACACTAAACTTGATTAATCAAGGCCCTTCTGTATGCTGTAAAGACATAATCTAAAGCCTTACTCCATCTAATCAATGCTGTCAAACAAAGACTTTCAGCAGCATCCACCCTGACTTGAAATCTGTGTAGTCACTGTGCACTCTTGTGCAGCAGCGCCTGGCTTGCTGGAACCAAACCATTTGGACACGTTGCACATTAGGACTGAGACTCAGAAGAATCTGGAGAAACAGAGACATGGTAAAATTCCATTGTGCTGCTCATGATCATAATAGCTCTATGAGCTGCATTCCTACAGAGCAATATAAGAGGGGGGTCAGGGAATAAATTTAACTAGAGACAGTCGGTCAGTCAGTCTTCCAAGTGACGCCTTTGTTTGCTATGACCTAAATCAAATGTTATGTGTGCACTGGAATGCTGCTCCATCATTAACAGACCATACAATGACAATGCGACTTGCAAAATAACCCACTAGCATTATTTGTCTGTGTGCGGTATGTTGTACAGGAAGGTATGAGTTGTGCTTCCTGAGCGGCAGGAAAAAGGATCAGCAGACTGTCCATAATTACGGTGCAAATAGATTTGCACCCACTTGCAACCACTGATTTATGTTTAGATCAACTATATTCAAACCCTGTGACGGTAAACATTCTCTTTTAAACATAGCAAACTTAAAAAATATACTAGCTAGTTATTTTCAATGTTTGTAGTTCCTTGCAAAGAAATCCAAAACTGCCAACCCCACTTTCCCACGTCATACCGTTCATATCAGATGTTTTTATTGCCAGTGATCTAAAACCATGAGGTGTTGTGATATCAAGTGACAAGGCCAGAGGGTAAGTCTAGATGAACGCTATTAATGCTTATGAGGCTGTCAATTCTGGAGAAGGGTATCATTACATTTCTTGGTGAAATGCACCAACTCATCCAAGTAGAAATCAGACAGCTAATCTATGAATCTGAAGTACCCTGTCATCACTTAGCAGCTGAATTAAACCTAATTGCACATTCAAAAGCAGCACAAAACACCCACCCAAAGAGATGCAGCATGACACAACATGTTGTGGGTGAGGTATTGTACGGCTATGATTTGCCAGCAAATGGCAGTTAAAACTATAATAAAAGAAAAGTATGGGTTTAGCAAATGTCAGCATTCACAGATGCACCAAGATAAATTGTCAGAAAATGACCAATCCATCAGCAGCTACCAGAACAACTTCAACATTTATATTAACAGCTGTGCTAAAGGAGTGATACAAGCTTCATCGTGTGTAATTTGCTGTTGATGGTGGTGACCGTAACTAAAATTCAACCGTCAAAAAAAACTTTAAACAAAATAAATGTAATCTAATCTCCTTGTGTTGATCTGAGCCTTGTGTCTGAGCAAATAAGTGGAAAACATGATCTCAACTCCTTTAATTTGTAGTAGCTGTAGCTATTGTGTAGTCTATGGGCATTCGTCAGTATAGTACAGATGTTGATTTGATGACTTACTTTTATTCTTGATTTAACGCTGCAATATGAGTATAGATAAAAACAACTTCCACCTACGTTCATGTGCCCTTGCTGTCTGTCGTAGGACAGGAAACACACTGCAGAACTCCAATCAAAAACTATAACATTGAAAACGTTCTTCCTTATTTCAAGGACTAAGTAATATATAATCAATCACATTACTTGCCTTAAGTGATTAAGATTTAAGAACTGTAATTCGGCCGTATCGAAAGCGGGAAATAACCTAAAGTATCTAATCTGCTTACAGTTCACGTCCAATCATCGAAACTTGTATTGTCTTTGGCAAAGCGAAGGCAGCTGCAGGACTAACGTTTTGATTAACTCTTAACGTTTATTCTGGTAAAAAAAAAACAATATTTTCTATATTACATACATGCCGAATTAAACAACCGAAAGCTTTAATACAGAAATTCGGTTGATACTTATCTAAAAGTATGAATATATTTATCATTAACTGTGTCACTTTTAACTGGCAATATTTTCCACTGAATGTGGCGTTGACGCTTCACTGTAAGAAGTTGAGTCTTAGGAAAAACGTAAACGAGCAACACATTTTACGGGCAGAAACGCGGTAACGCTAATTAACCGAATGCAGTAAAACACAACAACTTGTTAAGTTGGGTGATAACGTTACGATATTCAGACCCAAACACCACATGGACACATGTAACTAGCGTTAACGTTAACTTATAAGCTATTGTTAATGCTAACGTTACATTTTTTGTGACTTACCTGTCGTAGTTTAAAATGTTGCGAGAGGAAAAACCAGGTTCTTTCCTCATTTTCCTCTTGATAAAATGAAAAACACAAATAAAATCAGAGTTCACTCGCTCGCATCGTTGAGCCTGGAGAGGTTAGCAAACTTAGCAGTCTGAATAAGTTCAAGCTAACGCTAATTCAAACATTACCGGTAACTTTTTAGAAAACAAACCTTATATGGCATACAAACGCGTCATCTATTTTAATAACTATACACAAAAGCAACGACGAAAGCGTCCAGGGACATGAAAAACCAGAATAAGCAGAACAATCCTCGCCCTCCTTCTCCAGACAATTAGTGTCATCCCAGCCAGAAAATATACCACTTCCGCTTTTAACTTTCAAAATAAAACCCCGCATTGAAAAATGTTGACAGTTCTCTCAACATCCATAAACATCCAGAGTGAAAATACACTTGACACCAGATTTTGCAACACTACCTTTGTGTTTTTACCATTAAAACACACATGTACAAATCACGTGTGCTAAGCACACACGTTAAACTACATGGATTTCCATGCATTAAAATCTCAGATGTATATTGTGCCAGCGCTTCGGGGTCAGTGTCCCACAACCTGAAAGTGGCAAGTGGTCATGGAAATAATGAAAAGATGATGGGTAGGAAGATGTGTCCAATCTAATGCATGCATCTAATTCAAACTATACCCTGATTAGGAGGTGACTGACAATAACTAGTGTAAATTGTTTAATTTGTTATTTTTTTTAGCCTAGAATATCCACATAACCTTAGCACACACTTACCAGGAAACGTACTTCTTACATAACAAAAAGGGTTATCCTTATTAATATTTAGGGGCATATACACAGTTCATCATGGAGTAATGACAAATGCTTGTCATATTAAAGCAACAGGTTACCACGCAAGTGACTTGACTTCCAGCTGCACCCTGGGTCTTTGTGTGGAGCTTGACGCTGCTGTGACTGTGAGAAAGTTTCGTTGAATCCTCTTGATCCAAGAGGGAGGACGTCAACACATCCACTCCCGCTGCTGTCATCGATGAATAAATGCTGTTGTCTTCAGGTGTCCTGGGAAATAAAGACACTGTATTATGAGCTGCACCTGCGCAGCTCCACCAGTTATTAAATAAAAGCTGGGAACTTACTCTCATTTGTTAGATCCCGTGTTGTGAAGTTGTGGTGCAGGAATGTGATTAATGACGTTGAAATCATTGGCAAAATGAAGTTTCTGCAAAACATAGTGTGACTCCAAACTATGTCGATGTGTAGTAAATGCATACAGACACAGAATTTAGAAATCCACTTAAAAAAGACAGCCCCAAACAGACTGACAACTACTTCTGACAAACTATAGAAAAGGTGAGTTTTGGTCTTCAATTTCATGAATTCTTTTGGGACTTAGAGTCCCCATTGGTTAAATATGATATGAATCTGAGTAAGCTATAGCAAATTCCTCCCTGTTTTTGATGTTGAATAATAGGAGGAGTATGTCATTAAAGAAAATGGTGGGCATTATAGAGGATCTGTCAATAAAGTGATTCTAAGTGAGTCTAAGACTTTGCAGTGTAATGCTGATTCAATTCTGGCATGCATTAACAGAACTAAAACACAAAAAACTGACATTTTATTTGTTTCCAATCTTATACACTATGTTTCTCCTGTGGAATACACATATGTAATGTACAAGACAGCTGGACAAGATGTGTAGATACTGTGAAATGTAAACAGTTATCAAAAGGTTTCTTGTTCCAAAGAAGAGAACATCAGTGTGTTAGATGGCTGGTTTCTTCAAATTTCACCTGATTAAGACTTACTGTGAAAAGCAAGTATTGAAATGTTTCTGCATCATGATAGAGATGGGTTTTGAGACTTATGTTGGATTTGAATGAGTTTATACAATCTTCAGGCCCTCCTTGACGAGGTTCAGCTCATAGCACAGGGTCTCATAGCGATATGCCATACGGATTTGGGCCACATTAGTCTTGCGGATGTCATTGCTCTCTGGACCCTCCTTCAGGTAGTCCTCACCAAGGTAACAGATCTTCTCCTGAAGCACAGGAGCAGAGAAGGAGTATGAGACATGCCAGTGTGCAGTAGTATGTGTTAGTATGAGCGTAAATCAATCTCTAAATGTGCAGTGAAGTATATTTCTTCCATTTTAGAGCATTCTGTATGGGTGAGGGTAGAATCTATGTCTATCAGAGGATTTAGCAGTGCAGGAACACGATTACTCTGGTGAGTGGTCAGGATTTTGCCAATAAGGCAAATCTAAACCTACTAATTAAATGTGTTAAAAAGTCAAGAAAGCATTGCCATATTTAAATCTGATGTGTTACCTCATGAGACATGCCGCTCTGCAGAACACTGTTCCTGGAGATCTCACACATGTCACAGGTGCTGAGCTTGAAGACCTGGGCTGCAATAGCGTACTCTTCCATCAGGGGTTCCTGTGGACATAAACACCAAGATTTACACTCTTTCCCCTTCATCACTCCAGCACAGATATTATCTGTTACAATACATGTTTAGCATGAACTGTTGAAGGCATGATTTGGTCACTGTTTGTTTAGCAGATATATAGGACAGGACATTTACATCCTTAAACCAGCTAATTCTCTCATGAATACAAAGACTCACAAAGAAAATGAAAATGCATACCTCAGATATTTATAATACAGCGCCCATTACACACAGCACAGTGTGACCATTCTCTAAATTATAATCAGAGACTTTCTCTCCATGTGTTCAGACCTTGGTGTAGTGGAACTGCATGGGGTCGTCAGTGGACAGAGAAACCATCAGGCCTTTCTTGTGGAACTCCAGCAGGGGGTTCTTGGCGTACTCCAGGAACAGGCTGTTGTTGCTGAGAGGGGACATGGCGATGGGAATCTGGGACAGGAAATACAAATACTGCAGCACAGGGCTCTGTTGGTGGAGGATTGACAAAAAGATATGATCAGGTTCAGTAAAATGACATTATTGACAAAACATAGTATTTTGATTACTTTTTGGATGTTCATGTTTTGTAACAAAGCAGATAAATCCCTTCAGATAAGAGATCAGATTATAAAAAATACTTTTCTGGTAACTGATGATTTTAATGTTTCCATCACAGACAACCTGTCTCCATTGTGCCCTACATGTGAAACAAATACTGGCAGCCTTACAGTAGTCCCACATAACAAAAACACTGAATTCAAACCTTTGGTCTGAAGCGAATGGTGTTCTTTAACCTGAATGGTTTTCAGTGTTTGTAAGTAAATCACTATGATATATTCTCTGGATAGATTTAGATCATATATTGTAAATAAAATAGAATTACAAATGTATTTTAATCTTATGGAGAAGTGACCTTCTTGAGGTTGAGGCCGTGAGAGATGTTGTCAGCTGTCATGAAAGCAGCCAGCAGGTGGGTGATGGCACCAGCCTCACCACAGTGAGGCCTGAACAAGAACGTATTCATCCCCCTCTGTCTGGAGAGCAGAAGATAAACAGTTATTATACAACCGAAGGGACACATATTCTTAGATGAACTCAATGTTCTGCAATCATCAAACATGCACTCACATTATAGTATTTACAGAGGAGACAATGAGATCCAAAGAAATGGGAGGAATATCTGTACCAGCACTACAAGTAAATACTGAAAAAAAACACAAAAAAAAAAACAGTGTTACTCACCTACGGAGCTGGTTGAGCACAGCAATGTTGGCATACATGTAGTAGATGTAGTAGGTGTAGGAGGGGTTCTTGTTCATGTCCCACTTCTGTGGTTTGGGGCTTTTACTGGAGAACATGTGGCCACTATGTTTGGATTCATCATCCACACTGTCAAAACCTGTGACCTACACCCCATGAGGAAAATGGTTAATTCTGCAGAAACACTGGGCTCTCAGCTTCATTTGTTTTTATCTGGGGAGTTTTTTGGTCTCGTGAAAATTTGAGTGCAAAAATAAATATTCATGTTTGAGATCAATACTGAAATGCTACATTGGGTTAATTTCTTATCCATGTGTGGTCATGTCAGCTACACTTTCACAACTCAGACAGGACTTCATATCTTGCTGGGATCTAAATTATGGCTTAGAAATGCTTTTGTGACTCTTTCTGACTCACATGCTTGAGGAAGATGCTGAGCTCTGGGTTTGACTGGGGATCGATGGTGGCCTGAAACACGGGAAGGAAAATGTTCTCCAACATCTTGCCAAAGTGTGGCACAAAGTTCCTGCCTCTAAAGATGTCACTGAAATAGAAGAGTTTCAAAACACTTTTAGGTTTAAGCCTTTTTTAAGCTTACAGGATAAAAATGTTCTTTAATATCATGTAGTGTAGGCATAGTAGCAGCAATATCCTCCTGAGACCCAGCCCACTGACTTGTGTCCCTTGTAGTGGACAGTTTGTTCACATCCAAACAGTCCTATGGTCCACTACAGTGGACATGCTATAAAATTAAAAATAAAAATAAATTTTAAAAAGTCTAAACTGTAACATGTTTTTTTAACCAAAAATAGGTAGGAAATTACAAAAAACAAGAAATTGGAAGACACTTATTTTCCTTGGTTCCCAGGAGGATAATGTGTCTGTCACAGGATATATTGCGTATTTTTCTCCCCACCTCACAGACTTTTATTAAAAGGCTTACTAGATTCTGGGAACTTGAATCATCCATTTGAGGTTTGGGGAGAAGACTCTGTGCTTGACAAACCAGGAGGAAAGCTTGTTCCACTCGTTGGTGTTGCTGCCGTAGATGGACAGACGAGGCTCAGCATACTGGTATTTAGCATCCTCCAGGTCACTGGCTACTTCCTGGCTTACACAGATGTCAAATCACACGTAGATCACATGGAAGTTGATACATAATATGTTATCAGTTTTTCAGTAGGGAATTCTTTCTACTTGCAGTATTGTAGTCCATGAAAGCTAACCTTGATGATGGTGGCAAAGTATTCTCCATTTATGTGGTTCTCTGTTTTCAGGTACAAGTCACGCAGCTCGCTGGCTCCCACAGGGTTGTATTTAGCATTGAACTTATCAAAACGCTGGAAGGTTTGTCTGCCCTTTAGAGAAACAACAAAGACACAAAGAAATTTAGATACATAGATGCTGATTAAGATATACCACAAACCAGTTCTGTCTATTTGCTCTGACTATTTTGGATGTAAGTATTTACACTATCTAACAGCATGTATACTGTACCCATCCTACATTTTACATCCTACAAAATAAAATGCCAATAATGTTGTCATTTTTCTTGCTTCACATGTAATCCACCTGCATGCAGCTTTCATATGTATATGTTTACATCCACTAATGTTCCATAAAGTCAGTAACATACAGCGTGCACATCCAGTGAGTCCACAGTGAGGTCATAAGGGTGCAGGTTGAGAGACTCAAAGAGCTCCTTCAGTGTGATCTCCCGGTCTTTGAGGATTTGCACAACACGGTCAGCGTCCACACGGTAAGACTTCTTGATGAACCGCAGGAGATGCTTCTGGTTCATGCAGGCTGCAGCATGGATGTGGGTGTCCACCTGACATGGCAAGAAGATTTGGGTTTATGTGATGTAGTACCCCTACTTTGTCACAAGAGGGAGGTGAAGACACACACAAGGTGCACAACAGCATAGAAGAAGTACAGCAAACTAAGTGTAAAGTGAAATGTCTAAAATTCAAATGTGACAAACCTCAATCAATAGTTTATATTCAGCAGTCAAAGGGTGATTTTCAAATGTTTATACTTTATTGTTCAAACCAAAACAGGTAACAAGCAGATTGAACGATTGTTACTTGTTTTTCCAAGATCTAATATAACATCATCTGGGTTTATTTCCATACAAATTAAAATGGCAAGCAGTATAGGTTTCAGCTTGTTTGAGAAATGTTTTTGCATATCTATTATGTTTTAAGCTATTTTAGAAACAATGGCCATGAGAAATCCTGTTTATAGCTACCTTTCTACAGTTGTAGAAGTCCCTGTGAGGGTTCTTCTTCAGCTCCTTCATCTCCTCCATTTCATTCAGCATCTCATGCACATTGAACTTTGACATGATGAACTTCAGACGGCGGTGAGTGTAAGTCTTACTGCAAAACAAATCAAAGAATACAGGTACATAGGTTTCACAGTGAGTTTACCTATATATACCAATGGTGCTTTGATGGTGTGAGGGAAAGTTGGGTGATAAGAGAGGGCTTTTTGAAAACGTACATATTTATAATTCCAAGATTCAAAACAAAAACCTTTCAAGGACTCACGTTGGGCCCTGTGCAATTAGAGCAATGAGGAAGTTCATGTCGTCTATGAAGGTGTCATAGTTGGGGCATGGCAGGTCTTTGGGCTGATGTTTGTCAGCAGCTGCTGCATCATTGTACACATAGATGACACCATCCTTCATACGAGCAACATAACCCAGATTCTCTGGCAGGTCCTTGGTGTCAAAGGGGTCTTCCCCTTTCTTTGGAGGGGGTGTGAAGACTGAAGCCAGATATAACACAACATTGTGACATTTTTAAAAACTCTAGATCTGTAATTCTGTTAAGCCTCATGTTAAGCCACATTTCTAGTCACCTGGCTGCAACTGATCCTCTGGTTTGAAGCTCTCTTCCTCAATCTCACGCAGGAACTGGGAGGCAGTCCGTGGGAAGCGCTGGAAGGCCAGCCTCATGTACTTCTCCCTGATGGTCAAGGCACGGTACAAACCTTTACAGGAGAGCTCAAAGTCATCCATCGTCACCTGAAGGGCAGATAAGAGATGAAAAATAAAGTGTGATAGTCAGCAGTTTTCTGTACAAAATGTCCCTGTTTTCCACATTTCATCATTTTGCATCACATGAGCAGACACTTGTTCATTTGTGATATGCTATGCAACAAGTATATGTAAATGTTTTTTAACATAAGTGAGGTTCAACAAAACAAAAATAACATTCAGCTCCTCCAGAGTGTTTATTTCCATGGAAATATCAGACCCATAGCCAGAAACCTAAACCCTGGGCTGCTTTGCAGATAACCATCCATGGCTCTCTGTGGGTGGTAGGTATAGTATCTGTAGGTCCACTGACACACAGATACATGTGGGCAGTGAAATTCAAAGCAAACATCTGCATCCCTTAACTTGACCCAGGGCCAGTTCAGGAACTATTTATAACATGCAGTACTATGCAATAATGTAGGAGAAGAAACTTGAGCCTACTGCTACTACATTGTAAAACATCATACAGGAATTCAGAAAAATCAAATAATACTTTATAATTAACTTTATTTTAAAAATAACAATTTATTAAACATATATTATTAAAACCAGCAAGTTTTACACTACAAATGAAACAGGCTTCAAACAAATGACTTAAGTTCAGTTTGTTTAGACAAAGATAAAGGCAGCTAGATTTACAGCACATTACTGTATAAGTATTGTAGTATATGGAACTTATGATGACATAGGTGCTGCTTATTATGCAACAGGTAGCGGTAAGGTAGCAGTCTAAACGATTTTGATCTAAATTCCATAATAAGCTTCAGTTTCATTGAAGGATAATAAATATTACCCCAGCTGCATAGTCTCCGATTATAGCCACTCTCTGGTAGTCTGGCACTTCCAGGTAGATGGGCCTGTCTGCATCCACTGAGACTACAGGGGCAGCTGCTACATGGGCAGCAATCACGGGCATGTTCACGGTGCAGCAGAGGTGGAGCCGTTTGCTGTGGATAAAGAGTGGTGAGGTTCAGTGGTTGCCTTCATCCATTTCAGAAATGAGTATAATGAAAGCAACCAAATTGCCCTCAAAAATTATCATCAGGTAGTCTACCTAGTGACATTTTTGCTCTATTACTTTAGGAAAACTGCCAGTCTGTAGACGGTCTAAATATAAAACCTTAAAGAGTAGCTAATTGTTTTTTATCACTGTTTAATAATATGATTTTGTTGAACCACAAAAGCAAAATAATTCATAATCAATCTCACCGTTTCTCAGCATCATCATCAGTGTGCAGATGGTGGGCCATCTCGTGGTGCAGGATGGGACAGTCCTCAGCCACATCAAACATGGAGATCTCATCACGGACGTTTTCATCTTTGGTCTCAGATGCAAAGACCTTCTCTGCGAAGGCCCGCATCTTGTCATCGGTCTCTGTCAGTTAAGGCAAAGGTAGGTTTCGTTAATGATAGCCATGTATTCTGCTCCCCCCTCATCATGCAGCTATAAACTAAAGCCACAAAGCCACAAACAGAATTTCTTCAGTGCCATTCTGTGCTGCATAAATATGACTGCTAAACAACAGAGATTTGTGACGATGAATGAATTCTGGACATTCTACATCTATGACTTATAAAGCACATTTCTTACCTAACCTGATGTGTACAGACTTCAGCACATGCGTGGTGCACATGCGTGGTACACATGACCAAAGACTGATCCAGCCAATACAAGTTTGCAACTGTGGCCTCCAGTTTGAGCTGCAAAGTCCCATACTGAGAAAGGATCTACATTGATGAGGCACTGAGACACACAGTTGGCTCGACTCACATGGATACAAAAAGCCTTGTTTAGTGGACACGTAACTCCAGATTCAGTTTTCTTATCATCTTTCATTGTTTACATTGTTTATTTTTGCAATACGTTACATTAGATTTTGTATTTAAGACAATTGGTAACAGAATTAAATATTGTATGCTGAAAAAATCCAATGTGACTGGAGTTACTGTAAGAACCAAGCTATGACAAGCAGTGGTTGTGATGACAAAATGGCAATAGACAGCATGAGTGGCATTACTCCATGACTGCGACAGATAGATCAGATTACTTGATATGTACATGCGCTTACTAGCCAAGAGCCAAAGCATTTTAGCCTAAGACAACATCTCCATATCATAAGTAAAGGGATTTTGGTTTTCACTTCTCACCCTGCATACTTACTCTTTGGACCTGATTACGCCCAGCAAGAGAATAGCATCACCCAAAATAAAAGCCAAAAAGATAGTGTTAGAAAAGCATGGGTTAAAACATGGTTATGTTGTTGATTTTATACATGAAGACAACACACAGACTTTACTGTACTGTACAGTATATGCATAAAAAAAACTAACTGACAATATAGGAACAGACTGTACCAGCACAATCACATTCATCAGTATTTACTATATATAATATAGATTAAAAATACATGCAATTTAAATGTAGAAGCAATGAAATAACACACAGGGCCAATGATTACACTTTATGGTAAATGGATAAGTGGGATTAAGGTAATATACAGATGGATACAACAGTTGACTGTCAAATTGTATCTGCAGTTATTATTTACATAGTTGGAAACAAAAGCTAGACGAGTATTGATAGCTCCATCTTCATGACATATATGGAGTGAAATTTCTCAGTGCTCCCAGTGGTGCAACAAGTCAGGTGGGTAGGACACTACAAATCAAGTGATTCATTTACTGCACCTCTACAATATTTAATATTGCATGCATGCGAAGATGCGGTAAACGTGTCTTATTAGCACTCAGGAAAAAAGCAGCGTGTGCCCATAATTTCAGTGATTCAAACAAGTGTAGGTCAATTAAATCTTCTTGGTGTAAGCATTTCCATAGTGGAAGAATCAGTGAGGTATCTGGCAAAACTCATTTATTAATGTAAAGGTTCACTTTCAGTGCAGTTTCAGTAGTAATGCTAGATTTGTGAAGCACTCAATACAAACGCAGTAAAATAAAACTTATTGTAGATAATATTGATCGTGAACCATACATTAATAAATGGTGGGCTTTTCCCAGTATGTTTCATTATCTTCTATTTCAAAAAGCATAGGTGTTGATTTATTCCTTGATTCATTAAGGTTCATGATACCAGGTTGCAAGCAAATGTACTTCAGAGAAAAGGTAATTGTTGATGCGACTGTCCCACATTCATACAGCAAACCTCTATACTTACTTCCACTTTCTGCTGAGTTATCAAAAAGTCCCAGTCATGGTGGGACAGTCCAGGTTAGAGGAAAACAAAACATGTGTGGTAAATTCTCAAGACAGTAATAACAAAGAAGCAAATAAACTACACAAAAAAAGAGTTTTGTGGATTTTCTATGGAGTCTCCAGGACACTGTTTCTGCACATTGTTGCGTTTTCTAAATGAAACTCTTGAATTCTGCAACGCAAACTACGTTGAATAATCAGGTTGCATACCTGGTAGACAAAACCAAACCTCTCCGCATGTCTAAGTATCTTTAGAAGTAAGCAAGAATTGATGCTTTTTGTGATTATGCTGACCTGACTCTAATATATCAAACAGCTAATATCTCTCTGACAGCTACCTATACCAGCTGTCAGGTGACAGTACACTATACCTGCATGGACGTCATGACAGCAGGGCATGAAGACCATGTTTTCACATCAGAATATACCAAGTATAAAGTCACATTCCCCACAAACACCTGCCAATCACTACAACCAAACTCTATTAGTTGTGACAAGCTCTTCAGTCAAAAAAAAAAAAAAAAACAAAAAAAAAAAACTCCTCCTTGGATAATGTGACTTTATACTTGCCAGTTGCCCTGAGCCTGATGGAGGTGAGTCTATAGTTAGTGGTCATTACAAGAGCATTTAGAATAGCAGCAAGGGTGGAGCTTCTTATACTACAAAAAAGAAAATCACGAAAATAAACAACTGAAGTACAAACTGAGCAAAAGTTACTGCATGGCCCGACCTCATGTCAAACTTGACCTGGGAGAATCTGTTAAAAAATGACGTTCATCATTTTTTCTTACTAAAACTGATATACTGCCTTAGAGTTTTATGACATGAATGTGAATCTTTAGTACTGAGCTCTAGACTAATGAACAATTTGGTGCAAGCATAAAACACAAAGTAAAGTTAAACGTTTATTTAATCTCTACTTTATGAGAGGATGATATTATAGGGTGAATATATGTTAGTCTGCTTATTTCTGCACATGGGAACTATGTGCATTTTAATCCCACTGAACTTGTAGTTACAGCTGTTGTGCCATCCAAAAGCAAGATGGCACTGTGAGACTTTATTACCCGCCTTATTGCCTTTATTGCTGACATGCTGCACCCAAACCTTTGCAACATTTTGGGAGCCAACATGTGCATTCTTCATATTTATCTCAGCAAGCAGACATTAGGGTGGTAGTTTGAGAGATTTTTTTTCAGCTTATCATGTATTGGCCAAGACATTCCTTGGAAAAATAAAACAAAAAATAGATGAATAGACCACTTGTGAAGGCTTTTCTCAGCTGAACTTCATATGCCAACGTAAAATAACCCTCATAAAATGCTATCTAAACCCTCTTTTTGTAGGTGAGAGTGCACAGTCAAGCCCAGAATATTCTGACCATACTCACCTGGCACTAAGACTTTAGGCATGATGACGGTCTTCTAGTGAAACGCTCCCACAGGACTGGTACACGGTGGTCGGCCACTGGACCACTGTAGTAGAAAAGTTAGGAGCCCTGTGCTTGGTCTGTGCAATATTAAGCTCGCCCTGCCTCCCGCGTAACCAGAATCTGGTTTGTCCATGTGGGACATGCGTAGACATAACGGGGAACACATATGTGTCCAACTCTATTTTAAGTTGTGTGCTCAGGACTTATTGACAGGCAGAGTGTGTAGACAAAGAAATGGGTACGTGCGAGTGAGGGGGCTTGTATTATATAACACCTCACATGGTATGTGGGTTCTTGCCTGTTAATGAGTAAGTCTTGGGTAGACTCATAACTCATCTTTCTATTCAGTTTATATGCAACAGGTGTCAGAATTGTCACTGCACCTGCTCAAGCAAAACACCAAATGTTCAGGAGTAAACTCACTCATCCATCGGTGCTTTGGACTGATTTGAAAACAGGAAAATGTCTAAATTGGAAAAGTGTTCCTCACACCTGATATTCCTGAAATCGTTTGTACAAAACAAGGTATAACTGAGGCTAATGGGAAGGCCATTCGCTCTGTGGATAATTGGTCATTAACTAAAGTACAGGACAAATCAAGGTGTTGACCAGATGACACACGAGAAAAAGTCACTGCTTCTCTGTTCATTCTGAGGCGTTGTGCAGTGCGAGGACACTCAACAAGCCTTTTATTTTTAGCCACTGTAATTCTAAATGTCAACGCTCCTCTCAGGGTGCAAGTAGTTAAAGAGATCAAGCTAAAAATGGGTCATCACAGCTCAGAAAAACAGCAGACAGGATTTTTTAACTTTGCACTTTGAAAAGGTGAAACAGGACACATTCAAGGACAGCTTCCAAATATTTTAAACTTTTCTGTTATAATTGTTGTTCATGTTTCAGCTGTTGTGTTGATTGGACATGTTCTTAGTAAAATAAATGTCAAATAAAGAAACGCAATTTATTTCTTATCAATACATTATGCCTTCTGGGCCACTCATCTCAAAGGATCTCAGACTAATAGCTACAAAGTTTCAGATTGAACATTTCCTCTTGTGAATTTCTAAATGATGCATCTCAGATTTGTACCACAGCCTTCTCCCAGTTGTCACATGAACCCAACTTTGAAGCACCAACTCAAGTGGCAACAAATGCACAGTGAAGTTTTCTACAGAACAACCATGTTCATGATCTGCACATATCTGTTTGACACCAGGAACAGCAGCTGCACATGTGGTTTACATGGGCGGGGGGGGGGGGGGGGGGGGGGGGGGGGGGCATGGAGTCCAAGTTTACTCGTCTCATATTACTCCATCATCATCAGCCAGAATGTTAGACATTACCAAATTACAACAGGTGCTCTCTGTCCTGCTTCTAGTCTGGCTGACATTTTCTGTGATTTTCACATTTTCAGACTATTTCAAGCATCATATGACAACAAAACACAAGTCAAAGCTGTGAATGAAGCAAACCCAAAAGAACTATTCCCATGTACATATTTCCAATATATTAGTAGTCCATATTACTGCCATGTCACAATGTTTTGTTTAGCCCTTAGTAATACTGGGATTTTCAAATGTGAAAAGAAATATGAAACCACTGCTCACTTTAAACCACCATGTTGAAATGTCTGGCATACACTAAACTCACTGCAGTATAAAAATACAGTATTGTCTGTTTCTTACATGCTAAATGTTTTATCAGGGCGTTTGATGTGACACGAAGTCTCATGGAGTGACTGGACATATAGTCCTGTGCGAAACCGACAGCTAAAAGTAAAGTGTGCTTACTCTAAAATATCACCACAGAGAGTTTTTATTTATTTCCCACTAATGGCAATAAATAGTTTCTAGAACATTCGACTGGGGAGGATCTATGTGCTCGACAGCAGCGGCTCCATGTCGCACAGCTCCGCTTGTTTACATGCTCAGTTTTAATTGTAATTACTTTTCCTGTTAGAAAGATAAAGAGGAACACCCAGATCTAAAAACAGTGCAACTGCACACTCTTCACTAGTTTCCTACACGTATACAGTGCCCATTTGTTTTCATGTTCCATAAGACCACTTAGATTTTAGTCCAAGTTGCAACTAGTTTAAATTGAGACTATAATATGTACAGATATTGCTGGTAGAGTCATAAAGTTTGTACTATCAAGGTCTGTTCAGAATGAAGCAAAATTTAGAAGTTGTTGGAAAAAAAGCGAGTGGAGCATTCATTGCAAAGTCTCTTTAAGCACTGACACCCAGAGCCTTTTTTATGGCTATGCAGTGTTTGTAGCAGCTTAGTACTGAACGAGTGTGTTAGATAAATTCTTAGATTAGAGAGGCCCTATTCATTCAGCATTGTTTTGATTATACTAGATTAGGTCACTTGAGGGTAAAACATTTTATTTTATCTAAGAGAATGAAATCTGATAAAAACAACAGAACGCTGAAATATGACAATATTACACAGCTCAACACTTGTGCGTGTTACGTCAGCTGATTTTGACCACACTTTAAATGCACTGAAAAGTAAAGCTGTTAACACCAATAATAATGACTGACTGATTAAAAATCCTACAAAGCCATGACAGTAACAGTGAACCAGCAGGAACATGAAGCAGCTAAACAACTCAGCCATTATTCATTTTATTATTTATCTGTACTTTTCATAGCGTGACATGTCAAAATTTATCAAACATTTTCTATTTATTTATGCAATCTTACAAAAACTATATTGTTTTCAACTGTGCAAGATGGGTGGGATCATAAATTGCCCTGAAGTGGTAGATGCCTTCAGGAATTTTAATTTGACTTAATTACTCTACTGTTCCTCCCACCCAGAAATTATCCCTGGAGTAGACAGGTCAGAGGATTTGTGCAACAGACAGGACAAAGGGGTAGGTCCCACTAATATTTTACAGTGGATATTCTTTAACAAAAACTGTTTTTAGAAGCTTGTGTTTGTTTGTGTTTACTGGAATAGTTTTACTCTAGACGGTGATTTTACTGCTCTAACCTTGACCAGTACATGATGGGCAGACAGATTAGACAATGATAATGATAGTTAATTTAGCTGTCTGCACCACTTCCCCTAACAAGAGACAAGAGCTGCTGCATTTCTATGGTCCTTTTCTTGTTTGTTTGTTTTTTTTTTTAAAAAACAGACAAATCGAATACAATGGAAGTGAAGGTGTCTGTGGACGGCGTCCCACGCGTTGTGTGTGGAATTACTGAACAAACAACATGTCAAGAAGTGGTTATAGCATTGGCTCAAGCCATGAGTATGTATGTTTGTTGTTCCACATTGTAATACACTTCATGTTCTGATGTTTTGACAAAGCTGATAACCACAGTGATTTTTCTCTACAGGTCAGCCAGGACGCTACACATTAAGAGAGAAATTCAAAGACTTTGAGCGGTGCATGACACCCAATGAACGCCTTCTGGAGACTCTTGAGAAATATGGTGAGCAGGGCAAGGAGGTCCAGCTCACACTGATCCACAATGGTCCCTCTGAACCAGATGAAATGAGCAGAACAAAAGTTGGCAGATATCAGCCCTGTCCAGCACTGAGAAGAAAAGACGCAGGTGCAAGAATATTGCGAGGCAGCGGTTCACTAAGTTTGCATCGCCAAAGCTTACCACCTTTGCCCTGTCTGGGACAAGAAGCAGAGCAGCAAAAAGAAGAGTTGAAAAGGCCTAAAAGAAAGTCTCTGACTCTCATGGAGGAGGCCTGGGAATGGCTGGAGAGTCTGGGGAAAGGCAAAGTCTACAGTACTGCCTGTGATAAGGAAAGCAGTAAGAGGAGCAATAAAAAGAACCGTAACTCTTTGGATGTTTCTCTCAGTATTGACAAAGACAACTCACCTCGGGGTAGTAGAAGCAAAGTGAAAGGTCAGAAAGGTTTAAAGTCAGACTTGGACCATCAAACATCATGTTGCATGGGAAGTCAGATGAGGGGAAAAGAAAGCAAACACTTCAAGAAAAATCAAGAGGCAAAATCTGATGAACTGTTCAGTTCAAGTTGTGTCCCAACTGAGGATGAGAAAAACAGTCTAAGGGAAACTATAATATGTCAGCTCAGTTGTCTGCAGGATTTACAGGTCCAAATAGCACAGATAGACAAACAGATCTTTGAGCTTGAGGAAAAACAGAAGGCTAAAAAAGCTGAGCAGGAAGCTCAGCAGAGAACAGTTGAAAAGGAGATGAAGCAAATCAAGTTCTGGGAAAATGAATTAAAGGCTGAGGAAGGTTATGAGAAAGACTTGCAATGCCAGTTCCTTGAGATGAGGGAGAAGGCTGTGGAGTGCAAGGCAAAACTGGAAGACTACAAGTGCAAGATGCAGCGTTTTCATTTTTTTGGTACTCAAAACATTGTTCAGGAGAATTCAAAAGTGGTTTCAGAAGTTGGTGCAAATTCTGCCACTGAGAGTTCAGCTGTTTCAACTAAGGACCCAAATCAGCAACAATCTGACCCAGATGAGAACACTAATGTTAACAGGAAGCTCGTGCCCAGAGAAGACTTTAAGCCTCCTCATGCTCTAGTTCCTCCCAACCAGATAAAGGAGCGGCGACCCACAGGCCCCACTGAGCTGAGGGAGTGGTGGACCCGCTGGTCTGAAGCCCAAAGTGCTCAATCACAGAATAAAAAGAAGGCAATTCATCGCTCTGAACTAACCATATATCTGGGCAGTACCAAGACTTAGAATCAAATTAACTTTCACAAATTGCCAGTTTTGACAGTGATTCTGTTCAGTTTAAAAAAAACAAAAAAAAAAAAAAAAAAAAAACCATACGTACCTTTCCCTTTGTTGCAATATTAACGGAGATGATACATAGCTAGAGATTGATCAATCCTGTCTTGCAAGCATAACATTGTATGTAATAACTGTTTTCAAAGCTACTTTGTGCTTTAAACCGTTTTTCCATGTAGTCCTAAAGCAGACGGGCAGCTTTTCTTTCTGAAATAAAAAGTTCAAAACAGCTCATGGTTTTCATAAAACTTTAATTCAATTGTTTCCATTAACAAAAGTACATGGGAACCTCTGTACGTGGTTGAACTGAAACCCAGTGATTTCCAAAGCTGAAATTGATTTTTTTTTTTTTTTTTTTTTTTTAAATGTAACTTAATGCGAGGAGGCACAGCAGCTCACCCAGCATGCCTCCACATTAACGGACATATCCTGATTCTTAATGCTTTTTTTTTTTTTTTTTTACTGAATTTCTATAACCCTTCTTTAAGTTAATTTTGTTCCAATATGTCTGAAGTTTGAACTTTCACTAAGAAAAAGAGAGAGGGAAAAAAAAAAAAAAAAAAAAAAAAAAAAAAAAAAGCACATTACATACAGTATAGCTCAACCCACATGTTTGGGATGCATATCAATATTATTTCTACTTAGCAGGGGAGAGAGAAAAAAAAAAAAAAAAAAGTCTCCCTAAGATTGGTCTGAATATTTTGCCGGCTGGCTGGGAACAGCGCATGTCTAATTTTTGCTGTCCCTCTTTCAGTTTGCTTGTTTTTTTAGGCACCTTATTCTTACTTAAGTCAGTACTAGCAGATTGAGTTTCAATGGAAAAAAACAAAAAAAAAAAAAAAAAAACAAAACCATGTGCAAGAAAAAATAATATATATATATATATATATATAAAAAGAACTGCAGATATAGGATGCCACAAAGAATTCTGCACCTGGGAAAATTGCTTCAAGTGGAGCATGTGAATACCAAAAAGGCATCTAAAGGCTCCAGATTGGTGAAAATAAATCCCATTAGATTAACTACTTTGACATTCACATCACACGCACCATGCTTTCAATTCAGCACTTCAATAAAGCATTTTAAAACTGCTCAAAAAACCGAGCAGAGAAGAATCCTCAGTTTAAGCTTGCACATGAGAAATACGATCCTCCTTATGGAGGGAACTTTGCTTTATGCGTTTTGTAGGAAAGCATACAGTAGCAGAAACTTGATAATGAAACCATTTCCAAAGTTTCCATGGGCAAAGGAGCAAATATGCAAAAAAAAAGAAGAAAAAAAAAAAAAAAAGAAGAGCGGAACGCTCAAAGACATGCCAACAATCATACGCATTCACCCAGGCAAACTAATAGGCAGATTACAGGTGCAGAATTCCAGACAAAGCAGATTCAAAAGATAGGGACAGACAGCCACACAGTCATCACTCTGATTTAGAGGGACAAGGCCCACAGAAACAAATACCTCCTTCAATATAGTCAAAAATTAAGATGCATCACACATGCACACACTCAAGAGATCCCATGTACACTGCAGTATGGAACTATCAACATCATACATGGGAGGCAGGGAACCGTGGAAAGGGGAAAAATAAAAAATAAACTAAAAAAAACTAAAAAAAAAAAAAAAAAACCCAACGAAAAAACAAAAAAACTTCCCTTGCAGGTATTGATGGGGACAAAGATTACACATGCCGATTACTGTATGTGTGCGTACATTTTGTGTATAAGCTTGTGTATACAAGCACATGTCACTCAAACTCCCTTATCCCCTGCTGTTGCTCTTTAGGACATCTCACCAAAACCAAACAGGGTGACGTGCTCTGTATTGCTCAGTCAATGACACCAGGTTGACGAGTCTTGCGCTCCACACTGAAGCCCTGGACAGGAGAGAACATACTTTGTCTGAAACCTCATCAGTACAGATTCTAAATAATTTCCAATAATGGGATGTTCTAGGGTACTGTGGCCAAGGCAGATAAATGACCAAGTCTGCATATGGTCATATTTTATTCAAGTATATCCTTGGTTTTCTTCAGATAACTTATTCTGTGTATAATCCAGTGAATCACTGATTTACAATCTGCTGTATGTAGTGATAATTCTGTATTTACAATATTAAAAATATACATTTTAATTCAAGCCATGATTGCATTAAACAGTGAACTTAAATATAAGCTCAAAGAACAGTGGCAACTTTCATAAAACCCAAGTACCTTTGAATTGTCAGGACCACGGGGCTGCCTTACAATGACCAGGCGAGGAGCACTAGCATCATCCAGAGTGATGCTCTTCAGTCGGTTCACGAGACGGTCAGGACGAGGAGTCACCACCGGTTTAGGCCCCTCGCTGTGATGTCATGGCATATAAAAAGCATTGAAGATCAACAC
The DNA here is from genome assembly GCF_900324485.2 of Mastacembelus armatus. Lineage (NCBI taxonomy): Eukaryota > Metazoa > Chordata > Actinopteri > Synbranchiformes > Mastacembelidae > Mastacembelus > Mastacembelus armatus. The sequence goes on along the minus strand of NC_046639.1, from coordinate 22,591,793 downwards.
AGATGGCAAATACTTTCATCTTAGTTCTCTTGAAAACCTTAAACAAGTTTGATACATCTGACAGAGCTGAAGTCCTTACCTGACTCTGCGTACACTGCAGGCACTGCATTTTCCTGTGCGTTGATTGAGAACAACTGAGAACTCTACCTCATCCCCAGCCTGGAGCTCCAGGCCATCTTGCACTTCTTTTACATGGAAGAACAGCTTCTTGCTTTCACCGACTTCATATGTGATGAAGCCAAACTGGGGACAAAAAAAAAAAAAATATATATATATATATATATTTCAGGATTTAAAATATGCAGCCCAGAACCTGAGCTATACTAACTAATCTGATATTATATACACATCATTCTAAATGTTCTACACTATAATGAAACTAAAGTGAATAATTTATTAGTACCTGGTCTTTAACACACTCCACCACAGCTCTACGCTGAGGGACTACATTATAGGCCATCTTCTGTCCAGTCTGTGCCACTGTGCAAAGCTGGAACTTTACAAGTTCTCCTTTCTGGAGACAATCTGCCTTGTTTGCCATACCCATGATACCAAAGGGATAACTCTGGCCTTTAGTTCCACCTGAAGCAACCAAGAAACGGGTGATTATATCTTAACATTCCCCAGGAAAACCATATACTTTAAATGTTACAGGCCCATCACGACCTTGACACCAACCTTCCTCTGTGAGTTCAATAAGCCCTTGGTATTCTGTCTGGGAGGGGTCCACACTGCGTAAAGGACGAATAACTTTCCCAGTCATCACTGTTGCACCAACATCCTCAGTAATGCCATTCACTACAAGTGGGAAACAGCAAAATTCTCATGCATGTCATTTTTAGGCACTTCAACCAGCAAGTTGACAGTTCTAACATACGATTAATGTTAAGAAATCAGCTATAATTAAACCCTTCGTACCTGCAGCCACTTTGGTGACCTTTTCAGCACTGACTTTGTTTCCTTTTCCCTTAGAGAGAGTGTATTCCACTGTGTCACCCAGCTCCAAGTTCTCCAAGTCTCCACACATTTCACTGAGGAGAAAACATACTGAGACTTCACTTTGAAGTACCACATGTTTGGATACTATTAACAGATAAACCACCAACCAGTTTGCCAAAAGGAATCTACATCTACCTGTAGTGAAAAAAAATCTCTTGATCATGATTTGCTGTCTCAATGAAGCCAAAGTTGTCCTTCAGTGTGGCAACAAATCCATGCAGTCTCTTGGCACTGGAAGTGTTACGGTTAAGGACCCTGATGGAGACTGCACTCTGCTGACCAGTTCGCTTCACTTCGTTGATGGAGAACTCCACCTACAGGACAAAAAAAAAAGACAAGTTTAAAGTAAAATCACTGCTGAAATCAAGGCTGATGATATATCTGTGTTACATGTGCAGACCTTATACTGGCCACATCTTCACCAGTGCCTGCTACAACTGACTGCAATACTCTTAATATTCAAACTCTTTCAGTGAGGACATTTTGTTTATGTCTTGTACCATCTTTATGTAATCTAAAGAAGGTTATTGGGTGCAATGATACCCAGATTACCTTGTCTCCAACCTGTGGGTGGCTTCCTCCCTCCAGATCCTTTGAATGGTACGGCACAGTAAGCTTTACTCCACAGTCTTCATATGCAATTACTCCTTCTTCAGACTCCTACAGAGACGGCAACAAATCAAATCTGCATTACTTATAAAATACTAATCACCAATGTGTGACCCAGCTGGCCCTAGTCAAGGCAAAGAGTCAAGTGTACATCTCAAAACTGGCTTAAGCTACTTATGTCTAATGATTCAATGAGGGGATTTAACATGTAGGGTATCAGAAGATGGTGTATGGATGTTTAGAGTTTATCCAAGTGCATAAGGAGATTACCATTGTGTGCAATTCCATATCTGTTAATTAGCATAGCCAAGTCTCCTGCACCAGCTCTAGGTTACATGGATGCTTATAACATTTCCATTACTGTTTTTTGCCCAATTCTGCAGTACCCACAGATTTTACATTTCGTTTTTCACAATAACTGACTGAACCATGCACAGCATGCTATTTACTGGCACTGTTAGACACTGATTCCAAACAGAAGTGTGAAAAAAGTAAAAGTGGTCAGGCTTCTTGATCAGACAATGCCTTCTGATCAGTTGTGTTCCTGTTACCTCAATGTTTTCAATGCAGAAACTTTCAACTATATTAAATTAAAGCATGGAGAAAAGACAAGTATAATTGAGGCCAGGAAACTTGTGATTAACTAATCTAGGGGAGGTATATTTATATAATCTAAGAAAGGGAAAGAAATATTGTTGAAGAATGATATGCATGTGCCAAGTGTATTGTTAATTATTAAAAAGGCAGTTAACAGGTTGCTCTAAGAAACCATACTGTTAATTGGGATTAGTATTTTATCACCAATTGCACTGACTGAACTGATACAATGCTCAACTCCATATTTCTAAGGGTTAAATGGTGATCAAATGGAGATAAGGAATTGGGCCCAGAGGCTTGCAAAGACTAACCTTTTCTACAACTTTACCCTTGAAAAGTAAAGAGAAAGACACCCATTAGACAGCAAGGCTTGTCAACATCACACCTGAAGGAGTATTCTTACACTCTATCAATTGTTGACTTTTAGATTGGTCTTCTAAGACCTAAGGAACAAATTATTTCTTAGACTAAATGCAAGTTGAAATTTGTACAACTAGTACAAGTTTGTTTAATTTGTCTATAATACTAGTTTTACTTGTGAGACATTCATGTTGCTTCATGTGAAAGGTCTTAGTCCTACCTTGTCTTTTTTCTAACCAACAAGGAACATGAACAGGTGGAGATCATTGGGAGGAGAAAGCAAAGAGGAACATTAGAACGAAAATAAAAACACTAGGAAGAGGGGTCAGTGAGGTGGGGAAGACGGTGAGCCTATGGTTTTGAATATAATGGGATGTAGATTCAGGTGTAATAGTATCTGTCATAATTCCGCACCTTCTCCTTGCCCTTGGTGGGACTGGCATTCTTGGAGATGGCAACAACTTCTTTCTCCACCACACCTACAAAGCGCTGCTCAGACTGGGTATGGAAAGACACTGTTCCCTTGGGCAGCTTCTTGATACGCACCGCATGGTTCCTCTGAGCTGACAGCATATCCTGGCAAAGACAAAACATTTACTTTTGTACGGCATTATCAAATAATTAGAATGTGCCTGCTTAAGTAATAATACAGAATACATACTTTTGTCAAACGCTTATAAACAGGACCTACAGGCACAACAGTGAACTCCACTTCATCTGAGATATGCAGCTGGCTCTCCTCCAGTACTTCACTGAAGTGAAAGAACATCCTAGCATCCCGATCCACACACTTAATAAAGCCAAAACCATCACGTATAGCTGCAATCACCCCCTACAAGACGAGATAACAGTTTGTCTGTGAATAGGTCTTCAATTCAATAAATGTGGATGCTGCATCAAGACAGCCATTTCTTTCAGCTCAAAACTTATGCATCAATTACCATTTCACGGGTCTCCTTAGTAAAACTGAAGGTGTCTGGGAGGATGTCGATGTTGGTAGCCCTCTCCAGTTTGTCTCTGCGGTCAGTGGAGATGTTGAAGTGTATGTGGTCTCCCTCCAAAAGGGTCACCTTAGACTTTGTGTCTTTCTCACCAAATGGCAGTTCTTTGTCAGTGAAACCAATCCGAGCACTGATACGACCTGGGAGAGGATCATTCTGTGGAAGCAGGAAGGCAAGACTTGTCCATTATATATATTGTTGGTTAGTGTGTTACTGCTCCATGCCTGCTTTTCTAGCCAAAAGTTCTTCAAAACTATACAAATTCAACTTTATAGACCTATTCCCTACTTGCCTGGTTTTTGGTGGGAACCTTGGGAATGACCTTGACAACTGTGCCTTCAAACTGCTCAATGCTTATATCTTCAAAAATGACCGTTCCTTGGGGAAGCAGCCTCACATCTGTGGCTACTTCTTTACCCTATTGCCACACAAAAATAATGTCAATGTTATATGTACATTCAGTCATAATTTTAAATAATCACTGGTGTCAAAAAGGTGGAGCAACCCAAAGATCAACATGCAGTCAGGTTTTGTTGGATGCTAGAACGTACATTTCTGTCTTTGATGGTGAACTCAACATCATCTCCAGCCTGCAGAGCCTCCAGATCACCCTTGAATTCGCTGTAGTGAAAGAAGATCTCTTTCACTACATCAGCTCTTTCAATGAATCCAAAGGCCTCCTGAAAGACAAATCATGGTTAAAGACCTACCAGTCAAATAGAGTCAGGGCCTATATTGAGAACACTTAAAAAGGAAATAGTGTAGCTATTTTTCCTTGATTATTCTGGATAGCACATTAATGTCACAGAACCATATTATGTCCAATTTCAATAAAGATTTAATTGATGATTCTAGGGGCCCTTACCTTAGTAGCACACACTACACCCTGGCACCTCATTTGCTTTTTCTTCACAAGTTGAATATTACGGGCACTGACTGCTCCAGTACTGAAATGCAAGAGCAATAAATATGAAGTCAAGTACAAGCTAGAAATCAGGAAGAGGATACTAACATGATAAGAAGACTTACTGCTTGTTCGTTTCCATGTAAAAGCTGACTTTGTCACCTGTGTCCAAGTGGATATTACCCTCTACATCATCAGGAGTATAGGTAAGGTAGAATACTTCCTGTAAAAAGTCACTAGTATCAAAGTTTTGAAGGGTTTGGAAAATTAAGTTTTGAGCTATTTTTTTTTTTGTAATAACGTAAAACTGCGCACGCACACACACACACACTACAGATAAAAAAAAGAATGAACAAATAAATATGTTAGTGTTGTCTGCACAAAAATCTTCAAAAGTGAATGGGTGTAATTACATTAACTTTTTTAGATTTTTAGAAGCAACAAATATTGTAAATCAATGTCATTTCTTACCCCATTTCTCTCATAACAAACACTTCCAGTAGGCACTTGGCCAGGAGCAGACTTTCCATCCAAGTGCACTGGGATTGCTGAGACAACCTACAGAAAAGAAGGGACATTAACACAATGCTTTGCTAATTCTAGGTTCATTATAATGAAATTGTCCAGTTAAACCATTCCCAGAAATGCAATAAATGAAAGAGCTGAATTTCAAATGTCACAGTAACAGGTATATCAAGTGTCACCCACAGGTTAGCAGAAGTAGACGTGCATGACTTGTCTTCAGTGTGCAATCTATATACACTCTCATGCCTCATGTTTATATCGTGTTAACCTGATGTGATTGTCTCTTTGTAGCTGGCTTTATTATATATATTTATGCATAACCAGCCGCACCAATCATTGTACAGACTACGTGCTAATAAGCACATCAGTCTAGCATGGCACATTTCTGCACTTCCATGCTGAGCTCAACTTAATGATGTATAAATCAGGTTCACCGATTCTTTACAGCCCTGTACCAGAATGACACACCAGATTTTTTTTTTTTTTTTTAAGTTTGTCACAGTGGCTGAGCTATACTAGTTGCTGTGAGCATAGAAAGAAATTAATCCCACTGGGCAATAATCACTTGACTTAATTTGTTTTGCAGTTTAAACAACCTGCAAACATGGATGATGGCAACATCAAGCCAATATGAAAATCAAATATATTTTAACAATGCTACTTCTTTAAAATGCAGGATTAGAAAAGGATTGAATTGTATAAAACAAACTAAGAATAAAATCCCCTGCCCCAAAACACAACAGGCTATACAGAGTTAAGCTGACAGACAAGGACAGAACCAAAAATAAAATGGTGTTCCTTAACTGGATGAATATAACCATGCAGCACAGTAAATGGATAGGCGTGCAGGTCTGGCCCCACCTGGCCCAAGATGCGCTCCTCTGGCAGCACCTCTGGCTTTATCTTTAGCAGCTTCACTGCTATGGGCTTGCCAGTGCGCCTGTCAGAGGATACCTCAAACTCTACATCATCTGAGGAGAGAGAAGCAGGAGAAAACCAAACAGGATATTTCAAATGATTCACAGACAACTTAGATTTCAGTTTTTCTTTTGAACATTTATGACTTTGTACACAAGCTTCAGGCCTCTCACCTCCTATTTTTAGCTCCTGCAGGTTGCCATTGTATTGGGAACAGTGAAAGAAGAGACGAGCCTGACGTTCAGAGCACTGGATGAACCCATAGGAAGTCAGGAGCTTCTCCACCACACCAGTCTCTCTAATACCAGGGGCTGTGCCATTGGCGTATGCAGTGTGCCCATTATTATGGAGCATACCTGGGTCAAAACTCATCTGTGGAAGAGCAGAAGCAAATGTTAAAATGCATCTAGTAGTGGATCAAATGAAACGAACACACCAAAAATTAGCTGCAGTTCAAGGCAGTGTCTTGATGCGCAAAACAAAAACAAAAATAAATAAAGCATACATGCAGGTACAGCACACTTTCAAGTGGGGAGGAAAAAGCAGAAAAGTGAAGCTACATCAGTGTGTTCTAAGTCTATCTGGTCATCAGCATAGGGGACCACACACTGATAATACAATAATTTCCTAATAATTTGTTCCATTGACTGAAAATAATACATAACTTCTTTCCTTACTTAGTTTCATGCACTCAAATATACAATTCACACAATTTATCAAGCAATATCAGGACCAAATTATGAAACTTTACAGAAATTCCATGCAAACCTGGCTAGACACAGCAAAAACCGTTTACGTCCCTGCTCCAACAAACCAGTTCTTATAATGCAAAGCAATTAAAAAGTCACTTCTCAAACCTGCCATCATCAAAATTGTTTTTGACAACTACAAACCGTGCTGTTAGCTAAAATCACATGACAACAGCAGCCCAAATGGCTGGTGGGTTACTGTGGGCACACATGAACACATCCTCTTACTGATCTCCGATACAAGGGAGTTCGCTTGTGTTTTTTGCTTCCTGGGTGGGGATGACAAGAAACTGAGGAGGAGCGAGGGATGGGCATGGGACCAGTAGAAGTAGATGGGGCAGAGTCAGTGGAGCGAGCCACTGGAGGTTCTGAGGAGCCTCTTTCCATTTCTGACACTGAAGAAAGGACTTGAATGTGCTGTTGGGAGGAGGTCACAATTTTTTTTTTTTTTTTTTTTTGTTACAAGAAGCATAGTAATAGTGTTTGTTTTACTTACTCTGTTACACAGATATAAATTGAGGCATTATACAAAACCAGTTGTTATACTTTATAACAACATAACTGCCGTATCCTCTAATCGGCCTTGCTCAGCAGTTGATATTAAGATACCCAGTGTTTGCCCATTCACCAATATACACATTTCACACCAATTACAACAATATTCTACTAATGTACAAAAATGACATTTTATTATACAACCACCAACATGAAACCCACATGAGAAATCCTCATACCAAAATATCACACAACTATAGGTCCATTCAATAACAGATCTGCTACCATGAGAACCTCAAGTCACAGGGTCAATAAACAGCACTACCAATTGGAAAACGCTTGTGCATTCAAACGAGAATAGCTCTACAGAAAAGAGGCTTCAACGAAAGGGATGGCTTAAATTCTTAAAACTAGTTAACACCAAGTACTTAAGTGAAATGTTGCATGTCACCTAAGAGTAAAATGGAACTACTGAAAACTGACAATCAGAAAATGCAAAAGACAGGTCAAATAGCAGTGCATCTACAGTGGACAGAGTTGGTGATGGGTTATGGGTTATGAGAGGGGTCCCAGAGCAGCCTCTTCTGGCAGGTCTTGTACTATAAAATGAGCTACTCCTAACAAGACAACATATATAGAGTTCTTTTACCTTTATACCCTTTAAGACAACATTAAAAATCTCAGTACATACCTTTAGTTGCCCTATACAGTGGTCACTCAGATATGCAAGCAAAACACATTTGTCTCCAAAATAATGAAAGTTTTTAGTTCAATGTTGTTGTCTAAGACTTCAAATATGATCCTTTTAATAGCTATTCTTAATGTAGTCCAACATGATTTGCCATTCTGAAAGCCCAACTATGGTTTTACAAAACTGGGACGCAAAGGAAAAATAAGGGGCAAAAAAGGGAGGGGGAAAAAAAAAAAAAAAAAAAAGGGCTCAATTTGATTTGTAAAAAGAGCCAAACTTCTGCAGCCTAATCAGCAGAACACCCCTTACCCTGCAATCATATAACTGAGTAGAGGCTAATCTTGGGAGCCCGAAAAGGATGAAAGAGGTTAGGCCATTCACAGCAGAGAGATGCAGGGCAAGGTGGGTGGATGGGTGTTCGATGGGGTGGGGCACGTAGAAAAGAGGTGGGGAGGTGAAACTTACAGATCGGCCATATGGCGACAGGCTGAGTCCAACAGGGGAGGTGCTGCTCAGGTCAGCGCTAACAAACGCGGTGGGTGGTGACGCAGGCAAGGTAAACTCAACAAAGCCTTTCCAGGGGCTGCCCATATTTTCCCATAAACTTGGACCAAACTTGCTTGAGCACTTGCTGAACTTGATTAAGTAATTAATTGTTTTGCTTGATTGTTAAATACTACTGTTATGAAACCACCCAAAGATACACCGCTGGATGTCTGCAATGGTGAAGAAAGGAACAAACATAACGGGTAAGGCAAACAGGTCAGCCACTGTGCCAAGTGTCACAAACAAGGAACATAGCTGTGGGCTTCTATCTCCCAGGGTGGGAGTTGAAAAGGCAAACAGGGAGTATACGACTTAAAAACAAAATAGCAAAAGGTGCGGGCTGGGTGTGGAAATGCAATCAAATCATTCTCTAAACTGAAAACCCAATTTAACTGCTTGGAGGTAGTGGTGGTTTAGTTCAGCTGACTTATCTTCAGCAAATGAAAATGTAAAGGTCAATGGCCTGACGGAATTACAACTTCAATCCAGACAGCAAAATGTGCGATGATGTGCAAAGAGCAATATGTAACTTTGCATTTCTAAACAAGCAATGCAGCAGCTACTTTTCTCTGACATCTCTTCGGTTGATGGTGACACCAAGTGCTGCAAACAATCACTCATGACGCTAAAGATCCAAAAGTTTCAATGAAATCCTGTTTTTTTTTGTTGTTGTTTTTTTTAATATACAGTTGCACATGTGCTTGTCAAAAAAGGATGCTGGTCAAGATAAGGAGGACAGATGCACAGTTACGTTTTCAGCAGTTACAAGAAGAAAACCTCTGCATTGCTTCCCAAAAATCAGCAGTCGGCAAACTGAATCAGAATTGAGTGTTACACAACTTGTATTTGTACAACTGCACATTGGAGTAATGTATACAAACAGAATTTACCACCTATTGTCTGAACTGAACTAGCTGTTTTTTTTTTTTTTTAAATCTGTACTCAACCCCTAACATTTTGAAAACATTTTGTCAGTATATTACGGGGGTGAAATTCTTCAAAACGTGATGTATGACGTAAGTGACTAAGCAATCAAAAAACACAATTAACATTCACAATACAGACTTCACGATATAAAGGGACTACACCCACCTTTATTTGTTGTCTTGGCTCTTGTAATTCTCTGGACCTCTGACTATGCAGTTCCTGCAGATCTCTTCACTCACACAGTTGAACACACACACACTTGTTACAGGTTTCTGGCACAAGTTCTAGATGGTTGCATAAAGCAAAAAAAAAAAAAAGGGGGGGGGGGGGGGGGAGAAATCTAGCGCAAAAAAAAAGAAAAAAGAAAAAAAAAAAGAGCCAACACAGGTGCAATAACACTGCTTAGAAAAAATTACAATGAATACAGTGGGAGGAGAAGAGTGAGGGAAAGATGGGGTACTATGGGGGGGAAGAACACAACTAGCAAATAGCAGCCCACACCACACCCCAGTGGTGAGTCGGTGGTGTGGTGAGGATGAGGAGGGCTAGGAGCAGCGTTGGGACGTGTGCTTTGTCAAAGCTGTTGAGTAGGCACAAACTTCTGGTTTCAGATCAGTTATTGTCTTCTCAGAATATGTCTGGGTATAAGATTGTTTCTTTTCTGCTTTTCAGTTGGGCTGATGTGCGTCGTCTTTGGTCATTTCAGGATTTGGTTACTTCTTGTGTTCTAAACCCTTGAAGTGATCCTTTTTTCCCTGCACATCTACAGTGTTGCAACTTTGCTTGTTTTGGGAGGCTTATCTTCAGTTTCTTTATGATGATCTGAACTTGAAGCAGTTGCGGATGGTACAAAAATTCAGTTCCGTTTCACTTCATACTGTTGAGAAAAAGCAGATTAGGTTGCCTGAGCAAAATTGATCACTTTAACTTCATTTTTTGTTATTGTCACAGAAAAAAAATTAAGATTAGATTAACACAAGACAGGCTGAATGAAGCACTCCAGGGATTTGCAGTGAGGCAGCGAAATGTAATTGCAGCTATTAAGAATTACACATTTTTTGACACTTTTGTGACACACAAAAAAAACAAAAAACAAATAACCACCCTTAGGATGAGATTTTTTTTTGTGGGGGGGGGGACACGACAACACTAGATTCTTTGACACCAGGCACAAGGAATAAAAATAGATTTTCCTCTGATGCCTCTGGATATAGCCCATAATGCCAGACAGCTGACTAGCAAACAAGAGCTGTGGATCAACAAGTCCCTGCACATACCTTCAGCACAGGCAATGATATCCATGGCACAATTTCTGACCAAGGCCCTGGTTCTGTCATTTAACCCACAACTGTCTTGCACAGGGTCCAACCTGGCAACCGTGACAAAATTGTGTGTGTGTAAAATTTGCTAAATTTAGTTATAACCCAGTGATCTGATCTCCATCAGCAGGTTAGAACATAAGTATCGTTGACCTAAATACACTTCTTTGAAAACAAGCTGTGTGAGCCAACCTGGGACATATGATATCTACTCTATGTTGCAATGACTTACTTCCCAAGTGCTTCCTGGTAGTTTAAATAAAACATAACAATGCTCCAAAAGTAGTGAGGGTTCTTTTTTTTTGGTTTTGTTTTAAATGTGCCTACTTGGTATTCATAGCTAAATGTAAAATCCAGATTGACCAACAAGCATACTGTGATGAATACTAGAGCCACAGGAACTAAAGCGGTAAAGCCTAGGGGTAGAGCAAACAAAGAAGTCAGTTATCACGGGACGGACTGGGCAAGTGTGTTAAAGGTTATGAGCAATGAACAGATGAATGCTAAGTGAAAACAACCTTGGAGGAGAAGGGCTTTTCGGCTTGTGGTGACGCAGAAAGAAAAAAAAAAGTCCACACACAAGCAACAAACACCAGGACAGATTGGCCATTTCAGTACTTTCTAATCAGAGTTAAACTGTACTTTATTCTCGATAATCATGACACGAACCAAACTGGGAGCCAAGCAGTTACGACTGAATAGCTAATAAACCTGCGATAACATTTACACTCGACGGTCCTACTCCGGTCTGGGTCCAACAACTGCCGTGACAGGACCGACCATGTGACTTCCTAGCAATCCGTCAACCTCAGCTGCAACTGCTAATATGGCCTGGTCCAACACGTTGCGGCATGTAACGCTGTCGGAAACGTAACAGCTGGGCTAGCCAGTTAATTTAGAACACGTCAGACTCTCTAATATGTGCCGAAAATCACTTACGTGTTTCCTCTCCCTGTTTTACAGCGTGTACGCCTGAATAACGCACATGTTACCAGTTTAACAAATCTTAATCGTCTTAATGACCTTGTGTGGACAAAGCGAGCCATGAGATGAGCCGCTCGCTAACGGTGAAACCGTAAACAGCCAAGACCCAGGACGTGTCCGGCTCTTGTCATGGAAAATAATTCACTGTAATTGTTCATACTTAGCTCAAATAGTTAGCACATCAGGCGTTCACAAAGTAAGCGCCCAACCAGGCCATTAAAGACCACCGAAACACAAACAAACACACACGCATACTAAACTCCTTCCGAAAACGGAATTCCTTTTATTTCGTGGGTTTATTGTAGGGAGTAACGTTATACACTTGGTAGGAACTTATTTGAAGGCTTTTACAACGCAAACGGGACTCCAGACCGATTCGGCACCCATGTGATGAACGAATGACACTGGGTAAGGTAACGCTAATAGTGGTAGACCTCGACCTGACAGTTGAAATCAGGACTTGCCTTCGACAGAAATACCACCCGTTAACTATCCCTTTTAATAAGCGGTGGCAATGATGTGCGTTACACTTGCGGCTCATCAAGGTCAAAATACCGAGTGTTTTCTCGTCATTCAACGACCACGACAAATCAACGTTATCGGAGCTAACGGCACGAGGACGGGACAACAAAGAAGCTAACTGTTAAGTAAAAGCATTCAGAAGCCCGCAGCTAATTCTACTAAATAATCGCGTCTTTAATTAGTCTCTACGACAGAAACTCCACACAAGTGCCATCGCTTTGATATATCGGAACACCTTTTATAAAAACACAGATGTTTATTCGGTTAATTTAGCTAGGCCGTTCAACGTGCTATAGTGCTAATAGCGGCTACGGTTAGCTAGCATGCTGGTAGTAATTTATGAAGAGGAAAAACACGGCTGCCCCCACCCAGGCCCGAGCTCTGCGTATGTCTAAGCGCTGGCAAAAGTGTCAACTTCTAAATGTCTAAAGAATAACAAAGACATCATGTGTTACTAACACATTACAAACAAATATTTGAACTGTTATTGGAAAAGGGAAAATTATAAAAACTCACCCCAACAGCTTTCAGCACTGTCACCAGCGCCGCTAGAAGCAGCACGGCACATTACGTAGTGACTAGGGAGGCGGCTATCGCGATATTTGGCAACACTAGGTTTGTATCAGAGAGCATGAAAGAAAGAGTGGCCACAGCTGCGCAATTGCTTATGAGTAACCGCTATTGTGGTATCGCAATGAACTATGGGAGACCTAAATATACTGGAGATAAAGTATCCAGGCTCCAAATTCGATTATCTGTATTTCTTCTTAAGTTTATTGTATGTATTGTTTGATTTTTAGGTATTTTATAGACGTCCCCTAATCGCTTCGTTAGGGAATAAAGTTGGATGATGGTGAAGACGATGTCAGTCATAAAAACACTTAGCTCAACATTTGCTCCCTATTTAACTCCCCGATAGTGACGTTTCTTCTCTTCAAGTAGAGTTTCTGAGGCTACACGTTGCAGTTTGGGGGTATATCCAAGAATCAAATCGATTGTATGGGAAATGTTACATGATTCTTATTTGATTCCTCTTATGTTTATTAATTTTATTGTTTAAACCTATGGACCTTATAGCCTTATATAGTAAGCTCTGTACATGCGGATTAGTTCTGATCAAAGTGAACACTCAAAATTTTAATGCACATAAAGTGTGTTGGTGGGAAATAAAACATCATCATGGTAGGGACTAAATTCATTATGACTCGAGGAAAATTACAAAGCGAGGTTTAAAACCCAGGTCTCTGGTGTCAATTACAACATTTGAGGGGCTCATTGTTGTCTACAAGTCGTTAAGTTTTTACTGCTTTCCAGACAGGATTCTTACAAACTACCCTGGGTTTATTGTGCTGCTGCTTAGTTTTGTTGTTGCTGTTTGAATAATGACATTTGTTTGGCACAACTACTAAAATATCTTAGTTGCTACAACCAAACTCCTCTAGGTGGCGGTGTCCACCTCATGGTTTACAATTTGTGATATACATCCAGAGAAGAGGATACGGAAGTGACGTTATTTTTTAGTCTCACACGGAAATGACAACCTTGACAACAAAATAGTGACATTTTTTTTAAATTCATACCTTAAGTACTTTTCTTATATAGCGTGCACACTTTGCTATAAAGGCATTGAAGCTGTGTCGGCTAGGTAGCCTACGAAGGCTAACACTGCGAGGCATTTCTTACCTAGCTGGGACAGTGAAGCAGTTCGTTTCCGCTGACGACAGGAGTTGTCACTTTCCAGTAAATGGCCTGCACTTTAGAAAAAGTGTTGGGCGATGCTCGGACCCTTCTGGAGAGGCTGAAAGAGCACGACACAGCCGCCGAGGGACTTATAGAGCAGTCCGGGGCCCTCAGCCAGAGAGTGCAGAGCATGAGAGAGGTGGGAAATGCCCTCCCAGACAAGGTAGGACCAAGAATCTAAACACTGAAGTAGCTAATACTGAAATATATATTATTGTGTGTTGGGTCTCTTTACCAGAGAGATCAGAGTGTATGAAACTGTCCAGTTTATCCTTTAGTTTATGGCTTACATATGATGAAATACGTTTTATAAAAACATTATGGTGTTTTTTTTTTAATGGAAATTAAAAAAAAAAAGTCAATTGCTTGCCTCATGCCTTTGTAGCACAATTGTCCATTAATTGTTCCTCATTCAGAAGCATACTTTAAAATGTTAAAGTACACATCTACACATCATGGTTGATTTGCTATTCAAATAGAGAATGCAGTCTTTGTATCCCTTATTTTTTCTTTACCCTGCTCTTTATTTGTTTTCTCTCCTCAGCACACAGAAGACAGTTCAGAAATTCAGGAGCTGACCAAATACAAACCTCATGTCCTCCTGACTCAGGAAAACACTCAAATTAAGGAATTACAGCAGGAGAATAAAGGTAAATCCCTCACTCTACTCTGTTGTTAGTGAGGCTGGTGTTTTCAATCTTTGCTAACACTTTTCGCCTCTGCTCTTTGCAGAATTATGGTTGTCTCTTGAAGAACATCAGTATGCATTAGAGTTGATCATGGGTCGATACCGCAAGCAGATGCTTCAGTTAATGATGGCAAAGAAGGAGTTAGACACCAAACCTGTGCTCAGCCTCCATGAAGATCATGCAAAAGTACACATTTTTAAAATGCTCAGTCATTTATTGGATAGATTACACAGTAGTAGATGTATATATGTCTTGCTTTCTGATTTTCCAGGAATTGCAGAGCCAGGTGGAGCGGATATGTGAGATGGGCCAAGTGATGAGAAGAGCAGTGCAGGTGGATGATCAGCATTACTGCTCTGTTCGAGAGAGGCTAGCTCAACTAGAGGTGAGCTGTCTTATCTGAGTCTGTTCACAGAAACAACAACAATCTAGTTTTTCTCTTGCCTCTAGTGATATCTAGTCATGTAAAACATTTTGCTGTATATCCCCTGGTTGTGTGATCCCTAGCTCTGATTTCTAGTGCCATGGAATTACATTCACAGCACTGAAAAATGTCCTTACATGTATGTTTACTCCATCATGTTAAGATTGAGAACAAGGAGCTGAGAGACCTCCTGTCAATTAGCAAGGCTTCTGTGAAGACAATGAGAGAAGAAACCCACCAGCCAGCAACAGCAACACAGGCCCCTCAGACAGGGTCCAATGAATAACCAGAACAGCTTCAGTGTGGACTGTGATTGGGGAAACAAGTCCCCCAGGACCAGGAGACAGGGTTGATGATCTCTTCACCCCCTGTTCACTACACCACATTATTTTTTTTCTTAAGATGGAATGCATTCAGGCCACAGCATATGTTTTGTAGTGAAGGCCACTTAACACAACATTCTGACTGTCTGACATATTCACCTGTGAGTATATCTAGATAGTAGCTGTTTTAGTACAGTACTATACATTATCACTGCAGTTGTGTTGGAGTGAATTCCATGACTTTTAATGAAGTATCTTGGTTGTCACTGACATGAATTCAGTGTGAGCCAAGGTGTGCATGTACTGGTGTCAACGTAAGCAAAGCAAGATTTATTTTGTTTCTGGCCAAAGATACATTTACTCTTCAAGGACACCATTTCTACCTCTTTGGTGCCCCTTTGCTGTTCACACACACTCACAGTGAGTAAAATGCTCATAACCACCCCTTGTGTGAGTTCACTTGAAGTCTAATAAAAAGCTAACTCATAGGTAGCACCATTTTAAGAGTTTGTGCTTGATAATCATTTTGCCAACATGATAAACTTTGGCAGTTTGAAACAGTTTGTGTTATCATTTATATTTGATTGTCATTTTATGAATTCCAAACATTTGTCTGTTTATACTATTCATATGTAACATGATTTCCTTGTCCTGGTCTCTTGATTGCTTGTATTTAACCTTGGTTTTCTAGATCAGATTTGGATGGAGAATAACCAAGTGTCCTAGTTGATGACACATCTTTATTTAATGGTAAAAGTTTCAAAATATGCCAAATTTTTGTGTAATGGATATAAAATGTCAGAAAATGTCATCTCAGGAAATGATAAGGTAAACATGCTGTAATAACTTCATGGCAGTGTACTGATTTGTGTCAAAGGTTATTGAGAAAAATAAATTTGCAGTTAAAATTGTGTTTTTGTACTATGCTGGACATAAACACTAGGTAGCACTGGCAAACTAATGTGGTAACAATCCTGCAATAAATATTGTCTCCATAAAGATGTTTTTGTTGAAACCTTTAGGGCTATTGTTTTGATGGATTACATGGCTGTTGAACTGTATTACATTATACTATTCTTTAACCTAGCCTCAGTGATATAAATGATGTGGACAAAATAATGGAAACACTAAACAATTCAGCAGCACCACAAGCTATATTTCCCAAAATGACCATACCCTTGAATCAGTACCTTTCTAACAGGGTACTATTGCAGGATTGCTGTGTTAGACTGCTTTTAGTTGTATACCGAAAAAAAAACCGCCAACTGTGTCTATACCCTACACTGTTGCATATTCTGCGTACTGTTTAGATTATTTTAGTTTTCCACATGATGGCAGCATTAAACGCGCTGAGGTGCCGCAACGCGAGATTTACAAGTTTGGCTTTTTGTTGCGTTCATGTAAAATGGAATAAGCAAGCTTTGACCTGTTGGGCCGTTTTCCCCACATACCTTATGTCAACAACACTGAGCTGATATAATAACATTTTAAATTAAGTCGGCAGAAAATTCACTGTACTTAGTTATATGGTGGTTTCCGTTCCATTCAACTTGTCATAGTTATGCATGTCCGACAGCACTTGAAAGTAGCACCAGACCTGCCTTTGACAGTTACCTTCTTCCAGCTAGCCTGACACAAACTAACGCTAATGTTCAGCATGTCTGAGAAGGAGCTTGGGAAAAAGTGGGACCGGTGCCTGGCAGATGGTGCCATTAAACTCGGTAAATACCCCAAATTCTTCAGCACATAAATAGACTGTAATTCCCAGATTAAGGACCACAGTTTTACTGTAGCTATTCTACAGTTAATTGGGCGAGAGGCTAACTAGTTAGCTAGCTAGCCACAAAGGTTAAAGGACAACTGAATGAACGGTCAGATTATCTGTCATTTACGTGTTTTTGTAGGTGAAATTGGGATTAATGCGCTTGTTTAATTAAAGAACACGACTTTCAGTATGTTTGCAGTAAAGATACTCTAGTTTTTTGCGTTTCTCTTTGTCGTAGGAAAGAACATAGATGGAACTTCATTGAAGAAAATACTAATTTTATGCTTTTTTCCTCTTTCCGATATGTAATACCTCTGCTAGGTTATTAATTAAGATATTTTATGACAAAGTATTGTCATTTTCTGAGTTCGGCCTACATACTAAACACCAGCAAATATTCGTTTTCATGCCATATGAACTTTCCATTGACTCGGCTTAAAGTACAATGCCATAGACAGTTGTCCAGAATGAACATAGTTAGCTAGATATTAGGTTAATGGTGGTAGGGAGCAGGACAACGTTAAGTTAAATCATTGAAATAATGTAATGTTATTGCTTAATTAATTACTGGTCCTGTAAATCAGTTGATTCAGTAATATTACAAGACGTATAGTCGTGTACTTACAGCTCATAAGCAACACGTCATAAAAATTTCAAATGTTTTAATCGAGTTTGGTTCTTGGTCATTGATATATAGGATCAGTAACTGGAGCAATATAACAGGTCCACATTTATCGAAGGGGGCTGTGCATTAAGTGTACATGTGTTTTTTGAAACAGGAAATCACTCCTCTTTTAAACTAGCGAATGATATGGGCAAATTAACTGCCCTGCTGTATGAATGTGTTTGTGTGAAAGAACTGTATCAGAATACAGTAAAAAGCTTGCACTTTTGCTTCATGAAAAAAATATTCAGTACATAATATAAATACACATAAGTCAGAGGCCGTATAAGACAGCATGTGCACACAATAAATACATATAAACAACTTTCTATATTAATTACATTCAAATTGCTTGTGATCTTTGTAATTTTGTCCTCTTTTTTTTCAGGCACTGGACTAGGGTTGGGAATCGTGTTTTCTGTTTTGTTCTTCAAACGTAAGTAAATGGATGGATTGTTGCTGCACTGCATCTTGAACCTTAGATTTAGCTCAGATGTTAAGCTACTGTAAAAGTCATGCTCTGGAGTCACAGCTGCACATACAAGTAGTTATCTACTACTGCTAAAGCTGTGTCTTTTACAGTCACTGGCTTTGAGTGTATTTTGTCTAACTTGATACCTAATTTTTTGTGAAGTTATAATGGAGAGTATTTAGATTTTTGTTCTTAGAAGAGGAGCAACAACATCCATCCTTTAAAACACAAAAAGGAACAAGAATATTCAAGTACAGAACATTTTGAAAACTGATTTGAATGTGAAAATGAATTTGTACACCATCTCTTCAATGTTTTTACACCCTTCATGAGATGTTTCTTTTTGCACGTTAGCGTGTGAGAAGAGATAAGGCATGTATTTCATTTGCAGGGCGCACATGGCCAATTTCATTAGGCTCTGGAGCAGGGCTTGGCATGGCATATGCGAACTGTCAGAATGATCTGCGTTCACATTATCTACTGCACAGGACCGAAAAGGTTAGTTTTTAAAATAAACCTGTAAAAGACTGTATATCTCATTATTTCTATTAATAACAAATCACTGTCATCGTTTATGAACATCAGGATTTATATAACTGAATTCTCTTTCCTTCAACAGGAGCAATAGCTGCAAATCATCCTGGGACTGTCTTTATTATTATTTGTTAATTTGTTTTTTTTGTTTGTTTTTTTTTTTGTTTTGTCTTGTCTGTGGGAGTGTCAGCATTTGCACTGTTCCTACAGTTAGAGTCTTCTCTCTCTGTTGAACAACCCTTCTCTAGTATGAGTCTGTATGATTGCCAAATCAAGACAGTCTGTTTATTTAATAAAATAATCATAACACCAAAAATTATGCCCCGATGATTCATTTTTCCTCAGATGCTTTATAATTGATAAAAATAATCTAAATGTGGCAAGAAAAACAACAGGAATATAATTATGCAGCTATATTATATTATATACCTACCAAGCAGTAATGCATTTATTTGAAAAAGTAATAGAAGCTAATTGTTAATGCTGCTATGCCAAGGTGGCTTTTCAGTTTATTTCTGAATGCGTGTGGGAGTGATTTTCTGAACTTTGTCAAAGATGTGGGGGGTTTTGCAATGTAAATGCTGTCTCATAAGGGGGTGGGCTTAGTATTGATTGAGAGGGGGGCAGAAGGTTGGCAACAGCTGATCTTGATATGGCAGATGACTGGGGTATAGTGATGGTGGGAATTAGTCATGAGAGGGCATTAAAACTGAGAGCACTGCATATTATCCTTAGTATTTGACAAGGCTAATTAAATGCTGGAGTACACAGACTTTTAGTCATAAATGCTATTGTGATATGTTTAGTATTCAAGGCTCCTGATGGGAAGTGAATAGTTATTGTCATGTTGCGTTGAGAATGAAGTAGGTATAAAGTGAAGTTACTCTATTGTTAGAACAGGGAATTTTAATTTATCACTAAAACATTTCCATTAACCCTAACATTACTGACAAACTGAATGTGGCAGATTACATATCTTTGACTTAATGAAATATATGCAAAGGCATTTTATTGATTTAAAACAGTTGGTCACAATGAAAGCAATTAGACTTTTTGACATTGGCAACAGAAGAAAGTGAAAGTCTTTGAAATCATGCTCTTTACTTTGGTCTGTCCAAATCATCATGATTCATGCAACTGGTTTAGAGAAGTTTTATGGAGATCACTTGTGTTTAAAAGTAGCCAATAGCAATTTGATGTGAAATACACATGTACCTGAAGGGACCAGCAGCTGCCAGTAACTGCTTCATTAATTCAAATAAGTAGTTTACTGTATAGGCTAATAATGTTTTAAAAACTAACCAAAGAAAAACAAGATTCATATTTTAATACAAATATCAATTGGAGGTAAAATGCACAATTTCAGAGAAATCTTTATCATGTATTACAGGTATACCATTGCTATTGTACCTCAGTAGTTAAAAACACCATGACCAAATATGGAAAAAGACCACCCACACTAATTTCTATGAAGTAGAATTAGCATTTCTTGGCTGTAATTGTGCATGGTTATGCATTAACAGCTCAATGTTTTGACACGCTGTTTTTCACTATCTGTGCGCTCAGGCTGGAAGGCACGCTGGAGTGGCTGGCACAGGGATTAACAGGAGCGAGGGATAAAAAGGCAGCATTATAAGGACCATCATACCTGCATAGCACTTATGAACAGACCCTTGCTTACAAATGCCTTCTGCTCTTTTTTTGTGTTGGTTTCCATCCCCCACACTGTTTCCCAGAATAAAAGGACTTGTGAAAGGCAACAGAGCTGCAGTTCAGCAAAGGACTTACGGAAGCTGTACAAAGCCACTTCTGTGGAGTGAGGTATAATTCTGAGAATGGGTCCTAGATCTCTTCATCTTCAGTTCTTTCTCTCACTGCCACTGCTCTCGTATGCCCAGCCGAAGCTTATCTCTGTGTGCCCTCCTCCACTGACTGTCGTCCTTGTGACATGCTGCTTCAAAACCGTCTTTCAGCAATCGAATGGCACATTCTGGCTCTTAGCTGTGGAGCAGACAGGGATATGCTGGTGAGAATGGAGAGATGAGTGAAAGTCTGTTGGTGATTTTGATCACTGTACTGGTGACAGCAGAAATAAACTCTGGGCACCTGGACGTATTTCTGCCAAAAGGAAAATGGAGATACTTGTTTATGGAAACAGTCCGGTTAATTTGGACAACATTTAGTTGTGCCTTTAGAGGAGACTCTGGAGTTAGATGTTTGGGAAGTGGGCACAATGGCTGACTCTCACTTGTCTGGTTCAGTAGGAAACTACAACAGCAGCTCTTCCATCACCAGCACTTGGAACATTACCGGCAGTGGTCCGTGGTTGTTAGCCTTCATGTTGACTGTCATCATCCTCATGACAGCCTGTGGCAACATGTTGCTTATAGCGTTGGTTTTTGCCCACCGCTCCTTGCGTTGCACCTCAAACTGCTTCTTGGTGTCGTTGTTCCTGTCCGATCTAATGGTGGCACTGGTGGTCATGCCTCCAGCCATGCTCAATATGCTGTGTGGGGCCTGGGTGTTGTGGCCTGCCTTTTGCCCAATTTGGCTTTGTTTTGATGTAATGTGCTGCAGCGCATCCATCCTCAACCTGTGTGTGATCAGCCTGGACCGTTACCTCTTCATTATCTCACCACTGCGCTACAAGCAGAGAATGACCCCACTTCGTGCGTTACTTCTTGTGGGAGCTGCTTGGGGCTTGGCAGCACTGGCTTCCTTCTTGCCAATTGAGATGAGATGGCACAGCTTAGGTCATGGGACTGGACATTCATCAGTATCTGGGGTCAGCAGTGGCAATATCAGCTCCTACTCTGAAACACTGTACCCAGCATCCTACTTCCAGCTGTCACCATCTGGAGGCCTTTCTTTCCAGTGCCGCCTGCGGGTCACCCTCCCTTTCGCCTTGGTGGCATCTGTACTAACCTTTTTTTTGCCCTCCAGTGCCATTTGCTTCACCTACTGCAGGATCCTTCTGGCAGCGCGGAGGCAGGCAAAGAGGGTTGCAGCACTGAGCCACCCACCACACCCACATCCCTCTTTGGGGGAACCTTCCCGGCCACCTTCACCTGGGATTGCAGCAGCACAGGCTCAGCAGAACAGAGATGACTGTAGGTACCAAGAGCCTGCTGGGTCACAAAATGCACCGGTAAGTTTGAGAGCCCAAACAAGTAAAACTGCCCAATCCCAAAATATTGTTGATGATATTCAGTGTGTGATTCCTGACCAAAACATGAAGTGAAATACTGGACAATCTGTGAAACGTGAAAGCTAAACACCAGCTAAATAGTAGATTGGCCTTTGTGTAGAGCAGCTCTTACCTACCAATTTCATGAAGGAAAAGTATGTGTTGAGAGACACTCTTGATGCTTCTGCTGTGCCATAAACATCAATATACAATCTCACAAAACGTCAAATTGTTTTTTTTACCTTTCTGAGATCTTAGTTGAAATCTGGACCCTCTTTTTGTATGACAGTCCAGATGTTCTTTGAGTTCACTTAGCTTGTAAGTGTGTCTGGAAGTCTGACTGCCTTCAAACACTTTTGGTATTTATGTGCAAACTGCACAGTGTTCAGGTGGATGGAATCACAGAGACTTTGCTGTTTTTTTATAGGCTAAAAGAAGGAAGTTCATGAACAATTCACTTGTGTTGTGACAGTCAGATGTGTCTCTCTGAATGAAAGGGACCAGTGTGGAGGTTTACAGCGTTTTTGATGGGGCTGCTGCCATAACGAAGGCCTTGGGGTAATGTTAAAGGATCATGAAAAATATAGCAGATAAACATGAAATTATTATGCACCAAGGAAGGAAATAATGCAATAATCGCTGCAAAATGCATTTTTTATTGGCTGTCTGCAATGAAAGGGAGATAAAGAAACGATTTACTAAATACTAAATGTGTTGAAACATTTATTCACTTTATCAGGCCCTAAAAAAGAATCAGTCAGAAGAGATGCAATCTCATATAAATTGTATAAAAGAAGGGACCCAGAGGGGAAGAGATGTAAAACCTGCCCAGAAATAGAGAGAAAAGTACAGACAGTGTGTCAGATGTGCTGCCCCCATCACACAAGGATCACAGCCACATAGTCTGTCACATTTTCCTGCAGTAAAACCACACAGACTGAGGGCTCTACCCTCAGTTCCAAGTTAAGTCTCTCAGAATTTGCTTATTGGATCTTTAGCTCACTGCTAAATTTAAAGCCAAATTCTGTTGGTTTCAACAGTATTTGGCTGATCAGTGAGTGAGTTTGTGGTCATTTCATTTTTACAAAAATATAAAGTTAAATATAAAGTTTGGTTTTATAGTCCAGAAAACAAGTGCCTCATTATTTGTGATTTTTACACTTCTTTTGTTTTTTTTAATCTTAAACAAATAATAATCTGAGAAAACAAGGCTAAGTTATTCTGCAGCTGGCTCTACCCAAACTGCAAGAGAGTAAACAAGCTTATTCCCCAAAATCATGACCCACTCCTTTAATTTCCTTTCATCCAACTGGGCAGATTTATACAAACTGTTAATCAAATCTATAAAGAAAGCCAGAATGATTAAAATGGTTTAATTTGTTAATGATAATCTGTTTGTTAAAGAGGCCATAAAGAGGTACCTAATGCTAGTGTACCAAACAGAGATTTATGCTGCATCTGTAGTTCTTAAAAATATAATTCATTACAAATTTTCTATTGTTCTTTGCTGTGCAAAGCCATCAGTGAACAGTGAGCGCCATCTGGCTCACAGACAGGGTCGGAGGGCACTGAAGGCAAGTCTGACACTGGGAGTCCTCCTGGGACTCTTCTTCAGTGCTTGGCTACCCTTTTTCATCACCAACATGGCTCAGGTCAGTACAAAGCAATACACACCAACTCTGCCACAGAAATAACAGAAAAGTAGCCAATGAAACCTAAACAAAACAAAAAATGTCAAGTTACATGACATATCATATATCAACCATCTGATCTTGGATGTGAGCAACATGTTCACAGGAGGTGGAAGAAATGAATTTACCTTTGCCTGTAAGATCATGTGCTCATTGTTCAGCCTGCCTATTTCATGTATCTCAGTGATTCAGATGTCTCCTCACAAATGTATATGTGTGTGGTGAGCACATATGGAGTGTGAAATAAATGCAAAGGAAAGAAAGGAAGAAAAAAACACTTAGAGACCGATCTATTTTTGTATTAGCCATCCTTGGCGTCATTGCTTTGCCAAGCTATCCAACAAGGAAATAGATTGGCATTTCAGCTCAGAGTGGCTGACTCATTGCCGAGCTCAGAAAACAACACAACAAAGTACCATTTATAATTAGTATTCTTAAGTTATTGATTTTGATTTGATTATACTGAGCACACCCACTCATGACTGAGTGAACAAAAAGGGAAGGCCATGAAAAACCCCAGCAAGAGTAAATTAATGTCAAAAAACAGCTTAATCTAAATTGGTAATGACACTTGTCCTGTTTTTCAAGCTTTCAATGATCCAGTCATTTTCATTTCCCATCTGTGCCCTCTTCCTTCTCCCCTTCATAACACAGAGCACAGAGACTCGACTGTGTCTTCGCTCTCCTTTCTTTTCACACTCAATGTGGTGTGTGAAACTCACCCCTCCTTTCTGTCCCATTCCCACCGCCTCCCTGTCTCATCTTGATAGTATTGGAAGCTCTCCTCTAACAGCTGTCCCCTCCTTCACTGTCCCTCTCTAAACCTGGTGGTATGTTCAGATTCAAATGTATTTGCAAGCTGCATCCAGGGAAAGTGTGATGTTGTGTAAGTGTGTTGTGGACAGCCATTGTCATTAATTAGTGTGAAAGAACATCTCCTTTATTTTAATTTTACAACTCAGCTATTTTCACAACTATGTGGACCCATATATACAGGAAATAACTGTACCAAATTGACCTAAAAGAAATAAACATGAAAGTTGACAGGAATGATGCAGACACGTAAATGAATGAATGGATAAATATATGGGAAATAAATTCAATAAATAAGCAGGCAGTCGAATTATTATATAATAAAGATACAGCCCAAAATGACAAAAAATGCCTGGCAGAGTAATAGTTTTTCTGTACCTCTTTGTATTTCATTTTTACAAGGTGGCCAGTGGATTTTTTAGTTTAGCAAAGTTATGTTTTAATTTGTGTGTATCCTTGAGGTCTAACAGATGTGATGAAGACATTTTCTTCTTATGCCCAACAGATCTTTTTAAAATATTAATTGTTCATTGTTTATGTCTATATTTTCCTAATACACTCTTGATATTTTTTTTTCAGCGCATTGCAAGATTTAATGGTATTATTCAATATACATTAGGAATATTCTTAGCACTTGTGTGGAAACAACTGCAGGGTGCCTTTACAAACACATTTTTCATTAGATATTCAAATTTTACATTTTACCGTAAATGAACTTATGTCAATCTTTTCACCATTTTCCTTCAGGCAGTATGTGAGTGTGTTCCCCTTGCCCTCTTTGATGCCATTACCTGGCTGGGCTACTGCAACAGCACAATGAACCCAATCATCTACCCACTGTTCATGAGGGACTTCAAGCGAGCTTTGGGGAAGCTCTTGCCCTGCTGTTTCATGCAGTCACCCAGAAGGCCCTCACCTGCTCTCTCCCTCTCGCTACGCAACTCCGGAGAGCCTAATATTGCCAGCAACCCCCACTCTCCCCTGGCCTCTGACCCCACCCACCCCCCTGCCACCGCCACTGATGCTGTCAACCTCATGGATGCTGAGCATGCTGGGATTGACTTGCCTCTGCTTCTGCCCAATCAGGTCGACATATTGGATTGAACAGTAATTACAAACTAAAGCCAGCTAATATGTTCTGTCAGGGTTTATGGTGGAAGTGTGATTCAAGACAAGTATTGGCACTCATAACAATTTATGATTTACTCAGTTACTAGATAGAATAGATAGAACCATATTTCACAGAAAAACATTATGGACATCCAGTGAGGTCCATCGCTGTTCTGTCTTCAGTTGTTTCTTCCCAGTGATGAAATACTGTATGGTTAGAAAGCCAATATAGGTGCACGACTAGAACAAAAAAGGATTAAGACTATTTCCAGTTGTCAGTGCAAATATACAGTATAAGCAATGTAAACTCTTGTTGTAAGCTGTGTTGTATACAGCATTTCACATTAGTATAGCTGGAACAGAGAAAAGACAGATCTTAAAGAACACACATTCAGTGAATTATCGGCAGCATTATGGAAATCAGATTACTGTGATATAGCCATGGCAACCAAGCCAAGAGATGAAAATCTGGGACAAAATGGACAGAGATATAACCTATTTTGTAGCATCCAATAAAACCAGCAAAACACAATGAATATAGGTTTTTGATATTACAATGAGCAGAAAATAAATTATGACTGTTTACAGTATGTAAAATATCTCCTTCATTCACAACATTTAATATGCTTATTGAAATAATGTTTAGAGGTTAAAAGCAGTTAATAAAACTGGGCCTTTGCACTTTCACAAGCCACCATATGTGTGCGTTGTCTCTTGAGGTTTCTCCGGCATGTCAGTGTTTTGAGAATGGAATGAATATTTTGTCCAACAGAACTCTGATGCTGGAAAAAACTTGAGAAGATGAGAGTTAACAAGGAACCAGCTGGTCCTGTAACATGCTCTTTACCAGTTTGGCTGCTTTTGTTTTTGTTTGTGCTCTGCAGTCCAGTGTGTATCATCCCAACTCCATGATATGTGCTCATTATCTGGGTCAGCCTCCACTACAGCATCACACTGGGCACTCACAGCAGATGATCTGTTGTTATTAGTGGCATTCTCCTCAGAAGTAAGTGGTACATCGTTCATGGCTGTGACTTGATTCTCTGATTCTGTGTCGTTCAAAGTGTCCAGCAGGTCTGAAATATCAGGAATATCCCAGCCGTCACCCATGTCCTCCTCTGGCACATTGTTCATGTCTTCACTTTCTTCTGTACAAGTCTCAGCTTTCTCAGCTGTTCTGTCGTGTGTCTCAGTCACTTGTTGCTCATTGATGGTTCTGTCAGGGTTGTCCACTGTCCTCTTTTTAACTGTTACAGGCTGAGAAATAGCAAAAGAGGCTCCAGGGACCTCTTTGGTGGGAACTCCTACTGCCACCAAGATGGTGTCCATCTGACGCATATAGTCCAAGTGACCTTTCACCTGGGGAGCAGAAATATGGCTTTGATGTCTTAATGTCTACAAAAGGGTACAGATTTTAAATTAGAGTATACTTTTAAACACTTTTTTTGTACAGCATTTAACTATCCCACACATTACACGACTAGGGGGTTAATGCATAGGACTTCAGATATGGCAAGTATCTTCGTGTTATTTTTTAATGTTCAGGTGTGTGAAATGTTAAATCTGTGATGCGTTATCTTGTTCAACAAAACAGCCACCTATGTATTATGTTAGTGTTACTGTGCTCCAATCATGTTAATTTAAAGGGTGGCAGAAATGTATACCATTGAAGGGACCATATGTTTTTTTAAAATAATATTTATTATCTTTTATTCTTATTTAAACAACTGTCTCTTTGAAAGTGATAATAAAAGTCTGTATTTAATAATATTGCATCATGATGACAAATGTCTACAGCTAAACTAAAAAAAAAAAAAAACTAACATCAAAAAGTATCAAATCAGAGGCAAAATATTTCTGACTGAATTGTTTGTGTATGACATAATTTGTGACAGATCAGCTGCAGATATATTTTGGAACACTTGGACATTTTGGAGAATTTCTTTCATTGGCAGTGTCATGCAGGAATGTGCCAGTTTTCTTAGACTGCTGCATGTTGCTTTTCTAAAACTTTGAGATGAGAAATGCCTTTCAGCCAATGTGTACTTAAAAAACTATTAAATAAGGAAACTTTAGTGGTCTTAATTCAAATATAAGATCAGACTCACCACAGAGGAAAGATCTACGTTTATTATTCGCTGATCCCGGATGTTGATTGGCTGTAGCCCAGCAACAGACAGCTGTGCAGCAGAACTTCGGTACAAGAACCCCAAAAGCCAGTCCCCTCTGAGGGATGGACAGTTCAGGAAAGTATTTAATCTACATATGCCCTAAATATATATGTCAAATTTTACTGTTAAAATACATAAGGAAACAGTTCTTTTGTACCTGCAGTATCCATTTACTATTTTTCCCGCTACTACTCTAGCCATTCTTTCCCAGGCCTTTTCAGAGCCATCCACTGGGGCCCCCAGGAGGATAACATCTTCCACCATTCCTTCACTACCTGTGGAAACAAAACAGCTCACATTAAAACAGTTCGCTGTTTCAACAAGGATTTAGTAGGTACATAAGCATTTTTCAACAGCATGGCCTTCAGAAGTTATGATTTCAACCCAGGTATGTTTCACACATCATATGGCTTTTAAACTTGTTTTAGCAATTTGCTAATCCATGTAAGGAAAATTTTCTCCATTTTCAATCAAGCATTTTTTTGACTCATCACTTTTTTTGCACAACAAAAGTTTAATACCTTGATCACTGGCAAGCTCCTGTAGACAGTAGTAGATAACTCTGGCCCCAAGACTGAAACCTATAAGACTGACAGGGCGCTTGCCCTTTAAACACAGGAGCAAAGAGAAGAGATGCACAACTCAATCTCTTAGTGTTTATGCCATATAGCAAATTATTTTCTTTAAGCCAATGGTAATATTTCAGATTAATTCATGTTGAATTTAATTTATTGTTCTAATGTTACAGGAGAAGAACAGAAAGATCGTTGTCATAGTTAAACTACTGCATTTAATAATGTCAACACAAAAGAGAATACAGCTAATCATTATTAATTACCGCAAAGTGTGTATAAACAGAGGTTAGTGAAGTGCAATACCTGCTGTCTGCTTCTCAAAACCTGGGCCAGATGTTTCCCCACCTCAGCTGAGCGGTTCAGACAAACACACCAGGGGTGGTCAATAACGCTGGCCGCTGCCAGCAAAGATGCAGGCCATGTCAGAGCTGTCACAATACCTGGACAATATGATGGCATCAGTTAATAATATGGTACGAAACATAGGTCAATACAACAACAGGACAAAGGCTTGATACAATCATTAGCATTGTTAATCAGAAATCAATTCAGTCACAGCACAAACACAGATTGACTCAATATATGAATGGTGTCCTACGTGATCATCCTTCTACCTGAGAGCACTGTGTACTTGAGGGCTTCCTGGGCCACAATGCTGACTAGCCCATCCAACAGAGAAGTCATGGCTGAGCCCAGATCCTTGAGGAAACGTGACTCCCACACTAGGCAGTACTGTTCTCCACACTCACCCAGGCTGCACCATGGGGCCTGGAAGGAACCTGGAAGACAGCAGTTGTGTTTTTATATAAGGCAGTGTAGTAGAGGAAAAGCAGCTCTTGAATGTGAAGTGGGTATCAAGCCTGTTGCTGAGAGTATGTTTTACTAGGGGAAGAGAGCTGCATCGTTTATTGTAAGCGCAAAACTTAAGTGATTTGTTTGCATAATCTCATGCAAACAATCTACTGATACACTTTTAGAACGTTATAGGCAGAACATGTGCAGAATATCATGGCCCTGGCACTGATTTGCATCCTGTACTAATGCATTTTGAGCAATGATGTAACTCAAGGAGCAGAATTGCTTCATGGCAATATTCAACTATCTAGACATTCCTATATGTTTATTTTATCCAGAAACCCCTCTAGAAATTGTACTATAACACATTGCAATATAAAATTACATATTGTAGATCATGATAGAGAACCTTTATGTTTTTAGATATTGATAGTAGTGGTAGTGGGACAGCAGAAGCCATACTTACTGTATTTCCCACTGCAGAGCCAACCTGTCACTGCAATGGTTAGGTGAAGATGCTTCCCAGAGCTTAATGGCAGGAATTCAAATTCCTCTATCGCCCCAACACACTTATTCATCTTATAGCCTGGAGAGACAATGCATGAAAATAAAGAAAGGCAAAGAAGAGAAAAATCAAGTATATGCATTTACCAAGTTCTGACAAAATTCGAAAGATGGTAACTTATTTCTGCCAGCAATCATGATTCATCAAACGCTTTTACCAGTCAATCCAGCCCCTGCTGCTCCAAACAGAGAGGCCATGATTGCAATGCCAGTGGCTGAGCCCAGGGCTGCAGCCCCTCCAGCCCCTAGCACAGCACTGGCCCCTGCTGCCACCAAAGGGGCTGCAAGTCCACCTGTCACACCTACCAAAGAAACAGACACGACAATCAGTACAAAAAAACCCAGACACTTTGTAAGAAAATTAAACTCTACAGAAGGAAATATGCAGCTCGTTTGGTGAAGTGTTGTTACATGCTGCCTATATACATTACACCGAAAATCCAAATGTGCTATGGTAATTTAATTATCATTTCAATAGATTATCAACAGAAGTGTATACTTTAATATACAACATTTCCATTTTAATATTTTAACAGTTGAAGTAGTAATAATCACCAATCACAGTTCCCCCGCCCACAGTCGCCAGTCCAATGAGGAGGTAACGTCGTAACTTTCGCCCTCTTTCTCTCTTCAGCCGCCGAGAGGACTCCTCTCTATAGAAAGCACAGTCAGACAGAGTCATGTATATTGGTTTAAATACTAACTGGCTTAACAATTAAGGATGCCAAGCAACTCCTCGTGCATTCTTGAACGATAACTTGCTTATTTATGCCACACAACCATTTTCGTGCAAACATTCTGGATAGTGTGGCTGTCATGCATACTGTTTATGAATGAAACTACAAAAGAAATGCTTGGATGGAACCTTCCAACCAAATTACACTTACTCGCTCTCTTCTCCTCCTTCCCTTAGCTGCTCTCCCAGTGTTTCTTCAAACTCCCCCAGCTGCTGTGGTGAGACTCGTAGCAGACAGCTGACATGACGGATGAGAACCCGCGCTCTGGCATCATACTGGCCTGAGGTCACAGTGGAGGATGAATATTACAACACATTAGGCTTACAACAACTTTCAATGTTATTTTTAAATCAAAGATTCATACCATCTTTGACAGAAAAAGACACCAGATCCTGTAATACAAAGCAAAAGTTGGTTATAATATGTGTGTTTCTAGAAATCCACACACAATGTGGGTACAATACAATTTAATTACTGTTAGACAAGATATAAGTTTAAATATTCTTTTAGAAAGATCATGAAGTAAAAGCACATAGGACCTTTAATCAATATGAATATGACACGTCTCTCTCTCTCTCTCTCTATATATATATATATATATATATATAATATGTATCTTATATTGTGCACATTTACACTAACCCATAACATCATCTGTTAGTGAAGAACACCTGTGTGAGTGAGGTGGCCCCTGTAGCCAGCAGAGGTTCAGCCTGCAAAATGGAGAGAAAGGTGTCGGAGCCCTCGAAGCCCAGACCTGACAGGAAAGCTCGCATAACGGGCATCACCGACTCATCCAAGTCCAGCCAGTGGACCAAACCCTGCAGGTACTGCTCCCTGAACACGCTGAGAAACACACAAATCTTCATGGCCTCAAGTCAAGTGACAGTTCAGTCAGAGCATTATTTTTAACAGGTTAGTTAAAAATTATTCATTCTTAATAATGGTTATTCACAAGTAAAAATTACCTGTTTTCAGATCCAGCGAATAACTGACCCAAAGAGACACCACAAAGTGCAGCAAAAGCAAACCTGCCCTGTTCAGTCAGCTGCCTGCTTATAATTTTCTCTGGGCTTTGGTCACATGGGACATGTTGTGTTCTGGCCCCTCCTGGGTCTAAAGTGATAAATGGGCAAAGTTTAATGATTAACTTTAAAGTACAATTTTGAACAAGACACAACACTGAGGAAACCAGTACATGACACAATAAGGATGCATTCAAAACACAATAATCCTGGATCGAAATCTCCAATATATGGGGTTGCACTCTGGCGGGTACAGTGACAATATGCACAATAGGTTTCTGTGGATGAGCTGCATGCCGAATTTACCATAAAACACTAATGATTAATTTGTGATCATATGTCATCGTCCATATCGTGCCTTAATGTTACCTAGCATAAAAGCAGCATTAGACTACCCGAGTTTTGAGTGTAGGTTAGTTTGAAGTTTTGCTTTTGCACTGGAATGATAATAGCTCATGAAACTGGGTTACACAGAGTCTAACTTTGTGCTTTTCCTTGTGTCTCTGATGAACTGACCTGAATTCATCATACAGACGCTGCTAAATTCTGACCCAAATAACTTCCAACACTCCTTTTACGTCAAATAAAGCCAGTGTAACTTAAACCAGTGCATTTTATTTCAGGCTTGTGTTAACGTTAGCTGCTGAAAACAGATGGTTGTTAGTGGTAGTCCGGGCTCACCCGGTTAACGGAGCTAACGGGTTCACTTTTCACATCGCCAGTTCAATATTTCTACTCTGGGGTGATAATTAACAAATTCTAGGTGGTACCTGGGTCAAATTTGGTGTCCTTGCTGCTTTGTTTTCCGTCCATGTCCAGAGATGTCACAACTCTGCGGAGTGAACTTTTGTTGCCTTCACGTGTTCCCCATGAGTGACGATAATTACACATTAATACGACAGTCACGCATGAATTATTTATGTTTCCCGCAAAACAGCAATGCAATAAGGCATTTTTGGATCTTTTAATGTTAATGTCAAACCACACGCACTCAACACAGTTTGTACCGTTTGGATGAAACTGAGAAGAAAATTCGTTATTAGACATACATTTGATGATATGAATGATTTATGTAGGGGAATTGTATACGTATATATCACTGTTGCGCCCCCAAATAGTACAGCCTCTACTGTAAACGCTTTTAAACAACGTTTACGTTGTTTAATCATATTATGTATTTATTTCGTGTTATAAGATTGGCATTTACGACTGTTCGTGAAGGCATCATTGGTTTTGCTTTTTTGCAACTTTTGAATGACGTAACTTCCACGTACGCTCAGCAGAGGACAGGGTCTGTTCACGACTGAAAACGTTGGGAAAGTTTCTGTTGGAGAAAATATGTGGATGAATTTGATTTTATATGAATTTTAATTTGTCCTAGCTACTTGGAATTAGTAGGCCCTGATAAATGTAAAAAAAACTACGTATTGCTTTTGAACAGGAAGTAACAATAACGTTACCAGCGTGTAAGAAAGTGTAAAACTGTTTATTTCAATGCCAGAACATGGCTGTGCAAAACAACATCGCAAACACATGCAAAGATTAAAAAAGTTTTAAACAGAGAGAAGGGACGGTCTACCAGTGAACCCTCTATCCTTTTTTGTTGTCTGAAAATCTAAAATAAGAGTTAGTACAAGCACTGGCCAGTAGGTGTGAGTCTAGCATTGGTTTTGTTCCTTCTCCACAACCCTGAGTGGAGCAAGTCATATTGTTAATTTCAGTAAGTGAGTATACTGAAATACAATCTTAATTCCCTGTCAAAATGAACAAAGTTATTAAGATTTTTCACACTATTCCCTTCCCATTTATGCATATTTTAATATGTTCAAAGTCCTGCTAAGGTCCATCAATGATTGTCTGCCCTAGGCAATAATGGTTTGTCTCACATGCTCTATACTGACAGTATATTAGCATGAGGACAATCGCCTGCCAAAAAGCAACTTCACTCAGTCACACTGTTAGAAAAGCACATTGGAATCATTAGATCAGCCGTTACAAGTGGCTAAGAACAGAAAACACCACTGTTCAGTGGTGTGTGGTTAGTAAAAGGATTTTGATGGTGTCAGAGTCACAAGCATAGAACAAGAAACACAGTAGACCAAGCTTCATGTACTTGGACTGACCGGTTTTTATCGGTAATAACTATCTAGTGAGATATAAGCTAATGTGTGTGTCATAATACCATAACCAAGTATGAGGTAGGTTATAGTTATTACAATATTTTTATTGTAACATGTAGTACATAGTACAACAGTACAATACTGTACAGTATTATATCATGAAATAATGTAGTACTGTATATAGTAAACTCTTGTACAGCAAAATACTACAATAAAATAATATTGTGTAAAATGGTGAATGTAGCATCAGTGATAACCTCTGACAGAATGTGAATATGATTAGTTAAGTTGAATTTAATTCAAATAAATTAGAGGTAAGTGCATTTTAACATTGTCTGATTCAGTGCACATTATTGACTTCTTTATTTTCTAATATAGTACAAACAACCTTTTCATATGCAAGCTCTGATCTCGGTTGATCACTGATTTCCTGTCTGGTATTTTCAGACTGTTTGGCTGCTCTTCACCCACTCCCTTCCCATCTGCTTTGTCAGCTCTCATTTACTGTATATACTTGGCAGCACTCAATCCCTTTTCATGTTTTTCAGTCTGCATACTGTGCAATGACAAGAGAGCAAGGCAAACACCGGAAATGTGTGCTAGGGTGGATTAAACTTCCACCAGGTCTTCGTGTGTAGCAACTGTTAGTACAGTGTGGGTTCTTTGTCAAAATAATAGCCTGCCCTTGACATGGAGGAATCCCTTAACCTGCACATGCTGTACTCTATTTGTCTGTCTCTAAAAGGCATCCTGTTTATATTGCCTACTGAACAGTCTCTAGTGTATAATAAACATAGCTTTATATGTAGCAAAGCCACAGTATAATTATAAATGATACAACATTGTGTCTTAATTTGGAATCGTTCTTGCAGAATATAAATAATAATTTATGGATGAAACCCATTTTATTTTATGAAAGCTGTGGTGACATATGAAGTTTCGGTTTCTACAGTCCAAAATGTATTGAAGTGTATTAATATGGTTTACCATTCTGTGCGCCCTGTAAAACTACTTGCATCCTTTTATTGCACGGCTTATCATCGTCATGAAAGATGGAGGATGGATTGGAAAGCTAGACTTTATTCAAATCCTTAAGTAGCTTTCCTGATATACTTCTTCACCTCTGATCCTTTAATGTATTATAGTCTCGAAATGCATGACCTCAAAATATTTAAAACATTTCGCTCATTCATATTATTGCAAAAATAAACATTGGTTATTAAGTCAATTTAAACTAAGCAGCCACCTTCATGGCTCACCCTTCACCAATTGATCTCCCTTGGGCTAAAACTCTTCTCTCTTTGCTCTTGTACTTCAGCAATGTCATATGACCTGTATGTGTGTGTGTGTGTGTGCATGCACTGTGTCTGACAATGGATTACTCACTGAAATACAGACAAGCAGAGATCAAGCCAGACAAGTTTAAACATAACCCCCTCCTCAATACCATATCACTAACAGACAATGTCAAACTTCTTTCTTTCACCTTGACAGAAACCCTGAGAGAAACTGAGACATGGCGGACTGTACGACCTGTAGGGCACCTTTGAGGGTGTGTTATTTGTGCAGGAAGTGGGAAACAGATAACAGGGAAAGGTTGAAATGTTGAGCATGTGCACAACATGCCTGGAAGTGAAAGCCACATACTTAAGTAGAGACAGCAGATGGAAATGACAGGTGATAGTGTCAACAGGCAGGACAGCAAGGTTGCCACCTTTCTGTCAAAGCATAGTAGGTTGTTTATCACACCTGGTGAGGAGTAACAGTTTGTACCACAAAGTTGGATCCTTTGTGTTATTTCTAGGTTGCTGTGTTAGCAGCACAAAATATCCCAGATCTGATTTGATCTGGTGCTGAGAGAAATTAGCTTTGGAGGAAAATATGAGCCTGTACAGTATATTGTTTAGAACTTGTGCACTTCTTTAGGCAGGCAGATACAAAAGCAGGGGTGGTTTGTCTCACTGATAGCTTTGACTGCCAGGTTGCCAGGTCCTCCCAAACTCAACCTGCCCTAACAGATTCCACTGCAGATGCACTTGTAATTACAACATATCCCTGCTTCTTTAAACCTTCAGACATACCTCAAAAGTGACTTCAGCTAGCTTTGTGTAGCTTTTGTGTATGTACCGACTGACCTGTGTGGACATTTTTGTCATATATACATGCATGCATGTGCACTTCTGATTGTACACGTATGTACACTGGTTTGTAGTATCCCGAGGTGTTACTAATTGTGAAGGCAGCTGTGGCTGTGGAGGAGGGAGTATGTGGGGTGAGGAGCAATAAGAGGGTGAGGCATCACAAAGGGAAGAGAAAACTGGGAATCCAGCTGCTATTCACTGCGGCCAAAACACTTTGGAAGGCCAGCTGAGGAAACTGATAAAGACCAAGGACACCAATAGGACTGCTCTAATAAAAACAGTTGGGGACAGTAATGATTAGAAGAAAAATTAGACAAAGCAAAGAAAGGTGTCTACAGAACATGAGGCAGGAACCAAGAATTTATTAGGTGGCCATAGAGACACAGACACATGTCAGTATATGAATTGTGGTCATTTGTGTGTGTGAGAAGTTCCTGTTACATCCAGCCAGCCATCCTCCTTCCCACAAGCTGCATGAATGCAGCAAGCACCCAGAGAACTCTGACTCACAGCCACTGACCTTTCTCATGGGGTTTCTGAATAAGTGGGACATAAGTATTTCTTGGTTTGTAGCAAACATTATAGGTTCTTGGAACAGTTTGTGCTTTTTGACAGACATCCTTCAATTCATACAGTATAAGAGAGCATTTGAGGGCATACTGAGGCTGTGAATGGATTAATTTCCTTTTTATTTTTCTGAGCTATACTCAACAAAGCTGAATTCTTATTCAACAAAGCTGAATTCTTATTTCACAGTTACTCCATTTAGACATTGTGGAAACAACCTTTGGAGAACATCAAGGTCACTGGGGGTTTCTCACATGCCACTGGAGTCAGGCCCTTCTCTGCTTTTAAAATTACCCATAAAATGCTCTTTTTCATAAACTACTGGTCTCTTTATCTCAGCTGATGGATGGAATTAAATCTTTGAAACTAGAGAGGTATCTTTTAAAGTTTTGTCTAACGTGTCTCAGTCAGTTTGTGTTTATACTAAGCCAAAAGATGAGCACATTTATATATATATATATATATATATAAACTTAGCCATCCTGCCAATCCTCAACACAATAAGACCATTGTCTGAGCAGACATCTTGAGGGGAGCCAAGCCAACTATAGTGAGAAACTCCACTGACCCAACTTGGCAGAACCAGAGGCAGCGTGTGACATTTTACTGTGGAAACTTGCAGTGGGTGTTGGCCTCACCAATGTAGAGACTCACTGACTGTCAATTATTGCAAAACAGATGTTCTAACTAGCAAAAAGTTCTAGCTCTACCTAGTTTTACTCGAAGACAGTGAGCAGACACAAGTGCTTCTGTCCAAACTTACATATATACTCTGATTTATTCTGTGAAAACATGCTGCTGCTGCTTGTCAGTTGCTTGTGTTTAATGTAACTTGTCATATTTGTTTAGGAAAAGGCAAAATATTAAGCATTCCTCAGGATGTAGCTAAGTACTGAATGACAGAGACAGCATCTGACTGAACCAACATTTTATTCAAGCTATTTGTTATCAGGTTGCTAAAGCAAAACATATATTTCTAAAACTTGACAGCTAAGGGAATGCCTTCATAGACATTACTTAAAAAAACAAGGTTCATCATGTACATATACAGGATGCTGATCAGTGGCAGCAGGAAAATACCATTGACGCAGGACTGGAGAGTTAGTGCTGCTCAGGAAGACCCTGGGCACTTGATACATCTGGTCTTCGGCACATCCTGTGATGGGAAGTCCCTAAGACTTCCCTGTGTGTATTTTTAGTTTAAAGACTTTTATTTATGTGATTTAATTTTGTGTTTTATTTACTTCTGCTCTCATCTGCATCTCTTGGATTATCTTTTACTGTTTTCCATTTTTCCATCACTTACATACACACATTGTTTGTCTTTTTCTCCCTCATCAGTTTCTAATTGATCATTATTTCTTCTTGCCTCTCTTCTTCTTTTATACAACATTAGCGTTAGAATGCTTTTCTTTCTGCTTTCCTTTCTTAATTCTGCACAGAAGTTGAGGTTTGCTGTAAACCAAATCTTGAATACCATAGTCTGGTAGAAAGGACAACATTGGCAAATATAGATCTGTGGAATTCACTGAACCACTGACAGTGGCATGCCACTGTGTAGCCAAAAACTCTGCAGCTAAATTTTAATGGATAATTACAACTAGACTGCTATTGTGGGCCACAATTACAAGGAGGCAGTAACTCAGACAGTTTAAAGAGTGTTACAGGCATAAACTCTCTATCAAAGAATGTGCTGTTTATGCTCTCACACCCTGTTGTGATGAACAAAATG
Organism: Mastacembelus armatus; assembly: GCF_900324485.2. NCBI lineage: Eukaryota > Metazoa > Chordata > Actinopteri > Synbranchiformes > Mastacembelidae > Mastacembelus > Mastacembelus armatus. The sequence continues at coordinate 22,553,808 of NC_046639.1, read as the reverse complement.
TTTTAAACTCTTCTACTGCCTCCATGACATAGTGCTGTTTTCTTACTATTACTGCCTCTCCTCCCATTCCTCCCAGTCCCTCTGCTGCTGCCTGGCCCAGAGCTCAGAGGTCAAGTTTACTGTACTCTGGTACTTCTTCCTTCTAAAAATGACATTTAGCTGTGATCCTACCAAGACTGTAATAATAATAGTATGTGAAAATGAGTAAAAACAGATTACCATTCTCATTGCATAATCTGACATACTTAATGTGACAGGAGAGACACGAGCTGACATCAGTCTATGTTGGCTGGAAACAGTGTCTGTGGACTTCAGAGCAGTGTAAAACACTAACATGAGCTGCAGTTTCTATGCTTGACACAGGTCAGTCAGCTTTTGTACAACTTGGTTGGACTGGCATGTTGAATTTCAGTCCCAAATGTGTTCACGTGTGTGCACATGCTCATTTAAAAAATATACACTATACATACACAGTCATTCCAGGGGGGAGTATACACTGTAAGCTAACTGATTTACAGTTCACTGACCAGACACTGGTAAAAAAAAAATCACATGAAGAGAACTCCCATCTGTAGTAATATACAAACAGCACTGTGTCATTGACCATGGACTTCATGGCTGCAAATGTGCATGTGAGAACTTGTTCAGCTTGCAAGGGAGGAACAAAAAACCCACAAAAAAATTAATGTTGCATGTGTGTTGTTCAGTAGCAGCCAAATGTAAATAGATTATGATGCAGCAAGTAGAAAATAAACATGTCATTAATCAGACACAGACTTAAATTTTCATGGTTGCCAAAGTTGCTTTTGTAAATGCCTGATCAAAGCGACTCACCAGCCATATTATGCTATGTAATACAATTAAGCCCTTGTCCCTCTCTCCTATCTCAAGCTCATTACAGACAGTTTTCTGTATGGCTTATTACAATACAGGTTAGAAAGAGCTACACTATCATAACGCTTCCCAATTACTGACTCCACTATAGTGTTTAGTTACCAGGCGTGTACTGGTAAGGGTGTGTTTAATGTCAATGTCTCAGCTTGAACAATAAAAGTATTGGGACAAAATGTGTCACAAAGGAATCCAGACCTTTGTTTGGTCCCACTTGAATGCCTACATCCGCTCCCATTCATGTATTCCCTCCTACCCCCTTGTTTCTTCTTTGTTTCTGTCTCACATACAAACACACACATACACAGCATCAATAATCTTTATGCTGGAGCTGTGTGACTCCACACATCCCAGTCTATATGTCCGCTCACTTCAATCTTTCTTACTTTATATTTAAAGTACGGTAACCCTTCAAAGCTATGCAACAAGAAAAAAACACAACCAAATACGGACAAGCACTTCAGAATGAGAAAACACAACCAAATAGGCTGAGTAGATGACAGCAGAGAATAGCCTACATGCAAAGCTGACCTTATTTCACTCTAGGACTGTGTGCTGTATAATTTCAAGATGCACTCCCTCTGGTTTCGATGCTCAAAGTATGTGTGGTTCTTCTTGGTGAGCCAGAGGTTCCTTAATCTGTTGGATAGCTGAAATTCTTGGTTGCCTTTTCCACACTAAGTACTTAGAAAATAAGTTAAGTGTTAAGGTTTATATATGACTTGCTCTCTCTGTAAACGAAATCAAGTTGGACAACATATTGCAAAAAGAAGGGACAAAGGAATTTGTGAACACAAATTTCAGCAAACATATATTTATAATTAACATTTCCTCTGTAAGTGTGAGACGCCACAGACCAGCTGATATATCCCTATGGTGCATATCCCTCATTTGTCAGCAAAAAATGCAAAGGACGTTTTTTTTGTGGGTTCCCCATTTATAACCCTGCTAACAGGGTAACTGGAAGACTTAAATCTAATTCTGGCTCAGGTTCAAGGTGTTGACGCCGGGATGGTGAACACCCTATTTACTATTCTGAGTTACTGGGGAGACTGGAGGGAGAAGGGAGGAGTGAGGTACACAAGACACTGAGATGTGTCAAGTCAAGTCAAGTAGCCAGAGGGAAGTTAATGAAACTTAACCTTCACAATAGAGGCATGACATCACCAGCCAAGTCAGTGGTGGCTTTTTCTGACTGATTTGTCCGTTTCAAGAACAGAATTCTGCAAACTAGAAGCTGTTCACTGTCTCTATTAGAAGTTTATATAAACAAGCTATGACAAAGTCCCTGAATCTTAAACCCTTATTTAGTTAATTATCAGTCATTCATTCACCTTTATCTTCAGAACACAGAAACACTAGAGTTAACTATCTATACTTAATGAAAAACCAATGTGCAAATCCAAGGTAAAATAATTAGGCTATTTATTATTTAGCTATCTCGTGCTAATTTACACTACAGCTGCATTATGTTCCTGAGGCCAGCCCTATACTTTTTATTCTGCATTTGTCTGACAGCTGCAGTTATTTAATTCTAAAACAAAACATGTGATCTGCTTAAAATATACTAGACATTGCTATAGATTATAGCAGCCAGCGGTAGATAAAGCAGTTAAAAATGACCCTTTTGTAGAACATTAAATCAACTTTAACACCTTTCATAATATAATAGCGTGTTTAATAGAACACGGAGGCAATTTTGCTTAAAATTAGTAGACTAAGCAAACTGTGTTTATAACCTGCTATGAAAACTAAGTTGAGACAACGTCCATGATTGCGTTTTGAAAAGCTATGTTGGCCACGCAGTTTTTAAAAGACAATAATTTATCCCAAGTGAATAAGAATTTTATTTTGAAAGTTTTGATAGGTAAGCTTGTCGTGTGCTTGACTTTGGTGTCCGGGGCGCGAGCAGAGCGCGTTTGCGTTGACGAACAGAGGCCGGACTTTACGCACTCGGACTAAAGTTTTGAGATTAGTTCAAGTTTAATTCCTACAGTCTCCAGTACCGATTGGCTGATCATGTTCAACGAAGAAGAAAGAGAAGAGGCGAAATAAAGCGCTGCTGTCTGTGACTCTTAGAAATAATTCTTCTGTGATTTAGGCTACTGATTGGGAATGCACTCCTCCCGGCTGTGGTGGATATATGGTTGACACAGAACCCAAAACATTTGTGTTACAATTTCCTCTGTGGAACTAAATCAAAACCACTGTGATGAAGGGCCACATGTTGACATGGATGCTGTTGTGTTTGGTCTTGCGGCCATCGGTTGCCCAGAACTCCGTGACTGCAGGAGGTAAGACCCTACATTAATATAAACCATATTCATACAGTGGAATCCAAATTCAGTATTGCAACTTTTAGGATGAACTATAGAAATCAATTTGGAGCTCATGATTGAAAAATGAAAGCAAAGTAAACATGTATAAAATTAATATAAAATGAACTAATATCTGTATTTTCAGGATGAGTAAGTGCTTGGAAGTGAGCTAGAAGTCACAAATTAATAGAAGGTGAAAATAAATGCATTGGTAGCACATTATATGAGATGCAATGATTGTGCTTATAGAACTTAGAAACTGATGCTGCTAAATAGGTGGAGGGACTGTCTGGCTGAGGCTGGATCAGGGTGGGGTTGATATTACACCAGTGAAATGGCATGACTCCTGGTATTGAACTGTTAATTGATGAGATCCCACAGCCTCAGGCAGTGAGTCCCAAAAGCAAAGGGAGACATGCAGGATCCACATAGGAATCCCATAGAAGCTTTCAGGTGCGCAACCAAAGACGGGCCTGAATTCCCAAGTAATTGCCTGGTGATGAAATATCTGACCTTACATAAGTGACTACTAAGGAAAGGACAAAGCTGTCGTCTCAAGATCAGCTAGAAAATGATTCATTTACTGATGATTTTTTTGCATGTATTTGCATCTACTGATATATGTTTCTAATTGTCATCAGATTGATCAGTCACTAACACAGCAAACAGATGTTATGAAAGCAGTTCTTTTATTCTGTGTGATAAAGCTTAAGACCATGAAGTGTCTGAGAGGCTAAACTTGGTAGTGACATGGGTGAGTCTGTTAGTGGGAGCAGCTCTTTATGTGTTAGCATTGTGGTGAGTGACATGCTGTCACTTTTCTATTTTCCAACCTGCAACCTGATGAGATTGAACCAACTTAGCTTACAGTAATTGGGCTTTTTATAGGTGCACTTGTCATCCTTGTTTAATACGGATCTTCTTCCCACAGAAAACATTCGTACATGTTTCCCAATTAATGCATTTATGGATAACTGAAAAGGTAATTGAGGCTCAAGAGCAGGTATTTAAGGAAACACAATTGGTGACTAGTGTATTTTTTACTATTAGATGATTTTTGGTCTGATTATTCTTATTGCGTTGTTGAAATTTCTGTAAGGATATTGTGTAAAAACAATATTAGATAAAACAAGTCATGTTTATATTTTTCTCATGTGTGTCATTGTTAGACAATAGCTTTAGATGTATTTGGCAGGTTACAACACCCACTTTGGGTGTTTTACTTGGGCCACATATTGTTTTAGATTTCCTTTCTCCACTATCACATCAATCAGGTGCCAATAATAGATCTCAGATCTGACTTATTGTGTGTGAGATAACGGAGGGCTGCATATAAACAAACTTTCTTCTCTAGACCGACAGTGAAGCAGCTCTCTCCAGACATAAACATATGTTTCAATACATAAAGACATATCTGCACGAAGGTAGAGGAAAGGTGCTGTGATGTGAAGCAGCCCCTTCACTCCAAAGTCCAAGCGATATGAGAGATGTAAGGAATTCTTTGGGTTGATTTGTGCATACAATCATGCCATCGCTTTCCTTTCAGCTTTCATCCCCTCTAAATCTTATCAACACCTCATCTCAAACTTTCCCATATTTAAAAAAGAGGCATCCCAAGTAAATAAGGTGTCATGTTTCAGTGTTTATACCTGTGCACTAAATTCAGAATTAGTCAGAATAATCAACAAGCAATCTAAGGTCATCATTTCTCACTATATCTCTCACACATTTATTTTTATTTCCTCCTTAATTCTTGCTCTGAGACTTAAACAGTGAGTGTTTTTCTTTAGCAGTAAAAATATGAAGATCTTCAACTAAATGTTGCTTTTAGATTCTGTCTCTATTGCTGCTGCTTCTTCCTTTCTTTCTTTGGTTCTCTCTCTCTCTCTTCTCTGTGTATGGCCGTACAACATTCCTCTTTGTCTCTCACATGGAACTGCCTGCACACTTGCCTCCCCTCAGCTTCAGTCTTCTCATTTTAACGCCTTTTATTTTCCTCATCCCACTGCCTTTCTCAACTCTTCTCCATCAACCACTGTTACAGCTACTGTTTTCACTTGTTTTTCTCCTTCACTCTGTGATTTCGCTCTCAACTGTGTTTCTCTTGGTAAATCCCGGGGAAAAAAAATCCACTGTCGAGCTCAGTGCTTGAAAGCCTTTTAGGTTGCATTCACTTCTGATGTTATCCTAATGCTGGCATCAGTTTGTAGGTCCTCTGTAGTGATTTACCTAGGCTGATTGGTTAGGGAGAGGGTGGATCTGTAGGCTCAGGGCTGGGCGTCTGAAAAACATCAGTGTTTTTAGCAGGTTTTCCTGGGGGCATTTGAAAAATGTTGATATTTTTGCCTGGTTTCACTGGTGGGGCCTCCTGATCTGCAGAATTATTGGTCGGGGAAACACTGGTCTGTTTGTTTTGACTTCTCCTTATCTTCACTGTAATTACTTATTGGTTACTTGCTTCTAAATTTCTGCTGCCTTCATGTATGCAATATCCCTTTAAACACTGTGTTTCTGTGAGACTGTTGTTCCAAGTAGGTATAGAGAGAAGGAAAGGGAAATTCCAAATGTGTGTGTGTGTTTGCAAGTGAAACAGGAGAGGAGACCTGTGGAAAAAGTTGTGGGAGTAAAAAGGAATGATCGCCCTCACATCAACAAGGCAGTATGTGTTTACTTTCCCCATGTGATTTGCACATTAATGACTATATTGATGTCTGTTTTTCCCCCACAGTTCTAAACTGCTGTGAGGGTGATGTCCTCTTCCTACTGGATTCCTCGGGGAGTGTGTCATCCTACGAGCACTCCCGCATGCTTGCCTTCTTATCTGAGCTCATCCTCCCCTTCTCATTGGGAAAGGACCAAGTGAGGGTAGGACTTCTGCAGGTGGGTACCCAACCACGTCTTGAATTCGGATTCGACACCTTTAACACTCAAAGTGACCTCCAGGGGGCTTTGAGGAGCATCAAACCACTCAGGGGTGATACCAACACAGTGGAGGCACTGAGAATGGCAAAGGAGTGGGTGCTGAGGCCCAGCACAGCGCATGGGGCCCGGGCAGACCTTCCAAGAGTGCTGGTGTGGTTGACGGATGGTGTAAAACCAGGGGATGTGATTAGACCAATGGCTGAGCTGAGGGAAGAGGGCGTGGCCGTGCTGGTGGTCTCCACTGGACACAGCAACTACCAGGTGTTGAGACAGGTGGTGAGCCCACCTGCAGAAAACCACCTGTACTTTGTGGACATAGATGACATGAGCATCATCACAGAAGACCTGCGGGATGCCATCATTGGTGAGTGTGGAATGGGTGATTTTTGAGGTTGAAGGTATGACTTTTAAATGTGGCACACTGAAAAAGAAACTTTAACATTACTTTCAGTTTTAATTTAATATTCAGTTTTACTGACAATAATGTAATTGCCAAACTAAATATTAAATGTAATTGATTATGAAAAATACATTTATATAAATGATTATATTTGTATATTTGTATTTTAATTTAATTATGCACTGCATTGCAAATATTGAAAGTTCTTAAGTTCTTGAAAAATCCACCAACTTATAATAGCTTTATCAACAATGTGTTACCACTATGCACAGTGTGAAGCAACATGCTCATTCTCACATGCCTGAAGAAAATAACCGAGGGAGTTAGACTTTTCCTTTTTTTCTACAGAGTAATTTAGCAGTTTATTGTTGTTTTTATTTTAGAGGCCACAGTTTTAATATTTTTACCAAATAACTTCAAGCAATATAAAAACTTAAAAAAGAAAGTGTAATATTTTTCATCTTTTATGATTTGGTAAAACTAAGCCTTTAAAAGCTCATAAGGAGGCTATATAGTAATGCTGAAGCTGCATTAGCATGTGTTTCAGCAGATTGGAGAAACACCCTACATTCATTTCAGATGTATTACATGTCAATGTGCTTCTCCCTAATTCCACACATGCTCCTGAAGACTGAGCCAGGACACTGAAAGTGTCTATGTCTGTGTGTAAGTGTCTCTGTAATGAGATAGGCTGATCTATTAATGGATTAATGAATCAACTTCTCATGCTGCATCCTCCAACACTATGCCAGACATGATACACATATATATTTATATATATATAGACCATGGAGATCACTCATTTCTCTGGCCAGATTAGGTAACTACATAACACTCGCAAGAGACACTTCAGCAATTGCACAGTTCATACTGCAGCTGGAAGACATGGTGCATAGTTTAAATAAGGCTCGTGTACAACGAGGATAATGCACCAGTCATTGCAGAGTGTCTGAGGATCCAACCAAAGATATCAGTGCCCGTGTGGAATTTGTTATTTTGTCATAGGGTCTCACTGGCTTGGCTATTTCAAGTTGTCTTATTGCAAGGGTTATGAATGCATTTAGACAGATAATTGTGGCTGTCTGTGTGGGTGGCCGTCTAAAGTCAGTCCATTTTTTAGCACTCTGTTATGTCATTCTGCCCTCCATTCTGTCTCTCTTTGCAAAATTATAGCTTATTCCTTAATTCTGACAGACCCATGCAAACACACAGGAACTTCATTCTTCTTCATTCTGCGTTCAACAGAAATTATCCGAGCTGAACGACTCCACGTCCGTGACGTCTCCACCAACTCTGCCACACTTCAATGGCGACCTGTTTTGTCTGGTTTGATGGGCTACTATGAAATCCGCTTTAATCCGGTTACAGCAGGAGGTGGTGGAGGAAGTGGAACTGGGACCAGTCCGAGCACCGGCATCAATTATTACCAGAGACTTACCCAATCTGCTGACTCCAGCACTGCTAAATTAATAGACCTGAAGGCTGACACCACCTATAGGGCCACACTGACCCCAACATCCAATGAGCAAGCCTTTAACACCCTTTCTGTCACCTTCACAACAAAGCCAGGTTGGGTTACATTTAAGTTACACACTGTCATAACTCATGACTGTGCTAACTTAATTTGCTGCTTACACTTAATCTATGCACTTAACCTTTGCACATGGTATGTTATAATACAAAAAAGCAAACATTCTACCTATTATTTACTTTTATTCCACAGTTTATAGTTGAACTGTATCCTCCTCAGATTTTTACATTTTGTATGTACAGCTGGCCTCCTGAGCACTGACCTAAAACTTGTAATGCTAGTAAATGAATGGAAAGTAAATAGAAGTGTACCACATGAAGACTACCAGTATGTATTTCTCTCTCTACACCTGTTAAATCTATTTAGGAAATGAATCTTAAATTACAGAGACAAAGCATGAAAATGATCATGGATTGCAGCTTGCAGATTGTGTTTGTCTTTTTTGTCTCCACACATACCAGAGGTGCTAAGTCCAGTTGTGATAACTGTCTCTGAATTGGGACAAACCAGTGCTCGGGTGAGTTGGGGTCCTCTTCAACCGGAGACCATTACAAGTTACTACATTGAGTACTCTGCCCTACCCAGGGGCAAGCTCCATGCTGTCACAGTGGGCAGAATGCAAAACTCTACTCTACTCAGAGACCTTCAACCAGATACCACTTACTTGGTCACCGTTAGTGCCCGGCATGCCTCAGGCAAGGAGAAGGCCATGTCCATCAGAATGTGTACTCAAGAAGGTGAGAAATGCAGCAAAACCTACCAATGTATGCAAATACTAATCCTACACAGCCTAGTCCTTTCTGCATATTGAATTTCAGATAATTACTTGCAGTTGCATTCAGGTTTGACTACTCCAAGAGCAGTTTTGTGCTGTTAGTAGAGCACTTTTTTTTGTGTGTTCTATTAAAGCATTTCTGTAAATCTTTAATTTCTCCCTACTGTTTTTCATTCATATCACTTAGTGCTGTTTTGTTTTGAAGTACACCCTGACTAACTTCTCTGGGGTCTTTATGTCCAGTGACTCCAGCCCTGGCAGACCTCCAGCTGACCACAGTGGGCAGTGACTCACTGCAGGTTGACTGGAAAGGCAATGTGGCTGGTTTGAGGGGCTACTGGCTCACCTGGGAGGGACAGCAAAACACTGTCCCTGGCCAGCGCTCTTCCCTCTATTTGCCACCTGACTCTCTGTCAACACGGCTCACGCACCTCCCCCCATTAACTAGAGTGTGTGTCTCACCCATTTACCGGACAGCACGGGGGGAGGGACTGTGTTGTACAGCACAGTTTCATTCAGGTGAGTTGTGGCAGAAAATGTAGTCATTTCATATCATAAAGTTTAGGTTAAGGGTTATTATTAATAAAATTTATCTTATCTTACATTGAACCTTTAAATGCTCACTTTCTCTAAATTACTAAAAAAAGTACTTTTGCATTTACCTCTAGCAGTACATTATAGTTATGCAAATAGTTTTGGCCTAATAGTTCTACTTTTCAAATATCTGTCTCTGAGATTTCTATAGTATCTCTACCCCATTACAGTGGAAATAAATGAATTTTGGTTTGTGGTGTTCAAAAATTCAGTTAAATCAGTTCCCCTTATAAGGTAACCCACAAACCTCATCATCAAACGATTTTTATTGCCTCCACTGGCCAATATTCCCTATTTCTTTTAAATGTATTATTTCATTCCTGTGAGGCCCACAAGTGACCACTTTCCCTTTTATTGTACTGGGCTGGAGGCAGAAATCATAGACACAGTTTTCTCCAAACATGAGCAAATAAAACCTGTCTCCATGACTAAATATCATCACAACAACAAAGTAAGAAAATGTGAGTTTTTCTAATTTAAGTGAGTTGACACACAGTGAGTTCCAGATTAATTCAATTTGTTATCAGAGGGTAGTAACAGAAATTTAAACTTCTTAACTGCTGCTTTCGCTCTTATTTGTTTAGAAGCTTCAGCATATGGCTACCAATCATAGCACCATTAAACTGCAAGAACACCTTACCTAACATGGAGGGGTGATGTGGAGAAGAATGTCGACTTTCATCCATAATTCCTTCTGTGCCTCTCCCCTCTGTGGACTTCATCCAGGAGAGATATGTGGTTTGGCTTACTGAGCACTAGTTCGTGGAAGCTGTTGACAGAAATGACTGGGACAATATGACTACATGTTGACTGCTATAATCTGGAACACAGAGGACTATTTTCTTTTCCATTTCTGGTTTACACCTGTACTCAATGTATAATGCTTCAGTTAAAAAGATACAAGCTTAAAATAAAGACCTTTCTTTGGTCTTTTATGTAGCTAGAGAGCAAGGCATGCTGGGAATGTTGAATGGAGTTTTGGAGAAAGGCTTTACACCATATATGGGCTTCATGCCCAAATCAGAATTATTTTCAAATCCTGCTAACATACAGAGAACATCTGATTCAGATTTATGATAAACACTGACTTACACTTAAATGACTTAACATTCAGCACATGCTTGAAAACAATGGATACTTGTGCACAAAGTGCAATAAGGGAATGTTAACATGGGATTGCTTTGAACTTTCGAGAAATTATGAACAGGCCAGCAACATTCCCTGAAACTATGATGCTACATATGATAATGATACTGGTATATGTAAAATTGAGTAGTCTGTATTGGTCTCTGGACATAATTCAAAACTGATATTCTTATTTATTAATCAAGAATCATGTAACTATGAGAATTATTAGCATACAGTATTTAAAGACATGCTGTTTACATTTCAGGGTGTTACCTTTTTAAGCCAGTCTTTGTTGCCCCCTACTGAAAGGATCCTTACAGGCTTGCAGCTGAGCTTTACCTGTTATTCTCTGAGAGCAAATGTATTGTTTTATATTTGTTGGCCACGAGCTTGCAATAAAGTCATTTAATAATTTTGTTTATACTAACTGTAGTTTTTACAAATCTAGGACAATAGCTATAAATGACATCAGGGCTAGATATCCTGATGAACAGCCTTTATAATGGGCAATCGACCGATTGCAGATTCAAGAGTACTACTCAGGCAGTGAAAACACTGCCTGAATTTATAGAATTTGATTTAACAAGCAGAGAGGTTTTAATGAAATATATTATTGACCTACAATATGGGGCAGCACGATGCATTGGTGGTTAGCACTGTTGCCTCATAGCAAGAAGGTTCCTGGTTTGAAACCCAGCAGGGGCCTTTCTGTGTGGAGTTTGCATGTTCTCTCTGTGCTTGTGTGGGTTTTCTCCAGGTACTCTGGTTTCCTCCCACAGTCCAAAAACATGTATGTCAGGTTGATTGGTGACTCTAAATTGCCCATAGGAGTGAGTGTGAGTGTGTGAGGTTGTTTGTCTCTATGTGGTCCTGTGATGGACTGGTGACCTGTCCAGGGTGTACCCCTGCCTTTCACCCAAAGAGAGCTGGGATAGGCTCCAGAAGATCCCTGTGACCCTGAATAGGAATAGGTGGGTATGATGGATGACTGTTTAAGAGGCTTGCTGAGTGATAATAAAGACAAGGCTTCCCCCTACTGGTTAAAGAAAGCACCTTCAACTGTCAGCCAGTGTTTTGTCAGTGTAGTATTATTTGTCAGTGTAATATTTTCTGAATTAAAGATTTTTAATGCTGAATTTCATTTTTAAGAATGTGCGTCCTATTACTGGATCTAATACTTGTCCACATGTATTTTCACTGCATCATCTGGTCTTATAAAGACCATTTTAACCAGATAAGCTTTTCAACAATCCAATGCATGGGAAACATATATAAAACATCCTGTATGTGGGTGACTGAAGCTCGGGTGGTAAATGCTGTCAGCCATGAATTGCAGGTATAATGTTAGAGGCTGTGTTAACAAGGCCGTCTTATCAGAGAGCACGTAAACGCAGCATCAGCAGTTACTGTACCAAACAGCAGGGGGCGCCAATGTTTGCGTCCTGTTCGCCGTTAGCGCGTCAAGCTGCAATATCCAAGCTTTGACATTGCGAAGATGGAGGCTGTTATGATCTAGACTGGGATACAAAGAAAGCACAACCTGAGATTCGGAGCTCTGTTATGACAACATTTGCACCTGGTCCAGGTAAATGGAAAACTCCCTGGTTGCTGAGCTAATGAATAACGTTAGCGCCTATGCAAAGTTAGCTAACTTAGCTAATGTCAGCTAATGTCAACGAATGGGCTACAGCGAACAGTAGCTAAGCTAGCGACGGGGGATCAAATACAACGTAGTTCGAGATTACTGATAACTTAGCACACAGAACCACTGGGGTTTCTCAACGACTGCACCGTGTAGCACACAGAAAGACATACTTGTGAAATAGAAGCCAACTGGCAGCTAACTTCAGCAAGATGAGGAAGATGTTTTGGGGTTAATGCTAGCTAACGCTAACAAGCTAGCTAATCATTTTCAGAAACGTTTCCTGGTTGTGATTCCTTGTTACTGAGCGGAGGTTTAGGAGAATATGGGTGGTATTTTTCATTCTTTGACTTCGTTTAGCCTTATAGGACACAAAACCAACTAGTGTTTAATAGAAGCTAAGCAGTGCTATCCTTGATACTTATTTTTTCTGGGAGTGGAGGACGTAACGTTAAGCTTAGTAACGTTAGACACCTAAGCTACTGGATGTTTACTGTCCAACTATAACAACATCAGAGAACATAAGACTCTTCGCAAGTATGCATGACAATTTTAACACAACGCAGTGTTTGGTCGTTGCTAACGTTAACTATGTGTTTAATCCTGCAATTCTCCTTCGACCAGGATGAACTAATAGCTATTTAAGATCAAAGTAAACCAGTTGAAATATTTCATGATGGAGCTATAATCATCGTTCAAGATCAGACCGATTATCAAAAACAACCTGGTTCTGTACGAGCTCTTTGTTTTTCTGTGAGCAGTAAATCACAGTGACTTTATCCTCACAGCTCTATTGTTTTTATAGATTTATCAATTTGCCATTTCCCGATTTCTGTGTGTGCAGGTGGAGGCAGGAGGTGTGAGTGAGAGTGCAGTAGACATCAGCACCATGTACTCCGAGTGGCGCTCGCTGCAGTTGATGGTGCAGAGTGACCAGGGCCACCTCAGTGTACTGCACACCTATCCCACCAGCGTGGGCACAGAGGTGGCAAATGCTGTGGTCAAGCCTTTGGGCACAGCTGTAAGCCCTGTCGCCACGGAGAACATCCTCAAGACAGATAAGGAGGTGAGAAACAGGTCCACATTGCTGTATGCGGGATATCATTTTAATACCCTGGTAGTCTGCCAAGGTACCAGCTCAATCGCCAAGGCGAATAGGCTGACTTGAGAAAAATGTGTTGTAGACAGTGCCATTTAGCAGAGCTCACTGTCTGGTTGTGCTCTAACTGTGTTTAGATAATGTTTTTTGAAAAATTGCTAAGCTGTTAATTAAAAGGTTATGGTCAACATTGTCAAGGCATTGTGTGTTACGGCAACACAGAAAGCACAAAACAATGAGTAGAGCTAAATAAACTAGAAAAACTAGTTAACCTTTAACATTGTCAACATATATAAAGGTGGAATCCAAAATGGGGAAATAGTGACAGCTGGTTTCTGCTCACTGCATTGAGAAAGCATATTCATGGAGCACGATTTATCTAAGGACTTTCTGTACAGCGTTTGACCTCAATTATCATTTGTTTAGTCCTTAGAAATTTTTCATGCTCTCATCGTCATGCTTCACCGTAGGGATGATGTGTATCCCTGATTGACCCTGATGTTAATCATATGTTATGCTTGTCATTAAGGCCAAAGAATAAAATTTTTATGTCAGGTTAGATTCAAAAAGCTCAAAAAGTCCATTTAAATTTTATTGTGAACTCTGTCCTTCTCTTGTATGTCTTGTGCTTCTTGATACAGTTTGGTTGATTATGTATGTTTTTTTTGTCTCTACATGTTTTATGTGGCTTAAGCAAAAAAAAAAAAAAAAAACAATCTGGAAAAAACATCAGCCTTTTTTCATAAGTTAAAGCCTCAAAAGGAATCACTATATACCCAGTGATAAACAATGTTATCTTCTGTAGGATCAAGCCTGATTCAGACAGTTTTTGATGGATTCATTTTGGTTATTAAAAGCCTGATCAGTATCTGATCCTTTTTGCATGTTTTATATACACCAGCTGTCAGAGTTTCCCATTCTCTCTTAAAATGCTGGAATGTCTGCGCACCATCGTGAGCAAGACCTCAAGCAAGGAGTTACGATTAATGATATAACATCAGGAAGTATTGTGAGAGTAGCTGTGTTGGGTTAAAAATATTTCATCAGTGTTTCTCAGGTGCACCATGCAGCTGATGTGCTGCCGTTGCTTTGAACATCACTTCATGCTGAGGATAAAGCTTGGATAAACATTCCTGTTACTACTGATCCGCACTGCCTCTCCCCTCTTCATGAATACAACAGAAAACACTGTAGGAAGTGTCAGGAAAGTGTCTAAGGAGAGCTGTTTTGCAGGCTTTTAATGCAAAGCTATAGCTGTATTATGTAGGGAGCACACACTATGTCTTATTATTATTTATACATGAACACTAATTGACTGTTACATTGCTGAATTCTGTGGTCATTCTTTTGACATAGTGTAGGCTGAAACCAAGGTACAGTTAATCAACATAATGGCAGCAATGGAAATATGTTTTAATAGCTGCTATTCTTTCTGTTTTCTGCAGTAAGATGCTTTATGAATAATATGTTATATTGTGCTGCAAAATAATCAAGTAACCTGTAGCTTACAATATTAAAACATAAATTAATGAGAATGGTTTGACCCCTAGGTGAAGTGGACCATGGAGGTACTGTGTTATGGCCTTACCCTCCCCCTTGAAGGGGACACTGTCAAGCTGTGTGTAGATGTGTACACAGACTGGATGATGGCTCTGGTGTCTCCCAGGGACTCTATGCCTCAGCCTGTGGTCAGGGAGCCCAATATGTATGTGCAAACAATTCTTAAACATCTCTACAACGTCTTTGTACCAAGGTATGTCATAAATGTTCACAGTTGAGGCTGTATCTCCACAATTTTAAATAGCAATTATTCATTTGCTGCAAAATTTATATGCTGTGTGCTGCTCTTTAAGGTCATCCTTAATAAATCTGTAACTGTTGATGCCCCTCATAATGCCTACTGTTTTCTCTACATGTTCTCACTTATTTCTTCTCTTTCTGCTTTGCTCATTTAAACACTACAGGCCTGAACAGCATAGCCTGAACCACATCAGGCTTTGCCAGCAGGTTCTGACTGCAGTCCAGAAACTGGCACGAGAGTCTGTTTCAATGGTGAGGGAAACCTGGGAGGTGCTGCTGCTTTTCCTGCTTCGCATCAATGACACATTGCTTGCCCCACCCACTGTTGGAGGTAAGGCCTATTATACCCTGTTAAACCCCTCTTCCTTTATTTATTTATATTATTTACTTAGTGGATAATTACTAACAGTAAATATTATCTAACTTTTCTCTCTTTTCTAGTTGGAGTGGCTGAGAAACTAGCAGAGAAATTGATGGCAGTGCTGTTTGAAGTGTGGTTGCTGGCATGCGCCCGCTGTTTTCCCACCCCACCATACTGGAAGACAGCAAGGGAGATGCTGGCCAACTGGAGGCACCACCCTCCAGTTGTAGAGCAATGGAGCAGAGTGGCGTGTGCCCTGACCTCCAGGTTCGAAAGGCATTAACTTTATTTATACTTGCAATATTGTTTGAGAGTTGGTAGTTGGTAGTTGGTCACTTGGGGTGTCTAACCTGTTTAACGCCTGTGTCCTGAGAGGAAAAAAAAGTGGCAATCTCTGAATGGGCAAATATATTGCGAGTTGTAATAATGAAAATATGAAAAATAAGATATGTTTTGAGGTAAGATATTTCAGTCTGTGACATTCTGTGCTTTCCTGTATGTTTTCAACAATCCAGACTTTTGCGCTTTACCCACGGACCATCCTTCCCACCTTTTAAAGTTCCTGATGAGGATGCCAACCTTATTCCTTTAGAGATGGACAATGACTGTGTGGCACAGACATGGTACCGCTTTCTTCACATGCTCAGGTGCATAGTCTCTCACTACAGTTGCATTCTCTGGGTTCATGAGGTGCTTTTCCACAAACTGAAACATATGGTTTCTTTTTGTATGTTTTTTAAGGGTCAGAGGAGTTGTTGCATAGAGTAGAAATATAATACCTCATATCACCATGTTCTCATCAAACATTTCCCTTCTATGTAGTCTATTTCATTTCTAAAATAATCCCAATTTCAGAGAGCAGATTCCATTCTATGCAAGCCAGATATAAGATACATCCAAACAAGCTTCACCAGTGTTTGTGTGCTCTGTTTTATTCATGGAATTGCTCTCTTGTTTGTTTACAGCAACCCAGTTGACCTGAGCAACCCAGCAGTAGTGAGCACCACTCCAAAATTTCAAGAACAGTTTCTCAACTCCAGCGGTATCCCTCATGAAGTGGTGCTGCATCCGTGTTTAAAACAGCTACCCCAGATCTTCTTCAGAGCCATGAGGGGTGTTAGCTGCTTAGTTGATGCTTTCTTAGGTAAGAGTTCTTTCATGGGGCAGCCAGACTTGATGTAAAAGTTCAGACAAACAGGGTGACACATTTCAGAATGAAATGGTGAAGGATCAGGATCCTATCAAGTTTACATTAGTGCAAACAATAAACATACTAGTTTATGATGTATGTATGATTTGATGTTTTAGACTTTCAAAAGGTGTTGTCCTACCTTCTGTGCACACATTGGAGTTCATTTATGTCACCATTATGTCTGTTTTCAGAGTTGTCAAATGTTATGGTGCTAAAAGTACTAAAGGTTTTGTCCTGTGTTCATGTCTTTAGTCACCAATAACTGCTAGTAGGTGTGAAAAATATATTCAAAGCACAAACATGGTGTTTGAAAAACGGTAGCAGAAATTTGTGTGAAGGGTGGTGAAAAAGGTAAAATATTGAAGAATTAGCATTCCAAGGTCTTGTAACAACTTTTATTCCTTTCCAGATGTTATTCAGGCACAATATTTGAGTAAAATCAAGATGGAGGATGTTAGTCAGCTATATCTGTTTACCCATTTGAATAGAAATATGCCATGTGTATTTTTCTCTTTACACTGTAGGTGTCTCTGTTGAAAAGAGAGATGTACGGGAGAGGGTGTTCTCTTTTTGTCCAGTGCTGCTCTCTCATGGTACAGACATCTGCTGATATAGCACATAAATGATGTGGGCATATGATACGGTGGTCTGTTCATTGGTGGTTATGATATTAACAACAGGAATTAGTTTTGCTGTAACAAAATGATAGATGCCAGACACTCAGAGTAAACGACAAGATTATCAACAAGAGGTTGCCTATGGTCATAAGAATTCAATCAAGCTGGATGGAGATCAATTACGGGTGATTTGTATCTAACCAATATCTTGCATGGGTACCAATGAATATTGTCCATGATATGATCAACTCACAGGCTCTTCTTCTTTCTCTCATAACATTATTAATGAAGAAATGCGCTCAAGTGATTGTATTTCCCCAAAACAACCTCTGTTGGCTGGAGAATTGGGAAGATGATTTTTTTTTTTTTTTGAGACTAATCTGAACCCTCCCTACCCCCCCACCCTTCGCTATGAAGGAAAAACATTAACTTTAGTCCCTTGCTCCTGTCACCTTCCTATCAACAGGTATATCACGTCCTAGAGCTGACAGTGCTCCACCCACCCCAGTCAACCGAATCAGCATGTCTCCACCCCCCTCCATCACCAACACAACGCCCCCTCACAGTCGCAAGCAACGGCATACAGTGGTCACCAAAACCACAAGCAAGAGTTCAACTGTAAGTCCCACTGTTAAATTACACTATAATGAATAGGGTCATCTTTTCGACTTAGTTTTTCAATGTGTGATCTATTAAATACTTTAGTCATGTTATGATCAGCCTGATCGGATGTTTTCTTCTTTCCCTCTACACCTCGTAGGGCAGTGGTAGTCAACCAAACAAAGCATCCCAGCAGCAACAGCAGCAGCAAACTTCATCCTCCCCGACTCTGCTGTCCAGTCCCAACCAGAGCAGTTGGGAGTCTCGGCCCCTGCCGGCCCCGACACGCCCTAAGGTCAACAGCATTCTCAACCTGTTCGGCCAATGGCTTTTTGATGCAGCTCTGGTCCACTGTAAGCTCCACAGCGGCCTCAGTCGAGACCCTAGCATGACTGGTAAGAAGTGAGATGATGGCTAATAGCATTTCCATTAATGCATGGGCAGGTGGGTGTTTTGTTTCTGTTTGTTAGTGTCTGTTTTTGTGGAGGTTTATGTGTTTTTGGTGTTTTTATTTACTGTATATCCTTTCCTTTTTTCACCATTTTCTCTGAAACTTTGTTGTGCTTTTCTGTGTGTGGAGGGCTTGGTTAGAAGTGGCCTTGTATGGGATTTCCATCTGATTCTAATTCATTCATTTACCAACTATTTAAACATGGCTAAAACTGCATACAGATAGTAACGATTGCTAAGGGCTTCCTACAGATTTTATTAGTAAAATTGTTTCTTGATAAACCAATGACAGCACATACAATGCACTTAATATTTATTAAATACATTTGGCATATCATTGGCTTTCCATTTATTTTTCTCTTTTTGGTGAAGTGTCCTGCACGTGTCTACCATGTCTGATTAATGTTGTAATGGGTAAAAAGTCATGTATTGAGGAGAACAAAAAAGCAATTCATGCCTGATATGAATTGATCCCAAAATATTGGATCTGCTTTGATTTTGTGTCTCTCCACTATTTCTGTTATCTTGCAGCCTCTTTTATCCAAATTCTCCTTTCTTATAAATCTTGTAAGTAGGAACGGCAGCTTTTTTTCCTCACTTGATTTGCGTTTCTTGACAAATCTTCCTGCTTTTTAGTTGACTTCCTCATGATCATCGCCATTATCGCCATTATTTTCTGTTCCCACTCCTTGTCATAAATAAAAGTTCACCAGTGTTCTCTCAGCGTTTCTCCAAAGGTGATGGAATGGGTTTCACCAACTGACCACTTGTCTCATAACGTTGCCAGTTTGTGACGCCACCCAGTTTTATGTTCTCATTTTCTTTTGTTTGGGTCACACTAATCCTTATTATATAGTTTCAGACCCCCCTCAAATTCAGCATTACTGTTTTGTTTTGTGTAATTTACTTTTGTGTTGTCAGTTAACTTGAATTTTGATTTTATTGGTTTGGTGCCTCAATGCATGAAAGTGAATGTTCTGTACCTGGAGTGACAGTCATGTAATTGCAACAGCAAGGGAGCTGACACATGGATTTTGCTTTGTGGGCTTGCAGCAGTATGAATGACTCATTTTATTACCAGCACACTACACTTGATCTTGCTTTGTGCTCGTAATAGGTGGAACTTGTATGGCAAACTCTTTGTGTCAGAGTTCTCTTTATTGAATGCTTTTAAATGATGTGAGCGTGTGTTTGCAGTCATTGAAATCTTTGTTCTCTGTTGTTGTGATAGCAATTAAATGTCTGCTTTGTGACGCTTTTGTACTTCCAATTTTTAATATTTACTTTTGTTGTACTGTGCCTATAGTAGATACACATATATGTTTGCTTCTGTTTCATACATGCATGAATACCAATGATAACATTACAATTCAGGGTCCTTTCATTCTTTTGTCTCTTCCCACTCTCTACAGCGATAGCCACTCAAGTAGGTCTGGAGCTCAGAAGGAAGGGTTCCCAAATGTCCACCGACTCCATGGTGTCTAATCCCATGTTTGATGCCAATGAGTTCCCAGAGAGCTACGAGGCAGGTCGAGCCGAAGCCTGCGGAACACTCTGCCGCATCTTTTGTAGCAAGAAAACTGGAGAAGAAATTCTGCCTGTTTATCTGTCTAGGTAACATATTTTTGTGACTAAGCTTAATTTAAAAGAACATCAGCCTAATTGTTGGACGTCATTTTGATGTCAGCTCTTAAGATTTAAAACGTACAGAAATGTAAGCTTGTATAGTATATTATATGGTACTCCTCTTTCTCTTTCTGTAGGTTCTACATGGTCCTGATCCAGGGGCTCCAGATCTCTGATTTCATCTGTAGACCAGTTCTGGCTTCTATCATATTGAACTCTTCCTCGCTCTTTTGTACTGATATAAAAGGCATCAATGTGGTGGTTCCCTATTTCATAGCTGCTCTGGAAACTATTGTACCAGACAGGTTAGACTTGTAGTACATATTTTGGATCAGCTAATAAAAAAATTAGAATATTTTAGTTACATAACATGTTCATGAATCTGTTATCTGCTCAATTTCATAGAAAAGCATGGAATTTTAGTCAGGTTTCTCCTATTTTGAGGATATTGTCCGAAGTGATTCTTTTTTTGATTCATTTGATGTACTTTTCCAGAGAGCTGTCCAAATTCAAGATGTATGTAAATCCTACTGACCTCAGAAGAGCCTCTATCAACATCCTACTTGCCATGTTGCCATTGCCGCATCACTTTGGCAATATCAAATCAGAGGTAACAGTTTTAGTATCTGTCTCCCTTCACTGACAGTTTACTATTGTCATGTTATTGGTTTCTTTTCAGCCGTGTTGGTAAAGTATTTAGCTTAGGTTTGAAATAATCTTCTCTCATTAGCTCATTTATCCTTTTCTCTTGCTATATTTGAAGGCAATGGGATGTGGACACTTCTTTCTTTAAATTTTCAGCTTCACACTTGATAACTGTTTGTTTTTGTTTGCAATTTTGTCAGATAAACAAGGTTGTTACTTAGATTGACTTGTTGTGCTTCAGGTTCTGCTGGAGGGAAAGTTCAATGAGGAGGATGGATGGCCTCATGACCAGCCTGTGTCTTTCCTGTCCCTGAGGCTACGTCTTGTCAATGTCCTGATAGGAGCGCTGCAGACAGAGACTGACCCCACTAACACGCAGCTTATTCTGGGTATTTGCTGGTTTCTTTATATCTTCATCCATTTATTTTTCCTCTCCTCATTATATGTTTTCTATTTATGCTGACTTATATTGACTGACTTTATGTTTTTATAGTGTTTTGTTGTTAAATCTTTTCTCCCCTCTCAGGTGCAATGCTAAATATTGTTCAAGACTCAGCCCTATTAGAGTCCATAGGTGCACAGACTGAAACAGTAAGGCTCAGATTTGCTTTTTCTGCTGATTAACAATTAATATTTTATGATGCTCATAGTAGTGGGATGGTCTGGATGTCAATATTGCTGTGTTTTTGTGGTGGAAGGAGAGTATTGATGGGAGCCACATTACAGTGAAGAGTCAGAGTCACAGCCGTACCAACAGTGGCATTAGTTTCACCAGTGGAGGCAGCACAGAGACCACCAGTCCTGATTCTGAACGTCCTGCCCAGGCCCTGCTCCGAGACTATGGTAAGAAACATGGCTGCTACAACAGTGATTTCTTTGTGTTTGATAAATTTGACAAAATATTGGCAGCTTTGGTTAGAAAATGCATAACTGTTTGCTCAAACATTATTGCGTCCGATTAATACATGCATGCTGATCAGTGTAAAACACCTAACTTATTTTATTAACACCTTTGTTCTTTATAGCTAACGTGGTTAAAGTAGTATACAGAATTAAGAAGCGTTGGGTAAAATGTCATTGTAAGTGCTACAGAGTGATTTGTGGCTGTGCTGTGTGCTGTTGGCATTTTCTTGACATTTGGTGCATTTTATTCTCTAACTGATTGGTTGCAACGGTGTTGCCTAATCAAAAGCATTTCCAAGATTTGTTTTGTTTCTTCCAGTGGGGGCTGAGTGGTGTTTGACTGAATTCATGTATTAGATTTTAATGCAACAATGTGAAGTCAATTAAATGTGATAGCTCCCCTTTTGATTTGGCTACAAGTTGTATGTCTTTTCACCGAACACTGTGCTGCTTATGGACAACTTTGTCCAGCAGGAAATGAGGGGGGGCTGTTGTTCCTCAGGGTTCCTGTGGGACAGGATGGTCGACTGTTACATTGTGTTGTGTGGTTCCGTACTGGGCAGGAAAAACAAAGCTTATGAACTGGCAGGAGTCTGGAGACAGTTATTTTGCAGCCAGTTCAACATGATTCTTGTTTTTTTTGCTCATCATTCAAATTCAGGAAATCAAATTTCTAAAACTGGTGCTGCATCTTAGTGCTTATTGCTGCTCAGTGATTAAGAATTGACATAATTACTGAACATTACATGGTATGTTTGGCCCTTCTGGGTTTTTTTAGCAGAAACTCTGAAATGGATAGTCACCAGGAGAACTGATTACTCTTAATCTTAGAACAAATTCAACCGCACAAGTCCTGGGACAGAGGGGAATGTGAAGAAAGAAAATAGAACTAAAATAGAAAATGATTTTAGAGTTTTGTAAATTGTGGATTTAACTGGGAACATGTATGGTACTGTGCACTCCATGATGAAGTTAATAATTCGGTAGGAATTTATTTTTAATAACGCCATGGCATGTCAACAGTATATTTATGTTTCATCAATATGTAAATTAATGAAATTAATTTACTTTTATTTAGTTGTTTTGGCCAATTATACCATATATATGTTAGTCATTCAAAGAAATCATGATGTCAAAATGTTGACATCCCTCAGCTCTGTGCATCTGCACTTTACTTGCTATATATTCTTCAGTCGAGCCAAATTTTGCTCAACTTTGTGTACTCTGCTAAATTTCAATCTCTCAAAAGCATGTTTTCACATTTCCAGACATATCTACTAAATTGAGTGTCCAGGACATTTTTTTCTATAATCCAGTGTTCTTCAGCTTTGTTGCCTGAATTGCTTTGCTCTATTCTTTGCGGTGTTTGGTATTTGCGGGTGTTATATGGTTTAGCTCTTCCAGATACGGCGGCAGGCCTGTTGGTGCGCAGCATCCACCTGGTCACTCAGAGACTCAACTCCCAGTGGAGGCAAGACATGAGTATTTCACTGGCTGCCTTGGAGCTGCTGGCTGGGCTTGCTAAGGTAACACCACAGAGACTCTACAGTTACTTAGCAGTCTTTACTAGCCTTGTAACTGATGACCTAAAACTAACTTGTTATATGGCATGATAACTTGATCTTAACTCCTGGGCCTAAGCACCTCCTTCCCAAATGAGTCATTTAGAACAGAATTAAAGGTGCATTTGGGTGGTTCCCTTTAACTTCTGAGTCAGAATTTTGCTTACAAGGGAGTTACAAGGAAGTTGCCAGAAATGTGTTATGAAAACACCCAGAAATATCAGAATAAGAGAAGTTCTTTGCCTTGTAATAGTTGTATCATTTATTTTAAATGGCATTCTTCCTACTTTTATATTTCAATATCTTACACTTAGTATCACACAAATGGAGAGAGCTGAGGAGCGGAGGCCAACTGTGTTGTGGGGGTTATGTAGTATGTGTCTTAATCATTAGGCCACCGTGGTCTTCCTAAAATGTTGTAATACCTAAAATGTACTACATTTTTCTATACTTTCTGTTTTTGTAAACCAGGTAAAAGTGGGTGTAGACTCTGCAGACCGTAAACGTGCTGTCAGCTCTATATGTGGATACATTGTGTACCAGTGTAGCCGTCCAGCTCCCCTTCAATCCCGAGACCTTCACTCCATGATTGTAGCTGCTTTTCAGTTTCTCTGTGTGTGGCTCACAGAGCACCCTGACATGCTGGATGAGAAGGTTTCTAAAGTTTAGATTTCAAATTTCTTTCCTGATGTAGTTTAGATGTATTAGTATTCTGTTAAATAAACTGTTGTCTTTTGCATCAGGATTGTTTGGTGGAAGTGTTGGAGATTGTGGAGTTGGGCATCTCTGGCAGCAAATCCCGACAGGAACAGGAAGTCCGACATAAAGGGGAGAAGGAGCACAACCCAGCTTCAATGAGGGTGAAGGATGCTGCTGAGGCGACTTTGTCCTGGTAAGACTCCTAAGTGTTCATATAGAGTAGATTAGAACTACAGTTAGTGATAGAGTTAGAGTTGCAACGAACTACAAACTTTTTTTAAACACTGAAATCAAAGCGATTTTCCCATATACTAATCTACTCTGAACTATATCTACTGGCTCATCTTTTCATCAGTGGAGAAAAATCAAAACATCCTTCATCTGACACTGACTCCAAAGAGTTTGAACTGTGAACTGCAGCAAACACTTTCTAGCTGTAATCTCTCCTTCCTATTTACAGATATGTATCTTGTTTTGCACCTTGCTTTGTTGACAAGCTAGCAAAACAAATATAAAAGTGCATGAGAAGTGCTTAAGTTGCTTTGCCTGCTGCATAGCCTGCACACTGACAGTATGCCAACTGACTAGTCAGCTGCAACAGTTAGAACAACTTATGATGTTCAGTTTCACACTACGAGGCCTTACTTACACCATGGAAAATAATGGGAAACAAATATGCATTCATGCTGAAGGAGCATATCTGAAAATTCAACAGTAAAATAATATTGATTTTCTGCTGTGCATCCATAATGATGGCTTTTAGAAAGTGCAGTGTGTTGTACCTATTGACCCAGATTTTTTATAACACCGTTCCTGCGTTTCTGTGGTGTTCTCTAGTATCATGCAGGTACTGGGGGCCTTCCCTTCTCCCAGCGGGCCAGCGTCCACCTGCAGCCTGCTGAATGAAGACACCCTGATTCGCTATGCTAGACTCAGTGCCACAGGAGCCAGCAACTTCCGCTACTTTGTCCTGGACAACTCAGTCATACTTGCCATGCTGGAACAACCTCTCGGCAATGAACAGAGTGAGTAGCTTACTGTTCATCTTATGAATGATATTGTACCAGTTGATTGGGAAACCTGGGGGAATTAAGCACTGGCCTTTTAAATTTACAATTAGAGATAGTATCAAGTACTGGTGAATTAAAATGATCAGTCCTATTTTTCTCTTAATAAGGGCATCTCATTCTTAACAGATCCTAGTCCATCAGTGACAGTTTTGATCCGAGGGACGGCTGGCAGACATGCCTGGACCATGCAGCTCTTTCACCAACCCAGAGGAGCCCGGGCCAATCAGAGGGTGAGATTACATTGTAGATTGAAGTAACGATGCTATAACAGTATCCCTTTAGAAATAATTTAATGTGACGTGCTGTAGTTGATGATTTGTAAAACTTGTAACTTACATCCAATAACACAACTGCATATCTGTCTGCTTCTCTCCTTCCACAGCAGGTGTTTGTTCCTGAGGGCCGTCCAACACCCAACAATGATATCGGGAACAAGTACAACGTCAAGCAGAGGCCTTTTCCTGAAGAGGTGGATAAGATTCCTCTTGTCAAAGCTGATGTCAGTATTCCTGACCTGGATGACATAGTTAGTAAAGAGGTGAGTTTAGCTCCTTGTTGAACCTTGTTATGAATCTTTTCCTCACACTAAACTAATTACATGCAAGTAAAATTATTCTACTCTGGGTATAAACTAAATCAAGAATTTTTTTGTTATCATAGTTAAAATAGTCATGAAATAATTTAATCAGTCATATTATTTGTTATTATACAAACTCAGGAGTGTTGTATGGGCTGGCAGGATGATTCGAGAGCTACAAATGCACTGAGTAATTACCCACATGTGAGTTGTTGAAGAGATGAAATTTCACTTGGGTGTTTTTTGGAAGAAAAGGGTCAAATCATCTGGTTTGGTGACAAATATGAGCTGATTGTTTTGTCCTGTTTCTCACTCCAGTACAGTACCATTGCATTAATATGTAGCTTATGATGCAATTCATAACCACTGCTAGCCATGGTCTAAAATATTACAACAGCATAGGTTTCACAAAGACTGGGTTTATTGAAGGGCTTTTGTGCAGGATTGGATTAGACTGCTCAAATTTAGCTGAAAAAATGTTAACTCTTTCCCTGAATAAATGTTTGATACTTTTAAAGCAACACTATGTAACTTTTGCTCACAGTTTCCACCATCTGGTTGAAAAGCGCAATTATCTGTTACCAGTGTCCTAAATACTGTCGCTGTAGAAACTTCCCTGTGGGCTTCGCAATACATTGAATTTGTTGACTAAGCTGACCAGTGAACCAGTGAATCCAGAGTGTAAGCCCGTCCGATATTGATTCGTGTTCGGGCTCGTGTCTGATCACTCTCTCTCTTTCTTTTTTCCATGGCTTTTGAGAATTCTGTGTTAGATTGTTTTGTCAGGCTACGAGTAAAACATGTGCTGTATGCCGTAAAACAGGTCACACTCTTACTCTGGCAGCAGGCTGAGTGATCCTACCCGAAGACGAAAGTTACATAGTGCTGTTGCAGCCGATGTGAGCCCACTCAGGCTACAGCGGCGGTACAATTCATACGGTTAAGGTCGAAAAACTACACAGTGTTGCTTTAAAGAATGGGTACACATCAGTGATTCTCTTCACAATAACTTTGGGAAGTGGTACCTCTGTATCTGAACTGTGGGTCTTGCCCTTTCTGGGTTTATGCTGGATTTATGAAATGGAGTGGCATTCTTCAGCATCTGGAAATTTTATTTTTAATAAACATCCCATCAACATCACCTTTACAGCTGGAACTTCAGCATGACAAGCTTCGTGTTCTGATGACAAAGCAAATCGAGTATGAGAACGCCTTGGAACGGCACACTGAAGAAATCTGGAAGTCCAAGCGTTTCCCTGACCCACAGATAGACTGCAAACCTCCTCCCCCCTCACAGGAGTTCCAGACAGCACGACTCTTTCTCTCTCATTTTGGCTTTCTGTCTCTGGAGGCACTCAAGGTTGGTAAAGGTTGTCTGATTTTTTTTTTTTTTTTTTTTTCTTTTAATGGCTGATGAGAAAATCTTTTGGATTTCAATCGTGAAAAACATTTTCTGCCAGTATCAAACACTATATGCAAGCCTTCTAGATTCTTGTGCTTTAATTGGTAGTTTTCTGTTGTGATTCTGTTGAACTGAAATGAATAACAGTAATA
This sequence comes from Mastacembelus armatus, assembly GCF_900324485.2. NCBI lineage: Eukaryota > Metazoa > Chordata > Actinopteri > Synbranchiformes > Mastacembelidae > Mastacembelus > Mastacembelus armatus. The sequence continues at coordinate 22,526,852 of NC_046639.1, read as the reverse complement.
GATAATGTCACTGATGTAAATCTGTTTCTACTATGCGTATCTCATATATTTCTCCTGTTAATACAGTTTATTTATAATGTAATTCAATTCACTTATTATTTATAGGAGCCCAACAATAGTCGTCTACCTCCTCACCTGATTGGTCTGGAGTCATCCTTGCCAGGGTTTTTTGATGATATCAGCTACCTGGACCTGCTTCCCTGCAGACCATTTGACACTGTCTTTATTTTCTATGTGAGAGCTGGACAGAAAAGCAGCCCCGAGGTGAGAGAGACCAGGCTGGCTATTTGCAGCAAAACACAACAGATCCCAAATATAATAATAAAGTGTATTATACAGTATTGTGATTTAAATGTTGGGCTTTTTATTTAATACAAACTACAATGAGGATATAGCTGTACAGATCTTGAGCTTGTTAGTTCATTCACAATATGTGTATCAAAAATCTCTCTAAAAATAGATCTGTACTTGTTCTTCATGAGCAGATCCTGAGAAATGTGGAGTCGTCATCCAGCGTGCAGCCCCACTTTTTGGAGTTCCTGCTGTCGTTGGGCTGGCCTGTGAATGTGGGACGGCACCCAGGGTGGACAGGACACTTGGACACTAGCTGGTCCCTCAACTCCTGCTGTGACAGCAGTGATGTACAACAAACAGGTAGGATACTAAACTAATTCCTGCAATTGATATGAAGATGACTTTTAATGAATGTCCCTCTGTTAATCTACATGTTGCATATCAATATTAATTAAAGCAATGCTGAACATTGTTTTTTTTAAAAATCATTTTACTTCAGAGGAAACAGGGACTCCTGAGGACACGGGAGGTTCTGTGTTCAACGGGGAGAAGAAAGTTTTGTACTATGCTGATGCTCTGACAGAGATTGCCTTTGTTGTTCCATCGTTATCAGAAAATTCTGGTCAGTATAAATTAACTTGACTATGAACTGATGAAAACCTAGTGGGGGATTCAGGGCTGACAGTTGCCATTTTTTGTTGTTTCTCAGAGGAGTCATCAGTGCACAGTGACTCAACAGTGGAAGCAGAGACCAACCCAGACCCCATGTCTGGTTTGCTCAAGCAAACCAGTCTCACACTGGATCTGTTCCCCAACCATTCTGAAAACCTGGAGTCTTCCAAAAAGGTGAAGCTTAGCTTATGTGAATACATATAACCTGTATGTTGACAGTGGTGATGATGACTTCTAGTAGTTTAGGTAGCATTGACATATACTCACTGTATATTGTAATATTTCTTTAGCTGAGTCCTTTGGTGAAGACAAAGAGGTCATCGACTGGAAAGTCTTTTCCAGCACTGGGTCCTGAGACAAAGGTGTTTGTGGTCTGGGTAGAGCGCTTTGATGATATTGGTAGGCACATGTTTGCCCCTTGTCCCGTAATATGTGACTATTTGTGGTGTGAAAAATGTTGTCTGTAAATTTCTTTCTTTTCCTAATATTTTCTATTCTATTCTAAGCTGCTCCACCCAATACTCAGCTGCTGTAGTGTTAAAATGGGACTGTAACAGGTGTTTTCTTCTTTCTGTGCTGGATGTGGGTGGCATGAATGTCATTGTTCCTGTGTTTTTAGAGACCTTCCCCTTGTCTGATCTGTTGGCGGAAACCAGCACGGGTTTGGAGGCCAGCATGAGCAACAGCACTTCCTGCAGGTATTCAGAAGTTTGCACAACAAGTTTACACACTAAACACTTTGCTGCCAGTTTGAAGAATGTACGGTTCATAAATTTGCTTTGGTCAGGGGCAAAAATGAAGAAAAAATTCTGCAAAGCGTCAAATGTTCTGATATGCAGAATAACAAACGATGCATAAATACCAAGTACAAAACAGGAAGTACAACATGCAGTGTGTGCAAGGTCAAGCAGAGAAAAGGAACTGCAACAACACTGAACTGAAAACAATGTGAGGCAGCTTAAAGGAAACCTTAGTGTTTGTGAAGTATGATGCTTATGTTTGTTGTTTTGGATCCCTTTTATAAGGTTGAGATAACATGCTGCTCAGCAGCTGCTGTATGGTTTGAAGACTGGAGAGATTGATAGGAACTTTAAACAGATTGAAATAATGTATTTAACCAAATTAATAATGCCACGTTAGAAATGATGTTGCCTGACGTTGTGTCATTTGATACAACGTGACAACTCCTAATTAGTAACATGACCAATTTCAAAACAAAAAAGAAGCTATTTTGGGTGAAGACAGACGCACTCTCTCCTAACTCATTTTTTCTGTGTGGACTAAAACTCAACATTTACACTTATTTTCAGTCGAGTGTGGTTATTTTGGTCTCTAATGCCATGTGAGTGTACACTGGGAAAAATGCTCCTGTATGTTAGAAGGAGACATTACAGTCCTGTACTGCGTACTACTGTTATGAAGCTTTGTTTACACTTTTCTATGATAGTTGTTAGACCTCTCAGTCATATTAAATTGTAATATGGTTTATAAGAATATTATTTTTGCCCACTGCATAACTCTGTATGTCAAAAGCTTGAAACATTGTCAGGATAGATTTAATGTATTGTTATATAATGCCACTGTTTGAATCAAATGTACACAGTAATTGAAACAACAAATGCATAGTATAAGCTAACTTAGCATCATCTTATTCAAATTTTGTTCTTTCTAATTGGTGTTCCTGCTGCAGGTCCGGGTTACTTGAGAAAGACGTTCCTCTGATCTTCATCCATCCTCTCAAGACTGGACTCTTCAGGATCCGGCTGCATGGAGCTGTGGGCAAATTTGGCATGGTGATTCCCCTGGTGGATGGCATGGTGGTCAGCCGCAGAGCTCTAGGTAATAGCTCATATGGCTTACTCTGACTTAACTTGTCCCTCTGTACCACACTTCCTATTGGCTTTGCCAACAAGTCTTAATGCATCACACAGAATGTGTTAGGAGCCATACTGACCTTACTGAATAGTAATGTGAACACAATGTGTTATGGTTGTAATTTGTGGAAATGTCATGGGTTAGTAATATGTTCAAGAAAATCATTTCAAATCATTTTTATCGCTTGTACACTGGTAGATAAGTTCACGTTGAAAAACACAAATCTCACTCTGCCTTTCAGTGCATGAAATGTCATCTCATGTCTAGATGACACAGGTAGAAACTGTCTGACAGGTGCTTTGCTTTTGTAGGATCAGCTGTAACTGTCACATTTGAGTACTGATCTCATGTTTTTGCATCATCTTCTCAGGGTTTCTTGTGCGTCAAACGGTCATCAATGTGTGTCGAAGAAAGCGTCTGGAAAGTGACTTGTACAGTCCACCTCACGTGAGACGGAAGCAGAAAATAACAGAGATTGTCCAGCGTTACCGCAACAAACAACTGGAGCCTGAGTTTTATACCTCGCTCTTCCACGAGGTGGGGGAGGGAAGGCCTCACCTTTAACGCCCCTGCCCTGTCCTAACACTGGCTCACAAGCGCACACGACGACACACACTCTTACCCTATATGCATACACCATCTGCAACTGAGCATACAGACACACACACACTCATACACACACACACAGAATCTTTATATTTATACTGTACTATTTTGTTATTTATATGAATACATATATCAACACTGTCTGCCTTTGACTCCGAGAGCAAAGTGTCAAAAACCATGCCAAGGTGAAACAGCTACATTTCTATGTCACAGCCACTCGTGGAAGATTTGAATGGCTGAAGATTTAACAGTGACTGCCTCTGCTCATTTAGGTTCATGCTTTGTGGCAAAAGAGTTTCTGCTTGTCTTTAACTGCAATACAATAGTTACACTGTTGGCCTTTCTGAACTTGTAAAAAAGTGTATCCTTTAAACCCTGTGATGCGAGTGAATTTCATAAAGGTTTGGTAATACAGAGCTGTGTCCAAAATCCAGATTTGCATATCTGGGTTTAATTAAACAAATTTATGGATGGATTTTTGCCAAGGAGATAAACATGTAAGCGTCATGAAATGTTTTGTAATATACACTGCTGCTGATTCAAGGCAGGTGGCTTCACAACAACAATGAATGATGGACAGCATTGACCCATAATTTAATTTTACAACAAATTGTCATCTACAGACACCTGTAAACGTCTTCCTAGTGCAAACACATTTGGCTATTGCAGCAGCTGAGCACAAAGATATTGCTGTTTATAGTTTTGTTTTTTGTTTTTTTTTTTTTTTCCCAAAAGATTTGCAGGACTCCTGTGTGTTACTGTATGTTATCATTTTGGACACCTGCACTGCCTGTGCCAGTCAAAAAATCCTCCCATCTCACAACCACTGCACTGTTTGTGTGAGTGCGCGCGTGTGCGTGCGTGTGTGTTTGTGTTCGCATGTGCGTGTGTATGTGGCCACATTGATGCTGATTCAACCAAATTATCGACACTACAAGGAGTCATAGTTGTGACCCCTCACCCTATCCATGGCATTTAAAGATGTGTTAAGTCACTTAAATGAGAATCTCAGTACAGTTTTGGAATGTTCATTTTTCCAGACAGAACTCTAGATCGGTCTACTCTTCATATTTTGTAACACCTGAGTTTACTGATGAGAAAAGTTACAGGGCTTCCTGGAGTTTGCACTTGATGATTGCAGGGCTAATACAAAATGACTATAAAGACATTTTCGTTTTGAAGTCTGCCAACACCAAACAGAAGCATAGCACAGTTCAAGTATCTCATCCAAACAAAATCTGTGGTGATGGATTCAAAGGCCAAAACACTCATTGTAGCTAACTTGCATTTTGGCTGCAAAAAGCTGTATCTTTTTTTTTTTTTTTTTTTTTTAAATCTAAACCTAGAAAGAAAATATTTAGCTGTTCTGTTCTATAGCGTTTGGCTTACAGGGGTTTGTGGTTTTTCTTTCACAAATGTTTTAGTAACTTTTTTTGCTTCACAATTTCACTTTTGTTTACTCACTGTACCTTCCAAGCCCTCTCACCGTCTGCCTGTGACAATGTGAATTTATTTATCACAGAGATGGAACAGGGCAAACACCTCCATTTTCTTTGTTATATTGGAAAGTCTTAATGCACTGAGCACATTTAATGTTTATTTTCTATTCCCTTTGGTTACCTTTCAGTCTTTTCTACTTGTGCATTTTGAAAGAAATCCCTGCTGAAGGAAGAGTTTTATCTTGTGAAATATGAATGAAGAAGAGGCGTTGAGTCGAGTTTTTAACCTATCATGTCTAATTGTGTGACTCACTTTTTATGACTGTGCTTTATGCACATGCCTTTTTTGGAAGGAAAAGTACATTAAATACGCATCAAAGAAACTACATACAATCAGTCATACATCGTATTCTATGTTACTCTGATGTTTGGTCATATTTAAGGATTTGTGATGTACAGAAGCGGAGGATAATATGTAAATATATGATGGTGTAAGGCATTTACAAGTTGTCTGTTGTATTCGCCTGAGATGTGTGTGCGCATTTATGTGTGGGAGGACCATAATGGGTTCTTGAATGTAACATGCATCAATTAAAACTATTATTGACCTTTTAATTTCTCCCATTCCTAATATTTGACTTTTTTTTAATGAGGAATAAAATGAAGTTCCACTTGTACGTTTTAAAATTTAACCTTTTTCTTTCCAGAAGCAACGTAGGCTTTCAATTCCTCCTCTAATTAGTCATAGCCAAAATTTCATCAGAAAAAGCAGACACTTCAGTTATTCTGTTATGAATATTTGCACCACAAACTGAAAGTAGTCTGAGGTGTTAACGATAGTCTGCTAAGATTACAGGTTCCAGGTCAGTCGTGTCAGTAGGTGTGCCTTCACGCCATCAAGCTTTATTTAAGATATAATTTGTAATTGATCTACTGTAATGATAGATGTTTATGCAAAATTCATAGGTAAAGCTGTTCTGTATTCTAAACATGCATAAACCACCAAATACAGATCCCTGTGCTTTAGTGTCCACAGAACTGGCTGAAAATGAACCATTTGCAATAGTTGAATCTTTATTGTGTAGCAAAAAGGTCCTCCATGACTTCATGTTGAAGAGGACCAGTCAAGACGACACATTTTCAAAAATTATAACTGACTCATAAAATACTGACTGAGGCCGCAGTTAGCAGATTATATGAGAATATGACAGAGACATTACAAAGTGGTTTGTAAAACTCAAAGTGAGTTAACGCGCCATCTGTTCATTCACAAATTGAAGGTTGCATTTATATCTGTTTCCACCAGAGGGCGCTTTTCTCCTAAATTTGCCACCCACCTCTGGGCAGATAGATCATTCTTTAAATATTTGATCTCATTGTAGACGATGGTTCTCGACTAAAAGACTCACTTTTAAAAATATTTGTGCATGTTTTATAAAACCTGGTAATTTCTCTGACCTTTCTTTCCAGCTGACAGCTCATTTTATTTCACTGTGGAATTAAACATTTTAAAATATATAGATATGGGGCTGTACATCCGTCTTTTATTATTATTTTATTGTCTTTGACATATTTAAATGGACTTAGAATATGGTTTAGGTGTTCCCTGGTGAGCATGCAGGCAGTGCATGTGCGTGTGCGTGTGGCACTGGGTGCCTCCACCTCCTCCTCCGTGTAGACTGAACGGATCCAGTGTTGCCTCGCTGCTCAGCTGGTGTTGCGGACACTCAGCCAGGCTCCGCTCGCTCTTCGGTACTTTGGATGAACTTTATTTCCACTTGTGGTGCGTTGCGCATCACGGCTCTTGGGGATTTTGGAAAAGTCGTTGCTGCAAAATGGACTGAAGCAACAACTCAGTCGAGTGTGGGTACTTTAGAAAAAGAAGCGTGTTTGTGCAAAGAGCGACCTTTCTGAGGGTTGAATTAGCACCATGGAAGAGGACGACGGGCATCTGGATAACGGTGTCCACGCCACCAAGGACTCGGACCGACAACAGCGGCTCAGACTTTGTGTTTTAAAAGAAATACTGAACACCGAGAAGGATTACGTCCAAACACTGCTTTTCCTTCAGTCGGTAAGTTTGACTTCATGTTTCATGTTGCCTGTGCTGCTGTCTCTGACACGGGCAGGACAATACGCCAAACACCAGTAGTAAATCTTCTAGTTTGACGTTGTCGTCCTTTTTTGTCAAAGTGCACGGTCCTTTGCACGTCTGGTGGCGTTTTATCAAATGTCAGACTACACTCTTTAATTCGGCCTACATACACTGCATTAGGTGGCACACCGTGCAAGAAAATGAACTTAATACCTTCCCCCGGTGTAGCTTTCGGCCTGGATACGAAGACCAACCTTCGTATCAATTCGTATTGAGTTTGGCGTGACTTTCTGTTCCCATCAGCTTGGTCCGTGTTATGGTTAGACGCGGTTTGTAGTTCCTGACAGCTCTCACAAAGGGCAGCCAGCTGAGCATGTTGTATTCAAACATTGTCATGTTGTTTGCTACACTTGTTGTGCTTTAATGCTGGGGGTCGTCACTCACCCCTCTGTTGTGTGTTAAAGCTCAGGTTGGAAACATTCAAAGCAGAGCTGACTTTGCAAATAAATAGGTATCCATGGGTGTTCAGCACCACCACGCCTCAGTGCTGCAGACAGTGAGAGGTGTCCTTACAGCTCTGTCACTGTGCCCTCACCCCTCACCCCCCACCCCTCACCTGTGCCACAGGCCTCACACAGTGCAGGTGCTTTCTGCTTGGAGCTGACTGTGTCATGCGAGGTTTTCTCCAAACTGGCTTCATTTACTGTGACAGTAATACTGCAGGCCTGACTGTCTGACTGTGCTTTTTGTTCACTGTAGGGAAGTCCCCTCTTTTGCCCCCCCCCCCCCCCCCAACACAAGGTCAAAGGTCAGGGTCAGCTTCAAAGCATCTCTGGCCCTTGTAGGGATGTGAGCTATCTGCTTACTCCCTTTGATTGTTATAGTGAATTGTTGTTTTTTTTTTAATAATCTGATAGAAGGTTTCAACATCTGGCACACATTTGGTCACGGTTTCCTCTTTCCCTTGTGCTGTCACATGTTTAGAAACTTCCTCAAAGTTCTCAATAATTCATTTCATCTGCAGGGACGGCTCGCTGTCGCCTGGCATAACAAAGATACTAAATAATTCTACAGGCATCACGATCAGCCCAACCCTGGACCACTTTACTGAATAGATTTCAATTCTACACTTGTTTAAAAAGCATCCTTTAGTCATCATTTGTGGACAGATCTCTGTGACACTGCTTCCTTTCTCTGTTACACAAGGCTGTCATGGTTTATCTTCAGTTACACAGCAGACCAGGCAGCACAGAGACATGCTTTGACCCCCCCCCCCCCCGTCCAAAAGAGTGGTAATGATAAAGACAAAGCCGCAGTGATTTATCGGAGAAGTCTGCAAGCTTTTTCCTGTGGACATCTGAAAGCTGTCAGTGCCACCGCGCTCGCACGCACGATTTAGGCTATGCAGTGTAAAGCCAGGGTGGAGTGATATGCTCAGACTTGTGGAAACCTATATTTTAATTTGTGTCTTTGCATAGATAGCAGTCAATGCAACATCCTAATAGAGTGTCAGGATACTCCCCACATTGTGTTTAGCCCTGATAAGCCAGTGGGGTGTCTATAAGGAGTGACAGTAAGCTGCAGATGCTGGTCCTCTATGTGGGGAAGGTTGTTGCATCAGGGCTCAGTAGCTTAGATTGTTAAATGGTTACATGGACATTCAATACAAAAAGAGAAAAGAAACATCCGTCCACCAGCAGTGGACCTCTACTCCTCTGCAAATCTCCCCAATCCTCTCTATCCAGGATCCAGCTGAGCCTGCTCCCAGTCTCTCAGTGGGAGCCAAGCTTTGTCACCATGCTGCTCACTATGGTGCTGATAAGGAAAGTCTGGCTGTGGGAGCCCAGAACATATGGTTTCAGTAAAGATTTATAATGGGGGGTAGGTTGGTTCTTCTTAGAATGGATTCAGTGAAAAATGTACTACATCAAGTGATGTTTTTCACATTTTTTCAGTGTCTGCTTTTTCTCAAACTGCCTCATCTGGTTCAGTTAGATAGCTCCTACATTTCCCAGAATGCTCCCTTGACAGCTCCCTAAGAATATTTGGCATTTTTCTGCATCTTATGTGACTTACACATGTCCACAGAGACAGGAATAGAGATAATGTGGGATTCAGACAGTGCTTAGGTGTTTTCCCTAGTCAAGAAAAGTGAGCTGCACCTACCACTGAAAACACAACATGGTTTCAGGTTCCACTGCTTTCTAGGCTACTGAGGCCACTGTCCTGTCCTGTATGTGGAACGTCTGTGCAGATAAATGTTTGGATTCTGTAAAAAGACAAAGCAATGTGAAACTAAAAAAGATGTTCATCTGTGAGATTCCATTGTATTTACGGGGATATCAGGGATGTTGACACTGAAGTGTGTAAATCCACAATACATCCGCCAACCTGAAAGCCCTCAGTTGTTTTTTATATTCACTCACTTATCTTTTTGTTGTCTGAAAGAACTTCATGATTTAGTTTTTCTCTCTCACTGGGCTTTCTTCTGTCATGTCCATGGTAGAAACTGAACAGTATTCAACTGAATGACATCTCACTATTGACTGTGCACATCAGCCTTATCACTGATTTATTTTCCACCCACTTTTGTGTTCTTCCTCAAACCTCCTGGATCTTTAGCCTCTGTGCAGCATCGCTTATCAACCGTAATTATTGCGGTGACACACAAAAGAGATGGTTATCAGGCTTTGGCATCTTAGCCTTTCTGAATGTCACTCATCCCCTGGCAATTATCAGCACCATCGCGCTCATCCGACGTGCTGGAGTAAAGCATGTTGGGATGATGTGAGGAGAAGAGGTGAGAAGGGGGTTGGGGGTGTGAAAGGAGGGATTAGGGAATTCATTTTGCTCAACATTATCTATTGCCTCTTCGAGTGGTGTGGCTGCCGTCTCTTTTTAACAAGCTAGCCTAATTCCAATTCCAAGTTTATGGTGATGACTACTCTTTTCAAGATTTTCTGCTACCAAATGCCTTTGCTAGCGTCTAAATTGATCTTCTCATAGTACAATAGACGGGTGGAGATTTTCTCCAAGGTAGAGCTTTGTTGATTTAATCCAGGCAACTAGATTTTCCCTGCCATGACCCACCAAAATGTAAGGTATCCATGACAGTAATATGGTCATACCCAACAGACTTGTGGGATTTTCCTTCCAAACCATAAAAACAGGGCTGAGCCTTTCTGAAAGTTGTTGACCATGCTGACCAGCGTCTTAGTAAATTTTGTACAGTAATGTCAACAACAGAATCGTATGGTCAATGAATTAGTCAGCTTTGGACCTTCCCTTTTGATTCTGAGAATGGTGACCAGAAAGGTCTCATCAGTGCTGCAGGATAATGGGAAACATCTGGAAATCCTGTGTTCTGTGACCCTTGTTTAGGCCACACAGAAGTGAGAGTGCATGTCTAATACTGATGTGGTTGTGAGGCTGTGAGGATGATGATGATGTGTGACTGCATGTAGCTGCAGTTTTTTCACACCTTTCTGTGCCTTTGCTGTGGCTGATTTTTTTTTTTTTATTTGTTTGGTTTTTTTGTATGTCCCCCTTTAGTTACTGTTTACAAGACTTGCTAAACAAGCAGGATGACAAGTGTACATGCTCAGAAACACACATCACATTCACCAGTGCCCAGGAAGACAGACATGCAGGAAGCTTGAGCTTCCTCTTGAAACCTCTTGTACCTCGTCTTTTCTTTTTCCTTTTTTTTCTCCACTCCTTCTCCCTAGCCCTCCCCACTTGGTGGGAAAGACCAGCATCGAGTTTCTCTGGGCTGGGGGGTATAAATAACTCCAGATTCTAACTCTCATCTTGGCCACAACGCTGGTGGTTTCAGCTCACTGCAACCTCAGCCTTGCTGAAGTCATACAAACACAGGCAGAAATCACATATATAGCAAGAGTGAAGCAGGGAAACAGCCCATGGAGCCCTAGCAGCAGGTACAACAGTTACTGTCACGGACTGCTGGGGTTTTGTGAGGGTTTTAATTTTTACTGAGCTTTTAACTCCACTGCTTTCTAATACTTGAGAGCCGGGACGGTCTCAAGTAGTTTGGAACTCGCAGATTAATCAGACCTCGATAATGCTGAAGGTGGTATTCAGTTGTAAGTAAGCAATGTTTAGAGAGAGAGAGAGAGAGAGAGAGAGAGAGAGAGAGATGTTGCTGTTCAAATGATGCAAAAGAGAAGAAGCATAATATTTGTCTTTGAAGTCTTGTACTTAACTAGATTTGTGGTTTATGTGTGCAAAGACCCATGGCACTACTGGGCATATGACATTAATCTTTAATTTTCTGTACATGTTTTCATCCAGCACTGGACACTTGGTACCGCACCCTACATCCATTGTTTCAGCTTAAGTTGCAGCTTGTTGCATTAATGGGGATAAATGCCAATTCCAGCTCAAGCTTAATGTTTATTTTTAGTCATGGATGTTGTGATGCCATTTATTTGAGGTACAGGGCTGCAGCAGGAATTTTAAGACTTCAAGTCTAACACCAGGAGGCATGATGGTAAAACAAACAAAACAAAAGACCTTCACAAATGCTTAAGGGCTTTTGTAGATGATAAAAATGATTTCACACGGTTAATATGCATCTTTGGAGCCCTGTGATTTTGCATTAATTATTTTCTTTGAGCAGTTCTGTCTTTGAGCTTATGCATTAAGACACATGAATTTATTTCAGGTGTGTGTACTGTGGAATCTCAGATGTGTGGAGGTAGGACAGTTAATAAATCAGAGGTCAATCAAGCAATGAGTCAGTTTACTGATTTCTCTGTCAAATACCAGCTAATGTCTGGTATGTGAAGAATGCAACATAGTGACCGGAGTGGACCTTCAGTAAGAGACAGTATAACTGTGCCTGACCAGCACTGTAAAGTGCTTTTCAACAGGTCGCTGTATGAAACAATAGCTAATCTGGACTAAATTATTAAACCTGGCAACATGAGGTCTCCAGTGCCCCCTTGGAGGCTGTGACCCGGACAGAGTTGGGAAAAGTACTTTCTCAGGGTGGATACTGGGTGCAATAACTGCTGTTCAGCTCTGAGAACACTCTTGAAGGGAGAATGAAAAAGATGGAGGGTTACCTGAAAAATGATTTGGCATACACTCTCCTTTGGGATCTTCCTGTTTGGTTTACAGACTTTGGCAGCAGGCTTACAATGTTTGTTTGGATTCTCAAATACCACCAGATGTGTGGCTTCTTTTTGGGGTCAGAGGTCATTTGCCTGGTGGAAAACCTCTGGACAAAACCAGTTTTCCACAACACTTTTTGAATTTAGAGAACATGACAAAGATATTTGATAAAGTCTGACTGTTGGATTAAACAGGGCGGGTCAGAGTAAATGCCTGGTCTGCATGCTGTCCACCAGGAAGACATTTGTATGACACAATGGGACAAAGAAGGAGCGTCACACCCAACACACTTCCAAGTAGTTCTGTTGTTTTTGTTCTGTGGTATAAGAGAACTTTCACAAATTGACTTTGAAATCAAAGTTAACATGAGTGAAACCTTTCACTATGTTTAAGATGCACACCTAAATGAACTGATCCCAACAATTACATTTTGGATGTATTCCTCCAAATACAGTTGGTGACCAGCTGCACAGTATGCACACAGGTGGATGATGAAAGCCTGCAGGAGTATGTCTTGTGACAGAACCGAATGCAAAGTGTCTGTTGATGCCTTGTTCAGGACATGAATGCCAGTGGAGCGCAGTGTGTGACAGCCTGAATGAGAGGAAGATGCATCACTGGATTAACTTTTCAAGGCAACTGCCACAAATACAAACAGAACATTTACACAGCTGATGCTGTAATTCTTTTGTTATGACTGTCATTTTGTTAAATATGAACTCTGAGACAAATGATTTCATATTACCAATGAGTGGAGATGTTTTTGCTTGTGTTGTTCTAATTAGTTGTTACAGCTGCTGGTGAATACATGTGCCTGGTTTCTGAAGAGCTTAAATCTTGGCTTTTAATATTATTTTATTTTGCCAACTAACATGCCACAATTATAAAGGCTTTTGGTTTTGTTTGCACGTGCTGACAGAAAAAGGGACTACATTTTGACATATGATAAATTACCACAGACAATTTTGGGGAATTTTGGCATACGCCAGTGATTTACATAACTCTTTACACAATGGATCTGGGTCAGAAAAAAAAAACACTACAGAGAGAATTTAGCTCTTGTCTTAATGGGGATTTTACTAGGACTGTCTCTTTTCATCATATAGTTACATGTGATTTAATTATCTTTCTGTTGTGCTTTTGCTCGCACTGAGATGGAGTACTGTGAATCAGACTGACCCAGCATGATGTTCAGAAGTGGAAACTAAGATGAGTGTTAGCTACATTAGTGACTGCTAAAGGAGAAGTTCCATGAATGTAGGTCAGTTGCATCAGTGGTTTCAGAGCTAAAAACATACTTTTCCAGACAGAAGAGCTTTGATTTGCTGCTGTCTGTCAATCCATGAAAAAACTGTTTTCTGTGAGGTTGGGAAACACTGTCAGAACCAGTGGGTGTTGTTGATAAGATCCTCAGATTTGCCAAATGACCATTATTGTGTAATGTGCCCACGACACTGTTTACGTCTGCCCACCTGAATGCCAGGTGTTCAGTTTGTTTTTCCTTGGTTAAAGCACATGCTTTTGCTCTGTGTGCTATTGCAAATACAGGAAATCACTATCTTTTTCTGTAGCTTGTGTTTGGTCTGGTTGGAAGCGTCACAGGTCTCTGATGGCTCACTCAACACCGCACTCTCCACGCTCCGATCCAGCCTGTGATCACAAAGTCTGTCACCACCAAAAACACATGTCCAAAGGTCCAGATGGCCTCTGCAATCTGGACCACGATGTTATCTCCAGATCACCACATGTCAACCTTCAACAGGAAAGACACAGTCCAGAAACAAACCTGCACCAAGTACCGGGTTAAAATAAAATGAACTGATTATTTAGTTGAGATGAAAACAGACTGCAATTTAAAGAGTGTAGAAATAAACCTAAATAGACAAATAAACCTAAATAGACAAATAAATCTAAATAGACATGTCAAACAGATAAAGGTAGATCATGTTGATACTTTTACATGTTAAAGCAGCAGATCAGAATTGCTGTCTGTCAACACTGAGTTTACAAAATGTGGAAACAAATATAGGAACATGTCTTCAGCTCACTAATGCATTACAAGCTAATTCTTGCCCCCTTATCACAAGTGGCCTTTGTGAATGTTGTCTGCTTCTGTCTTTTGTTCCTATAGATGTGTGATCAGTGACAGAAGCTGAGACATCATGGAAGATATTTATAGCACAATAATCTAACTAAATGAGCTGTTGAAAAGGCCCTCACCTTTAAATACTTACTGCCAACTTCACCAATAATAAGAAGGCATGGGCAGAAGTTAGAATTTTTGCGGAAGTGAAACATTTTGAAAGACGAATTTGCTGTAAAGATTTGCTAATCCATGTCAAGTTTCACTGAAATTTTTTACTTCACATAGTCTGCATGTACATCATCTGTTCATTAATGCAACAGAGCTGATGTGGGTTTGATGAGTAGGCAGGAAATCCCTGGTCCAGCACTTTCTGTCAGTCTTCTCTGGTCTCATCCCCTGTAGTGTTTAGCTTCCACCCATGTGAGCAGCTCAAAGAGCCCTGAAGTTTAAAGTCCTTCAAAGCGGAAGTGAGCGAGGGGGAGGAAGAAAAAATTGGACAAGACTCAAAGAAGACTTTGTGTTTTGGTGATTGGCTCTGCCAACAAGGGTTTCTCTTGGAAGACAGCGAGGGGCTGGTTGGAGGGTAAAGGGGGAACTGAGGGAGTTTCTGGAGGGTTTGGGAGAGATGTGAATTACGGCTTCAGAGAGAAAGAAGTCTGCTAAGGTTGGGGTCCCTCATTGTGGCAACGCCACGGGCCATTCTCTGGCTCTGCTGCACTCAGGCCACAAAGAGAGGATTTCTTCATTTATTTATTCAATTTCATGCCATGTCGACCCCAAAATGGCCCCAATTCCCCCTCCAAAACTTCCCAGTCCCCTATTGTGGCTGGCTACCCCAATCCTCTCTCTAAAAAAGACAGACCCTTAATGGCAGCATTGTTTTTAGCTTGTTGTTGTTTTCTGTTGCATGAGGAGGGGTAGAGAGTTTGAGGCTGGTGACCTGAGAACTTGCATAGAAAAGTCTTGAATCTGTGGATCTGTGTTTCGGTTTGAGGGTTTTTTTCAGTAGGTGTGGGAACCGAAGCAAATTGAAAAGGGGCTCTCAGGGCCTGCTGGAAAAACTTTGACAAGTGTTAGAGCTTGTTCTTGATATACAGGGTCTCTTTTGAGATACCTGAATTGAGTGAGATGGTCCAGCATTGTAGATGAATGCTGATGCAGCCATTAGCAAACAGTTTTGTCCCCGTTTACACCATCTTGACATATTATTGTGGAGACACTGTTGGAATGAAAGGAATCTGCTCTCAGAGGCAATAATAAGATTGATATTTAAAAATCAAGGCGGTGACGTGTCCAAGATGGTGCAGTTTTATTGACCCACTAATAAACAAACAAATGCATTTATAAAGCCTTTCAGGGTGTCATGTGGTCATGTTCACACAGACATCTCATTGCCAACTCATTAATCTCATTCATCCACATTTAATACAGATAACCTTAACTGAAGGTAAACATACAAATTAAAAGGATTTTCTGCTCCTGACTCTGAGTGACCCTTGAGTCAACATCCCCTGCCAGCTCCAGCAGCTCTGACCCTGACTGTACATCTGACTCTGCTGTTGCAACTTGACCCAGTTTGACAATCATGGCATTTCTTTTTCTTCACTTCAGTTATTACAGATTTTTACTGTTGTGGTTATGGCTGTTTAGAGTTAAATTCTTTTTAATTAACATATGAACCTTGTTAAGATAGAATTTGTGTGCCAGCTAATTTAAAGGCTTCTAGACTAAAGCAAAGACGAAAAAATGTTAAATCGAGTTTTGGGTCTTGTTGCATGTTTAGCTTGGCTGCAGGTAGAAAGCTTTGGTCAGAGGCAGACAAGGCAGACGTGAAGGCAGCAGGCCCCTTACTCACTGTCCAGTGGAGCGAACACTGAGCCTGAACCAGCATATGGTCCATCTGCATCTTCACACCTTGCTGTCTGGCCCCTCTTCGCTCTGTTAATCCTCAACATTTAGCTAACCCCCTCACCCAACCCACATCTGACCCTTTGGCTGTCTGTCATGTGAGATGATGCCTGATGCTTCATATGACACAAGACCAGTTACTAGTGTTAAACAGGGGTCGTATTGTCTAGCCTGGCAGGTAATGATAAATGCTGGGTTAGATATGGCCTCAGGCCACCAGGCCTCCCGGTGCAATGTTAGCTGTGTAAATAACGAATGTCACTTCCTTTTAATTCATAAGAGTAAACAACATGATCTTCTTCTCATTTTATGATAGTCGACGCCTTAAAACACAGACAATTCAATTTCATTACAGTGTGGGTGCTGTGCCACAAAGTTGAGGGTTACCTCTATGATTCATATCATTTCACTTTGTATTATTTAAAGTGTTTAGAGCACAGTATGATTGACCACAGTTTGGGTGCATACTAATACAAAACTGTTTTTACTTAGAAGACAGTTGAGTTAGTGGGCAGTCACACATGTCATATACTTCCTTTTTTGCAAAAGCCAAATGTCAAGTCCAGAATTTACATCTGTTACTTTTCTGTGAAAGGACACCGTTTCATTTTTTTTTTCTCTTTTGGCTGAGGTGAAACACCGCCTGCTTGAATAGAAACAAAATTCTTGCCAGTGGTGTGGATTTCTGAAAAAAATGGAGGCTTTTGTATAGTGTGATTGCTCTGTGTTTTCACTTCCTGTTTGCATGCCACACACACAAACACCCCAGCAGAAGCATGCGTGCACACTTCTTCTGTTGCAGTTTGGGGTTTTTCATGTCTTAAGTTTCCTGCACAGAAATTGTTGCAATAAAGTGGACACGGACTCAGCTTGGTGGGATCCCCCAGCCTTACTTCAACCTGTTCACGTGCCCATTTAGGAAGTGTCTGTTTACAGTTTAATGTCGCTGCTATAAGGGCAGTTTCACACTCACTCCACCTGCGTATGGAGTCTGGCTGGTTTCTTCCGTTATTTGGGAGGGGGTGATGTCTGTTTTTGTGTGAGACCTCAGATTGCTTTTCTGAACTGTACCCGACTCCACTCTTAAATGAACTCTTGGCCAAACAGTGGGTGCAGAAAAGTCTCTTGATGGCTAAAGTCTGAAAACACCCAGATTCCACAGTTGCAAAAGAGGGTAGAGCAAAGACTGTTGTGCTGTGAAAATGCTGACAAAAATGAATATATTATATAAAACAGGCTTGTTTCTGGGAACTGAAGGTGATCTAGAACAGTGTCCTAGGGTTTAAATTAGGTCATGTTAGCAAATTAAATGTGCTCTATTGGCAGGTCTATAAATAACAACGAAATGCAGTGAATGGGTGCTAAACAGATACAATGATGCACAAAAGAGTGTAAAAACAACCCAAAAAATGAAAAATCTCACAAAAAAAGGAACAAGTTAATGTATGTGCAAGATAACTATGAAGAAATACAGAACAAGTCAAAATGGGCACAAAATGTCTAAAAAAAATAAAAAAAAAACAAAAACAAAACAGGGGCCTTCAATATGTCTGTGCCAAGGGGCCCATTTTCTCATGATCTGTTCATGAAAACAGAGGCTCTGTAGTTATTGAATACCAATTAAAATACTGAGCATTAAAATGTTGAAGATTGTGATGTGTAAAGCTTTTTTACTTCTAACTTTTATTGTGTTTCGTTCTTCACCTGATAAATGCTACTTCAGCGGGTCTTTTGGAGCATTAGTTTTGAGTGTTTAATGACTTTTGACCGTTTTCTTTGTGGTGGATGTTGAACAATGGACTTATGGCTTTGCTGAAATATCCATGGTACTCTTCTGCATTAGTGTTGTACTCAGCAGCTACTTTGTGGTCTATAAAGGAGCTTCATGGTTTTGTTATTCGTCTCCTGTGGGATTGCATCATAAGCAGTTTCCCCTAACAGCCCATCATCCCTGTGGCAAGAGACCATCATCTGCAATATCTGTGTTTTGCTCTGTGCTGCAGCTGAGACCCCTCTGTGCAGCCGTTCTGACTCATTATTATGAGTTGAAGGTATCAAAAAATGAATTTGTGTCCCAGCTGACCACCTATTATTAACACATTAATTGATGCCAACACTATTTTTAGGTACTGGACAGTAATTAGGCATCTTCTGCAAACAATGTAATGTGAACTGCTCTGGGAAACCATTGCAGAAAAGGAATATTTGCCCAAGGGGCTCTATGATCTGTATTTTTAAGGACCACCTTTTATTTTAGACAGTGAACCTTTAAAACATAACCATCTCTGTCAGTTCAGCTCCATTAAATTTAAAGTCAGTGTGGGTCAAGAGGCATCGATGTCTGATCCTGCACTTATGGTTATATATCCTCGGCTCACTGATAATGGTGTGCTGATGTCAGGAAACATGCAGAAAGGTCACCTGAGATGGAGATAGGAAGGTAAACAAGAACAGGTCTTCATTACAGAAATTGCCACTATAGTCACTGCTGCCCCTCAACATTAAGAAGTAATGAGCTCAATGACTGCGGCCAGTGTGTAGAGTTATGTTCATCATGATTACTGTGCTGTTTTTGATGATTCAATTTTTTCCAATAACAACTGGCTTAGGTATGTGCTGTGGAGAGGGTGGTTCTTTCAGTATTCATCTCTTAGCTTAATTTATGTGTGTGCGTGTGTGTGCATGTATGTATAATGCTCTGAGCTATTGTCCTCTGTATGCAAATGATGCATGAACAACAATATGCTGAGGGTTATCAGCTTCATTTCCATCATCCAAACCAGACTGGAAAATTGGAAAATATTGACTTTTGTATTTTTGCATTTTGTTCAAAGCCAATCTGTATTTATTAACGACAATGGAATTTAACTTGATTGAGAATTGGTAACCTGTCATCTTGCCGAGTTACATTTAGACTGGGGAGGATGTCAAAGCCAAAATGATTCCATGCGTCTGTGACTTGACTGACTTGTCTATTATCTTTAGTGGTTCAAAAAAAGCTACATATGAAAATCAGTCAAGGTTGTTGTTTGACTTCTGGTGATCCTTGGCTTTCCAAGCACAATGAACCACTGTCCATCAGAAGTCAACATCCTACCTACCCATAATACTTCTTTTGTGAACATTTCTTGTTGTTTATTCTAACAAGGCACTCAAAAAATTACAGTCTAGATTGTAAAAATCCTGAAATTGAGTACACATGCTTGACGTGCATGCCCAGTATATGCTCAGAGTAGACAACTACTCTGCTGAAGCCAGTGTCTCAGTCATGATGGTGGACAGAGAAAGCTTCCAATTTTCTCTCCAAATAAACCTGTGTGCTTTGTGATGGAACAGTGAAGACAGCCAATACTACCCTGGTGAGAATGTGGCGAGATCTGGACTGAAAGGATCTCTTTGTTTGCTCCTCCCCACCATCCTCATCACTGATCCCACCATCACCACATCTGTGTGGCACATTTTGTGCAAGGAGTGAATCCTGCCTTGATGGCAGTTGTCTAAGATGTCAATAAGGAATGACTCTTAAGTCTGAAGGTTTTAGTTTTTACTTCACACATTATGTCCCAATTGTCCCTTCCCCTTTTTTATTCTTATCATTTGCCCCCTGTGCTCTCTCCAGCACCCACCCTGCCTTCTTTAATCTGAAAACAACCAGGGAAAGGCCTTGTTTCCTGCCTTTTCTTGTCTCCTCTGCCAGGAAGCAATGTCTCACTTGAGTGATTCCTCCAATGTGGACACGATACAAGTTGCCATATGGGAGATTTAATTAGTGTATGCCTCAAGCACAATCAGCTCCCTCCCAAAACCAGTCAACAACATAACTTCTGCTTCCCTTTAATACCAGTCTTAATTAACAAGCTTACAGCTCACTGCTAAAGGCATTTTCTTTATATTTTGGTTCTACGTATGCAAAAGCTAGTAAAGACATAAAAAAAATCCCCAGGACAATCCTTCAAAAGGGTTTGGTCTCTGAAGAAATAATATGATTGCTGCTTGACTCCCTGTTTGGTTGGGTTCTATCTTTAGAGCAAATGTGTGATTACAAGTGTCAGTCTTTAATTATAGGAAAGTGACTTACTGTACTTACATGTAGTAGGCTGACATTATGTTGGACTGCAAAAAGCATGCCAGGGTTCTCAATAAAGGATCAGTTCACCCAAATTACAAGTAAATTCGTTTCATTCACCTCTAGTAGTTGGTAGCTGTGCAGATTGTTTTGGCTGCAGAATCCAGTGTCTGCTTTTTAATTAGTGGTCCTTGGTGAAAAGTAGTTCCAGAGAATTTACTGAGGTAGATTTTAACCTGGATATGTTTTGAACACAGACCTACCAAAGCAGCATCAAAAAGCTTAGTTTCATTAATAGCTAAGTATCAATAGTTTGTGTTAAATGCTTGACCAAATTCTTATGCTTGGCTATTTCAGTTCTTTGACTGAATATTTCCTGGTTTGAACTGAAAAACTATATTTTAATTTCTTTGAGGAATGTTGGAGCATATTTTGGTAATACAAATGGTTTCACCAATGGCTGATTATTTACAGATTATTGTGCTGCCTCTCTTATCATAGCAGCTTTGACGTGACCAGTGTAAATCATTTTTGAGTTTAGAGAAACATCAGGAAACATCAGTAATATTTCAAATCACTGTTGATTCATCATTGAGCTCTAAACTTTGATCCCTTTGTAGCACCCTTCATCCATGCAGCAAGCTTCTGGAAATACAGGGCACAAGAGACTTCAGGAGCAGAGTTTTGTTTGGTGGTTTGAGGATACAAATCTCCTCTGCTCTATCCCTTTTCTTTTCAAGACAGTATTGGTGTCTGGAGATGAGGCAGACAGTCTGAGACAGGTGAAGCCAGTCTGACACAAGGCGATAGACTGAGAAATGAGGAAGAGAGAATAAAGGAAACTTGATGATTCACTTCCCCTCTCTTCACCATTCTTATTTTTGTGATGGACAGGCATATGCACACTGTCACTTTAAAAGTCAGTTTTTCATGTAGTAGGTGAATGTGCACGAATAGTGATGTAGGTTTTTTCAGAGATACATACATATTAAAGCAACATTATTTTTGACCTTGAAGTAATGTCTCTGAAATTATTTCAGTGGTAGAACAACTCTTAGCCGGATGAATTCTACCTCCGCTGCAGCCTGAGTGGGCTCACATCAGCTGCAGCAGCACTATGTAACTTTCATGTTCGGGTAGGATCACTCAGCCTGCTGCCAGCGGAAGAGTGTGACCTGCTTTATAGCATACAGCACATGTTTTACTCGTAGCCTGGGTGGAGTTAGCCAACAGCTAACTATATTACAAAACTATCTAACACAGAATTCTCAAAATTAAGGCCATGGCAGAGCCAGTGAAGAAACCAAAGAGGGTTTTGTCAGAGGAAGCAAAGAAAAGAAAGAGAGTGATCAGACACCAGCCTGAACACGACTCAATATCGGACGGGCCAACACTGTGGATTCACTGGTTCCGTCAGCTTAGTCAACAAATTCAATGTATTGCAAAGTCCACAGAGAAGGTAGCAGACAATTGTGCTTCTCAAACAGATGGTGGAAACTGTGAGCAATAGTGATATAGTGTTGCTTTAACTTATAATTATCAGTAGAAGGAAGCTGCACTTCACCTTTCACACCACTTTTGTGTGCATTTTGTTCTGAATGAAACTTCTTTTTTTTTTTTTTTATCAGACAGGATGTTCAAAACCCCTCATGCGTGTTCTCTTAGATGTGTGTCAGTAAAGAACAGCACTTTTCTCTAAAACCTGCTTTGTCTCTCTTTCATCTTCAGGCATTTTTGCACAGAATCAGACAAACTGCAGATGACCAGCAGTGTCTCTCACCTGAACATGTTAAGGTATGGCTGAATTGTGTCATGTCCAAATATCTAAAATTGATTTCCTCATACAGATGCTGAGATAGAACATTGAATGACTGATTTACCTTCTTTTCCCACATCTCTGTCCATCTGTTGGTCACTTCCTTGCTCTTTTCCATCTCTTCCTACCACCCTACCTCTTTATCTCTTCCTTCCTTTGTATTCTTTCCTTTTACATCATCCTTCTGTTTATAGATTCTGTTTTCAAACATTGAGGACATCCTGGAGTTGCACAAAGAAGTGTTGTCTGCTGTGGAGACCAGTCTGCAGCCTGAACCCCAGCCCCACCATGCACTGGGACACGTGTTCCTCCAGTTTGTAAGTGCATGACACATACAAGAAAACACCTAAATCAGCAGACAGTCACTTGCATATACACGCACATCGACATGAACACAGGGGCGCATGCATGCGTGAATTCCTCTTCCATGCAAAAACTCACTCACAAACCCTTTTCACGGACTACCCGTAACCACAGATGCAGGGAAAGCGTACAAAGCCTGCTGTGAAAATACCCCTTAATTCTCTTTTTTTTCTCACATGAACACCCCTCCCGTCTCCTGGACTTCCCATTCACAGACACACACAGACTACCTCCACCCCTTTGCCTTTCCTCACTTTCCAAACAGGCAGGCATCCTGTCAGGCAAAATACACTCTTTTCCCTCCATCTCTTTTCATCAGTCTGTGCAAGTCACACTCTGGCATCTTTCTTTTTCTCCTACATCCCTTCATCCAAAGACCCCCCCTACACTCTCCCCTCTGTTTGAACTCATTTGGCCCCGGGGGACAAAGAAGTGTCTGTGTCCGGGGAGGAAGAGGTGGTGTGTCACTCAGCGAGGGGACAATGCTTTTGCTGGTAGCACTAAATCTCAAGCTCCTTCTCTGTCTCTCTGTTTGTCTCTCTGATAAACTATCTTCAGCTCACTTTCACTAAGGCACAAAACACCCCAGTGAGGTATCAGCCTATAAGATAATGCTGTAGAAATTAAACTATTTCTGGTCCCGAATCATCTCTGATAAATGTCTATATAGCTATAAAATCCAACGTGCATGCCTTTTTATGAACTATAACACTTCTGTGTATGTTCACATAGAATCTATCCAGTGTCATCCATGATTGTGGTATGGATGACGTTTGTGAAATGGTTCATCAAATTGTGCCTTCACGCATATGTGAGCCGTCTTGGTCATTGAGCTTGTCAGAACAAATGACAAGGCGGAGAATTGATTAAAGCTTTTACTTTTATTTCCTCCGCTCTATGGTTTTAGAGGTCAGACTGGATGGGTAATAGGAAAGCTGCAGGTGAAAGGTTTAAAACACACAGCTTCAATCTCTTCAGTTTTTCAGCAGCAAAGAAACCTTTGTGACTCAAACCAGTAATCAACATTGCTTTCAGTTGTTGAGTCATGGCGATAAGCAAGATTGTACCAGTGACATTTATTTACTTAGTCATACAATATGAGAAATAGCATTTATTACATTTTATCAGTGTCAGGGGACACTTTATATATCAAAGTGAAAAAGGTACATATTTTACGAGGGGTTATGTGCTGGATTACAGTAGTTCTTGGCAGCACATGGTTTGTGCTGGTTGCCAGGCAACCTCATGGTGATGACAAGACTCCAGGGAGTGTACTTGGCCAGAAAAGGTTCACTACAGAACCCTCATAAAAGCACAACATGTCATCTTGATAAAATGTTGTACATATCAAACACCAGGATCTGATGAGTTCATGTAAGGTTAATGTGATGTGGTAACCGGCAGTTAGCTTTGAGCAGAGCCTGGCTTACTCCGTCCCTCTGCGTTCAGTCTTTACGCTAAACTATGTTAATCCGAGGCTGCTTGCATCACTTATATATATATTTACTGGTATTGGTGTTGATCTCAGGTAACTGAGCAAATAACAGTTATGTATATGTCCTAGAATGTTCAACCGCTTCTTTAACGTGTTTCTCACATGCTTTTATCATGGTGTCATCTTCCATCTTTGTGTACATATGTGTGCACCTCTGTGTTGTGGGTCGTGCAGTTGGGCTATTGAGCTTCCCACACACACCACCTTTGTTACTGCATATCTATTACACTTCCCTCTCCAAACCATGACCTTTGTCTCCTTCAGCACTAACATCTCTCAGCCAATCGGCTGGCCCTGTCTGGCACCCTCCAGCCATAGCCCTTGACCTCGGGCAAAGGTCAACACCATGACTGGGATTTGATTAACCTCCTGCATTGTTGCACAAGGCTGTCTGTCACTCACTGTTAGGGACGAAAAATTGGAAGATTCATTACTATTTAAAGTCAGATGTTGCCAAGATGGCCAGGAGGCCTAAGATGTAAAAAGTAACACTCTGTGATTTTGAATTAAAATAACCATAATAAATACTATAAAACCCCTCTGTATTAATGATTACAGTTAATTTTTAATAATAATAATATTTTCTTTTGGAAGTTCAGTCAAAAATGTAATGTACCTATAAATCTGGTTTCTCTAACCCCTCACACATGCACACACTCAGTGCGCTCACTTCATGCTTAGTATTATTTAAACTCTGCTGAAACAGTGACTCATGTTAGAGGAGAAATCAGAGACATCAATATTTGCTCTTTCTCTGGGAGTGTATATATGAGCCCTGTGCAAGAAGCAACAGTCGTGTCATTATGTGCTTTCTGAACTACACCCATTTAGCTTTGACTCGCTGGGATTCCTCAGTGTGTGATACTCACTCATCTAACCCCCGGAAAAACATTCCAGTGATGAAGAATTTAAATAGAGACCTGTGTTTATTAAAGGGACAACCTAAGTCTTGGAGCTATTCTAGGTACAACTGATGTCTTTCAGTCTTTCAGCGTAATCCTGATGATTAAAATTGTGCCAGGTGGAAGTTGACATTTTGACCCCGGCTTCTTTAGTGTGTCTAACTATGTAGTTTTCACCTGAGGAAAGGAAATACCCCAGTGTTTGTTTGGGTTGCAGATGTGAGGCATGCTGTCTGTGAGCAGTAGGACTTAATCACAGATTGTGGAGAACTGAAATGTTTATTTCTATTTGAGTAAAGTTCTACTGTTGTCAGTGTACATGTAGACTGACATAGAGTGGCTGCATATAGAACATCCACTTAATATTCATAATTGTGAACTGGACTGGGTATTTTGTAAAACTCTATAACTTGGAGCAGTTTTATCTGAGGCACAACAATCCTCAGGATACTTGGATTCTGTTTGGAATACTGATGCTTGGAAACACACATGCAAAGTGTAATAGTCCATCCTGGTAAAATAACTGGAGAGAGCAGACAGTCAGAGGATGTTCTATTTATTTTACTGGTTTTATAAATAGCATGCTATTAAAGCTGAGTTTAAAATGTCTTTATTTTGCTTAGTCTTTCTAGAAGAATACTTTCATGGACTGGGTTGTGGGTCTTCCAGGAAAACACAACTCTGCATTTCATATTGTCATGCTATTGCTAATTTACTGACAGAGCGGTCTCACTGAAAATAATATGGAAGCCTGCAATTTATAACAAATGGTTAGATCCCACTAGCCCAGTCCATCAGCAAAGACTGCTTATTAGGTGTAATACTATACTAATACTATAAAATATCTGTGTTTTTGGGTAGATGGGCAGAAGAAAGCAATACCTGTTTAGCCAGAGTAGAGCTTTTTGCCATTGGGAGACAAGTACAAAAACAAATAATTAATCTCTACCTGCATTCAGTAACAAATAGGCCATGAAGTGCTACATGTACTGTAGATTTACAAGTCTGGTCCCTCCCGTGCTCACTTCTTCTAGCTGTGTATGAACTGAGTCTGACAGTATGTGGGCTTTCACACCATATGGCAACCCAGCTGTTGCTCCCAGTGGTGCTTTGTACCGGGATCCCCTGCCAAGCCCAACTTTGGGTGTGTTTGTGTTCCTGCCTGCCTGTGTGGTAGAAGCTGGCCACAGTTTACATTGTGCTGTTCAGCTCACTTGTGTTATACATCTATGAAAGATCATTAAAGTCAACTGAATGGGAGATTTTCAGGTCCTTCTGGTTAAGAGAACAGGATAAAGTAGAAACACAGAGTTCTATAAAAAGCTGTGTGTTGTTTGGCTTCCTCTGTTACCACTACTGGGATATCATTTAAAATACATGTGCCCTCATACCCTACACAGTGACATTCTGAATGTAGTTAAGTGTGTGCATGTGTGGGGGAGTAAAACCACATATATAATTCTTTTGCACATCCGTGCCTATATAGGATGCTTCCTTTGTAACCATTTGTTTTTTAAATGTGTTGTCATAGATGGTGGTTATTTGGAACCCATAGAGTTATTTGAAGATGCTATCAAACCTTTTAGCCGGATTGTTCTCAAGAACTGAATATTGATTTTTCCTTTGTGGTATTATGACCCGGGCATCTTTAAATGCAAAGTTTTTGGGCAGAAGCGTTTCAGTTGCGGTTAAAGGCTTTGTCCAAGCACCTGCAGTTTTGGATTTCACTTACTAGGCTGTTTCATATGGCAGTTTCAGTGTGTAGAAGTCAAACACAGGCCCCACTCTGCACACGGTTTCACATCCCAATTACTGTAGCACAGTTAAGAATACACAATGGGCTTTGATAAGCTTCAGGGTGTAAATTTAGCTGGAGCTGTGCTGCAGTATATACATTGTGATCTACGTTATGCTCCATGAATAATGCATTTCAAGCTCTAATGTCTTCACTTGCCCAGGTATTGTATTACTTACTGTGATGAAACCTAAATGGCAGCTTGACAAAAGCTTCTGTACTAGTGGTACAGCATGGTTGTTTTGTTTTTGCTCAGTGTCATGCTGTCACCTTGGAAAAAGAGGAAATGGTGTGTTGGCATGCCTTTTCCACTATGATGTACATGTACTTTGAAAATGGGAAATGTGACGAATGATGTAGTTCGATGACGGGACATAATGATTTCAAAAGTTTTCTTTCAGTAGTTTTGCCTAATCATTGCTGCAGTTATTCTCCTTTGCATTGCAAATTCTGTTGCTACTGCTACCAGTAATTATAAGAACTGGCAGCTTCGGAAAGTGCAGTTATCTATTTGTTATAGTACAACAGAATCTCATTAGACTATAGTATTGAAGGCATCTCCCCAATTCTTGCTCAGTACTGTCAATCTTCCTCCTGTCAGCTGCCTCAGTTTAATCCTCAGTACTGCTAACCAGCCAGTGAAACATGACATCTAGTCCTCAGTGTACTATTCTGACCTGTGTTTTTCCTCTTTTTTGCAGAAGGAGAGTTTCTCAGTATATGGCGAATACTGCAGTAACCACGAGAAGGCTTTAAGACTTCTCATGGAGCTAAACAAGATCCCCAACATCAGGCTTTTTCTGCTGGTAAGAGAGCTTTGCTTCACTCCTTGTCTTTTCTTTGCACTGCTTCTCCACAGTTCAGCTCGTTTAATCTGTTTTTCTTCTGCATTTTACAAACTTCCTTCCTCTTCTTACAGTGACTCTCTGGTGCTTAATTACGTATAAAAAAAATCTCCATGTTTCCAATATGTCACATGAGCCTTTTAAATTTTTTTGTTTAATTGTGATTGGATTGATGTTTGTCCATATAAACCTCTCCACTTGTTTTCTTCCTGCCTTCTTCCTTTGCCCTACATTTCTTTCCTCTGTTGCTTATCGCTTTTTCTGTCATCTCTCCAACCTCCTCTTCCTTTTGACTTCCATCATATCACCTCTGTTCCCATGTTAACACTTGAATAAAGGGCAGAAATCATAACAAGGTCAGAGAGTTCTTCCTGCCTGGACAGGATGCAACAGCCAACATGGTCACTTTTTATGTTGCTCTTGTCGTGTTTCCTCTGCCAGCTGTTTCCGTGTTTTGACACCTGAAGCTTAGGGCTCTGGAAAATGAACTTAGAATGGCAGTGGGACCTTTGAGAGGGGGCCCAACCAGTGAAATGCTGTGCATGTTCTGGGCCAGCCAGCTGTGGATTGTTGGCAGCCTTTTTGGGATTGGCGAAGAGATCTGTGGCCCTGAGCTTGTCGCTGCCTGATGGTTTGCTTCAAT
Source organism: Mastacembelus armatus (assembly GCF_900324485.2). Lineage (NCBI taxonomy): Eukaryota > Metazoa > Chordata > Actinopteri > Synbranchiformes > Mastacembelidae > Mastacembelus > Mastacembelus armatus. The sequence goes on along the minus strand of NC_046639.1, from coordinate 22,498,816 downwards.
GGCATTGTTGTGACGAGCTGAACTGGAAATAGTAGGATCAGAATGTTGCTCTTTGCTTTGGCTTTGTCCTTTTTATGGCTAAATTGCTTAGGTTGTATGTGACATTAGTGCTTCCAAATAAAAATCACTATAACTGGTTATGTGTTGAATCAGCTGTCAGAGGTGCTCACTTTATTCTCAAATATTGAATGAGTTCATGTGTTTATTAAAATTCAGAGTATGCCCAAAGTGATCTAGTGACTTGGTATATAAATATACGTTTTTTAATTTTTTAAAGTATCTAAAATAAATTGTTCAGTATTTAGAGTGTTGTCCGTTATAAAACACTCTCATAGCGATTAATGGCAGGTGTTTTGGCTTCTTTAAGTGGAGTTTTTTTCTGGATTGAATAATTTCTGTTTTAACTGAATCACACACCGAAGGGGGCCTCTGAGATTGTATGTAGAAAGGAAATGTTAATTTCACTGGAAGTGAAAGAAAAAGGAGGTCATAGTGAAGAGTGGAGGGAGTTCTGGCTTTGGGCTGAACAGATTACAAACAAGCAGAGGATGAGAGAGAAAGGAAGCTCGTGAAAATCTCAACAGAAATGAGATTGAGATGAATACATTAGACGTCTGTGTGCTCTGAGGTTATATTATTGATTTTTCTTCTATAAAATGTGATGCACATCCCCTACTATCCTCTCTTGCTCTCTGTAGAGTTGAAAGAAACAGGCGTATGGTTACAATGCTCTATACTGATCTTCTGCTCTCTTTCCCACTGGAGCGCACTCAACTGGTTTATCTGCATGGCTTCTTTTGATCTTTCATCTCATCCAATGAGCTCACAGCATACTGACAGTTCCTGCAAAATACAAGGCGTAGAGAAACCATGACTGTAACTGTAACTTCCCACTTCTGAAGAAAAGCCCTTTTTTCAGCTGGTTCTGGGGGAAGATTCTTAAAGCTCTAATCTTCTGGGGAATAAGGGGACATTTTATTGGTTTGCCAGTGATCCTTTTGTTGAAAAACATGGACAATTTGGAGAGTTTTTAAGTGGCACAGCAGAAGAAATGCAGAATATTATAGTCGTGGTCATAGAGTTTGTCTTACCTTTAAATGATTGATATGGATTTGATGTTCATAAAATACTGTTACTGAACCAACGTAATACATGCATTCCTACAAATTAAAGTAGGATAAGTGCCAGTAATCAACAATGAATTGCTTTTGCTGCTGTGGACTTGCATTGTATTCGGACTGCATGGAGGTCAGGGATCAGGTCACAGTGTAATTAAATGAATCAACAGAAGTAAGAATGGTAATTCTGTTTACAGTTATTTTAATGGTAAAATGCTAAATGTTGAAATGGTAGAGGGGAAATATAAAGTAGAAAAAATAAGAAAAGACTATGACAATTCATGTTGAATATCATACATTGTAATGCTTGTAAGAGATTAAATATACAAATGCCATTCAAGTGACTGCAAATGCTCCACAACTGCAGCTGTATTTTCTGAGCATGTCTTGATCTGCATACAGGTTTTTAAACTTCCTAATAAAAGCTGAAGACATATGAGAAATGTACCAAGCCTGAGGGAGCGCTTCCACACAAACAGACGGAGAGATTATTCTGCACCTGGATCTGTTACAGGCCTGCTGCCAGTGCAGCAGTCTGTGACTGAATGGAAATGACAACAATAGTCAATTAAATTCTATTTATTGCTGAAATAATACAAAAGGCATGAGACAGCAATGAAAACTGCTGCAGATGCATGAAAATAAATTTCCAGACAGGTGTTGTCTTATACAGTAGGAGTGGAAAAAGCTTTTTTTCCTAATTAATATTTAGTTAGTTTCTTTGTTAATATGACACAGGGTTAGGGTGGAAACTCATCTCCTAGCAGGATGTAAACTAAGAAAGTCTTTTGTCATAATATGGCTGGACCTACCAGCACTTTTATTTATTTGTGTTTTGGTTTTCTGTTTTGTACACAAGCATTTTAAACTGGCTGGGTTAGTAAATGTAAGTGTAGTATGTGCAGTTGCTATGCATTTTTTTGTGGGTATTTATGGCCTTTTGATTTCTCTTACTGTATACCTGTTACATTTTAGGCAATTTAACATGTAAAAATTTGATGTATCTTATTGTATATCAGTGTGTTTTTTTTTTTTTTTTTTTCATTTCTTCTTCAGCACTGCATGTTACTGGGTGGGAAGAAAAGCACTGATGTTCCCCTGGAAGGCTACCTTCTCAGTCCCATTCAGAGGATCTGCAAGTACCCTCTGCTGCTGAAGGTACTGCACAGCTACTTCAATGATGTTATGGTTCATTATGATCCAGTGATAACACTTTCTTTGTTTCAGTGAGAAAATCTTAGCTATGGTAGCTACCACCAGAAACCTTGTTACAACAAAATACTTGTTGTACAGATCATAATGAATCTGTGCTTACTCATTTTATATTATTTGGCCAGACACGTCAGAGCAAGAACTTCATATGCTCTGGTGTTTTGAGCCATCCTGTCTTCCCCATGCAATTTGTGAACTCATGTAGAAGGAGTTGTTGTTAGTAAAGGTCACAGACTTCTTTAAATGAGTGTTTATTTTTTACATCTCAGCCCACCTCCTCTTTTCTCACTGTAGGAACTGCTGAAGAGGACCCCTAAAAAGCACGCTGACTATCCAGCAGTAGAGGAGGCTCTGCAGGCCATGAAGGCAGTTTGCTCCAACATCAATGAGACCAAGAGGCAGATGGAGAAACTGGAAGCTCTGGAACAGCTGCAGTCCCGCATTGAAGGCTGGGAGGTGAGAGGAAGAGTTAGGAAAAGAAAAGACAGGTTCTGGTTGAAGAGTGAAGACAATAGTGACGAGGAGTCTGGGGATAGTAGCTTGACATTTAGAGGGTAAACACTGAAGGAAAGAGAGAGAGAGATAGAGAGAAAGGGCATTATCTTGATCAATACACTTTTATTATAGCAGATTTAAATGCAACTCAAGCATGATTCTCTGAAGATAACACAAGAAATGAACATCGTGTAAGCTGCGACACAAACAGCCTGACTTATTTTAAAAAGACGTCAGTGACCATAGTCGACATCTGTTTTAAGAGTTAACTGCTATTGTAGCCAAATCACTGCTCTGAGTCCAGGGGCCATGGATGGGGCTTGGGACCCCAGCACAGGGTCCAGTGAAATTTTCACGCCTCCTCTCACCCATCACAACAGAAGCCTTGTCTAAGTGAGCACCAATGGGACAATCCACCCACACAGGGTGCCAAAGGGATGCCAGCAGGCATACTGCCCAATCAGAAGAGAACTAGGAAGTAAAGTGCCAGTCTCTCATGCAGTGGGGAGGGTTACAATAGGAAGCCACGGGAGGGAAGGAGGGACTTGTGCATATGTGTCCACTGTCCTTTATTTAATGTCAATTTTAAATGCAACAGCTTTCAGTGTGGACGGTGTTGGCTAATCCATACAGTGAATTTGAAGATGTGACTTTAGAATCTGAAAGTGTGGCATTTTTCATCAGTTTCTGACATTATTTAGACAATAAGCATTAAAAGGAATTATTGTTGAGACACAATTGGTTGTGAGCACCTTAAATTGCATTAATATGAATGATGACTGAGCTTAAGTGATCACACCCATCATGTAAGAACAGGGGTATAAAATCCAGCTGTTTCTAAAATGGATTTATTACTGACTCAGAAGAGGAAGTTTTGCAGGCTAAGAGTGTCAATCTGCCTGTTTTTCTGAACATCTTGGTAGAAGCTTGGAAAGGCACTTCACCTCGAACCCTACCCTCCCAGAGAGCTTTCAGCCTAATAGCATTAGTCTTGCTCTTCCTTCCTCTCTCCAGCCACTCTCCAGGCTAATCACCTCCAGGCCTAATGCAAGATGTCACCAGTAGTGCCAAAAAACACACATTATGTCTGTTCAGCTTTATGGTGCATACACACACCATGCGCCACCATGTACTTGTGCATTTTTGTACACTTATACACACATTATAAATGCAGATACATGAAGATATACCTGCAAACACACAATGAAATGCATCATGTGCAGATGTAGGTACAGGCGTGCATGATGAATTCTCATACACGCACGCATAGAACATGCTTGCCCCCACCTCCATTGCCTGTAATACGATTCCCCCTCTCCAGACATGGTCATATGGCAAGGCAAGACAAGTTTATTTGCATAGCACAGTTCATACAGAGTAAGTGAAAGTGCTTTACAGAAATAAAAGACAAGTTAAAAGTGCATAGTCAAAAATTAAAATAAGAAACAGCAAATTGTAAAGAAAATTAACTTGAAATAAAAATTAAGGAGAACATGCACTTTACGAAGTTTAGAGAATCAGTTTCTTTTTATGATGTCTGGAGAGGAGAATATCCATCAGAAATATAAACTCATGGGAATCAATTATGGATGCTTGAGAGTGGGTGTGCATGGCAGGGGGTTTCCACAGGCCTCTGGTCAACCCATGTCAGAAAGATCAAAGACAACAGTAAAGTCCAAATCTGATGTATATATGTGCTTGTGGGGATGTGGGGGTGGGAGTACTTTACAAGTCATAGGGGGAAGGTTGTCTTAAGTCCACACATGGGTATATTTAGTTCCGGATGATTAGGAATAGAATGATCCGTTTAACACCAAGTAATGAGATGTCTCTTAACTTCATTGTTTTATCTTTTGGTAGCCTAGTTTTGACAGTTTGTATCCTCATTTCTGCTCGTAGACTTTAGAAATGTGTTCACATTAAGATTTAAATAAATAAAATAAATCATGAAGGAGGAGGCCCCGAGGAAGACCCAGGACATGCTGGAGGGACGATGTCTCTTGGCTGGCCTGGGAACGCCTCGGTGTCCCCCCGGAAGAGCTGGAGGAAGTGTCCAGGGAAAAGAAGGAAGTCTGGGCATCCCTGCTTAGGCTGCTGCCCACGCAACCCAGCCCCAGATAAGCAGAAGAGGATGGATGGATGGAAAATAAATCATTTACTCTCTCTGTCTCATTTTCAGCTTGGATAGGGACGTGTGAGTGCATGGCTGCTCATGCTTGCATCTATATCTGTGAAAGGGGTTTCTGTTCCCTAGTTGGAAATGTGAAAACAGTGAAAATGATTTTGTAAAAAAAAAAAAAGAAAGAAGCCTAAAATAACTAGTAATTGGTCCTGAAGTTCATCCACTTTGTGGAAAGGTTAATAAGACACCATGCTGCGATCACTTTTTAAAAAAAAAAACAAGTCTACATTAACATGAACAACGTCATTACCAAAGTTTGAAAGGTGCACAGATCATGCTTTAAATATTAATTTTAGAAATTTTAGTAATGAGTAATTTGAGTAATGAAAGAAAACACTAACAAACCTCTTGGTCTTTGGTTAATAAAATTTAGACAATACATAGTGTGGCATGTTGAATGGTAAAATGTTGTGTTATCTTGTGTTGTGTCGAGAAGACTGAGGTCTGTGGTTTTTGTCATTGTCCTGTGCACTGCTTCATAAAGAGGACAGTTTCATGTTGTGGTGTATATGATAGCTGACGAGAAAGGCCTGATTACATCCTGTGAAGATGGCAGGCTGCAGAGTAACAATACTGAATAGCTTGACAGAAGTACGAAGCAGGTTTCACTGCAGGGATCAGAATAAGGCTTAAAAACATCCACCTACAGTCTCTACTATATTTTTTCCTTATTTCCTCCACGTATATACAGCTGTGTTTTTTGACTGTATGCATTAATTTGCAGCTCTCATGTTCATGTATTTGCATCTTGTCAAGACAAAAATGTTGCATGTTCCTAAAACAAGAGTCTAACAGGAAACTACTGTGCTGTAATGTTTTTTTGAGACTGCTACTCTACCACTGGTGATGTAGAAGTTTCCTTATTGACTAATGAGAAGCTACTAATATTTTTGCAGTTTTGTAATGGCTCTTTTGAAGTCAGGCAGGGCTGTGTCTACTCTTTCCTGTTTTGTTGTAGATGAAAAATTGCTCAGTGTCAACTTTGAATTTCATATTCTTTCACTGCGGTTGTGAACTTTCTAAGTTTAAATATAGACACTGTTTTTGTTGCAAATACCTGTTTTAGATTGCAGTGCTATTAGATACCAAATAAACCAAAGAAAATGTGGCTGCAGTGCATGACCATGAAGACCTTTCAATAATTATCCTGTACTTGATGAATGGAAATACCTTTGTTAGTTACATAACACCTTGATCTAGTAATACTGTTCATCTGTTCTTATGTCAGTAGATGAGTCAGTCTTCCATTTCAATCTCTTCTTTTTCTTCCTCAGGGAACTAACCTGACAGATATCTGCACAGAGTTGCTGCTTCATGGAAATCTCCTTAAAATCTCAGCAGGCAACATCCAGGAACGAGTATTCTTCCTATTTGACAACCTCTTGGTTTACTGCAAGAGGAAATCCAGGTGAGTTCACACAAATTCAACATCTGGGCAACTATACTGTAGCTGTCACAACAACATGTCACAAGGGAAGGTACAAGAAGGTTTGCAGAAATATTTGTATTGACTGACAACTGAAAGGAATCCAGACTTGAAATATTGTCCACATTGCTGTTTTTTGTATATGCATTTGTTTTAATGTGAGCAAGCCAAAAGTACTTACATGTGAACACCTACTTATGTCTGTATGAGTACATGTGTTACAAACACACACAGTTTTATGGCACCGGTATTAATGGATGTTTTCCACCTGAATTTAACCCGTGTTGTCCCATTTGCTAGGGTTTCTGGAAAGAAGTCAACCAAGAGGACTAAGTCTATTAATGGGCCCCTCTATGTATTCAGAGGTCGAATCAACACCGAGGTGATGGAGGTGGAAAATGTTGAAGATGGAACAGGTTTGTGTTTGCCCAGCAAAGTTACCTTTGGAGACTGTCTGTCTGTTCATTCATAGAACTCCCCTAGAGCTTTTGTGCAAATTATTATGAGCTTTTACTGATAAAATGCAAAGGACCTAAGCTCTGTGTAATAACAAAAATAATTACTGCACTGCATTACTGGGCTCATTCTTATTTCAGGTCGTAGTTCATCATTTAAAAAGTAGGGGTTGGATATGAATCTGGTTCTTGTTGAGAGTTAAGGTGGAGTATCGTACTTGCACCTAGTTTCAAACAGGATGTAGCTTGCAAACTCATGTACCACCTTTTGATGTCAGCTATTCAGTAATGGCATCGGGTGTTGATACAAATCTGAAGTGCAAAAGCAATACGAGCTAGGTGATAAACTTGATATGCTCTCGTATGAGTTGAGATAATGTGCCATAGATAAACGACTCATCCGTAGGCTGGTAGCGTTACAGTCCTCACTCAGCTCGGTTTGCTGTTGTGGTTTGTTGCGAGACAGCGCTCTGGGCTTGGTATGTGTTGTCCGCTTGTGTAGAAACACTTTATCTTCCTCTCTCTCACATGTTTCCTCTTTTTTTCCTCCTCTGCAGTGCAGACAATTTTGCAAGCTCACATGACATCTTTTCTGCATATTGGTTGACACATTTAGGCCTCTGAAGGGGAAACCACAAAGAAAAACATGCCTTATTTTCAGAATTTGGGGGGTCTCTGAAATACATACATATCTGAACTCCCAGAGCACAGACTGATCTGATTGCTAAATATACATATAAAATGTCGCAATATAGGGGCTTATCTGCTGAAAGCTTGAATCAGAACAGAGTTTGATCTTGATTTCTTAAAACATACACAGCAGACTTAAATATCAACCTTTTTGAATAAATGATTGTGAACTGAGGTGTAAAGCTGTTCAGCTGTGCCACTTTGCCAGATCTGCACTTCTGTAAGATTTTACTAGAATCCATTATTTCTATCACAGTGGCTGGAAAGACACATTTTCATGTCTCAAGCCAGTTCCCTGTTCTCCCAGAACAGTGGCTCCCTGTGGGGCCCAAAGTAACAGATCTATTTATATGACCTTTAGGTGGGTGACTAATGTGGCCCATTATCAGTGGACATTCATTATTCAGTAGCTGCTCACCTGCAGCTGAATGGACGATAATATTAGAAAGGGGTACGCGCAGAGATTTTGTTGAGTCAGTGCAAAGATGTTCTTCTAGTGCCCTCACAGTGCCTCATGTTTATCTTTCTAATTGACTTGTAAATATTCTATTAAGTAGTAAATCCTTTTTATAACATCAACCTATACAATATATGGTTTATTTACATGCTGTGTGTGTGTGTGTGTGTGTGTGTGTGTGTGTGTGTGTGCGTGTGTGCGTGTGTGTGTGTGTGTGTGTTTTGTCCCATTAGAGGAGAAAGAAAAACAAGCTAGACAAAAAAAGCACCAGAAAGATCACTTGCAGCAATAGATGACTTGTTTTACATCCCTAAACCCTAAAGGTTATTTCAGTATAGACTCACTCTACTGAAAAAATAATAGTTCTCCCCACTTTATAATAAACTCTTTTGATGTTATTCACAATGACCCATTTTAAACTTTGATTTGATGAATTTTGCCTTGCAGCGGATTACCACAGCAACAACTACACAGTGACTAATGGCTGGAAGATCCACAATACAGCTAAAAACAAGTGGTTTGTCTGCATGGCCAAAAATGCAGAGGACAAACAGAAGTGGCTGGATGCCATCCTGAGGGAACGGGAGCAGAGAGAGAGTGAGTTACATTTCTTTTAATTTATATGAAATATGTTTCACAATTTAGTTGTATAAATGGTAGGTGTGCCTACTGCTGATTTTGTAGGCACTGTCTTTGCTCGGTCTCTGTGTCGGTCTCATATGTTATGTGTTGCCCTTCATGTTTCTGAGTTGCCCAAACCATCCCTCAGATGGCACACGGTGATGACTAGATATGTTTATGACCTAGATACAGTGTTTGTGTTATGTTCCACCTTGAACACTCTGTGTGCTGTTGTTTCGTAAACAGAGGCTTAGGTAACATGACGTTAACAGTTGGTCCATTTGACCTGTGCATCAAGCAGAGGCTGCAACAAAAATCTATTCTTCACTTTCAAACAATCAATGCAGTGGAGGTTGTTGACTAATCAAAGCTCTGGTTGGGAAGTGACTGTTAAATCAAGTGTCTCAATCACAGACAGCAAGTCTGCTAAAATCAGCACCTTGGTCAGATGCGTAAAATAGAAATGAGGAACAGTTAATAAAGAGGCATCATCTTTTATTAATCAAAATTAACACAGTATTGCATCAGTTTCAGCAGTTTGCCTTGCAGCCATACAATCTGAAGTGTAGGTAGTCTGATCCCAAAACATCCACCAAGGGATACTGTTTTTGGCATTGATGGTAAAAGTCCCAGAACCACTCCCGCTGATTTGGGATTAGTGATGAAAACTGATATTCCTGTTGCTCCTTAAGTTGTTTTCCATTCATTGTGCGACTCTTTTGCTTTAAAATGTGTTCCCACCTGTTCAGCACTGGCCATCTGTCTTTGTTATGCTGTGTGCATTACGCAGTGTGAGGGGCTTTAATCAGCCTTAAGAACTACACAATGGGACACCAGATAGCATTTATGGCTAAAGACCTAAATTGGATCCCCAAAGCTATTGGAGCTTGATTTGGATAACACCAAATTTTTGAGAGCTAAGCTGCACCTTTACTTAAACGGAGCACAAATGTCAACATATATATTTGTATTTGTGGATGTTAGCCATTTAGATTTAGGTTTAGTATTCATCCGTGGCAGATTCTGTGATGAAAGTGTTTTTAAGGTACAAAAAAAGTATGCAGGAGTTTGCTACAGCCTGTGGTGTTATGTTTCAAACTGGCGGAAATCGACCTGGGGCTAGCAGATGCCAGATCAGTCACAGTGCCCAATTTCCCCACACTCTTGACAGTATACTCTGCTCTCAGTGTGCTTGCCTTTCCTCTTTACTCCTGTCTAGACAGCCACAAGATAATGTTTTGCTGCAATAAATCTTGGCAATGATTTTTTTTCCCCCCTTCATGCATTATTGCTTTTCCTGAACCCACTTGTTTAATTTGACCTTTTATGTGTATTGCTGTGGCCCTACCCTGTGTTAGACATGTGACTCTCCTCAACCCTCCCAGAGGACGTTCATTGTTGAACAACTGCCAGCTGGAGGTGTTTTGTCTTATCAGTTTTAATGGAAGTTTAGTTTACTGTGTGTGTCAGATACTGCAGCAGGCTATTAGCTCACACCAATGAGCGCAGGAAGACGAGGAGTAGCACAAGATGAACTTAGACAGCTGGACTAGAAGCTGAGGGGCCTCTGTTCTGGACAAACGCCTTCTGTTGTTCAATGACAGTCATTGTTTAAGTCTACTCCAGCTGCTGTCAAATGTAATAGAAACCCACCTCCATCACAGGCACCACCACCACTGAAGCTCAAAGATTCAATGGGAAAATTGGACCTGTGTAATTTTTCGCATTGTTTGACCCTGCCCTCTCTCTTTCAGCTAGTCAGACTCCACCCCCAACACTTGTCACTCAACTTTCTACCTTTAAATAGTTTTAGCCGCATAATGCATTTTAAAATATACAGTGTTTGGTTTTCTATACATTGTGTAGTTTGTGCTGCACTGTACAGAGAAGTCAGAAAGTATTAAGCGCTCTGACACGTCAAGCTGAGCTCAAAATACTAACGACAAAGCACGACTGGTCAAATGCATCACAGTGATCTCACATATTCTGCTAAAATTTGCACTTGAACACATTGGAAGGACTAAAGCCAAATGCCAACTGACTCGCCAGTGTGCACATTCAGTCTTTATCTGCATCAGAAGAAACAGCTAGTCAGGAGTAGCTGTAGACCAGAAACATCACATTAATTTGATCGTATGCAAATGATCTTTTGTAATTTTATTTTATTTTTTTTTTTTAATTTGAAAATATTACTCTTGTTTTCTGACAGGCAACATAGACACTAAGGTAGGCTTATTTCCAGGTGTCAGAGATATATGTCATGTACTTTATCCAGCATACTGCAGCCTGTAAATCAGAAAACTTCATAGTTAAGTTTAGCAGCTTAATGTTCCTCTCAGTACAATTAAGCAGCTTAGGGAGTCAGTGCAACAGAGTTGAGTCTGGTCGGAAAGTCTCAGTGTTCAGAAGTTCATCAAACCCTACGGTGATGTTAAGCAGCTCAAACTGTGTACTCACTGGAGAGGTTTTACTTAGGCAGCAGGCCTTACAATGGCCCCTCTTATGTTCTGCTTTTTAAAAGACGAATCGTAGTTACCAGGCACAAAAACAAGATCAAGATCACGCTACCCTCCTGAACTTTACTTGCTCTAAAGAGAGCTTGTCTAGGAGAGATTAACATCTGGGTTTGTTACGGAAGGTTGTGGCAGACCTGAACAGCCATGCTCTGATCCTGGCTTCAATCCATATGCACAATGCCAGAGCACCAGGCCCGTCCAGGCAAAGGCTCGTTTGTCTCCTCTAACAACACCATGACAGGCTCTGCTTTTTGGGCCTGATACAGGATGTAGATTAGTGTAGAAAGCTTGTGTGAAATTTGTGTCCTGTAATGGGTCTGTTGTATTTTTCTTGGCGTTATGATAGCGTCACTGTGTTAGACTAAGATTTTGCTTGTTCATTTATTTTCCTTCCCACATCTTTTGTCAACTCTCAGTCACTTTTGTCAGTTCTCAGTCCAACAGCTTTTCACACCACTGATGATAAGGGCATTGAACGTGACAAATCCTCATGAATCACATTTTTCTTTCTCTGTTGTTTAAAGGTCTCAAACTAGGAATGGAGCGGGATGCCTATGTGATGATTGCAGAGAAGGGGGAAAAGCTGTACCACATGATGATGACCAAGAGCCGGCACCTGATTAAGGATAGACGCAGGAAGCTCAGCATTGTGCCTAAGTGCTTCATGGGAAAGTGAGTTACTTTGTTTCCTCAGTGCCTGGTTTCTTCGGGTTCCAAGAAATGAGACTGCAATGCAGTGCTGTTCACAAGGGGATCTTTACAAAACGCTGTTACATAAGATCAGCAGGATTTCAAAAGAGCTGGTATCCAGTCTTCCCAAGTCCTGGCAAAAGGCCTAAACTGTTTTATTCCTACATCCTTTTCTCTGTATTAAGTCCCCACTCCTGCCTTTGTAGGTTATAGAAAGAGTCAAGTTGCTCCCCACACATTCATATTATTGAGCACACACACTGACTTTCATTAGCAGAGGATCTTTAACTATGTCTCTGCAACAAGCTATTCGCCTTTCTGTCCCCTTGATGTTTCCGTGCAATGAATAGACAATGACATGCTTGCTCAAGTTTTTCTTAGTTGCTGTACATCCACACCAGTTTTTGAGAGATCCTGAGCAGCAATTAAAATTCTTTCTGGCACCATCTTGGGGAAACAAAATAAAAACTCTAGGATAGGGACCGATTGATCTTGTAAAGAAAAACCGGGGAGCAACCATTAATGTTAGACTTCAGTATGTTAGAAATCATTAAATGGGCCTCTCTAATGATGTTTTTTCTTCAGGTAAATGTAGTGGACAATAACATTGACTAGTGTCACATCAACCACTGCAAAGATGTGAGTTTAATGGGCTGCTAAATAATGTGATGATGTTTCTGGCAGACATGTTCAATTTTAGTGGTGATATGTGAAGTTCTTGTCTGGGACTTTCATCTGTCTGATGTACTTCACTAGACAATTCTTGATCCCTCAACCCTCCAGAAATTACACTCAGCTATGCTGTATGTGTCTGCATGTGCACGTGTGTGTGTGTGTGTGTGTGTATTCATTATGTCTTTTTATGGTCACGTCAAAGCCGATGGGTGTTAGTTGACATTGACAAGGGGACTCAAGTGAATGTGAGGGGATGTTGGATGTCTATGTGGGTGTTATGTAATATGATAATTTTGGACACTGAGCTGTTATGGAAATTAATATTATGAGCAGGAATATGTATATGTGCACTCACGACGAAGGGAGAGCATGTCAATGCCTTCAGGATGAGAGGGAACACAATCATGGATTTGGAAACGTCCGCTGATCTTTGGCTTAGCTTTTGAAGTTTTTTATTCTAGTACCCAACAGACAACTTCCTACCCTTCTTTCAAGTGTTTCCCTGTCCTTGTAGGGTAGGCAATATATACAAAAAGTCAACTTTCTGTTTCATAATAACAGAAAATGATGTATGGGTTCCATTGCGCATCAGTCAAACTGCTACAGAATGACACAAATTAAACTTCACCAAGAGAAAGCAAAACATCTTGGAGCTGTTGTTTTTTTTTTTTAATTTGTTCCAGCTCCATTCCTTTTTTGCACTGCAGTGTGAGACTTAAATTCATCATGTTTACACTGAAGACACTGCTGCATTTAAATCTGCTTAGGAATAATGCATAGCATGGAATTGGGACACAGAACAATGTGTTTTTCCAAAGAGGGCTACGAAATCCATTGAGAACCAAAACGCTGGTGGGACAGAAGCTAATCCAGAAATTGTGCTAAAAGATTTTTTGGAGTCAGCAAATGAAACTGAATTCCATCTCATCCCAGTTTGAGCTTTCTTAAAACAAACAATAGAAGACATTTAAGGTATGATGTCTCATCACTTGAAATAGCCATAATAATGCTATGCAAGCACTGGCACAACCCAAAAAACCCAGAAACTATCCAATAAGAAAATGTAAAGCATGTTAACTAGCCATTTTCCAAAGTGGATAGCAGACCAACAATGGAACTATTCCATCGAGACATCAGGGTGCTATCACACCGGCAGTCAGCATCTCTGTTTAATGTAATAAGCACTCAAACTGTGCATGCTGTTAATTTCATCAGAAAGACAAATGCAGCACTAATGCAGGTTGCACTCATTGGCAGGAAATGACTGATTGATAAAGTGAGGAAAGTGGGAGATAGTAGGGAAATGGAAACAATAGCACCCAGGCTGATAAAATATTACTTCCCTGTGAGAATACTAATAACACACTACTCTTAATACAGTAATGTCTGATAGGGGAGGAGCTGACTGCTGACGCACACACACACACACACACACACACACACACACACACACACACACACACACACACACATACACATACACACATATATATGATTGCCTGAAAGCAAATCAACACATAAGGACAGATTTCATGGATCAAATGAATAGTTGCTGGCGTCTTCAGTATCTGAATTAATGAACATACATAGACACACACACAGCTATGTCAAGTTCACTGCTCATCATTATCTGGGAAAGTCATTTCACTCAGCAGCATGAAAGACCAAGGAGAGGAAATGTAATTTTCTCCTTCAAACATTTGCTCAGTGGACACTGGGTGCGAAAAGACCCGAGCAGAGCCAAAGTGTTTAAATTTGAATGTTTAATGCATGTATGAAAATAGGCCTGAGGGATCCTGTAGCAAAGGAGAAACAGATAAACTTGTGCAGTGTGTGTCTCTGTGGCCAAAGTATTTTATTAAAACTGGAACCATTATACCTTTCATACTGACATAATAAACAGCCCCTTGCTCTAAAACCAACATTACCACCATGTTACATTGCACAAGGCTCTGAGAACATAAAGGCCAGCCTAGCTTCCAAATGGAGACTGGTTGCACCACATGAGCCTGCTGAAAACAATAGACCCTTGTAAGATGTACACGTAAACACTGAATGCTATGCAGACAGTGAAGTACAATGCCTGTAGTTGGCAGTGTATGTACAAGTCTACAATGTTTTTTGTTTTACAGACGTGTTGATTAAAGTTTCTGATTATTTTGGAGGCTGTAATTTGAGCTGCTGTTAAATTGTGCTGCAACATACAGGGAGACGTGGTTCTGTTATATACCTTAGCATCACTGATTTAAACAGGGAGGAAAGAACCATCAGGTGATTTCTGTGAAATTTCTGTGAAATTCCATGCAAAACCAGCAGAACTATCATTCTGCCATTTTAAGAAACCTAACCACATTATATGTGTTTTTTGTCTTGTGTCCTCAGTGAGTTTGTGTCATGGCTGATAGAGAGTGGCGAGATCAGTAAACCGGATGAAGGAGTCAACTTGGGACAAGCCTTATTGGAAAATGGCATCATTCACCATGGTGAGACAAGATAATCTTTTGTTTTATCTTGCTCCCTTCCTTATTTTCTCTGTGTCATCTTTGATACCTATTAAAGCTTTTACTCTCTCTCTCTTTGTAGCGCCCCTTTTTTTTAATATCTTTTATTTTGTTCAGTAACCTTATCCTCTGCTTCTCAGTTTGTTGTTTACCAACTCTTTTCCTCTCTGATTCACATTCTCTGTCTGTAATTATTTGACTCATTCATCTTATAATTGGATCCCCCACTTCCTATTTAATTCACATTTTAGGATAGAAACCACCATGATCCAAAGTCACTGTCTGGCAATGCTGATTCTTCAAATGTCTCTCATTATTTCCCCTTCCTTGATTTTGTCTTGATTATGACATTCACAGGTCCACTAACCTGAATTATGCATTGTGAAGTGAAGGACACCCACACACACACACCCACACACACACACACACACCTATAAATAATGTATGAACACAGTTGTCCAGATTGTCACTGAATGGGGCTCTTGAACATAATAAGTGCAAACCACTGTCACGATTTATACATGCCACCCTCTGAGGGAAATTTACTGAGAGTCCATGTTCATATTCTGTAATACCTGTGGAGAATCCCCTGAAATCCCTCTTAACAATAGCCCACAACCACAGAGAGATACAGTGATGACATGCAGGGCTCTGTGGGCAACCTGGAGAGGCTCATGTCCCGTAGGCAAAGTGAAGGTGACACCAAGTAGGTGATAAGAAATCAGACGCAGAGGCAATGTGACAAAATGGCAAATGGAAGCTGCCTATCCGCTGCTACTGAGTCATTTATTAGTTTTGTGAAGAAACATAAAAAGAGAGACAGTCCAGCACACACTTTGTAGTACAAAATGCAAACTTTATTCAGTCAGCTGTACATGTTTGAGCTTCTTTAACACATCAGTTCATACATGAATGTTTGTAGTTTTGACAGCTCTTTCGTTCCCTTAATAATTCCTGTATTATTCCCACATACTTTAAATTCCACATTTGACACTTCACAGTGGTTGATTTTGTAGTTCATTCCTTTGGTTTTATTAGTGCATTTAAGTCTAGACTGAGAAGATCAGCAGCTTGTTTGAGTCTATGCCAACATGTTGTGGTGGAACCAAACTGCCTCTGTTTGGCAGATTTCACTGTTAGCTTCTCCACCAGGCATCTGTTTTTGTATGTTTTTATCACTCTCCATGTTAGGAGTTGGATTCATTATAAATGCCGACTTGTTTTGGCTGTTTTTAGGTTCATTAGTTTTATTTTATGAGAATTGGCAGTGCTCTTGTTTGAATGTCATGGCTTACCCAACATGGATTTACAACTGTGGGGTTTCCCCAAAATGTTTGCTTCTTGCCTCTGTTCTGTACTCATGCCAGTAGCCTCAGCATATTAAATTCCTACAATTGGCAGCAGAACACAATAAAACCTCAAAGCTCTTCTATACACCAAACTATATGAAAGATGTATGTTTGTAGACAAATATATAATTGGACTTACTGTAACCTACTAGCATAGTTACCAGAAAGCACTGGCAGGTGTCGGCTTCACAGAACGTGAACAATGAGTGGGAACATTGTTGTTCATGCCAGTTTTGAAGTGTACGCTATGAACCTCAAATCACCCAGTATCCCAGCTAGAGCCCAGCTGAGATGGTCTTTTCTCTCTCTGGTGTTGTTACAGTGTCAGACAAGCACCAGTTCAAGAACGAGCAGGTGCTGTACCGCTTCCGCTATGACGATGGTACCTACAAGGCCCGCAGTGAGATGGAGGACATCATGTCTAAGGTAGCTGTGATTCTGTTTGTGATGTACTGAATGGATAGTTATTAAAAAGTATAATATTCAAATAAACATTTCACTGAGATACTTTGTACTGCATAGTTACAGTATTATCGTTGACATTTCTGCTTTGTACTTCAAACAAATATCAATGTAAATTCATCAAAGCACCTTGGTCATTAACAGCTTATGTAAATATTTAGATGCAGTCCCTGAGGACACTAATTACTTCCCACAGTAAACCCAATCAGAAACTGAAGTCCACAAATGGACATGAAGGTTAAAGATAAACTGGTTATGTTGGCCTACATCTTGGCTCAGACCCCATGTATAGACTGTGGGTTTGAAATTTCTGTCCTGAAACGATAGCCTTGGGGTAACTCTTTTCACAGTCAACAGTTCTTTTTTTTTTCTGAAGCTATGCTTGTACTTGTTTACCCAAGGTGTGTATGTTTTATGACTCAGCGGCTCTGTTTTTTCTTCTTATTTAGGGTGTTAGACTCTACTGCCGCCTTCACAGTCTCCACACACCCATCATCAAGTAAGTACCTGCCCTTCACTCCTCTCTCTCCTACTCTCGTATGCTAATGTGCCCACTCTCCAGGTGCGTGAATGCATATTTATGAAGGGTTCATATTTGGCCCAAGTCACCCCGACTGTAATGACTGAACAAACACTGGCACTGCCAACAGTGACAGCCCTTAAACCTCTTCCCTCGCCAACTTGGACACAAGCTTCTGTCTTCAAAATTCAGAACAGGTTGAAGATGCCAGGTTTTATGAGTTGAGGTTTGCATGAGTTAGGATTCAGGGTCAATTACTGTGAGCATTCGTCTTTTAAATGTGATAGTTTTATGGGTTAACAGGATTTATATTATTATTATTATTATATTTTCATTTTTAAACTTACATGATGAGTCCAGATAAAGAGAGAAGACATTTGTAACTTTATTTCTCCTTCATGTTCTCTGCCCCTTTTATGCAAAGAAACACACACTTTCTCAATTTCTTGCTTTCACATGCAGTGCACAATGCAATTAATGCATTTCATAGTTCTAATCTGAATTACTTGACTAAAGACTAAAAAATAAGGGTTAAAATTCTGTCATCTTTTCTTAAATGTAATCTATAAAGCAAAATCATTTCTCTGAAGTTGAAGAATGAGCTCAATTCACAAAGCATTTTTTTATCCAAAGGTCAAAGAAACACACTTTTCCTTACCTCAAACACTCACATGCTCTTTGTCTGCCACAGCCCTTCCCATCATACTCTTCCCCCTCCGTCTCTGTATCTGTCCCTCCATCACTCACCCACTGATTGAAATGCCCAGAGTTGCTGTCAGTGCAAACAAAGAGGACAAATCCTATTAACATACAAAGGCAATCGCTCTGCTTGCCAGTCAATTATGTCATATAGCACAGAGTTTTTAATCCATCACTATATTGGCATTGTAAGTAGCAACCATTAATTATAATGTTTGAGTGATGGATGTACTGCATTCTACGAATCATAAATTCTCATAATGTGCCTCAGTTTTATTAAACTTTGTTGAGTGACATAGCAGCCACTGGTTTCATAACTTTAAAATGTAGCGAATAAAAATAAAACAATAAAATACATATAAAACAATTAAAGGCAATCTTGGGGATACCACAGATGTAGTGTTCTGGAGGAGATGACGTTCACATTGAAAATAACTGAGCAATAAAAATGTCTGGAAGCAGCTCACTTTTTATGTTGTTCTCTGCAGTATCAGTTACTGCATTTGTTGTCTACGTCTCCAATTAGCAGTTATTGTACTTGGCTTTCCTCCTGCATGTGGAAGTTTAGGATATGGATAGTTTAGATAGAGCCCAAGTCTTACTCAACATTGCGATGCTAAAGAAGAGAAGAGAAAATGCCATGTCAGATGGCCCGTCGAGTCACACAGCCAACCACACATCCTCTGTAGCATTTCCTTTTTGACGTTTACATGCTGGGCAGACCAGCCCACTGTGTAATCACCCAACAGCTCAAAGCATCAGAATTAAAAGGACAATGAATTTACAGTGCCCTTCTTCTGGCAGGATTTATGTAACTCCAAAACCAAAGTATTGTTCACATAATTCTTAACATATAGATGTTTCGATAACTGAAAAAATCTAGAAGTTTGTAGGCCTTTCTCTTACTGAGCAGAGGCAATGTTCTTTTTTGTGTGTTATTCAAGAAATGCGTCATCACGTGAATGTAAAGGATACTGCCTAGAGCTGTTATGTAACCACAGAGACGTTTTGTGGTCTGTTAGCCACTTTTTAAGTGTGTGCTTTTATGTGACCTGCACTGTCCTGCAAAAATATATTTTGTTAAATGTTTTTGGGTTTTTAAGGGACAAAGACCACCATCTGAAAACCTTCAAGTCTGTGGTGACTGCTAACAAACTGGTGGACTGGCTACTTTCACAGGTAAAATCAGTGGAACCGAATTTAAACACAAAATACTATACAAAGCACTAAATTGTGTGTATTAGTGTCAGTACTTTTTGTTTTGCATGTAGGGCTTTTCACATTATTTTGTTTTGAATATATGTCCCCAATCAGTGACCTTTAAGAGCACACCCAAGGACTATTATAGCTACAGTTTGGAGTGCCCTCCAAAAATAACACAGAATCCAGCAGCTTCTGTTTCCCAAATTACTAAATCCCATGAAGATAAAACATCAACGATAAAATGATATAAATACATTTTCATATACTAGTTAAAATGTATATTCTAAAAAAAAAGACAAACGTGTATTCTTGCATTTACAGCTGTGCTCTCTTCCCTTTTTAAGGTGCAAGTAAGCTAAATCACAGTCTGTTTATTAAAGTAATGCAGTAACTCTTATCTTAATGGATTGTTTAAAGGCAAAGGCAAAGGCAAATTTATTTGTATAGCACCTTTCATACACTACGCAATTCAAAGTTTACCCAAATAAATGCTGACATCAGATTATTAATGTGTGCTGACTCTGAAACCACCAAAAACACACATAGCTCATGAGAGGGCGTAAACAGACAGTAACTGACCGACTGTGTGCGTCACTGATTTTGTTTCTCAGGGAGACTGCTCGGCCCGGGAGGACGCAGTGATGCTGGGTGTGGGGCTCTGCAACAATGGCTTCATGCACCACGGTTAGTTAAATTCTCAGACATGCATAAAGGAAGCTTCATAATGAGGTTCATAACACTGTTCATGACACATAAATAGTGATTTCTTTTGTCTTTAATAACATAGTGTTGTTGTTTGCTGCAGCTTCAGTTAAATTTCATTAATTTATTTTGCCGTTATTCTCTTTGTGTACTATATAATTACCTCATTCTGCATTTTGCTCTTTGTTTGCCGCCAAATAATTTCTTCTCTTTACCCGCAAAACCTGAATATTAGCCACTCCTCTATCATGCCGCTGTATATTAGCATACTCGGTGTAGCCAAGCTTCACTAACCTCACTGACCACACTGTAGTGGAGTGGCTTTGGTTATAGCCCAGCGTGTTGAATATAAACAGCATTAGCAGTGTACCCTAACCAGAAATGTTTGTCTTCGCTACATGGCTGTCTGGGTCAGGCCACTGAACCATGGTCACTGGTTAAAGCCTAAAATTGAATTGGTTGTCTTTGTTGGCCAAGTGTATTACGTGTAATTTGATAACCACTTAATAGAAGTAGATGGTTTTGGCAGTAACAGTAACAACTACAGTAATAAACAGTGTTTCCTGGTGTTCATAGTGGAGTATGCAAGAAGAATGAAATCTAAGATCAGTCCGACAGTCTCTAACTGGGTAATATATTTAAATATCGGTTGTTTTAAATTCTTTATTGAAATAATTTAAATCCTGAAGATCCTTTGTCAACTACTGTACTGTTGTAGTAGTGATGGTAGCTCTGGCAAGAATCACATTTAAACTTACACATTCTAAGGTAGAGTCACAATCCCTCTATACAATACTCAATTCACCCACCATTATTTTGACAGCAACACTGTTTTGCTCCATATTTAGAAACTGTGTTTCTACGACTGAGATCTCAACAACTGTTTAAAAAGTACACTGGTGCTGCATTTTGCTGTCTTCCTTTGGTTTAGTGTATTAAGGGTCGACTTAATTGCAGCATACTGGGATCTTTGTCTAACAAAAACTATTGAGTGGCTTTCCCTTCCTTTTTAGCTTGTGTCATTGCCACTCAAATGGTCCTACCTTTTAGTGCCATCTGTTGGAAGATGTCACCTGTTAACTTGCACCTCAGCCCCTCCGCCCTTTCCCAGGTTCACAGCCTCTCACTTCTCAGCCTGTCTACATTCTTCACCTCTCAGGTCACTGTCTTTAGTTCACAGTCAGCACATCTGCTGCTCTTCACCTGGGTTCTTTCGAACACGTCTTTTTTTTCTGACCTTGTCAACTCTTTTATTCTTGTCTCTCTGTTTTTTTTTGGGGGTTTTTTTTTGTGGTGTGAGGCTATAAAGCTCCTAGCCAGCAGGAATAATGCAGGAATAATACAGTTAATGTGCCTTTCAACTGTCCTTACCTGCTTCTATTATTCATGTAGATGTCTGTTGTGACCACCTGTTGCATTTTGCCCTTCACACAACTCATTGTACAGAGCACAACACCATATAAGGAAATACAGTTCCTCTATTAGAACTGTGGAAAGGTTGTAAAGCTCCTAATTCACAGTGTCATTTACATGTAATTATCCAGTAGACAGTCTTAATTACAGACTACCAATAATGAATGCAATAGTAATTCATAATGATTTTTTAACCACATTTCCCTTCCTTACTTTTTTGGCAGCATTAACAGTCACAATCACTGCCAAACCAATAAAAATTGACCCTATGTCTCTATTCCTGTGGGGATTCATTTCATTAGAATGTGTTTGGTTCTCACTTCCATTAAATGTTTTGAAAGCCCTGGTTTAAGGTGGCAACACACTCAGATCAGCCAATAATGTATTACACTACGGTATTGTGAGCTTCTCTTAACACTGAAATCGTGATTTAGCAGATTCTTTTTGCATAACTTTGTGTGTTTCCTCAGGATATGACAGTTTCTTGTGCATTACGCCCTCCAGTTGAATGGGTGGTGTTAACACCTATTCCACACAGCTTCTGTGACTCAGAGGAAATAAGTCAAGTTTGAGTTGGCGTAACACCAGTGTGACTGGGTGTGGCATGTGTGTGTAAGCAGCGTGTAAAGGTTTTTGTTCTTCTGAGGGTACCAGATTCTCTCCAAATCTCTGAACAGCTGGGTATCTTTGGCTCTCAGAGTCATACACCTACATACTGTATATCTAATGGAATGTTTTGTTTCTGTAAAAATGTCTGTGAGCTTAGGGCTGCTTGTTACAAATGGCAGCTGCTTTGCGACACATACAAGATGAATGCAGATGTTAAACATCTGCCACTGACATGTACAATGGCCCATCTTCTGTCACTGTACATTCTTGTGTTTTTGTACCTGTTTTTGCATTTATATCCAGTAATTGTGCTTCAACTAAATGCAAATTAAAACTGTGACCCATTTGATTTGAAAATTATGATCTCAAGAAGGTAATAAAATTGGTTTTGAATTGACAGGACCTTTTATGAAGAAAATTGTTAATAGAAGAATAAATGCTTACAAACTGATTTTGGTAGTAACCCCTTAATTGTTGGGGAAGCACTAAAATATTCTTTAGCAGGGCAGTGATGTGGTTTTGGTTCAGGCTGAAAAGAAAACTGGAGATGTGCCTGTAAAGTGTTCCTTATCTGAAGTGTCCCATGTGTTGGAGTGAGGCTTAGCACACGCTGTGATTTACAAACACACTCAGACACGTACAACAGACTGTTTCCCCTATCCTCTGGAGAATCTTTCTAGCCCTGGGTATGACCCAGATGTGGTTTGGCTCCAGATGTTTCTCCTAGCATTGTTAGCTAATGAGCTAATTAACCATTGTTTGTGTGAAGACACATTATGTGGTGGCTTCTTTTCATTCTGTTAGAGCAAATGTGTATCTCCACAGGCCTGTGAAGGGGCAGATGACCCACACAAAGTGTTTGTGCCATTATGTAACACACTTAATAATTACGAGGTCCTGTGTTTAAACAAGACTGTCAGTTTAAGTCGTGTGAGCACAAATACACTTTAATTAATCATTTATTTATGGACAGGCAACAGTGGTCAAAGCTAATGATAAATGCCTTTCTTTGACTTCACTTCTATAATTATCTTGTAACTGGAAAGACTGAGACATAACTCGTTGCTATTTTACTCATTAATGCTTTCTCCAGTGGCTTTCTGCTTATGATTATGTGTTTTTTCAGTCTTGGAAAAGAGCGAGTTCAAAGACGAGTCCCAGTTCTTTCGTTTCTATGCGGACGAGGAGACCGAGGGAACCAGCACGAAGAGCAAACCGCTCCAGCGCAATGACTTTAAACTCATTGAAAACATCCTGGCCAAGTCCTTGGTGGTGAGCTGGAATGTGCACACACTTACATGCAAACATGCATAACCTCTACATAGATACACATATAAGGTTGTGTCAAATTAAATCCTTGGTCATACTCGTACTGTATTAATTGATAATATTAAAAAGGATGTGTAGTACACAAAATATGATGTAGGATAGGAAAGAAGGACTTAATGTTCATGGATTCATATAATGGAGAAAAACATTGAATACTAGCATAGATCTAGCATAGATTTTTTTCCCCTTGACTCCAATTTGTCCTGTGTGTATTTTTGCATGTGTTCTTTGTTAGATGTAATTAACATCACTATAGACACAGAAACACCACCTGCTATTCGGTAGTGGAGGCTGCTTTAATGAAAATAAATACCTTTAAATTTGCTCTGATCTGTATGCATCTTAATGAATATTGTCCCGTGGAAATACAGTATGATCATATTGGCTGGGATGAAGTCCCTTGTGAGCTGCTGCTGAGAAAACAAATAAAACTATAACAGATGACAGAAGACGTCTGGTGCAGTCAGATATAAGGTTCCTTATTTAAAGAGAGCTTTTATTTTTAGTACATATACATTAAATATAGCCTGTTAAATGTTCTTTTCTCCTGTAAATGAAACGTTTACACCTTTCACATTGTTTCAGTCTTGAATCAGTATTTTTACTGACAGGCTGCCTAGTAATTAAAATACAATATAATGTCAGTTTTCTCAGTTCCTTCCCATAAATGCTCTATTTTAATACATGCATATCTAGATTCCGTCTTCCTTTGTAGCCTTGGTCTTATATTGAGATTGTCATTCCTCATTCATGACATGAGGTAACAGGTGCTGGGAGTACTGAGTGAAGATGAGAAACTTCCAAATGGGGCAAAACTAAGAAGTGAAATGTTTCAGCACTGCCAACTTTGTTTTAATTGTTTGCACCACTTCAATAAGAAGTAAAACTGGTGCAGGGTGGCATCAACTCGGTTAAAAACTGTCCAACTGGACATGTTGGCTATTTTATTTCAGACAATGAGCAGGGAAAATAAAACAGATTGTACAATACATCTGGGAACATGCATCTACATGCATGCTGCATATATATGACAACAGATTAACTAAGAGAAAAAACTGTTCACTAGATTAAAGCTCATACATTTTATTGAACTGAGAAGGTATGGGCATCCATAAAAAGTGGGGAAAGGCTTTTGTCCTTGATTAGCAGAAGTAATCCTTCCTCATGGCTAATGAAGTGAAGTGCAGAAACTCTTTATTTACTGCAGCCATGTCCTCTCATGTAACAGCAGAGATCCCTATCTTATCAGGGCCATGCAGCAGGAAGATGGCCCAGGCAGCTTACCTAATGGAAGCCAGCTAATGTGCTGGGTGATGACAGCATTTAACTAAGCCTCACTCCACTGGAGAATGCAAAATGAAAAGCAGAGAACATTATTAGAAACAAGACATGTAGTACGTGATGAAAAGCACAAATTGCAAATGTGCAGCATTTAGACTATGGCAATGTTTGGATAGCTTATATACAAGACCACCCAGAGAGACTGGCGTGTATAACATAAATGTAACATGTAACATAACATGAAATGTTAGTGATTAAGAGGCAGATGTATGAGGTGTAATTAGACAATACTTACTGGATATGCAAAACACACAGAGCGTAGTGAGGCAGATTCACATGAATATGACAATTACTCATGATGCAAAACCAGGGAAAGACCTTTAAGTCATGACAATCAGTCACCAGTGTAAATGTGGGAGTAATTAGGTGATTTTCTCTGTGCTAGATTCACCCTGAGGAGGAGGACTACGGGTTTGAGATTGAGGAGAAAAACAAGGCCATTGTGGTGAAATCTGTCACCAGGGGCTCACATGCTGAGGTAATGGTCAGCAAACACACGCACACGCACACGCACACGCACACGCACACGCACACACACACACACGCACACACACACACACACACACACACACACACAGCATCTCCTTCCTGCCCAAGGGCATTAGTTCCAGTAGGTAACGGCTGTCTACTGTTTGGACGGCTGCTGTCAGTCTGCCTCTGATCCGTTCGGAAAGACTTCACTGTGATTGGCTGTCGAGCCATTAGACATGCTTACTCACATTGCTGCTATGAAAAATAAACACATGCACACATAATTGTACTCGTCCTTAACAGTTTAAAATACAGATAATGTTTAAACTGTGTGATCGAACTTCTTTTTAATAAAGCATGCTGTACTTTTATTTTGTTCAGAAACAGCCAGTAGCTCCTGTCAGCACAGTGACAGGGCTAATGTAAGATTATTTTCCTTTCTTTCCTTTGTGTCACCTTTGTGTCATGTCACCCTAGTGTGGATAGACAGGCGACATACATCTGGCAAATGTGAGCAGCAACTAAAGCATGTGTAATCTTTCCAGCATCTTGGGAATAGAAAATATGCGATGCTGCCTTGGTTGTTTGGAGAATTTTTCTCTTTCACAAGTCCAAAGATAGAAAAATCTTTTCCTCAGCATTTTGGGATTAAGTGTGTTGCTTTCCATGGTTTCATTTACATTCGTTTTTCTTGTCTCCTTCTGGTTGAAGTTTAATTGGTTGCTTTCTGTTATTTTACTTTTTGCAATTCTTTCCCACATTTCTCTTCTTCTCAGTCACTCTCTGGGTGATCTGTCTTACTCTGTTATTTGTCCCCCATGTACCTCTTTCCCCACAGTAACAGGACTGCTAGTTGTGTCAAAGCCCGTGTGCCAGCATAGTGAATGAAGCTCAGCTGATTCCCATGAGGCTCTGAAAAGGGCTCAGAGACTCACACTCACACACAGGGCTCTTTCACTATATGATACTATTATAGAAAGTCACGTGCAGGCTAGCACCCATGCTGTATAATCACACACACACACATATCCATCCTTCCACATTCAGATGGCTCCTCCCAGTTGTTCCTACATGCATCCTGGGCCGATTTCCAGAGTTGGGGCCCGGCTCAGCCAAGGCCACCCCACCGGATCTGTGCCCAGGACACTGGACTCACACAGTGAACAGAAGCAGCATTATTCTCACAACGTGACTGAAGATGTGCAAGATGACTAAGATGACTGCCTTTAATGACAGGCAGCAGGCTGTGATGCAGTGTATCTGTCATTTGAAAAGAGATTTTAAAAGCTCATATCGGATTGTGCAAAGCTGAAGGTGTTTAATACTATGTGAGCATGTACAGTAAATTTGTGCATCTTTTACTGAATTGGCAGATACTTGCATGTGCTGTGGCAGATCATATTGTGTATAGCTCAAGGAAAAAGGCAAGGGTTGATAGCTCTGATAGATAGATACCTCAGAAACATGTCATATGTTGAGAGAGAAATAAATAAAGTGCAATTCTCTGTATTTACATGCAGTGTGTCACAGCAGTGTGTTATCACTAAGCAACATTTCAGTGTGGAAATGTGTGCAAATCCAACAGGCAGGAGACTCAGCTGTAAATATCATGCAGCTTAATCATATCTAGTAGTCAATCTTGATATGCACTCCCTGCATAAAAACACTATTCAGATGCTGGAAAATACATGACAAGACTGAACAAGCTTTACTGAGCAGTACACATTGATTTTCACTCTCTTGTTTTGGTTTGTTTCTGATGTGCTCCTCAGACGCACATATACTGGATAGGGACTTCATTCTAATTAATACACAGTTGTCACTTTAAAAACTTGAGTTATACTTCACTAAAGACTAATGCTGCAGTTTAGTTTTGGTTGTGACCCCCTCCTGAAACAGTTACTGTTCAAATATGGGGTTTATAAGGAGCTGAGACAGCCTGCAACCTAAAAATAACAGCATTCTGTCCCCTGTCTATCCGTCTGTCCATCCAGATGGCTGGTCTGCAGGTGGGCAGGAAGATCTACACCATCAACGAAGACCTGCTGTTCCTCCGGCCTTTCTCCGAGGTGGAAACCATGATCAGCCAGGCCTTCTGCATGCGACGTTCCCTGCGGCTGCTAGTTGCCACAAAGGCCAAGGAGTGAGGGAACACAAACAAAAACACATGTAAACACACACAGAGTGTACACTGGTCTGACTGATCCTCCCTCTCCCAGGATTGTGAAGATTCCTGACAACCCAGACTGCCTTTCCTTCAGACTCTGTGGCTCTGCCCCTCCTCACGTCCATGCTGTCAGGAAAGGTGAGTGACAGATTCAAAGGCAGTGGGTGAAGCATTCCTACTTCATGTGGTGAGGCAGAAAATACACTGGACAGATCACTAGTATATCACAGGGCTGACACACAAAGACACACAACCTTTTACAACACCATACACACCAGTCACCAGTCACCAGTTAACCTAATTGACCTTTGGACTGTGGGATGAAGCTGGAGAACATACAAACCCCACATAGAAAGGCCCCAGTCAGCCATGGGCTTAAACCCAGCACCCTGTTGCTGTGTGGCGACAGTCCACCACTGCCTCAGTGTCCCCCACCAAAACTAAAATGTAATTAAAAATAATCATGTAAACACATATTTTTATATCTTGTTATATTTGAGGTAAGAATTTATAAAAGACTTTATTTGTGTGAAATCTGTTACCAGGGGCTCACATGCTGAGGTAATGGTCAGCACGCACGCACGCACGCACGCACACACACACACACACACACACACACACACACACACACACACACACACAACCAAACAAACATAATGTTCTGTCATCAGAGCTAAAAGTGCAATAGGTATCTGGAAACACACCCACACATTTTCCTTCTACCTTCCCATCCTTCATGCGCTCTACTCAGCAGATGTTTTCTGCAGCACAGACTGACTCAAAATAGAAAAATAACAAGTTGGATCAGGGGTGAATCCCAATGTGTAAACCAGACATGAGTAGGAGAGAACACACACAAAAACACTGAAGAGAGGAGCTGCCGGTTGGCCAAGGAATGTGATCTCATGATTTTGTCTTGCTTTATTATGGCAGAGAGAGAAATAGAGAGAAGCAAACAAAAGCACAGAATTCTTTCTCTCTTACTTAATTTAATTTCTGGATCTGTGCTGGTACATGAGGGGCAGTTTTTTTCCATCTAAAATGATAGTCTCCAGTTTTTTTATATTCCTAAACCAGTCCTCCTATATGCTATCCTTGCCTGGATCAATAGCCCTAAAGCTATGTAATTACTTGCACCCTGGGTAACAGTGATGCAAGCTCTGGTATTTTTAGATGGCAGAGAAAGATGATGGAGGTGTTGATTGGACTTCCAGGCTGTAAAGCCATCAGTAGCTTGGGACAGCATGTTATAACAGTGAACCCAACACAGAGTAATTTTCAGTTTCCCTGGAGGAACAAAATGGTTGAGGTTATGTGCAGATATGAACACTTTACTTTTCTGTTTTCTTGGTTTCATAGTAGTCTTATATAGAGTTCTAATCCTTTGTTGACGTGCTGCAGGCTGGGAGGCGGCCGGAGCAGGTCTTCAGCCTGGCCAGGTCATCCTGAAAGTCAATGGCAACAATGTCAATCACAGTGACTACCAAGAGGTCCTGGAGCACTTCACTGCACAACACACACACCTGGAGCCTCCCCAGATGGTGAGGAGACACATGAAAACAAACAACACACACAATGTTGTCAGAGCAGGGAAAATTATGGAGAGTATCCTAGAGAATATTTTAAAGGAAATGTCCAGCAAGCTTTTACTATTGTGTTTATTGTTATAGCTCTCACAACTCTTTCTCCTTTCACTGAAGCTTTAGTTTTAGCTGTTTTTTCCCCACTCTGACTGACTGTGCACTTTTATTGCATACTACATGGCCGACGTCAAAACTGCAAAAGTCGTGTCTACTTGTTTTGACATTCCTGCAGCATCAGTTCCTGTTTCAAGGCAGTATTTCACAAGACTGCAGACAGAGTGGGATGTTCTGCTCACTGTATGAAGCACAATGTTGTGATGTTTTATTTAGCCTGACCTGCTGATCTGATAAATAAATTATTTTGAACATGTTCCAGTAAATCTTCCAGGACGTTGTTGCTGTGACTGACTACACTGCTCTGTTTAGGGTGGTTCAGTTACTTCTGTCTGTCTTGTCAGCTGAGAAATCCTTAAGATTCCTTCCCTCTAGTATTGTGTATAAATATACATCCATATTTTATATGGCTAAATATATCTCTTCCTCATTTTTTCTGTTTCATAATCTCTCCTTTTATCTGGCCTATACACTACTATTTTTCTTTCTATTTTTTTATAATAATGATCTATTGCACATCACAGTCAATGTGAGTGTTCAGATCTAATCTGTTTGTCCCAGTGTCAGTGGGTGTATCGCACATTTGAGGATATGGAAGACCAACAAAATAAAAGAGATGGTGTTGAGAAGGAGGACAGTCCTTTCAGTCCTTATCCAGTAGAGAACGGTTCTGAGCATGAGGAGGACAATGGCACAAATGGAACAGGTGAAACCTCTAAATGTACATGCTCTTCAATTTAAATGTTTCTGTATGTATTTTAATATTGTGATGGAGGCTTTTTGGGGTCACTGTTCTGTTTAACATGTAAAGCTAGTAAATAGTAAGGTTTATTTGTGATCCATCTGCGAGCGAAGCATATCTGAAGAAGCTTTTACTTGGAAGTGTCCTGTTTTGTAAACTGTAGCTGCTTTGTGTTTGTGTGTGTGATTCTAGATTGACTACAGGCTTGTGGTTTAAAAAAAAAAGCATCTGTTGCTGCCAAAAACATTACATCAAAACATTATGTGCCACCTAGAGAGCTATTTTCAGATAACCCTTGGATCTGGTCATAGTCACTGGGTCAGTAAAAAAATGACTTTAGCAGTTTGAAAATTGCACATGCTTACGCTACACTCATAGGACATCATCTAGTAAGATTAAATGTACCTACTGTGTATACACTAGGTGTCCAAAATCCTACAGCGCCTCCACAGTAAGTGACAGTACATTCTGTACTGTATGGGCCCTTATTAAAAGAATGAATGCTGTCCTTTCTATCCAAGGCTGGTGAAGTTTTTTTTTTTATACAAATAATATTTTCTTTGAATGTGCTAAAAACATTTAAGCTATGACTGATTGAATATGACTTTTTTTTTGGTTTACCCTTAGCTTTTAGTAATTTATATTGTAAATGACTGTGATCCACAGACTACCGGCTGGGCAGAGTGTCCCTTTCTGATGAGCTGCCTCTGGTTAGTCTGACAGTAGATAATGTCCATCTGGAGCATGGCGTGGTCTATGAGTATGTGAGCACAGCTGGGATCAAGAGCCACGTCCTGGAGAAGATTGTGGAGCCCAAAAGCTGCTTCAATCTCACTGCGAAGGTAGATACAGAAAGATTAGGGGAGGAATTTGGATTATTTGGCACGTTAACTATAATATATTTTTATATTTTTGGATCCCAACAAATATGCTAAATATTTCAGTACAACATGTATGGTACAGTCATACTTACGTATTTGTTGTTTTTTTTTTTATTCACAAAATATTGTCATGTTACTTTTAATTTGTGAAACAAAGATGTTTTTTGCGTTGAAAAATATTTCAATATCACAAGATCCCAATTCACTACGTTGTGGGTCACATTGTATTTGTTCCACTTGTATATAGTCACAGGATCTGAATGCAGTAAAAGGATTTTCTGGCCTCACTGGTGGTTTCAGTTGTTATTACTAAAAAAAAAACAAATGTTTGACTAGACCAAAAACACAGTTCTCATGTTGCTATTACTCTGATAGTGATCAACTCAACCAGATTTCTAAAATTGTGTTCTAGAAGTGATCCATCCTTACCGATGCCTCTTGTTTCTACAGATCCTGGAGGCATTTTCTAGTGATGACAGCCTCTTTGTTCGTAACTGCAGCCAGCTCATCTCCCAGAGCGACAGAGTAGTTACCATGCCTCAGTACGAGTTCAGACAAATCTGTGACACCAAGCTGGAGAGTATCCGACGGCGTATCAGCAGCTATCAACAGGTACTAAGACAAACTTTCTCCTGCACACATAGAGCCAGACTATCAGGTCAGATGGGAACTATACCATGCATAATTTCTTTATGTACTTCTTCTTTAAAAGCTTGGTGTAACTTAAAATAAGTTTTCATGCAAGTATCTTCACATTTATACCAAAACAATATATTATCTCTCTTTGTGTCAGTATTTATTAATGGCTCCTGTTTTCCAGACACAGCTAAGATAGGCTTTTCTGTGGGACAGGGAAATATTTGAACATTGCCTTTCTTTCTGAGATCACATCATGCTTTTTCTGTTTATTCACATTTGCCTTTTAAGTCATATGTCAGTGTCAATTAAGGACACGCGGGAACTGTTTAGGTAAAGCAAGGTCTGTAATAAACTTGGGGGGTTACATTATATTATTAATCATTTTGTCTTGCATTATGTGTTGTGTCTCCAGGTCATATTTTGTGTGACCCTATTTTGTGTTGGCAAATGTGAAGCTTACACTACAAATATTAGTGCTGTCAATCATGCAGCATGTCTCACTAAACTTTGTCTTTGCCCTTTTTCCCTTCATTTGTTATTTTGTCCAGTTTTCTCTGGAGCTGAGGAACACTGTGTGGCCTCCCTTTAGGCAGGCCGGTGCTCGCCCTCACCCACTGGGCTGCATGGACTTTGTTCCCACCAACTGTCACATCAACTTGATGCAGGTATCCTACCCCAAGAGCACAACCTCTGCTGGGCGGACTTTCAGCATCCGTTTTGGCCGCAAAAACTCCCTCTTTGGCATGGACCCTGACCAAGGTAGAGATAATACATACATGAAGAGTAGTACAATGTCTGTCAAGTATGCTGCCTAATCTAAGCTTCAATGAAATCTGCTCCTTTTATAATAATACATCCTGCCTCATTTAACGCCAGCTCAGTAATGATTTTGACCAATTACCCTAACCCTTTAAATACACACAGTAGGGAGCACCAACCCCAGTCTCCCACAGCAGCCATATCTCAATAAGGGTTCTCATAATAAATTAGATGAGTGGTGTGTCATTAAGATTGAATTAGCTCCAGGCCATACTTATGTTAAAAGAAATGAATGAATGATGTCAGCAAAGTTGGTGCCTCAAGGCAGCATGGGAATGCGTGCCATTCCCTCACTGGGGCTGTCAAAGGGGAGAGAAAACAAAGTGAGATGTAGAAATAGAAGGTTACTTTCCCAGGGAATATAATTTCAATAAGGCAGAAAAAGATGCTGAAAGTGTTTGTTCATAGATACAAGAATAACTATCCCGTCGTCTGTCTTCGTGGCCTGATTTTAGTTGAGAGTCTTAGACTTAGCTGCTTAACTTCCTCTACTCTCAGCAAAGATGAAAATGCAATACAGCTGTCTAGACAACAGGCAGTTAGCATTGCTTGCATTATTCCAGGATGCCTGGTCCTCATCTTTCCTCTCAGAACCAGCTGCCAGTCGGACATCTGCCTTGCAGTTGTACTGGTGCAAAGTTGAACTCTGATGTTTTTTTGCCATGCATTTGCTCGCTTAGCCATCCAGCATCTATGGCGATGATATTTTCTCCAGTGAGAGTAGTAATTAGTAGTAGGCGGAGTAGTAATCATGCACAGAAAGAAATGATGCAGCTTATGACCTGAGTTGATGAAAAATTTCCTCTTCAATCAGCATTCCTGTGTTTTAACAGAATGTGTGAAATGTATATAAAGTATATAAGGGTGTCTGTATTTAATGTTAATGATCACTGTATACTAATAGTACTAGGGTCTCTGGAAGAATTTATCTGTCTGCAGTTTTGGAACGTCTCAGGTTATTACAGCTTAGTTTGGCCTGCAACCCAAGTAAACAGTTTTGTTCTGGCTGTGCATATCAGTTGCATAAGTGTCCTTTAAAAAGTTGTTTTTCATCATGTCCAAATGTAGAACAGACAACAGTGTCCTTTATTGGTCTGGAACATCTGGGGTAGACAGAATTGTCAGAGAGTATAGTTTTTCATCCAACCACCATTCACCATGTTGTTTAGTCTTTTCCTCTCACCACTTCTTCTCTCGTCTCATGTGTTAAAGCACAACTGAACCCCATGTCCCACACTCAACACTGTGTGACCAGCATGGGGGCTCCCTCCTGGAACTGCTCCGGCCTGGAAGGCAACGAAGTGGATGACAGCGGGGAGGTGACCGTGGATGGAGGCGAGGGGATGGACAGTCGACAAAGTAGTCATGGAGAAGGCGGGTTGAGCTTCCTGCTCAAACAGGAAGATACAGACACCCAGGATGCTTACATTCATTTGTACAGCCGCCTGGATGTTGCTGTGAGGGAAATGCGGCAATATGTTGCTCAGATAGATGTGTGAGTGTTACAGTTCAGATAAACACATTGATCATGTGCCACTGAAGCTTTGAATCTCTTTTAAATATAAGTATGGATGTTATTGTTTCTTGGAGCCTGTTTTATAGTTCAGTCTCATCTCTACCACCATTTACAAATACAAGAAAGGTGTTTAGTCATATGCAACCAGAAAATGTTTTCAACTTTAACAGCTGGTGCTGTTTTCAAATATTGGCAGTCCACTAGAGTTTGTATGGGAGTAGATTATTTTGTAGCCTTCACAGTGACATTTAGGGATCTCTGCATAAAAGCTAGGAGCTGTTATCCATACACCAGCCTCCTGAGGCTGTTTCTCAGTTTCTCTTTGTCTGTCTGACCTTTGCCTTGTTTAAAGCTCAGGATTTACAAAAGGAGCATTTTTCAGGCCCAAAATATTTATGGGCTGAGCCCAGTTCAGGAACAGGGAGTGAGGCCAGAATAACATCAAGAGAAAGAATGTGTCCATGCCGAGAAAGAGGTGTGACAGTGTGAATGAATATATGTGCATGTTCGATTGTGATGGTGTCTATGCACAATGTGTTTACCTCAAATATGCTACATATCACTAAAACTATATGCGTTTAAATATATTTAAATATGCTAAAAACACCACAAAAATAAACAGTACAATATGAGAGTTTAATAGCAGTAGCCATATTTTGTTATAAGTGTATCAAATTTAATTTTGGAATAATACATTTTTTTTTTCTTTTAGTCTGTTATCATCTATTACTGAGCCCACACAACTCCAAGGGGAGGGTGGGGAGCATCCAGTCTACGAGCCAAGTCAGCCACCATCTCTAGCCCCCTGCGAGGATGGATGTGACCAGGACAAAGTGGAGCAAGGCGGCATTAAAAGAGTCTGCTTTAAGGTGAACGAAGAGGACCAGGAGGACTCAGGCCATGACACAATGAGCTACAGGGACTCCTACAGGTAAGTGGTTAAGGACTGTGCCACTAATAAAGCATACAGTCTCTCTTCCAGAAATTAAAATGTAATCAATCCCATCACTGGACACCCTTGTCTCCCACCTGGATTTTCTGACTGAATGTAAACATGAATAACAGTTAAATTCCACCTTTCCTCTATAAACCTATAATGTTGATCATTTCCCTTTCTGGAGGCTACAACTCTTTCCAGATGTTCGCATTTTAATTGAGATTGAGGGCTAAAAATTACTTCAAACTGTTTTGGTCAGGTTTGTTATGTCATTTGCTTGTGAGATCTGGGTGTGTGTGTGTGTGTGTGTGTGTGTGAGAGAGAGAGAGAGTGAGAGAAAGAGAGAGGAACGCTATGTCTGCACACGGTTCACTGGGCAGTGCTCCACTGAGCCCCACCCTCCACCACCCACTAAGATGTAGTTATTGGTTGCTGGTGTGGTGGGCTGGTGTATAATAGTGGCAAAAGTTTGGGGTGCGGCCTCCTCACCCACTCTGTCATTAAAGCCTGGTCACGGCATGCGAGATGTAACTACCTCATCACACTAAAATGTAGAAGAAAATGTTGGCTGTTATGGTGCACACAAACACACAGTGAGGTGTTTACGCAGGTTTTTAAAATCTAATGGGAAAAAACAAGGCATAGTGAATATAGATGAAGTGCTACTGTACAATAGTGTTTCTGTGCTTTAGAGACGGTGATGGGTCCTTATTTTCAGAGTACAGATATTAAAGCCCTAGGTGGTGACAGCACACAACCAAAAAGCTGTTCAGGTCACTGGTCGAGCACAGTCTGTGGTGAACATAATATCAGAACAAGGACAGGAGACATGCGCGCGCGCGCGCACACACACACACACACACACACACACACACACACACACAGTGGGTTAATGTGCCAAAATGAACCAAACCAAAATGTGCAGAAATAATTGACGAGAGATGAAGTGTGCGCGGATAAATCTGTAATGCCTGTTGTGGATCATTGTCATAACTTGTTGGCTCTCGTGTGCGTGCGTGTGTGTGTGCGTGTGTGTGTGTGTGTGTGCATGCATTAAAACCATTGGCCTGCACTAAACGAGAATTTTTAAAATGATATGAATTCTAGTATTTTTTCCAGTGTGAAAACTACATATGCTACAGGTGCTGTGTGTGTGCGCGTGGTTTTATAACTTTTCTTGTGTGGACCAGTATGAGTTTTATTTCTTGGTAGTGCGGATATTTTTAGATATTTTGGCTGGTCCTCACTTTCTAACAGACCTTCTCAAAGGTTGTTTGGGGACTAAAACTTGTTGCAGTTGAGCTTAGGTTAGAGTTACAGTATTTAGTTGTGATGGTCAAGGCTGGAGTAAAAGGCTAGGGAATGCTTTATTTTAATGAATCCACTCACAGCTATAGCAAGACTAACATGTATATGTGTATGTGTTTGGGTTAGGGTTAGGCCAGATCCGCTACTATAAGCACAATAATTGTCACGGCGGTGCTCATAATATTGGCAGGAGGTGTGTGAAGCTAAATTTGGAAATCAGCTTGTGTTCGTGCGTGTGTGAGTGAGTGAGAATTACAGAGACAGAGAGTGTGTCCAAAGACAGCTGGAAAACACATCTTACCATGTAAAAGCAGAGGGCCAGAAGGAAATAATACAGGGCTCATAGGGAGAGAGGAAACTGTGTGTATATTAGGCAGCAAATAAAGTGAAAAGCAATGGGAGGACTGAAGAATGATACGAGGGACTGGACTGAGAGAAACAGTACAAAGATAAGAGCTGTCTTCCAGATTTACTAGTACATACGCATATTACTACAATATTAGACTATGATTATGTGTTTGCTTGAGGGTGTTCATCTCTCTTCCATTCACATATATATTAGGGCCCAAGATAAACCCTGCAGGTGAAAACCAACCCTGCCTCCCCCGTTTTGTCCTCCAGCCAAGTCAGAAACGGTACAGGAAGACAAAGCCAGTGTTTTTGTTGTGTTGCTCAAAGGCCATTTGTCATGGTAATTCAGCTTGTGAATCATTCAGAGCTCCTCTGAGGGGATTGTGCGTGTGCTCACAAGTGATGTATAATTTGAGCCATGTAAATCATCCACATGTTCCCGGCAATCACGTCAAATCACCTCAAATCATCTACACATATGACTATAAATACCAGACAGGGTCATTTTAGAAAAACTGCACACACCAGTATTAAGAAACACAGATAACTGAACCATAACACATTGGCAACATTTGTGTTTAGAAAATGATATGTGTGAATTGGTGAGCTCCATTTCAGTGTTTACTCTGAATGTATACGTTGCATTATCAGTCATATGTTATGGAGCTGCAGTTTACTTCTCTGTGTGAATCAGAGGCAGTTGTTAGTGTGAGAATCGTTTAATTACCTTTGGTCTTGCATACTGTAAATCAGAAAAGGCCTTTACAATCAGTAGGATTATTTGGCAGCTTAATTACAAGACACTGCTTTCCAAATTCTCTTTGTGGCTTTAGAATGGAATTAACCCTTTTTTTATATTGCATTTTAACTGTGTCCATTTGTGTGTATGTGCATTATTGCAGTGAATGCAACAGCAACAGAGATTCAGTCCTGTCCTACACCAGTGTGCGAAGTAACAGCTCATACCTGGGGAGTGATGAGATGGGGTCAGGTAATGGATGGCTTAAAAGGAATTTGTTTTTCTGTGCATCTGTAAATATAGTTGGAATCCATAGTTGTAAAACTCGAAATTTATTTAGATCTCATTTTCTCTTATTTTGGCTCTGAATTTAGAATTTCAAGTGAAACAGTGATCACTCCTAATGTGGAGTGAAGAGCCAGAATAATGAAAAATGTGACACTGTGCAGACGCCACTGTAACTAAGTGAATTCAGAATAAACAATGTAAACTAGACTGAGGCAAATATGCCCTTTTGTAGCATCAAATAAAACCAAGAAATAATGGATGTTAGCATAAGAAGAGATCAGTAGTTGCTAACTTATGATTGTGAGAGTGTTGATCATATGTCATGCTTTCAGAATGCCAGAACAGACAAACACCATAGATCATTTTTGGAGGTGACTGTGGTCAAATATTTTACATATATTTCATAACCCTCATAACCACATTTTTGTACCCTGAGCCAAGTATGTGTCTGCTGCTCTTTATTACATTGTTTTTATCAGCATTAAGTTTTTAGCCTCTCTCTAATTGGATGCTTCAGTTTATTTTAAACCCAATGGATAGAAATCAGTTTTAATAATTGCAGCTTCTCACATAAATATGAACACTGGTGCCCAGACTTGTTCTCTCACCTCACCCTTTCTTTTGCTGTTGTTTTGGACACTAGGGGATGAGCTGCCTTGTGACATGAGGATTCCCTCAGACAAACAGGACAAGCTGCACGGGTGCCTCGAGCACCTTTTCAACCAGGTAACTTCTGGGGTTCAGTTTGGATAAAAAGCTGAATTTGTGCTGTCATGTTTTAGATTTTTTTTTTTTTTTTTTTCAAAGGAAGAAATGTGGCAAACTGATAATACTGAAGTTTAAACACAGTCAAATTATGTACGATTTAAAGATAGGGAAATAAAAACACGTATGTCTCCTGCCTTTATGAAAATAAAAAGATGACTGTAATAGTAAACATTTTGGATCTGGGCTGAGTTGCCTCATGGAGCTCTGGACACAGGCAAGGTTTTCTCTCACATCTGTCATTTGACCTCCTTTCTTTTCTCTTCTTTCCTCCATCTTTCTGTTTCCTCATTGAATGTGTGTGTTTGAACACAGAAAGTAAGTTGGTTGCTGGCACAAGAAAGAAAGAAAAGTATAGAAAAGTCTAATCTTTCTGCATGTGTGCATGCACAGGTTGACTCCATTAATAGCCTGCTCAAAGGACCTGTCATGACTAAGGCCTGTGAGGAAACCAAGCACTTTTCCTCTGACCACAGCCAACCAGGTACATACTGGCTTTTTCTCTGGATGTTTTTGCTCTTTGAAAGGTGAAAGGTGTTTTGACCTATTACTGTTTATACAGTTGTCATACAAGACAAAGACATTTCCTGTGTTTTATGTGTACAGAGTTTCGCCAAACAGAGGACTGGACAGTTCGTTGTCGCTGCATTATTCACAAGAACATCCAGGAGGACCCTTGGAACCTCCCCAACTCTATCAAAACCCTGGTGGAGAGTCTGCAGAGATTTGTGGACGGTTAGTGGAACACACATGCTCACATGTACAGTACACACTACTGGCGTGTGATTGTATACATAAAATCAATCATTCCATCTTGTTTTTCTTATTTACAGATGGGAAGAACCAGCTTCTCCTAGCTCTTCTCAAGTGCACAGGTAGAATAATGTGTCTGTGTGAAACAGAAACCACTTCATATTTAGAGCAAGGTGGCAACATTCAAACCAGACAGAACCAAATTCTGGCTTTCCAGAGACCCACTGTGGAGTCACTCAACAGAATTTGGTTGTTGTGCAGCAGGAAAGGTCTCATAACTGGAGTATTTTAAATTACTCCAACAGTTTAGGGCTATTTGCAAATGAGATCATTCAGTATATGGAATTACAGCCAGTTCGACATCTGCAGGTCCTTAAAGCATTTTCACAGAAATTGACAAAATATTTCTTTGAAATCCATGCCCATAACATATACTGGGCATATACTGTACACATAATAGTGTGTGTAAGAATTTCATTACATCCGCTTTATTACAGAAGGTAAAGCAGATGGTTAAATTTACTTTGTTTCCAGTAAAATCAAATCATTCTAAGAAGTTTCCGTTCATTTCTAGCAACATTTTTATTTTCCAGAGCAGGACCATATGTAGGTTGAGCCCAGTTGTTCTGTATAATTGACAAAAAAGAGGTTTGGTGTCAAAGCATATGATGCTTCAGTCACTTTGAACTAAGCACTGTGGCATATGGTGCTAGTTAATGGGAGCTATCCTCTTGGGGATCTAGGCTAATGGAATAAGGTATAGTTTTTGGAGCAAGTCCAGGACACGTGGGAGGGAGCGATGCTTTATCCTCTGCTACTTATTGACCTTTTCACTTTTTCTTTATGCCTGTCTTTCTGTGTACTCTGCGTTATCATTCTGCTATTTTCATTCCCTTCAACTCTCCTCTGCTCTTCATGACCTCTCCCTTTTGTACCACACTGAACATCCTCCATCATTTTTTAATATCAAATTTTGTCTCCACGCATCCCCCAACACCAGACACCTCTCTGCAGCTGCGGCGGGATGTGATCTTCTGCCAGGCTGCGACAGGCGCCCTGTGCACGTTGGCTGAGCAGCTGCTTGTGGCATTGCGGTTGCGTTTCAACAACGCTGGAGAGTACCAGGAAGACAGCAAGGAGACCAGCCGCAAGTGGCTGGAGCAAATATCTGTCATTGGGGTTCTGCTGAACTTCCAGTCCATGCTAGCACCACACCTGGTAAGGATGGATTTGGTGTTTTCATGTGATAAGTCATAAAAACCAAAAGAGTTTCAAATGTATGATATAAGCTACATTATTTGTTTTTAACTACAAATTTCTGTGCATATCCTGGTGAATCCATTTTTATGCTTGTAACTCTCTAGCCATACAGTTGTCTTTCCGATTATCAAGACTGGTGCAACCTCTGAGCTTTCTTTTTTTTCCTCCATCAGAAGGAGGAGCGGACCATGCTGGAAGACACCAAAGCCGCCCTGTTAGACTTGGACAAAGTCACTGTGTTCTTCAGGCAACTGGAGGAGGAGTGTCTAGTTTCAAGTAAGAGACTCAGCAAAGACTGACTTGGCCCATTCAGACTAGACTTCTGCTAATCAGCAGATGTCTGGTTTGACCAACTCTGAATAAAGTTCCATTATGTGGATGGTTAGAAGCTATCCAGGGTGAAATTGTCATTTTGCCTCTGCAGATTTAATTTTCTTTTCAAGGGGAAAAGAGTGAATAGGGAGCTAAAGCAACACTATAGTGGCTCCATAAATCATCATAAAGAAGGGCAGGGCATGGAGTCTCTTGAAGTCCTCATTGTCCTTGTATTACCAATGACATGGTGCCCCCTGACAGTGTGAAGGGCTTCATTTCAACTTTAAATCTGTTAGAACATATGTGATGGAAGTACGCAAACATAACACTTCAATACAGATACACACTTGATATTTTTTCATTAAAATGCAGCATGTGCTGTAGTACAGAAATATTCATCTGCATGAAAATGACAAATTGATTTTGTGGTTTGCATTGCGTCTGTCCTCCCAAAGTGCTCAGGGTTGGAATATTTATTTCAGAGTAAGCATTCAAATACAATGGGGAACTACAATCATTTCAACTGAGAATGCACTCAAGTTATTCATAGTGGGCATTCATCTTGGCATGACAGTATAGAAAGTTTTAAGACATAGGCATGTTTGTGTGTTTAATAACCTCAGTATTTACCAAAGGTGCTACAGGCCTTAAAGGCAGTAGATACAAAGGATGACTGCATCCTGAATTACCTCTTTTTCAGCAGCATCAGTTGGGCCAGCAGAGATAGCCACTCAAAGGAAAACCACAACATGCACTTTCCATTTAAGGAGGCAAAGCTAAGGATGAGGCAGGGATTCTAGATTCACAAAACTCAGTAGCAGAAAGTATTCAGTGTATATACACACACACAATATACCTTGTATATGATTAATTAGAAACTAGTGTGGCACTGAAACCTACTGGCCTGGTATCAATACTGTACTTATATTCATTACGCTTTAAAGGCATGAAAAGCTCTATAGACTCTACAAACTCAGTCTCCTACACTTTGATAGAAAAAATAGTTTTAACCAAACTGCTTTGAAGAACTTGTTTATTCAGCTCAGACAGCTAGAGTGCATGAAGATGGTTTGTGGCGGCAGCGTACATTGGACAGTATTGATTTGCTAATACTATCTACAGCAAGCAGGGAGCTATAGGAAAGTTAGAGTAAGCAACACAGACTCTGAGGCCCTTGAATTGAGTCTGAAGCATCACGGCTAATTCCCCAGGATTGTGGCTTTATGGGTTCTCTGGAAAGGAGTGCTGTGACCACTGAGGTCACTTAGTAAAGGTCATCTTTACTGAGAGCTGCTCATATGCCAGAGTTGGCAGGAGTCAGTACAAGTCTGCTTCACATCTATAACTTAACACTCATGTATTGTTTATACATGACAAATGAGAAATTATTTTAAACTACAATTAAAACTATTAAAATTGTGATAGACAGTGACATAAAGATCTAAATGGTACTTGTTGATTGAGCCCTGCACAATTATTTGGACACCAATTGTCCAATTTTTAAAAATGGTTTTATTCTTTTCTTTTATTGACATTTCCAGCAGCTGCTGTTTCATACACAATATGTATTATCCAGATATTTATTGCACCACTGTTGTATTTAAATGAACTTTTGTCATTTTTTTGCCATTACTGTGGCAGGTGAAAACTAGCCCAAAGCCAGAGACTCATGGAGTTCTCTATATTCATTTTCAGGAAGGTCTGACCTGCTGACACAACTGCAGTGATTATGGTTTTATTTCATTATGGATGATGTTCATCAATTTAGCAGTGCTGCTTTTATTGGCCCTGGGAAATCTCAGATGAGGTTCTGAGATTCTGTAGTGACTAAATGACTTAAATGTACTACGTTAATAATGACAGAGGAGAATACACGTCTTAATTTGGAATTTTGTATATGTGAAGTGTTTTTTAAAATCAAAACTGATGGTTCACTGTTTACTCTGTAGGCATCTATTAAAACTTCTTAAGGTACTTGAAGGTATCAAACTCCAGCACCTTAAGATTTGCTCATTTTTCCTTTATGGGATTGCTCAGACAGCAGTAAATATGACTGCACAGTCTTCTTAATTGCTGCATTCTTGTGTGCATGTGTTGCAGACACACCAGTGTGTTACCAGGTAGAGGGCAGCCGACAGGCGCTGAGGGTCACCCTGTACCTGGACAGCTGTCACTTCAGTGAGCTGCCCAGTCGGCTGCAAAATGGAGGCAGTCTCAAGCTCCACACCGTCCTGTTCACCAGGGGTAAGACTGGGCCAGATAGGATAGAGGAACTAGAGAAAGTGAGAAAACTGAAGGGGAACAACAACATGTTGTGGATCAGTTGGCAGAACATGAATGTAACAGTGGTAAATAGAGAAGAACCAGCTTCTCCTAGCTCTTCTCAAGTGCACAGGTAGAATAATTAAAAATTACTTTTTT
Organism: Mastacembelus armatus; assembly: GCF_900324485.2. Lineage (NCBI taxonomy): Eukaryota > Metazoa > Chordata > Actinopteri > Synbranchiformes > Mastacembelidae > Mastacembelus > Mastacembelus armatus. Next base: position 22,456,082 of record NC_046639.1, on the reverse strand, counting down.
CAGTGTTTAGTATGAAGTATAGAGTATAAAGTTTTCTACAAAACTTGAGCAAAACAACTCCTACATCTCAAATGCATCAATCTGTTAAATCACCTGTACACAGTATACATGTAGAAGTGAATCATAGAAGTACACTTAGTGCTTTATGCAGCCTCTCAACTTCTCAAACATGTACATTTCCTGATAGCACTATGTGCTTTTATTAAGTTAGATTGAAGCCTTTTGTTGGCCATTTAAAATGCTCCACTTTAGCCTCTCCTGTGCTGCCATTCACCTTGTAGTTCTCCATCAGTCTCATCTGGCCTAGAATGGGTGGCTAGAGTTATCCATCTTGCCTCCCTGCCAAATAGCCATTGATTTTCCATAGACAAGTGCCAGTTGGAACACTAACCCAATGAGAGAGCTCATATTGTCCTCATGTACTTCAGCGTTAAAGAAAGTGCTACAACACAGCTTCAAAGCAGTTGAGCAGAGTCAGGCATGTGGATCAACATTGCCCTCTACAGGAACATAGTCTTAGCAGCAGGTTGAGGTGACATATGAGGCACCTTGTGTTATTGCAGATGCTGATGCTATAGATAAAAAATCCTCTAATGTTAGGACATTTGGGGCAATCCTCATATTTTCAAAAAAGTCAGGTTTAAGATTATGTTAGTGGGTGGTTGGACTGGAATAATTTTGTGTTCAGTGGAAATGTCAAAATGAACTTGTTTGTGTTAGAGCAAGGTTAAGTGATTAGGTTTGAAGGAGTGAGACTTTGAGAGTCAATTGCATGAAATAATGTCATCATATAAATGTGCACACATTTGTGCTGATCTAAATGCCTCCTGCCTCTTTTATCCAGCACTGGAGCGTCCAGAGGGAGTGTCCCAACAGGACTGCGCTGCCATGGAGGAGTTCCAGCAGCGCACCAATGCTGTCTCACTAGAGAAGGTCAAGGCCTACTACCGCAGACTCAGGTACGCTATGCTACACTGCATCACAGCCTTCCAGTGGCTTACTCACTAGCACTGGGTATGTTTCACCTTAAAGGGACACTTCACACTATTGTTGTGCATGGCAAAGTATTTTCATGGTCTACAAATTGCAGCATTTATCTAGTCCTGTCCTGAAATCACTCAGTTATCAATCAGTTAAAAGGATTTTGTTGGTCTGTTCATGTAATAAAGCAAAATGACTCCTGCAGGACCAGTGTTTGTCAGACATTAATGTGTGTAGTGAGAACAGTTTCAGGTTCCAGACAGAGTTTTTAATATATTTGCAATACATTCAACAGATTTATCAAACCACCCTTGATATGAATTTGGTATATGTATATATATGCATATAAGCATGTATGTGTTTTAGATTTTAATTTTACTTTAAAAACATAAAAGCCTGGTAATGTGGTTGTCATTTATATCTGCACCAGAATTCTGAGGGAATTACTCGTGCAGCATCAATAAATGATTAAATATGTACTGTAACAGATGCATATCCTACCATAAATAGTGAAGTACATTAGATGCTGGATGACTCAGCTCTCCCACAGAGGGAGTTTGTTGATGAAAATCTGTAGATTTCCAAACCAGATAAAGAGCATTAAAAACTGAACCAGATATGGGTATTTCTCAACAGGGCATTCTATTTGGAGAAGTCCAACCTCCCTACAGACTCAAACACCACAGCTATGAAGATTGACCAGGTAAATATGAACTTATTCAGATGTATACTTTACAGTCTATATGGTCATTTATCATGTAACTTATATCCTGTTCTTGTAACAAACGTCCATTTGTATATAATGCTATGACTGATTATAAATGCAAGCACAGATACTGGGCCTTGAAGTTAGAGACCTTCAACCAAGCGTTTCAAAAGTAAGATGACCTGGCATCCTGTTCCCTCCTCTGGAAACCCCCACTAGCTCTTCAAGACTACCCCATTAACTCCAACTAACCTCAATACATCAACATTATAAACTGTATAAACCATTTGAGCTTCAGCAATGATTAGATTAGAAAGAATTGTATAGTGCCCTAAACTGACCGTATCTGACATAGGTTCCAGTGATTAAAACTGAATGGAATACACAGTAGTTTCCTAGAGCCTTATTCTCAGGTTTTCATTGTCTTTCAAAAGAAAGACTGCAAAGAGTTAAATGTTTTAATTTTTGATGGTTTCCCCTTCCTTTCTGCTGATGCACCATCTCTACAAGTCAGTTAGTCTATCTAGGCTAGTGCTGAGTGTCGAAATATATTAAGTGGTGTGAAATTTAACAGGTTTCTAATACAAATCAACATTTCATCTTATTTTTCTTAAGCTGACTTTACTATATTATATTTAAATACATTTCTTATTTTTTATACTGTCACTTGTTTTGAAAAAGCTGCCACAGCTGGTGAAACCAAAATGAAAGAAGTGGCTTTTTCACCCTCTTCTTTTTTTAAAACACACATTTTCAAGGACTAAATGACTTTATGAGATGGTCACTTCTTTAACATTGTGTTGTGTCACTTTAGTAGCAGTGCATTTAACCACTGACCCCCTCTGACCTTCACTTTCTCCCCTTCAAAGCTGCTGCGACCCCTCAACACACTGGATGACCTCTGTCGACTAATGCAGTCCTATGTCAACGTTCGCACAAGCGCCCAGGGCCACCCATCAGGTGTCAGCGTGCTGTGTGTGTCCTCTGAGCTGTGTAACCGACTGGGGGCTTGCCACATCACCATGTGCAGCACAGGCATGCAGAGGTCAGCCTGGCACGATGCTAGCATTATTATACTGCTTATGCCATATCAATGGCCCGTCTGCCTGAATACAGATTAACACAATGCAGGGAGGATGGCCTGCACCACAGAGCCTTGCATCATTACTCTCTACTTCCATATATCCAGCAGGTTCACATATGGACAACCCCATTACTGCGTGTTTGTTACAGAAGTATACGTTGCTCAATTTAGGCTTTTTTGTTCTTTGCAGATGTACTCTAAGTGTGACACTAGAGCAGGCAATGATCCTAGCCAGGAACCATGGCCTCATGCCACGCTGCATCATGCAAACCATGGACATAATGCGCAAACAGGTAAAGTTCAGGCACAGTTTCAACCAAAGCACTTTAGTTGAAATCTGTAAATTGTGTTACAGAGTAATATATTAGTTAAAGGGGGTGTTCTATTGGATTGATTGGTTCATAAATACAATTTTCTTTGTTATTATTTCTCTGGACATATATATTTTAGAAAAAGATAACATGATATGTTGTCTCACTGTCAACTTTACTGGAAGTGAATAAATAATTATAATTAATCTTTTAGTTAGAATTTGATTATGCATGCAGTAACATCTACAATCGTACATTTCTCTCACCTTACTCCGAAGGCATGGATGCCTTAGAGAAAATCAGATCAACATGACGGTCTCCTCACTTTTGACAAATATTACTACATAGTGTACGATTCTTATGTTTAGCCATTAAGGACCATTCAAGGGCACTGTGGGACTTATAATCTACATGTTCTCTTCTACCAGGGGGCAAGAGTTGAGCTCTCTGCTAAAAATCTCAAGGTAATGGACCAGATGCCCCCATCAGCCCCAAGGTATTGTATAAAACCATTTCCAGCAGGCAATTCTGCTCATGCCGTCAGTACATTGCAAAATTTATAGTCCTACACAGGGCAGACTCCCTTCATTTGATATTCTTGTTTTTTAACAGGCTCTTTAAGCTGTGTTTACCGCCCTCAGATGGAGACCTCTAGGAAAATTGTCACTTAACTCCCTGGAGAAAGTTTGAATGTGGAACTGGTGATCTGATAAGCAATGACAATAATAAAAGAGGGCAGATTTCTTCAAAAGGCACTGCTGATGGAAATACCCCTGGCCCCCAACCCACTGCCCTAGTTACACAGGGCTTATTCCAGCATGGATACCACTTCAGTGGGACGTACAAGTTTACCCAGACTGTACAGAAGACTGATGTCAGTTACCTGGGAGCACCTACCCTGAAGTTCAAGACTAGTCATGTACTATAATACTGTAATATTTTGAAATAACCCAGGAAGAATTACTGTCGTGGCTGTCTGTCTACACAGCTGACATGAATGACTTGACAACTGGTGCAGAATATTCACATCACAAATGATTAAGCGAATTGCCGGTTTGAGGGCCCATAAAGACAACATGCACAGTGATAAAGCTCGTACTGAGCTTCTGTTGTTAACTGGATTAACTAAACTACCTGTAGCTGACTGTCAATCCATTTTGCCTTGGACTGCAACTCCACAGAGCTGCCTTTTCTGTTAGGGCTCGTGTTCCCCAGGGCTCAATGTTTGGACCCCAAGCAAAGCAGAATGCTTGGTATTCATGTATGATAGTACACTGAATAGATGCAGAAAGTCAATAATTAGACAGAGAGATGAAAGTAGGGATTGAGTGACCGATGAAATGACATGATGTGGCAGGGCTGCTCTTTCTTCGGCCTGTTGCATGTGGTTACTGTGCAATTACTGTAGGTTTAGTGTGAGTACTGTATTACTGCACTATATGAAGGATAGTTATTTATTGTGTCCAGAAGGAGCATTTTTATCCCTCACTTAAGCAATTTCAGGTATTAAAGAATCTAAAAGCATTCCAGTCTATGTATTGATCAGTATTCAAAGGACCAATGGCATGCCATGTTTTAGACATAACTGCGTGTGTATTGCATTTTATTTATGTGTACGGAATTTGATTACGTCAGGAAGTGTTAGGTTAATATTCAGGGAGTGCAAAGCAGGAAAGATGAACAGAAGCTAGCTAGTTAGAAACAGGACAAAAGAAGCTACGACAAACTACACAAGGCTGTTTGTCAGTAAGAAGCCAATTGAACAGGTTGGCATTTTGAATCATTGTTAAATTATTAATATATTAATTAAATTGTACTAGTTGAAGGATTGCCTTCAGTTAACCAAGACATTATGTTGATTTTTAAATTGGCTTTTATGTTGTCTTGGCACTGTTGTATTTACTGTAGGTATTAAAAGAAGCACAATGAATGGTCCATACAAGTTGCAGTGTTAACAGAAAGTACTGTAAGCCATTTGCTGTTTATGTGAACAAAGGGAGTAGCTTCAGGACTGAATCACAGTAACATTATTTTAATTGATATTTTAATTTCTTGTACATACAAACTGTAACCATGTCAGAGGAAAAAATAGGATATGTTTTACAACAAAGGGGTAATGCTATAAATTAAAATGCATTATTTTTTATGGAAATAATATAGTATATAAAACATTTTGTATTCATGACTGTGCATTTGAGGAGACGTTTCTCGTTGCTGAGCATAACCTCACTGACAATTTTTATTTTTGACTGTTAAAAAGGTTTGACGTGCAGTTCAAGAATCGTTTGACATGCTGCATTCATTAGGCAGGCAATATAGTCCTTTTATTTATTGGTTCCAAATGCGCATGTTGGAACAGTCTCTGCATTTCCCCCGGCAGTAGCATGGCCACTATAAATTTCTAGCCATTTGCTGGCACATAAGCCTCAGTGGATATTTGCATTATTATCAATTCCCATATCAATTTTGCTCTTAATTTGAGCAGTGTACCTAAGTTCTGGTCTTAAGTGTGTGTTGCCAGTTTAAGTTTGCTGATGACTGCAGCATGTTGGTGTAACTGGAAAACAAAATATGTCACTGATCACACATTACTTATATTATTCTAATCTTTCATTATTGTATATATATTATTTGCAATTTTCTCTGGTTGAAACTGTACAAAGGATGTCTGTTGACTCTTCCTAAAATTATCAATGTAAATGCAATCCTAACAAGCTAGTAAATAAAATGTTCACAGTACAACAATGTTGTTCAATGAAGCGGCAATTCTGGCACATGGTGATAACAGAGAACATGCTGTCCAATGTAAAAATTCTAGTACACACAGCTGAACTGTTTTCCCTGTTGTAAGGTCCTTTGACCTCCTGCTTGTCTTGTCATTTTCCTGCTTCACAGGGTGTCCTACCCATCTCAGTGTGCATTTGGTCTGCTGTATGTTACCACCATTTCACATCAATAACTCAAAACCAGTCAACACTGAAAATGATCCCATCTCTTTGCTACACACCATATCAGCAGAGTGACTAAGTGCTACTGGAAGCGAACAATAAGACTTCTGACTGAAGTGCTTTTTCCCCCAGTCCACTTACTCATACACTTGCTTTATATCACTGCTTATCATAATTGTTGATCCTCTCCTAGGTTCTACCTAACTTGATGCTTATCATGAGTAAATTAGATGGAAGCAGAACCCAGGGCTTATTTTTCAGTTGAATGAAAATGGATCTACATTCAGTTACGGTGGAATGTGCAGTGTCTCTGAAATGTCTTTTTTCTTTGTTTTGCTTCTTACTGATTTGACAGATCCTTACAGATTTTAACAAGCACAAAAAAGAGCCAAAAAACCCTTAAAAACATGGCCTGCCTTAGTTTTAGGTGGCCATTAGGCTGCACATATGAATATTGCATGAATATGCATCATCAAGTGAAAGCCTTCGTTACAGCTTTCTTTTTGGCTGGAGCTGAGAAGATAGAAGGTTATCTCGGGTTAGTTTTTATTAGGTAAAAAACGACAATTAGCCAGGGTAATTGTTTTTACAGAATGATTAAATATAACAGGCCACACCAGATGCTACTGCCATGGAAGAAGGTTGAGTGTATGTTTCATTTAACTTTGCAGTATTTGTGTCATTTCAGGATCATTAAATGATTGCGGATAACCTCTAATGACCAACGTGAATAGACTGGAGTGAAATTCATGTGACTTTTCCTACTTGCTGTGTCTGTCAAATAGCAGGAAGGGGCTAATGTAAAAGCATACAGTGTGCAGTTTCGCGTGGATATTGCAATTGGTCTTCTAGGGGACCGACCGGGACTGCATTCACCACCAGCACACACCCCTCAGCACCGGTGATGCATCCCCGCGGCAAGGGCACGGACAACTCCTCATTAGAGTGGTCTCGACTTTAGAATGGTGCAGAAATCTCTCAACGGCGGGGTTTACCCAACTCAGGCCGGAGAGAAAAAGCACAAAGTCGGGTTTGTTGGCTTGGACCCCGGGGCTCCAGAATCCAGCAGGGATGGGGCGCTGCTCATTGCGGGTTCGGAAAGCACCAAGCGGAGCAGCATCCTCTGCAGACCGAGGTCCAGCATCTCTGCCGGGAGACCCAGACCGTCGAAGAAAAATGCCAGTTATCGGAAACTGCAGAATTTCCTTTATAATGCTCTGGAAAGACCGCGGGGATGGGCGTTTATCTACCACGCTTATGTGTAAGTGATGTTCTGGCTTCAACCATGCATGTTGGTTCTGTCATCATGGCCTTCTCGTTGGGTATGCACTGCTGTTACTGAGTCAAGGTTCTGGGGGGCTGTGATGGAGTTTTTCGGCTTGTGAGTCTGGTTCTGCGCGGCTGATGGCGCATTATAGGGTTAAATGTTGTCATGCCGCCAAGCAGCTACAGTCTGACCATAGGAAGGTTATCACTTCAACTGCATAACTGTTGCTATAAGTCTTAGTGTTGCTACTGCGACTCATGCTTTTGTCATTAGCACATATTTATATGTTCTATCTTTGAGTGTTTCTAGTGATGTCTGACGCTCCTGCAGACTGTGTTTGACATACTACTACACTGCTGTTATTCACTGATCAGAGCCCCCATATGTAACATATGGTACATATGGTACATATGTTGCATATGTTGCGGCTGCCTTCGCTTTCAGCACCGAGGTGTGTGGACAGCTCCGCGCCACGACAGTACTTTGGCTGATTAACGTTGCAGTCTGTGTGCACGCTGATGTGGACTCCACTACGTCCCGTCTGTGTGCAAGAAAAGGGAGTGTTCTGGATAGTACAGTCAGTAACCACACAGTCTGGGAGCTTTAGTGGCTTTAGTGGCTCCAGTGGTGCCACCATAAATATGCAGGCTGATGTGTGACCTCTGGTGAGTAGTGAGCATTAAGGCAAGCAACCACCAGTGAGAGCTACAACCTTTAGAGAAAAGCATTTTCTAATTCTGACATATTAAAGGGTACTGCAGCAGTTTAGTGATGCACTTTTATGAAGTTAGGTCACTTAGAAGACACAGATAGACAGAGAAGAGCCAGTGGCATTGTTGTTTAATATGTATCTTATTGTTTTGTGCATCCTGTTGAGGTTAAAGGTAGTATATATGAGCTACAATGTAAACTCTTTTTCTCAAATGAAATAGTGGACAAACTGTTCTTGGTGGTTTGCCCTCCAGCTATGCCTGAATGATACTGAAGACTTGGTAGTGAGGAGTCGAAATGGCCCTAGCATTAAGGAATTCACCGTGCACAGCATATCAGCTCCCCTGAGAGGCCTAAAGTAAGCCTGTGCTTTAATGTGAAACCACACAGACACTCACACAGGCCTTCAGGATACTTCTGAAATATTAACTGAATACTATACCAGCCATCTCAAACAGTTTCTTCACAATTTGCTTTGCTTTTTAGAACATCTTCATTGACCAATGTTATTCAGGTAGTGCTAGCTTCTTAACTACATTTAGTGCAGGCCGCAGTAATGTTGTTATTGCAGGATAATACAGCACTGGGTGCCAAACAGCAGCATGTGTGCTGTCTAAAATCAGAGCCCTCTAGAACACAAGCTGTAAATGAATGTACATCTCTACCTCAGTAGGAACAAATTTGATTGGAGCATGATGAAGTCATTCTGAAACACCTATAGCTACAGCAAATTCAGAAGTAGTTCACAGTATTGTCTTTGTCTGTGTATAGTAACCATGACTCCGCCTCTGTTCCATTTGACTGTTCTGTGCATTATTCATTTTCACCATGCTTCATTTAATTTTGCAACTCTTTTTACTTCCAGCCAGCCGATTTATAAAGCTATCATGCTGACTGTGGTTAAATCATTTTGCTCCTTCATCATCCTTCTCCTTATCTCTTCTCCAAAAGAAAGCATTTGGTATCTGAAATGACACCACTGCCTTAAACGGAAGAAGACAGCTTTTGCTCTGGAGATGTTAGGCGGGTGTTTTGTTCCGTAGTCTTGTTTGTAATGCATGTGTGACTGATCAATACGTGGAACATGAGTACCTATAGAGTACTCTGTGTCTTGCTGTCTGTATGTCTCTCTCACTTACTCCCTTTCTCCCTGTATCTGTCAAACTGTCTGAGGCCACCCTTCCCCTTCAGTTCTGTCTCTGGCCCAACATCAGTCTAAAGGAAGAGACAGTAATCCTTATTTTTCCAGTCAAGGATATTCCTTCAAAATGCAGCAGAATGTGACTCAGTTTGAAAATCTTAGAAGTGAACAAGAAAACCGTGCAAACTGTTCTGTCATCAGGTGACTAGTTGCTGTCTGTCTGTGTTGTTTCTTGAGACAGCAACTATCATGAGGGTTTGTCAGGCATTTGTCTATAACAACAGCTTTGCATCCTATTTGGATTCATCCAGGCGATACTCATCTCACACTCAGCCTCATTACTATGAGTCCTCTTGTGGGAAGAACCAACAGTGTGAGAAACTTGAAAGGCCACAGCAGCTGTTAAATGGCAAAAAGTGAGTTTTAGTGTGTAATTAGTGAAAACAAAATGTTTGTAAAGTGACTTGGAGTGACAAGTTACATGGTCCTGGTTTTCACTGTTTTGCTGAGTTGGCCAGCTGAAGACAACCTGGAGCAGAAATAATGTGAGGACAGTAGCAGACAGAAGCTGGTGCCAAACTGGTGAGATGTGATTGAGTGGTCTGGTCCAGGAGAAGGGTCTGTAAAGAGGAAGTGGAAGTTTGGATGCTGACTCCAGTACTTGGGTTATGGTGTGTGATGGATAGAGGGGAAGCATTTTATTAGAATCCCTAGAAAACAGATATTTGTATAATTCTTTATGTTGTCCCTCGTGTTTGGCATAAGACTTTTGATAAAATACACCACTGCTTAAAACACTCAGAGGTTACTAGGTCAGCTTTGATTGTGGTTGTTAGTTTTAGCCAGCATTACCAAAGTTGAGATAAATATCACTGTGATGTGAAGCTGACATTACTGAATCGATTTTCGGAGGTTTCACTGGATAGTACATTTTTGATGATATAGTTTTCAGTTGGAAAGTTGATGTAACGCTGCAGGATATAATTTGATGTCACAGAGGCTGCTGTGAATGCTGCATCTAACACCATCATCACCCTCAAACATCCCTTGAGGAGCCCAGAGTGGACACCACAGTGCTGGCACATAGTCTTCATAGGCGCTATTTCTTCAATGAAAAATCCTTTCTCCCTTATTTGCGCTCCTTGAGTTCGTCGCAGTCTAAATTTAGCATGATGAGTATGTCTTGGTAGGCAGTGTTGTGCTGAGCGGGGCAAATCAATGTTTCTTTCTCTGCAGCTCTGGAGAAACTGCAGACTTTTCTGCTTCCAATAACAGCCCTCTCAACTTCAATCAATAGTCACGATCCTACTGATGTTGTTTTTGACCTGTGTGGCAACAAGTGCATTTGTGTGTGGTGCTCTTTGTCACCTGCAAAAGTGAAAATGAGTTTCACTGCAATTGAGACGAGATGGTGTAAAAATAGAGCTTAACGGTTGTGTGTGTTTGTGCTGTGCTCCGGTATCAGTTACTTTCACAGTTACAACATCCATCTAGCGATGTGACATGGACTCAGATACAACTGATCCTTTAATAATTGTACTGTATAATAATAAATGTACCAGTATTAGTTAATTCTTTTAGAAATCTTCTATCTTTTAGAAAGATATATACTTTATTGCAGAGAAATGTGGAGATCAATACTATTCTCATACACTAAATATGAAGCTACAGTCCTGCCTGGTGATTATTATTATCAGATTATCTTAATTTTACTATTGGAAACAGAGAAACTGCTAGTCTGCCTCTATCACAGGTTCATATAAGCTGCTATGTGTGTCCATAGGCAGCCTGGTGTAGAGGCATAAATTAATCTCACTTTGCTTATGTTAAAGGCAACAGTAGAAGCTAAAGACCTGACTGCTTCAGGAGGCAGGTTCTGTCTCCTTCCTTTATCAGCAAGTGTCCTAATTAATAGGTACTGATGAGATTGGCAAGGTTTAGTCTGGAAAGTTGCATAAACTGATGTCCAATTAGATTTGCAGCCAGCTAGCACCCTTGACCACAACGCTTCATTTCTGTCAAACAGATATAACTTATATTTATATCTCAGATATGTTGGTCTTCAGAGAGACGACTGATTAGTTATTGTGACAAGTCAATGTGCTATAAAGGCCAAGATGTGAACTGTCAGACTCGTTGACTGACCCTAATGTGCCTCATGGCCACAATGCAATGAAAAAAAAAACAGGCACTAATGTCTCAGGGGGTTCACAATACATAAGCAGGAAATGATGAGAGATAAATGATGAGATGAGATGAGATAAACTTTATGAATCCCCAAAGGGAAATTCAGGCTGTCTTGTAGTGAAAATAATTAGTAGTAAATGTAATCAGTAACAGATTGGCCAGTGGACCACTTAGTCATTCCTAAATCTTTTTAAACCAAAAGATGTAACAGTAATATACATATGGATGCCCACATTAGAGGTGTCATGTCACAGCATCTCTACTGTGACTAATGTTTCTTGTACATGTATCATTTCAAACTCGTCCATGTATTGGGTTTCATCAGGCACTCTCAGCTTTGGATTCCTTCTGTAAGATCTATGGCCCTGTGCCCTTTATTCTTCAAACCACATTATCCTCTTTCCAATATAGCACTTGCCTGATGGTCTGTTTTAGAGGTGTGGTTGTAGAATTGATCTGCAAAGAATCACACCAGTTTGCTTAAGAATTTGTTTGCTTGAGATTAACTCTCATCACATGTTATTATAATAAACAGCAATAATGAATTCAACAAAAAGCAGACTGTTGCGCACAGTGGCAGGCTGATGGCAATATCTGCTGATGTTACTCTTTATTCTACATTTACAGGTTATTAGATATTACACTTGTGAACAAACAGCACATATGACTAAGAGATTATTTTGGGAAAAATTGTTCAAATGATCACTGAGCTTGTGTGCCTTTAGTTTTTCCTTCTAGCTTTCTTTCTTATTTGATCATTTAGTCATTCTGACTGAGCAGCAGCTGATGAAGCAGTTTGGCTTGTTTCCACTAATAAAGGTGCACCCAGACTGTGCATCTCCAATTAATCATTCAATCCCCAACTGCAGCCGCTTAAGCTTAAGAAATACTCCCAATGATAATTACTGAATGATGTCTAAGCTTTATCCAGATAAAGTGGACATTTTTATGTGCTCCAATCAGCAATCAAAATGTCCATTCATCTTCATTGTATGGAGGTGTCAGCGCAAATTTCTTAAAACCACAAGACATACAAATAATTAGGCATGTTTAGACACCTCTGGGAAAACTCTATGTGAGAAACTATTTTTGATGCAGTTTTTCAAAAAAGTGACTTTTCTTATAAAACGTTACTTTTTCAGCAGGTCGCTTAATTATGATCATTGTCGCAGCTATGGAATAATAAAGCATAAGTATGTATTTGTGTCTTGGGTTGTGTTTGTTGTACTCACAGATGTCATAGTGCACGCACCAAATGTAAAAAATTGAATTTTCTGGCTGAAGCGGTAAACGTGGCAGTGAGCTGTAAACCCAGCCCCTCAGAAACATCTCAGACGCTTTAGCCATATGTAAATCAACCCAGCTGTTTCACTTGATGCACTTTGTCTTATATCAAACCGGCTTTAACAAGTGCACGTTTGAATGGATAATAACTGTTTTTGTACCTTGTCATATCTCTTCCAGATTCCTCTTGGTCTTCTCCTGTCTCATACTCTCAGTCTTTGCCACCATCAAAGAGTTCAAGAATAGTTCGGAGAGTGCCTTGTATATCCTGGTAGGTGTTTTTATTTGCGGTAACACTCTGCTGCTGTTACATATAAACACTGATGCTACAGGGCTAATCCCACCATTTTGCTTCATTCTATAGGAAATTGTGACTATTGTGGTGTTTGGAGTGGAGTACATTGTAAGGATATGGGCTGCTGGCTGCTGCTGTCGATACAGAGGATGGAGAGGAAGGCTAAAATTTGCCAGAAAGCCTTTCTGTGTCATAGGTGAGTAAAACCCATCAACTGGTGTTATGCAGGCTGTCAGTTCTGTCACTTTGATCTCTCAGAAGAAGGACACACATTTCATTCCCTCCATTTTCAGATGCTGGAGTGTATGAGAGATGACATAATGACAATCTTTGTTTTCGTTCACCTTTTATTTACCTCAGATTATCCCAGAAACAAGGTGTAACTTGACCAGGGCAATCAATCACAATGTCATTCTTCTAATACAAAGTTCTTGGGCCAATCTTTAAAAAAAAATACCATCCTCACTGGAAACAGTTTAGTTGTTAATTCAGTCTGATTTCATCATGTAGTATGTATGACTGTTTTGCTTCTCTCACCAGACATTATGGTTCTGATTGCCTCAGTATCTGTACTGGCAGCTGGTTCTCAGGGCAATGTTTTTGCCACCTCGGCCATCAGGAGTCTGAGGTTCCTGCAGATCCTGCGCATGCTGCGTATGGACCGCCGTGGCGGCACCTGGAAGCTGCTCGGCTCTGTTGTTTATGCCCACAGCAAGGTGATCCTGGCATTTATTTCCATAGGGGTTTTCCAGGGCATTACTGAAAGACTTTCCTCTGTTTTATGCTTAGTTTGATATTATTAGTCTTGATTACCACTGCATTCAAATGAACTTTGAAATTGGTCAGGATCCACATGTCAGGATGAAGTTGGAAATGTCTGTTGCAAGGCAGAGCAGTTTAGGAAAATTCATCAAAACGCTTTTCACTGTGAGAAATTATTTCTAGTCATGTGTCTTCTAAGCGATGATGGCATGCAGGGGAAAACAGATCTTTCTCACTTTTACTTTAATGAGCTTTAAAATAGAATTTTTTCCTTGCACCAAAAGGCTGTGTGATGTGTAATGTGGTGAGAAAGAGAGTGTGGTCTGTGTCAGTGTGTGTGTGTGTTTGTGGGAAATAAAGATGTTCATGAAATACTTGGTTTGCCACAGAGGCAAGTGACTCACACAATGTCACGTATCATCAGAGAATTGCTATTTTTACCAATTCACAGGGGTTACATCATCATTTTGTGAGGCATTGCAAGTGACACTTTATTGTTTATAATCCCTGAATGCTCTTGGTATTGGTTATCTCTAGGAACTCATCACAGCATGGTATATAGGCTTCTTGTGCCTGATCCTGGCTTCATTCCTGGTCTACTCAGTGGAAAAAGAGTTAAATGATGAGTTTGAGACCTATGCTGATGCTCTTTGGTGGGGACTGGTAAGACCTGAGGCTCAGAAATATCATTATGTGATGTTGTGATCATAATATTACAGAATATTTACAACCTGTTTGTCCTTCACCAGATCACTCTCACCACCATTGGTTATGGTGATAAGGTTCCTAAGACGTGGTATGGACGCTTGCTGGCAGCCACATTCAGCATGATCGGGGTGGCCTTCTTTGCACTTCCTGCTGTAAGTATGATGGTTTATCAGGAGTATATATTGGTGTTGATTCAGTCTTTGTCCATCATGAGGGTAAGCACACATTGGTGTGGCACCTGCCTAAAAACATATGTCTAGGTATACAGCAAATTTCCATAAATGTTGCTGTCTGTATTGTTTATGCCTCTGATGCTAAGTGCTTAGTTTTCCTCTTGTTTATTCCCAATCAGAGCATTAAAGTTATGACTTTGTCAGACTATGTCAGAACCCACCAGACTGTGAATACATGAATAAGCAGATATAAAAACTTTTTGAATATTCTGTACTTAGGTTGAATTATATCATTGGCATTTCTATATTCTGAAGCTTGGCACATGCTCATTTATATTAACAATAGAATATTATTTCTCTGTCAGTTGCTGATAAATGCTCAGTGCTTCACTTAAGATTTGATATATCAGACTCAGCAACAAGACCTGCTCAGGCTATTACACATAAAAAACTGTAGATTGCTTTGCCAGTACTTAGGTTAATAAAAAGTCACTAATTTTGCCACATAGACTTCTAGAATCAGCATTTTCTCGCATTTCTTTTTTTGCTAAGCTTTACAGATGTCAAAATCTGTGATATCACCATGTCACTGGATTTTTTTTTTTGTTCTATTGGTTGTATAAGGAATTTGTAAGCTGCTGGAGGAGACAACGTGCTGTTGTTGCAGCTTCAACACATGGCCAGTAGAGGTCACTAAGTGTCACTAAATAAATCTATGGGCTCTCTATGTCACTATGAATCTATGTAGGGGATCCTGGGGTCTGGCTTTGCCCTCAAAGTTCAAGAGCAGCACAGGCAAAAACATTTTGAAAAGAGACGTAACCCCGCAGCAGGCCTCATTCAGGTAGTAAAGGAACTGCACTACAACATCATCATGTTCAGAAATGTAAAGCAGAGATAATTTTAGCTTCACAAGAAAATTCAGCAGGTTTTGTTCATGTCCATACAGGCTGCTTGGAGGTTTTATGCTACCAACCTTTCCCGCACAGACCTGCTGTGCACATGGGATTTTTATGAACAGACTGTCGCTGTTCCAATGTACAGGTAAGTGATAAAAGTGACTAAATAATGCTGCGTGTTTTTCAGCATTTCCAATAATTACAATGTTTTCCCATATCACATTCTGCCATGTTTCTCAAAACTGGGAAGCCAAGTAGAAAACTGAACCTACAGAATATCCTCATCTTATTGTATTCTGAGATCCTTTGTTGAATCAGATGCTGCTGCCTGCCACAGTAGTGGTGTGGCTTTTCACTTTCTGCTTCAATAAGGGTAATTTTACAGTGGATGAATCTAGAATGTTGGCACCTCTTTGAAATGCTCAAAAGAAAAGCACTGCCAATGGCTACTTCATAGAATTAACCACTTGTTTTGCCGTCCAGCTATATGAATCAGCAACAATGCTGCTTGACTTTCAAAATGCAGATTTCAGCCTTTTACGTGTTTAGAAGTAGGAGACTATTGCCTGTCTGTTCTAGTTGGAAATGACTTCACGTTTGGGTTCATTCCAGTTGTAATTTGAGACGAAAAGGTGACCAGCAAAACAGATAACTGCCAAACTACATTAAATTAACTTTAAATGGCAAGCTTTAACCTTTCAGCAGTGAGATGTGGAACATCTTGACAGAATGGCAAAATGTACTTTGTCTTTTCTTAGGCTTATTCCACCCCTGAATCAGCTCGACCTGCTGAGGAATCTGAAGGGCAAGTCATTCAGGTATCAACATGACAGTAATGGTTACAAGGCTGGTGATGCGAGAGCATGATCTCATGATGAAGTCAGGATGCTGATGATGTGGAAAATAATGACTAAGCAGTGAAGCTATGACTAGAGATTTGAAAAACAGGAGAATTAAAAGTAGGCAGCACACAGCCATTTTCTGTAATAGACATTCTGTATGCTACCAGTTTGATGAAGAACGGATACAGACAGAAAATTACTTCCGGGATGAAGGGTTATCATTCATTGTCCACCATGGTCTCAACAAAATCTCTATTTGTCCTCCTCTACTCTCTCCCCTGCCCTCAGATCGACTGATATTACGTAAGATCCACCGTCTAGAGATTAGCAATCACTGGAGAGCATTTTACTGTTTGTGTTGACAGCTTGTTCTGCAAGTTATCACGTATATATCTAGTGACTTAAGTGCCAGCCTTGGCTTGTATTAATTTGTTTGTCCCATTTGCATTTGCAGCAGGTTTTACCTTTCAGCAGCTTGACCTAATATTTCCCAGTTTTACCTGTTGCTTGACAAGTGACTCTGCTGATACAACACATCCCTAACAGCATGGACTAATGTGTGTGACATATGATATAATATATGACTGATTTGCAGAGTTTGCTTCTCTTCTTACAGGAAGGAGTCTCAGCCAGAAACCTCTCCCAGGTCTGTGAGGTGATATATATATATATATATATATATATATATATATATATATATATATATATATATATATATAAATATTTTTTTATCTCTCTTCACTTGCCCTTGGCTTTTCTTAAGTCCGGCTCTTAGCTGCTGTTAAGACACTCTTCTTGGGGGAGTGTGTGTGTGTGCTATATTTGTGAGAGAGTGTGTGTTTGTGTGTTGGGGGTTACTGTAAATCCTCCTGTGTGTCAGACGCGGATGTGACTGTCTGATAAGTGCCTCCTTCAAGAATGGTCATGCTGCATTTGCTCACATGATGCTCAAAGATCAGCTCACTTTGGCCTCACTCACATCTGGCAGCTTTAAAATAATTTCCTTGAGAAGCTGTTCTTTGATAATCTAGCTTTCAGCATCACCTTGGGAAAATAACATTTTCAACAATTTAACTGACTTGTTCGATTTTTCTCACACTGTTTTGACAAAAAAAACAAGTGTAATTATTAACAATGTGGTAACACTTTATCATAACTCTGTCTTTTTTTAAGCCATTTGTTATTTTGTTTAAACCAGCATTAACTCTCAATCATAAAACATCATAGAAAAGATATTGGCAGACATGTAAATTCATCCCACGCTTGGAAAAAAGGCAGACATTTAACTATGAATACTATTTATTTTTAAATCTATTGGCAAGCAGTATGCAAATAAAATGATAAAATATAGTTAAAATAAAGTGTTACCTGCATCACAGTCTGGCACACACTGCTGTTTTTGTGACTGTCTCCACTGCTATTTTATCTTTTTGTGTCTCCTCTACTGCACACCACTCCAGTAATGAAAATGCACACAAAGACAGACTTTGCGGGTGCTGTCCGAGAACTATTAGGTATAGTTGTTCCACAGATACTAACAACTGCACTGCAAGTCTGTGTGTCTTCTTCCATTCCTGTCTGTTCCTCTTCCTCTTTTAACAGCAGTACAGTAAAAGTAGAGGAATCAAATAACAAGAAAATAATATCACCACTTTCTATAGTGTAGTGCGGCTTAAAATAAACACAAAGCACTAATCTGGCCCCAACTTTCAAGGTTTTCAAAGAAAATGCAGATATGTACCTTTGTTTCTCGCCCTGTTGATTTATAGTTTCTGTTTAGTGATGCCTTTATGCATCTGTTTTGCATGCTGCCTGTTTTGCCTAATCAGCCTTTAAAAAATTATGTTATGCAGGCAAGTTGCACATTGCTGAATACTTAACAGTATGTTTTCTTTGACCAATAAGGCAGAGCAAACAATATGATGGTCAATTATTTTGCATGATTTGTGTTCACTTTTTGCATAGAGTGACACTGCACGTCTCAAAAGGAAGAGCTGTGGTCTCAGTTTGCTTCCAATGCATGCTTGCTTCCTGCTGCTTGCCTGACCCACTGAATGCTCTACTATTTTCGTATGTGGACATGGCTCCTTCTGCTGTAGGACATTGCCCATTTTGCATTTGCTGAGGTAAGATTATTCAGTGCTGAATTCTACAAATTCCCAAGATTACACTCAAAACAACAAAACAGTAGGATGAAGACATTTACTTACAAATAGTTATTATAATGATGCTGTAAAAAAGAAGTTACATTGGTTAAGGTTCTCCCCGATGATTTGCTCTTTGTAGTCGGAAGGCCAGCCTGAAGGACAAGATGTTTCTCAGCCCTTCCAAGGCTCCCGTGGCCAAGGGGAAGGCCCAGTCTCCGGGGGCAGAAGAGGGGGCTGAGGCGAGTCCCAGCAAGGTCACCAAGAGCTGGAGCTTCACTGAGAAGAGTCGAGGGCAGAAGCAAAGCTTCAGAGTCCGGGGCAGCACCTCACGCCAAAACTCAGAGGGTGAGGGAAAGTGTCACAGCACAGGATGACAACTGAACAGATTAAAGTATTAATGGACAGGCCAGAATTTGACAAATATTGACTATTACAGTCAAATTAATGATTGATTTGCTCTCTGACTAGATTCATGTTAAAGTGGAACAGTTTTTAGCCCTTCTTAAAACAATAAACTTCATAGAAAATCTCACGCTGCTATTTTAATAGAATTTAGTCATGGTAAATATAAAGTTACAGTCAGTTTATAATGGCTTGCCCAGCTCTGTCCCAAAGAAGAAAAGCATGCAAGCTATGACTGTACAATACATGTAAATCCCTATATGTTTACATAGTTTATTTTATTTTATTTTTAAAATAAAACTTCATTCTTCCCTTGGAAAGAGGAACGGTAGCTGTTTCATATTCCTCCTTTAAAAATCCCAGTTTTATAATAAATAAATCAAATTGCTGTTTTAATGTCAGTTTTCTTGTGTTCAGAAGAAAACTTTATGTTCAGTGAGAAACCTTTATCGTTTCAGAGCTACACAATAAAAAGCCTTTATCATAGGTCATAACACAGGCTGGGTTTTATATCAAGATATATATATATATATATATATATATATATATATATATTTATATCCTATATCCTATTGGAGTTCAAATGTGAAAAATCATACCACAAATAGTTTTATAATGCTGTTTTTATAAAGATATACTTGGCATACAGATTACATTCATTAATGATTGTAAACGATACAGTAGCTTATGTGACTAATATTCCTTTTTTATAGTGAAATTTTCTATAGCTCTGAACATGCACAGTAAAGCTTTGTGTGGGTCCATGCCAGCTCAACAACTCATCAGCTGTGTGTTTTTAGAAGGAGGATGTTGATGGCAATTAACTGCAATCAAACCTCTATAAGACACAGTCATGTGCAGTGACAAATAGTTACTGTGCAGTAATTGTCATGCAGGTAAAGCCTCTAAGTAGTTTCCCCTGCATGCATTCAAACACATGGGGAAGACTGGCAGATTTTGTTGACACAACATTTCAACATTAAGCCGGTTTAGACAGAGGACGTTTGGTTTGGATAATGGTGTTCTTCCACCATTTACTGCTAGGCAGCCCAACTGCATCCATATGTCATCCAGGCCACTGTATCACTATCAGCAAATATATTTCTCTCCTTCACCATTTCTTTGCCTTTTTTTAAAGCAATTCTCATTAGTTGTTTTTCTTCCTCCGCTTCATGGCATGTTAAAGTGCTGATTGAAATGCAGGATGAAGACTTTGGACTGAAGAGTTCTCCAGGTTAGACAAGTCATCATGATATCTAGATGCAAAGTTTACCATTTATGTTAGATTATGTTCAGTGGATAGTTTTAATGTATCAACAGGTACCAGCCCTTTCAAACAAGAACTAGAAATCATTCAGTGGACTCCACAAGTTCCCATGTCTGCAACTGATTTGTCTGCTACTGTCATCCTGCTAGAATCCATAACAAATCTTTTTCCATGTCTCTCCTCTCTCTCTTTTTGCAGCAATTGAAGGTTTAATAAGTAAGACATTGGGATACTTTGTTGGTTGGCTTCTATGTCAAAATAAACAAAAGTCAAGTCAGCTTCACCAGTCTGAGAAACCTGCATGCTGAAATCTGCCGTAAAGATTTGTTCACTTGACATGAACCCTTTTAATTTGGATTTTTTTCCTTATATGAGTTTTCCCTGTGACGAATGAAGGCACTGAAGCACGAGTACAGCTGAGAACAAGCATGTAATAATTTGAAGGATTTATTAGGGTGGTACAAATGTACATATTTAATTACAGTAGTGCTGTAGAAGTTAATCCTGGGTTCAAGTCAAGTGGCGCCAAGGTAATCCAAAATTGATCCAGAGACAAAAGGACCAAAAGCGCTTCTTTACATTGCATGAAGAGACCTCACTTTCCCTACCAGATTCTTATCTAATTTCTGACCAGCAGTGATAAGGCCTTGACACCTTGCACAATAATTCAAAATCCATAGATATTCCTTCTGGCTAAGCAATATCTGCTAGTTATGATGCAAATCTATACAAAAATTGGTGGTGGGAAGAGAGTACCTATCATTAAAGGTTTCAATAAAGCTTTATCCCATCAGCACTATCCTTCAATTCTGCACCAAGTCTTTTTTCTGTTATACCACAAAGCTCGCACACTATGCGCACAAACTGGCAACCTGGCTTGAAACCAACGTGGTAATTGAATTTTGCACCTTTAAAGCTCAAAGCAATACGTCTGCTTTGCTTCTGCTGTTCACACTGGATTGTGTTGAAACCTTTGTAATATTCTCCTTGTCTTTGGTCTGTAGAGGCGAGCCTCCCAGGAGAGGAAATCGGTGATGATAAAACCTGCCACTGTGAATTTCTTACTCAAGAATTACCTCCAGGGTTGAAGGTTACGATAAGGGCCATATGGTAAGGGCTTGTTCTCCTCTGCAATTTATGTGGATCTGCAGTGTTTACTTCACTTATGGACAGCTGTGGTTTGTTGTCATTTCTCTGTGGTCATTTATGGCACAGGCTTCACTAGCCGTAACAGTGTTTATTAGATATTTCCAGTTTATTATATCCTTATTCCAATCTGTAGCAGTGACTTTGTACTTTGTGCTGCTTTCTGCTGTTATAAATATACCTTAGACAGGTTTTAACCCTTAGAAGTCCAGGCCTAGTGGAATTTCATGTGATTTGATCACACCGGTGTGACGGTAGACTCCTAAGGATTAAATAATTGTCCAGGTTTACCTTCAGTTTGTTTCTCTCATATATGAGTTTCATTTTTTCTAAGCATCATTTTTTAAAAAGACTATACAGTCAGATAACTCCATTGTTTTGAGGGCATTAACCAACATTATAACCAACTATATGAAAAGAAAATACTGATGCTTAGCTCTGAGAGGCACGAACTGGGAGCAGGTGAGCCACATTTATTTTTACTTTCTATTGTCACTTTGCCATTGTGAAAATAATGTATCCTCCCTCAGTATCATGAAGTTTCTGGTGTCAAAGAGAAGGTTCAAAGAGAGCTTGCGGCCTTATGATGTCATGGATGTGATCGAGCAGTACTCGGCTGGTCACCTGGACATGCTGTCACGCATTAAGAACCTGCAGTCGAGGCAAGTGCACATTCACTGTAAAATATATCTGAGCCAGGTTAAATCTGAGCCACATTTGTGTTGTTTTAAAGTAATAACCTTTACAGCTGCCACTTTGACTGTAAGCCTAAACAGATACAGATGGAGAGGACATGCAGAAAGATTCTCAGTTATTGCTTTAGTTTAGTAATGACTTCAAATTCAGTTTAGCAGTAGAGATGGAATTCAATAGTATTGTGTTGTTGGTCTCACTGGATACACACATGTCACTGATTTGCCTGTTTCATTTGTCCAGCTACATGTGTTGTATTCAGATTTCAGGTTTATCTCAGTAAACTTTATAATTCACTCCTTCAGCTCTGAATGCATCACCGTTTCATTTTAGAAATAACACTGATGTATAATTCATATTGTTCTCTATATCAGTCTCCCACAAATGAGCTCATCACGTTTGCTCCTGTGAAGGTCTAACATGTAGAAAAAATATATTCCAGTGGTGAAATACATACACTTTTCATCCACGAAGCAAGTCGGACTCACTGTATGTCTTGTGTGTGGAATATATTGCGTCCTGTTCTCCATAGCTGATATGATTCCCACGTTGCTTCATTTTGCATTGCGCTCATATCGTCTCTGTGTGCCTTGCCAGGATAGATATGATTGTCGGGCCCCCTCCCCCATCAACACCTCGTCATAAGAAGTCCACTGAAGGTCCTAGGTTAGGTTAATAGACTGCACCGCTAGAATGACCATTTTACCAGCATTATGCTACTTATACCATAGTCCAAGTATTGAAGAAGTTACATATAATGGAACCCCTTTTGAGTTCAAGCCAAGCGACCTGCCTCTTTGCACTATAGAAAGAAGGATACATAAAAGCGTGTTTAGATGTAGTATTAAGTGAAAAAGATGATAAAATGAACAGTTATGTTTTCTAGGTATTGTAGAGTTTTTTTAATTTCAAGTCACAGTTCATCAGCAGCTTGCAAAAAAAAGACAAACTAAAAGTGAGACAACCTTTGGCTTTCTCACTAAATTTTAATGAGCCACGTCATATGGCCTCACTCAACAGGGGTTTGATAGTACAAGATGCTTGTTCTCATACTGGTGAGACAGAGGGAGAGCTCCCCCAGTAGGATGCAATGGAAATGAAGCATGAAGCACAATAAAAGCATGCACAGTGATGCATTTTGGCCTTAGACACAATAACCATTCACACTGTTTCATTAAAGACTGCCTAATCTCATTATGCATGCATTAAAACCAGCCACGTAAAATCACTATTTTTTCAAAAAAATGCTCAAGTGTTAGGTCATCATCCATCTATTATCATATTTACCATCAAAATAAATAGTTTCTTTACTTATTTTCCATGTAATTCACATTAAGGCATCATGAAATTCTTAAATAAAAAAGAAATTGATAAACTCTTGTGTCCTAACAGTGTTTGTTTTTTTACTAACAAATATTACCTTTCTCAAATGCTAGGGTTGATCAGATAGTTGGTAAAGGTCCTAAAGCTGAAGGAGAGGCAGCTGAGGACCAAAGCATGATGGGACGTCTGGTCAAAGTGGAAAAACAGGTAGGAATGTTTTGCCAACGTTTGTAAAACTCATACAGGTTGATTTCATCTAAGATCAAATCACTGTAGTATTTGTGTTTTTCTGATGATTTCATTTTGTAATGGAAATCCATTTGTTTATTGTGTGTTTTTCCTTTTCTATGCAGGTGGTCTGTATGGACAGAAAACTTGATTTTCTGGTCAATGTGTATGTGCAGCGTATGGGTATCCCTCGTTCTGAAACAGAGGCCTTTTTTAACTCCAAAGAGCCGTATCCAGCTCCACCTTACCACAGCCCTGAAGAGAGCAAGGAAGAGAAGGAAGGGAAGGAGGAGGTTAAAGAGGAAAAGGAGGTGAAAACATGCTCAGCTGCAGATGTCCCATGCTCTGAGGGGTCTTCAGAAAAGAAAGATCCTTTACTCGGTCGGTCTGTGGCAAGATCAGTGGGTACTCCATCCGGCAGCCACAGTCGCCCCTCTACCTCCTGGCAGCACCAGCTGCAGCACCCCCTAAGCCAGCCTGCTTGGAACAGCAGCGTGGCTAATACGCCTTCACCAGTGGGTGGCAGCGGTGACCAATCGCCCACCCTGTTCCGCCTTCCGCCTCCGCCTCCTCCGATTCATGACCGCTCCTCCTCAGGCCCAGGTGGTAGTGGCAGAGAAAGTGGCTCCCACAGCAGAAGGCGCCACAGAAGGCAGAGGTGTCAGCAGGATGCCACAGCCGTGGAGAGTGACACGTCCCTCTCCATCCCATCTGTTGACCACGAGGAGCTGGAGCGCTCTTTTAGTGGCTTCAGTATCTCCCAGGCCAAGGAAGACTTCTTTGGGCCTTCTTTCTTTACAGGCTCAGGAGTTGCAACTGGAGCAGGGACTGAAGCTGGAGCTGCACCTTCACTCTGTGCCAGGGTCAGACCATTCATAGCAGAGGGTGAATCAGACACAGACTCTGACCTCTACGCTCCGTCACCTCTGTCCTTCACTGGAGAGGTCTCGTATGGAGAAAGGGGATGGCCAGGCCTGAAGTAGGTCTGACTGAGAGGTTTTCATTAAAAGCTGGTAACCACCAGACTGGTGCTTCAGTTGCCAACAGGAGACCTATCGTGAGCCTGCATAGCCAATTTTACTGACTGTTCTTGCTGATGATGGTATTACAGACTATTTAAGATTAAATGTTTGATTGCTCTATTACAGGACATGATCAAATATGTTCTTATAAAACAGCTGGGTTATCCTTTATGACCTTTTGTGTTTGTTGTTTAAAGCTTTACAAGCAATGCTTAATTCCAGTTGTATCCATCAAGACCCTGATCTAACAGAAAAATGGCTGTTTAGAGACAGTCGTCTTTAATTTAGTTGGCAATTTTTGTTCGTAATGATGTGGGAGTCTAACATACGATTTGATTTTGCATCAAACTTATACCTGACATTGATTTGTGTCAAACAAACACAAGAATGTCACTTTGCTTTCTTTTATGAGTAACCTAGTAGGTGCAGCACTTTTCCTGTTGAACACTGACCACTGTAGCTTTGGTAACAGATGAAAGTTAGTAACACAAGATTGTTAAGGTCTTATTACATGGCTAGCATAGTGTCTTGATAACTTCTATACCTTTGAATGACTTGAAGTGTAATGATGCCAAACTCTTAGCTACAATAACCAATTAGATTCTTTCAGAGTACAAATGCTTGTTTTTTTTAATAACCATTAACTCAGCCTGGTGTTTAATGAATACTACAGAAGAACTACCCTCAAATTAATGCAGATACTTCCCCATCAACAAATCAGTGAATCTCCTGCATGGCATGTTAATGGTCGATTTGAGGGCTGTGTTAAGCAGGCTACAAAACCAAACCACAGCACCAAAGGTCAGCAGAAAAACGAATCATGTTTTTCTTCTCCCGTAAAGAAAAACAGAGCTGTGAATAAAACATGAACATGTGCATGCATGAATAGTTTAAGCTACAATGTGTTATTTTTTAAGAAGCTTTGAATCCCAATCATGTAAATGCAGCCTGAGCTTAGCAATTTCACTGGTTCTGGTTCTTCTTTTCTGGGCAAATATGTTCTTATGTTCTCAGATGTTTAATGCCCCGTAGTGTATGTATGAAACAATATGGGCTAAATGGACATGTGCTCATATATTTTGTATGGTTATCACAAACAATGGAGTCTTGATGTTGGACTGAGTAAATCATATGGATCACCTGTTACTCAGACATGATGGTATTTAGCTTGCGATGCATACATCAGCCATTTAGATTCTATACTACTATGTCTGTTCTGCACTAAATGATGAAATGCAATAAAAAGCAAGCAAGGCAGTCAGGCACCAACCTTTACAATCATTAACATTACTTGATTTTTCACATCAAAATCCATTGTTTTCTAAGTAAACAAATCAAATCATTCGAGTAAGTGCATTTTCAAGTGTTATTTAGAAGGTTTTATGGCCTAAAAGCAGATGTTCCAGGTCACAGGTGTAGGTAATCATAATGCTAAAAGGAATGCTAACATCACTAGAATGAAATTTACAGGGACACTTCAAGCATGAACAGTTCTTGTTAAACTAACCCATCATTGAAAATCTGAATACTGTTTGCTTTAGCATTTTAACATGAACACTGAAACAATAGAGACTGTTCACAAACAATCCATATTTTTCCAAGAAGAAGAAGCAAACTGCTGGCATGTTTTCTACAAGCAAAAGAAAGGGCCCGTGCAGTTTTACATTATATGCTAGCTCTTAGTTCAGCACCATCATAGAACTGCACCTTCTTCTTCTTCAGAAATAAAACTTTGTACATCACTGATGCCCATCTCTTCAGTTTCCTTGGTATGTTCTGTGTCAATAAAGCAATAATGTGTATGTTTAGCTGTGAAAAGTGCATTATGCCATATTATGTAATAGTGGCCATATTTCACTAGATGGCAATCAAGATCCTTATTGGAGAATGTGCCTGTTAAAGGATGAGTAAGGTTGGAGATAGATAGATACATAGATAGAGGTTGCACAAGCCAGCATGGTCTTAGTATCGGTCCCAAGCCTGAGTAAATGAGAGGGTTATGTCAGGAAGGTCATCCAACATAAAACTGGTAATATAAATCATGTGGATCAACTGATTCGTTGTGGCAACACCTAAAGGGAGAAGCCAAAAAATTAAAAAAAAAAAAAAAAAAAATTAGCAAAATAACCTGAAAAAGTTTATTTACAAATCTATTTAACAACTACCCATTATCAATTTCCATGACTCAGCCCTAACATCTGCTAATTTATTAAGTGTTCTCAGGCAGTAATTAAACAAGAATTGAATTGCTCATTAATAAAGGTGAGATGTTAGAAGCATGGCACAGACCAGAGGACCAAAAAAACAAAACCCCATAGACATTTGAAATAACAGTGAATATGTGCATATTACCATTTATTTGACTACTTGAATGGAAAGTTCAGTTTAGGACAACAATGTGCAAATGGCGGCCCCAGAGTTTCCAGTGGAAAACATTTTTAAGTAAAACCACAATGAATTAGCACAAATTGAATGTTTCCAAAGGGTTGTCACTTTTTGTATGGACACAATGATAATGCCTATCAGTGTGTTTGAGCTGATCTACACAGGACATTTATTCAAAAAGGAGATATTTGTGTTCAAACAGTGCCATTACACAGAGATGAGCCATTGACATTAGGTGATGAATGATGAGAGCCAACAATCAATGAAACCATTAGTGATCTGACTCTCTATTACAAAATAGACACCAAAAACTGATGGACTGTAGACATTTTCATAATAGTATGTTTGCTGACATGTTTCACAGCTGGTCCAATGACTGGAATGCAAATAAAAATGTAGCTCTCCCAGTAGCCTCTTTGTACACATTAAATCCTCTTCGATCTATTCTTTTCAGCTTTTCATTAGCACAAAGAACAGTGATGCCCACTGGAGTCATTGTACTTCAATTGTATAAATGAATCAACTTCCTGAACATGCTGTTTCTTGAAATGAGCTCAGATCAAATGTAATGCCTTCATTTGCTGGAGATGACTTTCATTTACAGCTAAGAGAAAGAAATGATTCCTTGGCATGTGTCCTTGGCACCAGCTGTGTTTGTGTACAAGTCTGGCCTGGTGGTCTCCATGTAAACATTTTATTTATGTATGGTGTTAGTTAACATCAGCAAAATGCCATCAATGCCCACCAAGGGCAGACACAGATGACCTTCTTTTCTCTCTCTGTAGCACACACACACACACACACACACTTAGAAAGACATACAGGTCCATAATGACAATGGGGGTGGGGATTAATGGTCGGGTAAATAATATTAGCGAACATTTATCACAATTTCAGTTCATTACACATTGACTGCATTGTAAAGGCTTTGCAAAATGGGAAGGGTGATCTATATTGCTTATTGCTTCATAGCTGCAGTTGGTTGACATTTTCATAACCTAATGGAAAAGTGTGACTCTTATAGTCAGATGTAAATCGGTGAAACCATAAAATCATACAGATGAAAAAAATTCAACATGCAAAATACAAAAAGACTGATTTACTAGAGTAAATAGGTGACATTTATCACATCACAATTAATTATTATTCTACTTATTATTATCATATGTAAACTTACTGGGATGTAATTTTTGCAACAACCTTTTTTAAGATGGTATTCCAGCTCTGGGTCAACAATATTAATAAAACAAGAGAGTCCAGATATTGTTTCCTGTAGGAAGATAATACCTCAGGCTAAACCTAATTGAGTGTGCACAGATTATCATTAATCATCAGACAACTACTGATTGATCTTGATTCTCTCAAGGTTTTTGCCAGAAGCAAGTCTAGTCATCCATTTATCAGATCACAGGAAGGATATGACAGTTTTATTAATGTACAGTATAATGTGACTTGATTAATTAGTCTGTTGTGCTAGTTATCAGACAGCAAAGTCACAAATGTGTATGCCTGCATGTGAAAATGTAAAGAAAATTTTACCTACACATATATTTCATGAACAGAAATAGCCTGTACTAAATATGGAAAAACATACTTAATAATCATAGAGTAAAAATACTCTGTCAGTGGCCAACACACATCCTAACATGTGGGCAGAGGTGAGAAAAATATATGAATATAATTGGAGCATTTGATTAAATATACAGTATAAAATAAATATTCTGAGGTGGTTATGACTTATGATGTCATTGTCTCCCTTTCACCATTTTCCAACCTTCTCTCATCCTCAAGCCTCCGTACAGTATTTATTAAGTTCTTGTGATACCCCACCTGTCCACCAGATGCCTTCACACCTTCCTGCCTTTGCCAGTCACCTGATCCTGCTCCACCCATCAACCTGTTCCTCTTTTCCTTAATCAGCTTCACAGTATAAACCACTTCCTACTCCTTCCTGCTGACTGTGACTGAGTGAGGACTGAGGTTAAAGACCTTCTGCCCGTCTGTGTCCTGCCTACCTGTGTTTCCTCTGCTGGGAGGTTTTGGACCATCTTCATGTTTCCAGATGTAAGTTCTTTTCTACCTTTGTTGTGTTAGCACATAGTTTGTGTTAAATGTGTGAAGCATTTATTGAGCATTAGCATTAATTTGGTGTTGTGTTCACTCTCCTCTATTCTCTCTTCTGATCTACATTAATGCCTGAGATAGGTATGTGGCTCTTTAGCTGCTTAAATGATCCACCATGTTTACAAGCTACAATGTAGTTGCTAACTGCTGATCTGCTGTTTGGTCATTGGTGGCCAGTGTGCAGTGGTGTCAAAGCTTTCTTACTGGAAAAATGTAAAACTGTGGGCCATCAAGCCAAAAATAATCAGTTAAGAAAAACTATGAAATTCCATAGAGCTGACATACTTGCAGAGTTGAGTGATAAATAGGGTTATTGATTCATTTTTAAATCCATATATATTCACAAAAAATACTGTAAAAGGAAATTTTACATATACATTTTCATTCCAATGATGAGTAGTAAAATATTAAGTAAATTTATGTTCTTAAAGATCAATTTTATTATATTTGTATCATTTTAAACTTTTTTCAGAATTTAGATTTTGGCAATGTAGATTGCAAGTAACATGTATGTCAAAATTATTTTAAGAAACAGAAATAGTATATATGTCACAAGTTTACCTGCCATCTTTCCATATTTACAATGTTATTTGTGATACTATACCAAGACTGTTTCTGTGAGATCAATTTTGCCAGAGGGAAACAAAGAAAAGGAGGGTGGGAGGTTAAAATTGAAGTAGACTTGTTGGATAAATTGTCCTTGACTTTTTCTATAGATTTCAATTGAACACAGTGAATGCAAAGTCTTTTGTCTTTCAGCAGAGAAGTGATTCATGGTCAGCAGACCATAGTTTCTTGTAAGCTAGTGGCATTTCCTGTGTTTAAGGAAACCAAAGTAAGGTCAATGTAGAATTACAGTAAAGGGGAAAATTCAAGATGGAAAAATAACCTTTACATATAATGAATGTTTAGATATATTTGGTTATCGTGGGTATGATCAGATTTATTTGTACAGTAAAGTTCATATCTATATATCAGTACTTAAGAGTCAAACTGTTCTTACTGTCTGAAATGTTTAAATATAACAAGTTGATCAGATGTTGGTTCTTTTGTTGACAAGACAAAAGCTTATTTAAACTTGAATTAAATGTTTACTTACAATTCATGGCTTTATTCTGAAGCTCTTGTTGTACAAGGAACAGTAGAATTACTGTTAACATTAGAATTTACTTCCAAGATTGTGAAGCACAAATTAAAATTGACAGATCTTTTCTTTAAGAGTGAAGTCTGGTTCCAGTCACCAATGAATACCTGACATAAACTGTGATTGTTTCAGGGATGTTGAATTGGATAAAGCAACACTGACACTGAGATTTCCTTGTGTCTGACTGGATGAATCTCAGTTTTTGTGCTGCTCTGGTTTACTATATTTACTATATTGTGATTTAAATTATTTCCCACAAACTAGTAACTCCAGCTTCTAAATTAATTGAAATATATATTAGTTAAACTACGTGACAAATTGCTGAATCCATTTAGGTTGCTCTGTGTAGCTCTCAGCAAAATGTACTCTGAGGAAACAAACATAATTGAACTCCATGGAGACAAAGACAGAATGCTGCTGAATCAGAATAAACTAGTTTTGAGCTAATTCCACATTCACAAGAGGAGATTAAATGAACATTATACGTGTTAGACATAAGCACATGTCATTGTGGTGCAGCTGTAGGAACAGAGCCAAAGGCTGGATTGAGCATGCACAGCATAACGGAGCTACAATGACTGTCCTGGCCTGTCTAAAAAGAGACAGGAAAAGGCCGACCTTCATGACTATATGACGTAGACAGCTAAATAGATTTGAATGCGATCACCAGATTACCAAACCGGACAGATCCCATCTAATAAATTGTTTTTTTTATTTGCTTTCATGCAGACTGTTCTGATGGACACAGTATATTATATTGTACCTGCTTATTAAGGCAAATTATCAGTATCTAAATATTTGCAGATCCTAACACGCCTATAGGAAGGTGTTAGAGGAATCATACAAAAAAGTCAAGCATTGTCTCTGACTATCAGATGTGCTGGTTGAGAAATAATTTAACAGCTAAAAGCACTGATTCATAAATTCAGAGAACTGGATGTGAAGGGCTTGTCATATGTATATGTATGATGTATTCCTTTATGTGGGCTTTGACCACCCTCAGGAGTATTAAGACTCTATGGAAAAGCATAGACTGTTAACAGACTGGGGAATATACAAGCAGTGAAAAACTCAACAGCATAAATAGATAGACGGTAGACGCATGATTGTCCCTCCTCATGCTTCAAATAGGAAATTATTTGGTCAATGACTTAAAAGCAAATGCATGGTTGTGTGTACCTACCAACGCTTCAAATAGGAGAAAATGAGGGAATCTTATACCTTGATTATTACACTGGCTCTATGCCAGCGCTAATTAACAATTTGGCAGAAGTTAAAGTGTGTGGTGACCTAGAATGATTTTGTGATTAAGAGGGGATCCTGGAGAGAAGCATGA
Source organism: Mastacembelus armatus (assembly GCF_900324485.2). NCBI lineage: Eukaryota > Metazoa > Chordata > Actinopteri > Synbranchiformes > Mastacembelidae > Mastacembelus > Mastacembelus armatus. The sequence goes on along the minus strand of NC_046639.1, from coordinate 22,424,566 downwards.
TTGGCATATGCTTCATTGGTGTATATTCTCAGAGGTTAAAATGAGCTGCAAAGATCCCAAAGCCAAAGAATATGGGCTCCTTAGTGGCATTTATGTCTGAGATGTCTGTTTGAATGAGGACAGTGAGGTCTGAAGAGAGAAATCTAACTTTTTGTGTAGAAGTGTAGGTGGAAATAAGAAGCTGAAGGTCAGAGAACCCATCAACAATTTTAAAGATAAATGTGAATGGAATAAGTTCAAAAGGGCAATAAGACTGGGCATATGAGATGAAGCTCATGACACAGAGGATGTAGAGGAAAAAATTAAATTGAAGGTCTTGAAACAATTCAGTTCTGCCAGGCAGCAAGAAAGTCTGAGGAGTAGAGGACTGCAACCTCAAAGGTTACGTGGAACCTGGTATTAAGGCGTGTTCAGACATTGTGGAGTAGATTTTACATATAGAGCAATTGCATTGGAAATCAGTTAAAGTTAATTTGATAGGCAGCATGACTACAAAAATAATTGCCAAAGCTGTATGATGCCTCTTTATTAACATATAGAGAAGAGAGGAAATGACAGAGAAACAAAACAGAATGAACCTGAGTTCTTGGTGAGTTCTGAGCTCAATCTGAGGCTAAACTACCTTACAAATGCACACAAACAGTCACAGGTTGCTAGATGACTTACAACTGACGTCAGTATAGCCTGTATATTGGCTGCTTGTGGTGAATAAAAATGGACTGAAGAAACTCCAGCAGTCAAATGTATGCAGAAAGTGAAGCTTTGCTTTCTGTCTGACATGTCTTTAGGAACTAATCTAGTACCAACACTGAGTTTCTGAAAAGAAAGAAAATATGTTTAGCTTTAAATTTGAATTGTTATTTAGTGATATCAAAATTAATCTCATGATAACTGTACTATGTATCGTATCGACTATAACGATAATTATGGTAGACTTTAGATTTTGTTTTCTTTTTAATTACATTTAACATACCTATTTATGTTGTTCGTTGAGCTGTACAATATACTGTACTTGAGTAAACTGTGCTAAGTCCATAATGCAAGTTGATTGTGTGTCAGTAGAATTTCATTGCCTGGTTATCTGCCATGTCTTTCAACGTCCATGAACCCAGTTTGTGACACAGGCAGGGCCATCCCCAGTTAACCCTGATGACATCAGTGGGGGTCCAGAGCCACTTGTCTTGCTTTTGGGCAAATACAGCGTCACTGACCTTTATTTAACACTATATGACCTCTGTGGGAGACGACAGAGCTTTGGGATAATGAGGTCTAAGCTGATGAGAGCTACTGTCCACATCAGCAAGATCAAAACATTGATCCTTTCCTTCTGCATTTAATGATTGCCTTTAAGACCATTTGGTCTTGTACCACTTAAGTTTTCTACATTCATTCTATCTAATACTGTAAGTGGCTTCTGTGACTTGCTTAGGTGCCATTTCAAACATGCTATTAGTAAATAAAGCACTAACTATTTGCAAGGTAAACTTCCTGTCACAAAGTCAGTGTAGCTCAGTCCCAGTATTTTATATGTTGTTAACTCCCCTGCATTAGGGCAGTTCATTTCAGGAAGTGTATATTATAATATACTGTCTAAAAAATAAGCAATTTCTTTGGCAACATTTATCAAAGTCGGTTTAGATAGAAATACACAATAATGTGTTTTCATGATTTGAAAAACAATAATCAAGACAGCATTTCTGTTTTTCAAGGTCTGGATTGTTTTCAGTTGAGCTGTTCCAGGATTCTGGCTCATAATCAAAAAGCAAAGTAAGGACAAAATCTTGGCCAGATAAAAAACTTAGCATTAAAAAGCAATCTTATGTACTAAGAATGGGTAACATAAAAATTAGACTTTCAGATATTACAGATGACAGGTTGATATTGTTGGACATGAAACTATTAAACTGCAATTTTTTTTCTTTTTTTCTTTTGCGTCTTTGCAGTTTCTTCTAGACATTAGTCATCACTTTTGGATAGGAAATGATTTACACCACACGCTCAGAGAAAACAACCCTGACCTCTGATACATTAGATTAAAGAGCTGCGAGTTACTGTAGAATATAAAATTCTTGTGGTTTAAGGTGGGGTGAGATACACGTACAATTATGGCCATTTCTCTTCCTGCTTAAAAAGCACTAATGCGTTCAACGGCCTCTTCAGAAATCGCTGCATTGTTGAAATGTTGTCTCTCCTCACTAACCCGTTGGGATATTCCCCATCACCCAAATTATAAGAAGCCCAATGAAAGATGTGAAGGGACAAATGCCAATGCCATAATCAGACAAAGAAGACAATAACCATCTGAGCTTCAGATTAAATGGGAAATGTTGAAATATAAAGGGACAAATGAAATTGTTCTGTTCGATTCTTGCAGTCGAACAGCTACAGTATATTCTTCATCCACATCCATTGTTCAAATACCAGAGACGACTCATTATATCAGTTAAATGTAATCTAAAACACATAATACAGAACTTTATGAACAGATGATGACAGTGCTGTGAAGTGTGCCTCAAACCACAGTAGGTGGTGAGGGACAACATGATGGGGAACCACAGGAAGTCTTGTCAAGCTCTGCGACACAATTATCGCTCATCCATCTTTAATATCTCATCCATCTTCTCCTCTTCACTGACAGCAGTACTCACCTTGCAATTATTATCACAGCTGGCATCCAACTAGGAGGAATCAGGTCTTCTGCCCTCCAAAAGTGACTGATTAGGACATAATAAATAAAGAAAGAAAGAAAAGAAAGAGATAAAATATATATATATATATATATATATATATATAAGAACTGGCTTTTTTTCTGAAATCTTTAGCAGTTCATCCTCTGCTATTGTTAGTGCCATCAGTTTGTTAAAACATTTTATGAATGTTTGTTGCTGATTTGTGAGGAACCTACTTAACGTATGTTGTGCTTCTGAGATTTCCTCCATTTTTACAAGCATGAACTAATTACAGAAAGCCATAGTGACTTGATCATTTAACAGCAGGACTTCATCATGTATCTTACAATAATTTCATTTAATTTCAATTTAATTGCCATGAGCCATGCATTAGTTATATATTACTTAACTGTATATGATGTGCTCTTATTTGTATTGCCCAGATGCTAATAGAGATTGCTAATAGCAAAGACATCAAGGAACAAAAGAAGGTTGAATCATCTTGTCATTGGGATAGACACATTCATTTTTTTCTGACATTGTAAATCCATTTCCACTGACAGTTGTAGCAAGGACGAAGTGACGGAAAGAATGCAAACATAATTAGTTCTGGCATATAATGTATGCTTGGCAGTCTGATGTATGATACACATATATGGTACTAAATGGCAGTGGTACTAAATGGCAATCAAATGAAATAGTTTGCAGAACTATGCATTAAATTATGATAATGAAGCATTTTTGTTGAATAAATCTCTGCTTACATTTATGAGGAGGTACTTATTCATCATTAGTGCGGCAACAAGGACATGAATCCTCAATGTAGGATTTTGGGGGGGGGTTCTTGGTCTGCTGTTCCTGTTCCTACTGACACAAAATGGTAACACTTATTTCATTCAATATTCACTTCTTACCTGACACAACAATGATTAAGCCTTTGTCATAAGCCTGCAAACCAAAATGTGACATTGGTTAGTCGCTGCCCTGTGGGAATAAGTCAAGCGTAGAGGCAGTTGGCCCATCAAATTGGACACAACTGAAACAACTTCCATTAAATTAAAAGTGCCACTGGATAAGAGCCTGAAGGCATGAGTGCCCAAGAACCATCAAATGAATTAAGAAGTGTGTGTAGGACCAAGGGTTAAACAGCACTCTGAATTAACTGCTTTGCAAAGTAGCATCGCATGGCTTAAAACAGGCTGATTGGCTAAAGCTTGTTGCCATTGCCCCTAAACACTTTTCTTTTCCAGGCAAAGAAGCCAGGATGCATATACTTGTCATGTGGTCATTTGTCACAACATGATGCACAAATAGTATTTATCTATTGAGAATATGTGGAAGTATTGATGAGAACCCACCCCCACTGAATCTCAAATGATGACGTTCAGGAATCAAAGGAGCAGCATAACTCACTGTACCTAAATAGTTCCCACTGAATTAAAGCTATCAAAACACGATGCTCTTTAAAGTGCACAATCAGCAGGCATTAGTGAAACACCCATAAAAATTAAGTAAGTAAAAGATGAAAACTTAAAAATGTAGCACATCATGTGTTTGGTTTCAGTTTGGTTCAAGTAATATGTTATTTTACTAATATATATTTTTATGACATCATTTTATGCAGAAAGAATACTGTTGCAAATATTGTATACTGCCTTTGCTATAAACCTTCAGAATAATAAGTAATTTAATGTGCAGTGTCTATGACTCAGTTTTGGTCTCCTGCAAATGGAACTGCATGAATTAAGTAAAATAATTGAAGACTTGCACCTTTTGACTTATAAAACATGTGTTTTACACAGAATGTGCTGGCTCAGTGCCATTCCAGGGGAATTTAGTTTTATAAATAAAAGATAACCCTTTTAAAATGATTCACACTAGACAGTGCATCCAACATGTCATACCAGAGTCTGTTGAACGGAATAATCATAACACCTGCAGTTGTTTATCATTGCAACATTGGAAACAGGGTCTATCTGACCAAATACTCAACATCCATGTTGCTGCAATGTGCAACATGAAATCAGGTATTATTTAAAAATTTGGACATTGTCTCATTCAGTGTTTTTTCTTTATTGCTGTTATTTTTAACATCATATATTAATACTGAAATCATCACCTCTATTAAATAAGATAAGTTAGGGATAAGTTAAATAAAGACGAAAAAAAATTCATAAGACAGGGCTGTCCAACTTGCCAATTGTGCAGCAATTTCCTATTTATGTGGCTAAATACAAAGCAATGCATCTTCAGTGGTGAAGCTTTTGAGCTGTTATTTCTTCTTCCTCAACAGACTTGTTGTTTGGTGAATGTTGGTGATAGTTTTATGCAAGGGATTACTGAGGTGAAGGCCATCACGACTGCTTTTATGTTCAGAACTGCAATGAAAACAGTCTTTTATACTGAGTGAAGGTTAATCAGCTTAGTTGCCTTAGTAACTGCAGATGTGTGTCATTAGTGTTCTAGATGAAAGCAGAATCTGTACAAAATATTAACTATAGATTTCATAGTAAATTTCCTAGTAATGTGCTAAAACTTCCAAAACAATGTCTCTTTTTTTTTTAGGCCATAGTTTTGTTTCCAACACACACTAATGACAGGATCTTCACAGTAGTCAGTGCTGTCAGCAGTTGTAGACATCTATACGTTGTTAAAAATCAGGTCACATAAACACACTCAGACACACACACGCTCCCCTGACCATCGTTATACTGAATAGATGACAGCAGGTGGATTTGGGGAGACAGATTGAGATAGATAGTGACCCAAAGAGGGACAGATAGTGAAAGGAAAAGGGGTTTAGTAAAAAGTAGGAAGCAAAATGTAGACACAGGCAACAGCAGGACACACATCTATCACTGCTTTTGTAGCCAGCACACACACTTTCTGTAAATTTTGATATGTAGCTTCTATTATTTTTGTAGAATGTGCCTGGAGCTGGAGAGCCAAGAAATATTGAAGCGCTGTGTCTGTACAGCAGTCAGTCAGTAATTAGTGTTAAAAGTATTTTATTCAGAGGAAAAGCATGTAAACTGTTTCCCCTGATGGATAATGTAAAGCTTTTATGCACCTGATACAAGAAGAAAGAAAGATGATACTTCTACTCTTGGCAATACACTCTATATTCAGCTGAGTACAAAGATGCTTCAAATGATTTTGAGACTCTGTATGTACTTGCTACCCTTCTAACCCTGTCCTGTCTATTGACACCCCAAAAAGCTGTGCAAACAGTTTCTTTGTCAATCTCTGAGGATCCTTGCTGCCCAGGTTCACACAGGGCTCTTCCCTAAATGAGATGGGCTCCATTATCTTTATTGTTGCTACAGCTGGTGGGCATCACCCAAGCTACATGCAGTATCTGATAATAGGAAAAGTGCTGAATATTGTATTTTTCATCTTTCATTAGAACAAGAGGTGAGGCTGTGATGTGACAACAAATGTGATATATTGGTGCCCTCTAACTTTACCCCCACACTGAAAACATTTTGACGTGTCTGGATCCTAAGCAAGTTAATGTAATTAAGTATCTTGTTCACATTAGAGAGTAACTTAACACATGACTTTAAGGCTACACTGTTCCTCCCTGTGTCAGTCAGAGGTGTGTTTCATTGCACCTGTAACCATGCCCAACAGTGATGCTTCTAGTGTGCCATACAGTAAAGGCTTCTGCAGTCCACCCAGCCAAATCCTACCAGGAAGTTAAGTGGAAGTTGGTGCAGAACCAGCTTAAGATAGAAGAAATTGTTAGGAATATGACAAACTTAATATAGCAGATTTTGCTGACTTATATCAACAGCAATAGTAATAGACTCATTAGCTCCTGTATTATTTCTTATGGTTCTCAAACAGAAGAGGCAAATAGAAAAGAGTAGCATTTGATCATGAGAACAGCAGCCTCTCTCCCTCCTACTGCCGGTGCTGCCAGATTCAGAGGTACAGCTCCTGTCATATTTACATTTGAAACAGTGGAGGCAGCAGCAGCAACTGGTCATTGTCTGAAAAGTACCACAACTATCCGCATACTCACAGTTATAAATGCATTTATTTTACAGTCTAGGTTTCTAGCAGATTATTCCAACTATAGATTTCTCAAACCCAGGATACAATTTTATCATCACATTTACATGTGCCAGAATGTTGGTGTGTATGTAACCAGTAATTAGTTCAGTGAACTGATTCTGCCCTTACAGCACACACAACATATTAAAAATAGATGAATAAATAGATATCATACCTATACAGTAGCAGTACTGAGAGGACTGAGATGAACTATCATGTCATGTCAGTGCAACATGGTTGCCAACATGGGAAAATTTTACCTGTATTAATAGTGTCAGTGATGGATCTCCGTTAGGGAATAAAATCACACATGGTTGCTGGGAAACACAGTGGGATGCAAAGGAAGAATTAAGGGCTAATCATCATAAAAGTCATCCAGGCACGTTGTGTGTCAGGTTGACTTGTGATGGATGAGGGATCCAATAGCAACATGCTAGAGACGGCCAAGGATGTTCAGGATCCTGGTGATACTGTGTGGGCTGGTCTCTGTGGCCTGGACAAATGACTCTTAATATGCATAGGAGATTTCCCCTAATTCACTTGACATTTTAGAGACATCTTGTTAATTCCACCCCATGTCCTGTGAATGTAATTCATTCATTCATAGGAGACTGTGAATTCATCGGAGATGTGCTGAAGCAGTTCTGCAATACCAATTTACATTTGACAGAAGAGTTCAGTGCAAAGGCAATAAGTAGTGTAATTTTCATGCAGCAATGCTAAAAGTATAGTTATCTCAGAATACATAATGATTTGAAAGTAACATTTCAAAGGAATGTAATGCTAGCACTCATTATTTAGATGGTGTTATAGACTGGAAGCACTACAATGTGATCTATTTTTTTGCATCTTGCTTAGCATAATGCTTGATAATAATTTCTCCTGCTCATAGTTTACTGCAATATTCACAAAGGATTTTGAGCCTGCTCTACTCCAGGCTTTAGTCAAGATCAGACTCTTAGACATTAAAAGATGAATGCTTGCTCATAGTTGTAATTACTTGTAGATGAATACAATTTTCACCCTTTTTCTGAATCAACAGCCTCAACTGTTTCCAAGGGAACAACCCAGTGAATAACAAATTTCAATAATATTTCAAGCACTGTAGCTGGTTCATAAAGTAGTTTTATTCCTTGTGAAGCATCATTTGGGCCCATTGGCTTTAGACATTCTTTCCCCCTAAATTTCCCAAACCCAGTACTACTTATTATCTAAGTATTCCAATATGAGAAACTTACTTTCACTAGATATTATTGCAACCAGATATTATCAGCCTAAGGAGGAGATTCTTGTAAGGAAAAGTACAAAAGCATAAAATATATACAGATATAATTGTGCACCTTTCTAAATACAGTGAAATGAAAAAAAAAAAGAAAGTCAGGAAAAAGTGGATTTGTGCCCCTGCACTGTTTCCCCAAGGAGCCTCCTCAGTCGTAATACTGATATGTTGCTGACACACCAGGGACTTCACACCATACTCCCCCTCATACAACACTATCCTCTCATTCTGCAGCCATATCACTGAGATGATGCATGGTGCACATATTTATCGTTGCTTATTTACTCGATATCCATCACTGGAAGTTGATTTTATGGCAATCATGCTGGCTAATGTTAGGTTTCATTAAATTATAAGGCAATAAAGAAACATTAGGTGAATATCAAAACATGTATGAAAACTCAACCAGGATAGTATTCTTCTCTCTTCTGCTGTTGTGCTTATAATCACTGCAATTAGATTTCGTCGTTGAATAAAAGTGGCGGGGGATTTGTGTATCAGTGCCTCATGCTTTGCGTGTATACTGAATGAGACTTACGCTGGTAAAAGGCAAAAAGACATTGTCGCAGTTCATGTTTTCCACTTTTAGAGAAGAAACATACTGTACAGATGTGAAACAAAGGCTGCACTTACATAAAAGGTATTTTTCCATAGACAAATGTTTCAAAAAGATGGACCAGTGTAAACCACTTTGCACCATTAATGCTGTTTTGTTTTTTGTCAGTACACATCTGTATTATTAAACCAAAGTAGTTCCAGTACCAGCCAGGATTCAGAACCTCGCAAAAACATGACATGAATATACAGTAGGAATACAGACTCAATGAAGAATGATTGTTTATGAACATGCACATCTGGGATAAAAGATAACAGCAGCAAACATACAACTCGCTCATATCTCCCATTAGTAATTATGCTGTGCTCCCAGTGTTCACATAGTCACCATGATGCAAACCCATGTCCTTTGAAGCAATATTGACAGATTACTGCCCCTTCCGGTCCATGTCGATACCTGAAACTTCAAAGACAGGTTTGAAGAGAGCATAAGAGGCGAAGTGGCAGGACATGAGGAAAAAGCCATTACAATTAAACAAACTACAGAAAAAATGAGACGTTTGCCATGAGTGACAATGAATTATTTTGTCTCCACACTTAAACTGTAGCTTTGTCTTTTGGACATGGTCTCCCTCTCTGTGCAGTTCAGCAAATATATTGTACTGCACATGTCCTATGGTAAACCCTGAGTCAGCAGTGGCAGCAGACGACTACAAGGCTGAAATTTTTTAGTAATTGAAATTTGTTAGGCCCACTGTGTCTGACTGTTTAGTGCATTGGTTTAAACCTCTGGTGGCTGTTGAGTAATCAAGTCCGATATGGAAATTGTATAATCTCAACAAAACCACTGAAAGCCTATTTCAGTTACAAAGAAATGCAACACAACTTTCTTAATACCATAATTATGGTTAACATGATGATTTTTCCATTATTTCTAAAAAGTCCACTATTGCATAACACTGCAGTAGATGTGCTGCACTGATTACCTTTTATTATTTAGGCTTATGGTTTTAATTGCAGTTTAATTGTTTGTCAGCATGGCTGCTGTAAATGCTCTGGAAAACATTTAAATGAATGCTGTTATCTAGGTTTTTAAAGAAAACAGTTCCACATTTTGGGAAATACCATGCTTAATTGCTTTCTTACCAAAAACCTAAGCCTCTTTCATACATGCACCCCTTTACATTAATCTGATGTCAATGTAAAATGTCATGCTCATGTATAAATAAGCACCTTCATCACTTTTACATAAAGGTCACAACAGCTAAGGTTGAGCCAGGTAACATTTCCATATCACCTCCCATTCCAGATTCACATGACGACTGCAGGAAAAAGGGGGAAGGAGGGAAATGTGCATATTGTTCAACTTTCTAAGGGCACTGTAATCTATTTATTGTCATTTATTCCCAATCATCATCTCTTAAGGACAGTTAATAAATTAAGAATCCTTCTGAAGGAACCAGTTTTAAAATCCACCAGAAAATGATTATATTACTTTGTTTTTGCAGTGATTAACGCGATTTTTATTTTTAGTAAAAGTAAAAAATAAAAAAATTCTCCCTTAGAATTTCTATTTTTTAAATAAACAATAAGTGTCCTACCCAGCACCTTGTCATACCCATGTGTGCTGACAAATATTGGATATATATTAGATATTTTGCCCTCAGCTGTTTTTATTCCAATACTGAGAACAAGAAGGAGACATGTTTTCTCTTAGACATGCTTAACTATATATGTTTAACTAACCCTGTGTTAAATGGAAAGCCCTTCAAGATCTTCAGATCTTATTGTGCTGATATTCATGATCTGATTCAAGTTGAGTATTGTGATGATTGTAAAGATTAGGTCAAATGAATTTATGTACTGGAAATATCATTAGAAAAATTGTCTTTTTTTTCTATATTGGAAAAATAATTTTCACCTTTCCAAATGTCAAAGGTAAAAGGCAAAGATGAATAAGATAATACAATATCTCGCAGTTTTTTATATGTTTTAAATGTGTCACAAAGGCACAGGTGTGATGTGTGGTGAAAATGGCAAAAGAAGCAATAAAAAAAAAAATTTCCCTCAAGGTTTTATTCTATTCAGTAATCAGTTATGTGAAGAAGAAATGTATTTCCTTTCAATATGAAAACATCATGGTTCTAGAAATGAAATGTCTTCTTTAATAGTGATGTGATGCCTCAACATTGACACACTAATATTTTGATGTGTGTGGTGTCATTAGTCATTGTAGCTGTCATTACCTTTACGAACTTGTAACATCAATGAACACCATTATAATGCAGTTCGAACGGGTCTGAAATATCAAGACGATGAATAATTTATTAATGACCAACAATCAATAAATACAATATAAAAAGTCATGAATGCTGTTGCTTCTTGACATCATTTTGTTTAATGGTAACAGTGCCTATTGATTTTCAATATAACTTAAATAATAATGATTGGAAGAAGCACTGATCATCTCACATTGGCCAGTGTGATACAGCACCACTAAATTGCCATCATTTTGCTTTGAAGCAACAAAATGTTTGCTGCTCTTTAAGAAAAAAAAAAGTTACCCCCATGTCACCCTTTCTCTAGAAATCAATAGCTGTTTTTTATGGTTGTGTGTATGTAGCTAACAGATGGTGTTCACCCCACAGATGCTGCAGGTGCTCCATTGTTGCTAATACCTGATTACTGGCCATCTCATCTCACCCCTGGGCTGCTGCAGGTGGGTTCATGTTTGGCATCTGACTATGTCAATATTTGTCTTTGTCCTCAGCATTCACGATGGCTTCAACATCCATCCACTGCTCCGGGGTGTTAGTTCCATCCAATCTGACTAAGTTCTAAAGGCAAACTTGACCAAAAGAGCATTATGTTTCAACACTGTTATCATTTAAGCCAGCAAGAGCTACCCTTTCCTTCATATTGTTACAGAAAAGCAACTGTGAAACTCCTTCATTTTACACAGATAAGACTGTCTCTTCTTTAAAGGAGCAGCAGCTTTGATTGACAGATGATCTTGGCAGCCCTAGTAGACCATACAGTTATGCATGCATGGGATGAATCCCTGCTTCTGTGTGGGTTTATGTGTCTGAGGGTGGATGCATGTTAGCGTGAGTGTAACAAAGACAGCTGCGTGAATCACTAAAGCAAAACATGCACTGCTGAGTGCAAACCGACCTGGTGATCTGAGATCCTGGGGCTGTTCCATGGAGTTCTCCTCATAGAGACTGGCTTCAGTGGGAACACGCTCTGTGATCTGATCAGTACTACACATACTGTGTTTCGCTAAGTGTTGGAAGCGCATGACCCACTATATTCTAATAATATACTATTCACATATATGATTCAATCCTTGCATGAATACTGACAGTTACGTGATTAACATTAAATCTATAGCTCACCCTTCCGCTATGCTTGTTGTGATACATGTATGTATACCTTCTAACAGGGCTATATTGATGTAGGGCCGCTATCTTAAATCATTCTAATGACTACAGAATAGCATATTGTATGTGATGTACAGTGGAAAGATATTTAGGCCTGTTAATGTGGGCTCATATTTAGAGCAACTCTTATAAGGCTTAACACAAAATTCTTCTGGGTAAAGTGTCAGTATTAACAATAAAGACTGTCCTATTTTATTTTTTTTTTAAAAACAGTCAAACGTTCAAGATTTTGAACATCCAAACAATAAGACTATAAGTCAACTGTAAGAAGCATTGTGTTCAGAAATACAGGATCACTGTGCTTAAAATTGTAGAAGACTCCAGTGTTGAGATAAAGCAGACTATTAGTTATTGTTAACGTTATCATTAAACATTTAAACTATCAAAACATGTGATTGTAAATGTATAGACTACCAATTCAAATTGTACCACTGCTCAGTTGTAGATGTTTTTGTTAGTAATATTATTTATTTAATGAAAAAGAATTCTTGCCTGAAGTAGGGGTAATATCAGCATCAAACTTGTCTAGTCCAAAATCAAGATTTTTTTTTTTTTTTTTTTTTTCACTCACTGATTGTGGTTTCAATATATATTCACCAAACTGAATGTCACTGAATAACTGAATAATTTATTTCCTCTCTGTCAGCCAAGGAGACCCTGGTTCAGCTGTAGCAGTTTGAACTAGTCCTTTATCAGTTGTAGGATATAAAATAACATGCACTACAGACCAAAGCATAGTATTTCTTGTGAGGGTACTGTGTTTTTTCTTTTTCAGTATCTCTCTGACACATTCTCTCCATGCGAGAGAGTGACAAGCAGAAGCACATTATCACAATTAGTCATTTAGGTTTGGCAGGGTGTCAACTCATTTCAAGCCCAAACCTAAGGCCCAGATGCAGTTTTAAAGTAACTGATGTTTTAGTCAAAGGAGAATTCCAAGTGTTTTTTTACTATAGCAAAGTGTAGTGTGGAAATTAAACGTTAACAAATTTCCATCTTTGTGACATTCAAGTGATAGCACCAAAGGAGCAACTTTGGCAGACACAGTTATGCTTTGAGCTAAACAGGCGCCAAGACACTGCACTGCCTTTTTTTGGTTTCAGACTGTTCAACACTGGGAACTCAGTAATTGTATTAGAATTTTGATGATCTTTTGCAACCATTTAAAATTACAGCCACTGACTGTTGCAAAGGGTCAGTGTGTTTGGGTTCTGACCATCAAAGTGTGTGTTTATGGATTAGGAAATCTTTTCCAGTATAAGGACAGGTTGAATTATTAAGGAGGTGAATACTTCAGACACTCCATTGCCAGTGAAAAACAACACAGATGGTGCCCCATCAGCTGAGGTGGCCACAGAAGGAGTTTATATATGTCTGCATGTGGGTGTGAGATAAATTAATGTATATGTCAGCCACCAGGCAACAATTGGCCCACTTGTGCACTCTGCCTTTCACTTAAAGTGAAATTTCTTTTTCCTGTGGCCCCCTGCTGATCCGTTGTCCCACTTATAAATTCCTGCTGGACTTGTCAGCAATCCAACTAAATAATCGGCTATCAAATCTCTGATGGTAAGAACATACGTCTGTGTTTGTGGCGGCACACCGGTGAGAGGAATCTCATCATCTGTCAAGTTTGTTAGTCATCACTGGATCAAGAGAGCCTTTGATTAGAAAAAAATCAATGTGTGCAATGCGGAGGCTTTTCTCTGTGGTCTCATAGTTTATTGAAAAGAATCACATCTGACAAAGACATCCACACCAGCAAATATATCTCTGCCTGGACCTTTCCTTGCACTTTGTCATACAACACAGTTAAAAGGAACCATCAGGAAGTCAAAAACAGCTTTCGCCTTGGCCAATCTCAAGTGAACATGACTCCTGAGTCAAGGTTTTTTAAGTGTCTCCGGTTATCCTCTCTTTCTTTTGTCATCAAAACATGACATGTTGGCATTGCTGGGGAAAAGCAGAAAAGATATACGACAAGAGTAAGCACATCTCAAGCAAATGCAACTGTCTAAATAGATGGCCAGCCTTGGCACTGAGCTCTGCTGATGTACTAATGCTGGCGATAAAGCACAGGGAGGTTGCAAAGAAATCTCTGAGTATATAAGAGAATACATGGTAAAAAAAAATATGACAGCTGATGATGGTCTGGGGTATTTAAAAGAGAAAAAGGAGAGGGTAACATTAAGGGAAAGGAAGATTGGAGATGATATGCTCTTGGGAAACAGGGCAAAGAGACGATTGAAGAGTATGCAGAGGTCCAGTGACTCACTGGCACTTCAATCAGACTTTGACATGTATCTACACACAGGCTGCACACAAAGCTGTATGTAACACAGCTCACATACAAATAGCTGCTCTGAAAAAGCATACATTTAGAAACACTCAGCATTGCTCATGTATACTGTATATACTGGTAAGAGCATTTCAGCAGATACAGTCTCTCTTCCTCACACACACACACACACACACACACACACACACACACACACACACACACATACATACACATACATAGATACACTGACAAAAGTTCAGTTTTTCATAGCAAAAAGTGAAGGAAAGACAGAAATCTGGAACAGGGAAAAGAAAATAAGTGGGAGGGAAAAAGAGAATGCAAAGAGAGAAATGAGGTGTGAGTGAGAGAGACAGAGGGAGATGAGGTGAGGAGGCGGAGAGATGAGAGGCGAGGGAGGGAATAATGTAGACGGGCAGGGTGGAGAACAGAGGGATAAGGCACACTTGGATAAAGGATCCCAGTGAAGCGAGGAGGGACTTTCAAGTGTTGGAGCAGGAAAACTACACCACGGTTCTGAGGTGCCCAGACTGAGCAGAAGGACAAATGAAGAGATGGACAGAATCAGGAGGAACACCAGGTCCTGGGCTGACACTGACTGACATGATTGCTCCATCTATTGCTTAAACTCATCTCAACCTCCTGAGAACTTGCTGTTGCGAGACACAATTTCAAGATTTGATCAGCTCTGATCACCAGAAGTTGGAGGGAGTTCATTCAAAGATTGAGGCGCAATGGATCTCTACAAATGTTTGAGTCTACTTTTCTTCACTATTCCTCCACAAGGTAATTTATTTCACTTTTCTCCATATCCCAATTTTTAATCAACTTAAGTGACTGCATGAAATGGGAGCTCTGAAAAGGGACAGTTTGACTTTTAAATTTTTTGCTTTTTTGGCAGAATAAGAGACAACTTGTAAATTGTCATTTTTAAGTTGATACTGTGGTGAAAGTATATGGCGCTCATGTTTGTCAACACCAACACAGATTTTTTTTATACCATAAATATAAATTATTTTGAGTTTTGGCTGGGGTGATATTGAAGTTTTCTAAGGGAGGGGAAGGGTTTGAAGCACAAAGAGCAAAGGCAGTGGAGGGTTTGTTGTATTTTTTTTTTTTTTTTAATTAAATAAAATCTGATTCAGCCCTCCTACCCACCCCAGTTATTTTCATCCAGTCCCTAATGAAGCTCCAGTGTCACTATTAATTAGGAAGGCAATGATTTTACAGACAATATGAGAAATACAGTCACTGACAGCAATAAGCAACCGTCAGGACTCAAAACTTTTGTTGTTTTCTGCAGTTTCATTGGATAACTACATCTGTTGCCTAGTGACCTGATAAGATTTGCCAACCTATTTCATAAGGAGCATTCAATTTAAAAAAAAAAAAAAGATGATATTTGCTGCTCAGGCATTATTGCCCTGTGAGAGTGCACTGATCACACAAGGACAGAACTGGGACCAGCTCTGACACATCAAAATAGCTAACCAGGAGGAAACAGTTTGGCTTGTGCTCTTCAGATCTGGACATATATGCAAAAACTTAACTTGAAATGATATCAGCCATAATTTATCTGCATAAAAAGTAGCATAGTCATAAACCCCTAATGAAAAGTATCTGGGTGAACTGCATGATCTAAAAGAGGATAAATAGAGTTTGACAACCAAATGTAAAGAGTATTTTTCCTTTCTAAGAGAGCAGTAACATTATAGTCTGTTGCATTCATAGTGTCCTGTAAAGCAGATTGCACAGTTGTAAACTCATCCCATGTTTCCTGCACACATTACTGCTCTGTACCACACACAGTCAAAGTCTGGCTGCTTTAGAATCTACCGGAATGTCCATCTTTAATTCATATCAGCTGCATTCAGCAGATATGACTCTAAGCTGAGGTGATGAAACAAAGATATCTGTCAGTTTCTCTCATCCAAAAATGTAGAGACATTTCAAGGTTGTTGGATGTCGGCCATGACAGATTCAGGAGAAAACAGGAAGAGAGGGTGTGGGGGGGAAAAAGAAATGATATCCATTTAATAAGATATCGATCCTAAGCTTAAAAAATAGTAGATGCCAGTTTTAAGGCATCTCAAGGACAGCCCATCAGCTTTGATTGAGCGGGTAGCAGGGTCTGAGAGAAAGAGCAGCAACACACCTGTGTCCCTATTTTAAGAATACAAGTTAGAACAGCAGTATGTCTTTGAGATAGATAGTGGTATACTCAGAACACTACCAATCACAAATTGCTTTAAAGCTACCACAGTTAAAACAGATATGTCTGCCTCACTTTAAAATGACATGGCTCAAGTTTTAATGAGGCAATAAAAACATTCCCAAGGTCCCACCCAACCCATATAATAACCAGTATAAAATATAATGCCCCACACACAAGGAGGACATTGAAATATGCAGGAGTGCTAGTCATAATGAAATATCAGAGGCTGTTTGAATAAATCACAGCCTATGATGTATTGCTGTGCCAATGAATTGCCTACACAGACACATAATGTCCAGAATAGAAAAAGGTCTAATTGAATATGAGAAAAGGATCAGAATACAAAGGACATTGTACTGTTCAGGCCCTGGGATGATCCTAGACTCTTTAATTGTTCTCAGACCTCGTTAGGTCATCCTCACTGCTATGTGAGCTCTTTCTAAAAGGCTAGGCGAGTGGGGGTGGGTGTTTGAGTTGCTTCATCAGAGCAGCAGTGGTAGGGAGAAGACACAGGCAGTGAGGTGGTGAGAGAGGGTGAGGGAGGAAATCGCTCCATCAGCACGTCTGTCTATTCGAAGACACAACAGATGTCCTCAGATTCAGATTCCTCCTTCCGCTTTTTCCTTCTCTCATCTCCTGCTATCCCCCATGTCCTCAGTCTCTGTCTCATCTGTCAGGTACAGTCTCATGTAACCATACGCCACCTGTATAATAGAGGTCACCCTATTTTTACATTAGACTCTGCAGCTACAACAGTGGATTCTTTACAATGGCATATTTGCATCAGTGTAATCCATTATGAATGCTTTATAGATAGATGGTAGCTGCTACATTCAGTATTAATATAATGCCTTTAAAATCATGATTTTCAGTTATACAGTGAATGCACAAGATAAAACATGTCACTGCAAAGTCTGCACAAAAGCAAGGATGTACAGTATTAACACACAATTATTAGCAGCATTAATGCTATTAATTACATTTAATGTCAGAAAGGGCCCAAAAAAGGCTATGTCATTAGTCAAGTTTCCTAATGTGTCCAATTTTTTAATGGTTTCACAGTTTGTTCCCAAGTTGGACCTCGTATCCATGCTGAAGAGAGGCTGCTCCAGGATCTGTTTGCACACTATAATAAGCTCTCCCGGCCAGTGGAAAACACTTCCGACACAGTGCTAGTCCACTTTGGTCTGTCTATTGCCCAGCTTATTGATGTGGTGAGTAAAATCTTACAGTCTTGTTAAGTTTCATTAACAACAGAAACACAGAATATCGTTCTTAAAGATTGATATCATCATGCTGATGCCGGTACAACCAAATTGTGTAAATGAACCATTTCTCTTTTCAGCGGAAATTAAACCACAACAGAAGAGAGTGATGAATTATTTTCCAAAATTAAATTCAGTTGTCATTGGCAAGCTAACAGCAAACACTGAGTCTCAACAAAATTACAATGAAATGCTTGCAGTACAGAACCTTGAGAACTTTAAACGTGAATGTAAAACAATTGATGTTTCTGGCTTATGCTGATTGAGGTAAAAGCATTTTAATACACCACAAAGTGGCATATGGAGCCATGCAAAGTTGCCTGGTGCAGCTTTAAGAACGGATATGTGCAGTCTGCTCTGCTGCTTGGTTCTCCAACTTTTTGACGCACAATTAGGTGACAGTACTGGCTTTACATGCCGGCAGGCGAGAGTCAGCACCAGGTGAAGTTGTCGTCTCCCACAGACTGTTTTTACTTTGCTTAGATGTTTCTGGGGAAGAGCTGGAGAAAGCAGCTTGCCAGAAAAGCAATAGATATAACACAGTGAGGGTGTTTTTTGAACGAAGCCCTGCTGTATACTTTTTCCTGGTTGATTACACAACTAATCTGTTTATACATATACAGCAGAAGGCATGTAGATAAGTTCTGTAACTGTAACATGAGTGTATGTGGGCAAATTATATAAATGACTATAAAATTAGATGTTGAAAGAAATTCTGCCTTTATGATGATGAAGTCCAGGCTGACATACTGTTCATTTGAAAGAAGATTCATATAATGATTGCCTCTTCTGTTCATCTGAACTAAGGATGAGAAGAACCAGATGATGACCACAAACGTCTGGGTGAAGCAAGTATGCAATCATGACAGACTAAAGATATGTTGGGACACAGTCTGATATAAAACTACCCTGTGTAAAAATAATTGTTTTCCTACAGGAATGGAATGACTACAAACTCCGCTGGAACCCGGAGGAATACGAAAACGTCACCTCCATCCGTATTCCCTCAGAGATCATCTGGAGACCTGACATTGTCCTTTACAACAAGTGAGCATCTTTATCAGTAGTTTCTAGATTTTCCTGTGGAAAAAAAAAAAAAATTCTCATAGTCACATAAGGGTGGTTGCTGGTAAAATATTGCTATTTTTAGGGGGAAAAAAAACATATAGCAACTAATGTTGAGATTGTGAATCAATTCCAGATGGAATGAATGGAGAGAAAATATGAAGATTGTGTTGTTCTGCCAAAGGCCTTGTCCTGTGGCACTGTCATAAAGTAATTTAGCTGGAATAAATATAAACAAGGTTCTTAATGGGTGTGGTTACAAGCAAAGCTCAGTACATTGTGCAAAGCAATACATTAGGCCAGGGAATTAAAGAAGAAATAATTTTTTCATGAGCTTCATATAAGGTGCTTCAGGTAGAAACAGAAATAGGCATAGCAGAATGAAACGAAATGTGATTCATAAGAAGAAAATTATAATTTTTTTTATTTGTAGAAATGAACAAGATTCGCTCTGATGTCATTTTTATATTTATTCTTTTTTATTTAGACTGCAAAACAGTGCAGGTTATGTTTGTTGTATGCTTCTTATTCTCACACTATAAAAAATCTCACCAATTTGTCAGTTAATAAGGTAGAATATTATTTGCCTTTAGCTTGTAGTTACTGGAAGTCACTGGCTGTGATGAGAACTACTTACAGCACCAACCCTTAGTGAGTGGTTAAAACAAATTCAAAGTCAAAGGTTTAAAACTACCAAACATGAAAGCTCATTCTTGAAACAGTATTTAAAAAAAATATTAAATCAAACTTCTCTTGCTAGTTTTTTCTGGAGTTTTCAAATAAGATTGACTGTACTATCTCCATGACAACTAAACTCCATCTGCTGAGAACAATTGTGAGATGTTTTTGAAAGCTCCAAAAAAGAAGTGAATCACAGGCTAAGTAGCTAAGTCTTAAAATGCAACATTTGATGAAGGCAACAGTAAACTATACATGCTAATAAATTTGTTTCCATTTCCCTCCCCTTTTTATACCCTGTTTTTCATTTGTAAGTGCTGATGGTGACTTTGCAGTAACTCACCTCACAAAGGCACATCTGTTCTATGATGGTCAGATAAAGTGGATGCCACCAGCCATTTATAAGTCTTCTTGCAGCATAGATGTCACCTTTTTCCCCTTCGACCAGCAAAGTTGTAAAATGAAGTTTGGCTCATGGACCTATGACCGTGCCAAGATCGATCTGATCAGCATGGCCAGTGATGTGGACCAGATGGACTACTGGGAAAGTGGCGAGTGGGTTATTGTCAATGCAGTGGGCAAGTACAATACCAAAAAGTACGAATGCTGTACAGAGATCTATGCAGACATCACATACTACTTCATCATCCGGAGGCTTCCATTGTTCTACACCATTAATCTTATCATCCCCTGTTTGCTTATCTCTTGTTTGACTGTGCTGGTGTTTTATTTGCCATCACAATGTGGAGAGAAGATCACCTTGTGTATCTCGGTGTTACTTTCACTAACCGTGTTCCTTCTGCTGATCACAGAGATTATACCGTCTACATCACTGGTGATTCCACTGATTGGTGAATATTTGCTGTTCACCATGGTCTTTGTCACGCTCTCTATCATAATTACGGTCTTTGTATTAAACGTTCATCACCGATCGCCACAAACCCATGGCATGCCTCATTGGGTGCGAAGAGTATTCTTGGACTTGGTACCTCGAGTTCTCTTTATGAAGCGTCCTCCAGGGACTGCAAAGCAGCACTGCAAAAAACTTATTGAGATGATGCACCGTCCAACCACAATATCTGCAACAGGAAACTCACAGGCCTTTTGGACCGGGTTAGAGACAGGATTGAGACAAATGGGAGAGGTAGATAATAAAATCCCAAAAACCCTAACTGACAGTCCTAACATCCTTGTCTGCTCACCCTCTCCACCCACTTCCCCTCCTGAAGATGGCAATGATGAAAATTACCCACTCAAGGCCAACATTTTCTGCCGGCCCACATCTGGTCAGTATTCAGTTCTCTCAGAGAACCAACCACTATGTGGACACAACTCTGCAGGCTTGTCTTCTTCCCAATTATCCTTGCCCCCAACTTTGCCAATGAGACCACTTTGCAGCCTATCCAGGGAAGAACCAAATACACTAGCCCCAAATGGCCGCTCCCTCAGTGTAGAGCAAATGTGTGACCAACAGAAGGAGCACACTCAGAGAACTAGCCATCTGTGTCGCTCCCGCAGCTTCCAGTACTGCTGTCTGCACGATGAGGGGCCTGGGGTCATAGGGACTGCAGGGCGGATGAAAAAACAAGCCGCTACAGACCACCTTGGAGAAACTTTCAGAGAAGACTCCACTAAAGATGCAAGTACCCAACAGGACTTAATGGTTCCGACTATTTCCCCAGCTATGCAACGGGCAATAGAGGGAGTTCAGTACATCGCTGATCATCTCAGGGCAGAGGATGCAGACTTTTCAGTGAGTTAACAGAAAAAACTATTACTTATTTATAACCAAGAAAATCTTTAATGATAGAACTGATACTTTCTAATTATTTAAGTAATGGAAAAGATTTAGTGTGTACTAATTAGTATGAATTCATAATTTGTCGTGTTTAGGCACGACAGGCTATGCCTTAAAACCCACCAAGTGGTGTTTCTTCAATGCACTGTTTGCTGACTTGGTTGAAAAAAAAAAAACCCAGCTCTCTAACATTAGCATTACATTCACTTGGATTCAAAAGACCTGCAGGTGAACGTCCTCAAACTGAAAAAAATCCACTGTTGGGGTTGTAGCCTTAACTGTGGTGACTAGTGGGGACTCTCAGCCTACTATAATCTTAAAAGTTTTTTGGCAGCAAGCAATGTGTTTCACATACTTTCCTGTGTATATCCACTAGGGGCAAATTAGGGCAGACTTACCCCTACCAACACTGGTATGTCTTTCCTGAAAACCAGAAAAAACAACAAAGCATGGGAATACTTGATGGTTCCTATATTGTTCTTTTTTAGATCACAGTAGAAATGTGGCAGCGTGTCTTTGTGGTTCAAATATGTGAACAATGATTCTAAAATCAGTGGTGGATGTTACTATATTCACTGACATCAGTTATTGTCAATACTACAATGCAGTATGTCTAGCCAGGAAAGGTCTCTCTCTCAGTAATTTTAACCTGATTTTTTTGTAGGAGAGACAACCTGGAATTGACTGACATTTAGGAGATATCTGCCTTATAATGAAAAAATCAGCCATTTGAGAGAAATCAATCAAGTGTGAAAACTGACAGCAGGTAGAAATAAAGAAGGTGTGAAATTAGAAATTAGAAATGTCCCATATCTGCTGTTTCTGTTCTTTACTAGGTGAAGGAGGACTGGAAGTATGTGGCCATGGTCATTGACAGGATATTCCTCTGGATGTTTGTACTGGTGTGTATACTGGGATCTGCCGGACTTTTTCTTCCTCCTTGGCTGGCTGGAATGATCTAGAATCTCGCTATCAAAAAAAACTCCAGGAAACCTGACAGGAAGACATGCAGTCTTATGTTAATAAATAAATGTATCAGTTATCTTCCTATTTTGTATTTTTCAGAGGAACTACAATTCCCACTCTTTGCTTTTGCTCAAAGTTATCAAAAGGTTATTCACGCAGAAATGAGATGAAATATCTATCATTGATTCCACTGGGTGTGTAAATTCTTTATGAGGGTATAAGGCCAACAGTAAAAATATCCTTCCACACCACTCCATTTTGACATTGAGCTGTATTGCTTAAGCTGTCACCTTTACTAAAAACACAGTGAAGAATAGACTTTGGCCTCTTTTCAAATGCAAATATTTACAAATGACCAAGACCAATATAAGACTATAGGTTTGGTTTCAATTTTAGCATTTCTACAATGTCACTGAGCTTTCTTCAATTTCCTTGAAGAATTTTCTTGACATCATTGACAGTGCAGTGTTCTCATCAAATATTCACAAATGAATCATCTTTCTGTACAATCTGATTTCTTTTTCAATGGTCACTACTTAATTACACAATTACAATGCTATGATTTCTTAATGCATTAAATTCTGATAATCGGGGCAGTTTTAATCCTAATTTTGGTAATACATTGATCTCTCCTATAGCACCACTAGCAGGTGAAATGTTTCACTTATCTACAGAAATATCTAATGTGCATGATGGTTTGATACAAAATGTTGTATAGTCATTCACGGTTACCAGAGGATGAGTGCTAATGACTTCAGTGATCTTAATTTTTCATCTACACTAATGAAAAATGGGAAAGTATGAGGCTCACGTTTCTGGTATTAAGTTAAATATCTACACAACTATTGAATGGATTGATGTTTGGTTCATACATTCATGATCCTCTCAGGATGAATGCTAATATCAATCTTTTGTCCAGTAATTTGTTTTATGACCAAATACCAACAACAGATGCAGCAGCTCTTATAAAAACTTGTATTATGACATTGAAGAGAACATACAACAATCCAAAAAGCAGCTGAATGTGCTGTTGAAATGCAATCCCCTTATGTTATTCAGTTTGTCAATACTACAATGCATATGTGTGTGTATATCTATCTATCTATATATATATATATATATATATAGATATACACTCATATATAGATAGAATGTCTCTCAAAGTCCTACATTTTGGTATTTTTAATTTAAAATGCTTTATTTATATTTTTGCTGTTCTGTCTTGATGTTAATTTTTGTAGTTATTATTTTTGTATGCATAAAATAAAGCTAAAAAGGCAAGGTTGGTTAAAATTATTTAACAAAATCACTCTGAACGTCTAATTTCCATTTAAAATTAGCATTTTGGCCTAAATAGTGTGTTTTCCTTTTGCATTTATAGAATAAATAACAAATACAGTGACAAATGTATCACTGAATGGATGGAGAATCAAACAGTTAATATATGAAGGATTGATCAAACGGGAAAGGTATTTAGGAGTATACTATGAATTTTGCAGTCCAATTCAACTGACTTCCATGAGAACATAAAGATTTCCCTAATTCCCTGTAATTTAATTATGTGCTGCAGTCACACTGTGATGTTTTTTCTCAGTTTATCTACCAAACTCAAAATGTAGTCTGATATATTATCGTACCAACAAGTGACAGTCTTGTACCACTTACAGTTCCCATAGCCTGTGTCACTTGGTCCACCTTGGCAGGTGGAGGTGGGGGCTGATCAAGGGTGCCACTCTCAGTGTCCATCCATCCATTTTCTATACCTGCTTATTCATAAACCAGGGTCACAGGGATCTGCTGGACCCTATCCCAGCTCCCCTTCGGGTGGAATTCAGGGGTCCACCCTGGACAGGTCACCAGTCCATCACAGGGCCACATAGGGACAAGCAACCTCACACACTCACACTCACTCCTATGGGCAATTTAGAGTCACCAATCAACCTGACATACATGTTTTTGGACTGTGGGAGGAAACCAGAGTACCTGGAGAAAACCCACACAAGCACGGGGAGAACATGCACTTGCTGTGAGGCAACAGCGCTAACCACTCACCCACCATGCTGCCCCCTCTCAGTGTCACTTATAAATTATTATATCGTGGTCAATGTGAACATGCACAAAGCAGTAGGAAACGCGTCACACTAGTCCAGTGCCATCAGACTAGGATATCGTGAAGTGAGACTATTTTTGACACCAAAGAGCGGGTGACCTACACTCACCGTGGTCCCTGAACGCCTCCGGTGTACAGGCGCGTAGCACCTGTGCCCACCTGGTCTTCAGGTGTACACGGTGTTAGCACCGAGTCTGTGTGATAATCACAATGAGCCAGAGTCGGAAAATCGATCAAAGAGACTGTGTTGGTGAGTAACACACCCAGCACAGGTCATTACATTTCCACTGCAGCATCACCCTACACACAAACATAAAGTTAGCCTAAAGCAAAATGGACGGTCGGCTGTTCAGGCTGAATTAGCATAGCTAACTGCTCCTTTTACCGCAGTCTGCTTCAGCCAGTCGCTCAGACATGAGTTTTGCTTCTCATCTGTTAAAGGGGGAGTGAAGAAGACGCCAACACAGAGACGACAAAAAGCAGAAAGTGAAGAAAGAGGCAGCGAAAAGGAGTTTTTCTCTGTTACGGTGGATGAAAGGAGGTGAGCTAATCCTGATGGAGCCATTTTGACTGATGGCAAAATGACCCATTTATCATGTTTGGAGAAATTAATTGTATTATTCTACAGATACCTCTGTAGCCACCTATAACCTTACAAAATAGGGAAATGTTTACTACTACCAGCGAAACCACCAATATAGTTACTACTACTGCATCAACTAATACATAACAATTCTAAAATAGTTCTGTAATTGTTTGTCTAGATGGTTTTTATTTTGTAATATTTGGATATTGCTTAGAAAGACCTTGTGAGACCATTGCCTGTTTACAGTGTCTGTAAGTGAGACAATGACTGGTATATATATATTTAATATTTATAATTCTATTATTGGAAAATAGGTGAAAGTTGCTCTGTACTAATAGATACCCCCTTCTTTGTAATTTGAGCCTGTCCACCTGAGAAACTCTCTGCAGGTCCCTTCAATTGTATTGATCTGATTAGATTTAAAAGAATGTAATGTTACGCCTGAATGCTCAAAGTGATGACCTCAATTTTGACCTCAGCCAACAAGCTATTGTATTTCCACTGGCTCAGCCGAGGACCAACTATTGATCATTATGTAAAACCACATACAGGAGAAAATGGCAATTTAGCACAATATGGAAACCCAGCACTTTAAACAAGGTGAGATAGCTCCGGTGCTGTGTATTTATTCATTTCTTTATTTCTTCAGCATCTGCTGCGAGGGTGTTTGCAATACAAAGCAGAACTGTGGCTTTGTTCCAACGCGAATAGAGGGAGGACGTCTTTAGAAAAAAAGTTACAGTTAGTCTGTATGCACAGATTCTTATTTAAATGGATATTAACTTCCATTTGTGCTTTCAGGAAAGATAAAACTGGTATATTGTCAAGTGAATTTGGGAACGAAATGAGGATGCTCTTTATTAAACTACAAACTAATTTCCATCGAAGGACAAGGCATGCCTTTTCAGCTTCAATTTCAAGGGCATAATTTCAGTATTTAATTCTCACACAAAGGCAAATGACTCATGACATCAGATTTTAGAGTACCTCAGGAAAGCAATGCAAAATGCCACATAAGTACAAAAACTATTAATTACAACTAAATGTCATCTTATTAAGCTTACCTTGATAAAAATTGACTTTTATTAATGTGAATTAAGTGATTGCCTTTGCATAGGCCAGAACTTTGATAATTAGTTTAGATAAGGATAGGTGTTTTAATTTAATAACTTTGACTTAATCTGCTTGGGACATGATGGAACTGATAGAAATGCTGTTAGCTGTTTCCTGGGAAACACAAGGATAATTGCAGCATTCTCATTTTTTGTCATGGATTCTCTTGGCTCGAAAGAGCTGTGAAATTTCTGATTTTTAAAATGCATAATAGGTGAAACAGATATAAGATAAAAATAAAGAAGTAAAAAGACAGCAATACTCTCAGAGACCTGAGGCTCATGAATTCGTTAAATAAAAATTCAAGCTGGAGGGTCTTCTGAGGTTGAGGTTGGAGCTGGCTTGGAACTCAGCTCTGGGGCTTTAAAACAGCCAGGGCAGGTGCAGGAGCCTGAAGCCCTTGGCAGTGCTCTCCTAGTGCTTTTCCAATCTCTGTTAGTGAACGAACATCTCTGAGGGGAAAAAGAAACACTCTGATCTGTGTACCGTGATAAAAGTAGCTTTAGTAGATATTTGACAGCATTCTGCTCTATATCCACATCCAACGTGACTCAAACATAGTCTGAAAATATCCCACTGTTTCTAGGAATCTTATTTGTCTTACACAATCAAAACTTTAGAATTGACAGCAAACATAATGAAAGTACACCTTAGAAATTTCAAAGAGAATGGACTGATACATTAAGTGGATACACAGAATACGTTTTCAGTTATTCTGTGAATTATGTCAATGTTGCCACATAATTTTGTACTGATATTCGTGGCGTAGTATTCTGATGGTATGTTGGCACTGGTATCTTCAGCATTTGATGATTTAACTTAAAGCAATGTACGCAGGTGCAGCCTTACAAAAGACTGATCACTGATACATTATTGAACTTCGACTAAACAACCCAAATTCATTTATCACTTATTGTTTTTCCTGAAGATTTCAAACATATCACAGTCTTCATCAGCAGATAGTGTTTTCTCAGTTGTCATGATTTGTCAACATGTCTTATAGCTAATGAAGGGATTATGAGATGGGACTGTCCAGTCACCTGTTTCCAAGATCAAGAATGACATTTCTGACATTCATTTTCTGACATTGCTAACAGTAACTGGTGTTTTATTAACATCCATCTCCATGACAACTGAACAAATCAAACTGTTCCATCTGGTAAGGCTATATGACAAGCACCGGAAAAACGTATTTAGTAATTCTTGATTTAGGATTGCTTAATCAAAATTGTTTCACATCTTGTCAACAGCAGACCAAACATTAAAAAAGGTAAAGGGATCTGTAACTTCCAGGGGCCCCTGTGTAAGACACATAATAAAGAAAATGCTATTTGTGGATATCAGTAAGACTGCACATTTTTACTAGGTAAAAGAGCATTAGAAAGCTTACCCATCTCTACACCTTTAGAGGTCAACACATGTAGGCCGGCAACCTCTATTTCAGCAGCTTAGGATGAATTCCTAAGTAAGAAGACATCTGTCAAGGTAGCCTTCCAATCAATTCTCCAATCACTCCTCCTTAATCGCTTAGTTTAGGCCCTGAGTGACGATTAGCAGTGAAAACTCCCCTAAATAGGCCAGTCTGAATCCATATGTGAGACAGATATCTGCAGGAGTGTGCAATGCATACAGAGGCATGTAGACAATACACCTACACCTGAGTACACACACATACGCACGCACGCACGCACGCACGCACACACACACACACACACACACACACACACACACACACACACACACACACACACACACACACAAAGCTGCTGCAGGCTGGAACTGATACCCTCTGAGACCTGAGGCTCATAAATCAGGTAAAGCATGAAGCACAGACCCCAGTGGGAACCCCATTAACTAAATGCACTGCATTTCTCTATTTTCCCAAATGATCATCAAATTCAGTGTGATACCTCCAGTCACCAGCAATTTAAGATTTAAGATTAGAATCTGGTTATAAAAATGGCATAGAAGGATGACCCCATCTACAGCTACCAAACAACACGAATTCAGCCTTTACTCGAGTACCTGAAAGGCAGCACATTAGATGCAGTCACCCAAAACACCCACTGTCTACAAAATGTGTCCATTCTTTCAGCAGACAAGCTGCCCTCAAAATTCATTATTTAATAGAGGGGTTATGGTTATAGCTTCAAAGATGCTGTGTGTGAGCTGGTAAGAAGCATGGGGGAATGATGGGGCTTCATTTCAAAACTGTTTAGGTCTTTCAACTCCTGAGCATGTAATTTTAAAATCAGTTGAAATCCAAGTCAGTGTATACTGCACTAACCAGTGGAGCAGCCTCTAGCTAGAATGATTGAAACCTCTTCCAGAAAAGGGCAACATAGAATACATTAAAACTTCTTTACACTTTAGCTGTGTAAAAGTGTATGAAAAGAAAGGATGGAATATGCTATAGTTCTTTCAAATACAAGAGTTTTAATGTGTATAAAGAAAAATATACTGAAACAAAATGTTCATTACAAATTAAAATTTGTTTTTAACATTATTGTAAACTGTACGCCGTAAAACCAAACAACTCACAAGCTTCATGCACAATACACTGCAGTCTGTGGAAAATATGAGAAAAAGAAACTACTTTCAGCATATGTTCAATTCTGTGTAAAATAGGCTCCTGTCAAATGTAGTCCATAATGTGCTGAGAAATGATGCTATAAATGTCTTAAAAATACAGACTTTCAAATAGGTGACAACAGGTAAGGGACAAAAGTTCATTTCAGGCAAGCAGTGCTTCCCTTTATCCTCCAAGTTTCTGAGAGAACTGGGCTTAGAACTCAGTCATCTTCTTGTGTGTGTCAGCCTTCTTGTGCTCTCTCTGGATGGACAGCTCCTGGGCTTTTTGCTGGGCCAGCAGCCGCCGGGCTGCTGACAGCTTCTCTTCCAGCTGCTTTGCTATGGATGCATCCCTTTGTACACAAACAGCAAATAGATTAGGAAGTGGGGAAGGATGAGGAGACAAGTTGGTTTCAGCTGAACTCTTTCACAGTAAGTTTGCCACAAAAATAAGTCTCACCTCGAATATTCACACCTTATTTGCATTTTCTCACAACTCCCACAGTTGTCCTTATTTTTGAATTCAAATTAATATCATTTTCAATGGGAGCATCATAGCAACTAATATATTTAACAAACTTTAGTTATGTCAGCTGTACCTGTATCTACATATACTGTATGTGCATAGATGGTTTGGTTGTTAATGTTTTAGGAAGCTGAGGTTCCATTACAATTGATTATTGGTAGGTGGTTAATGTAAGGTCTTCACAGGGTAGAGATGTAGAAATGTGCAGTAAATGACATACAAGCTACACAGGTTGAACTCAGTACTGACCGGCCTGTTTGCCTGCTGAGTGACTCAGTCAGTTTCTGGATCTCCCTCTCTGTCTGGGACACCCTCTCAGAGGCCCGGAAAAGCTTCACATTCAGATTCCTCTTGGTGCTCTTCCCTCCCCTGTAAGCCTCCACCCCAGTTGCTCCAGGTGGTGCAGCAGCTCCCCCTTCAGCAGGATCAGTATGCTTGCCTCCTAACTTGTGGTTGAGAAAGTCAAACACGGTGTGGCGCCCTCCTGTGGCCACCTTACGCTTTCTGCGTTTCTTAGGGCGGCCAGTTAGAGTGCCATCCTTTGCAGCCTTGCTCTTTGTGCATCTCTGGGTGAACTCAGCACACTGGTCCAGAGACTTACCTTTAGGTAAGACCACGGCCATGACTGGTTCTACTCGCCCCTCTTGCATCTTTCCTAAGCCTGACAAAACAAAAGAGGGTGATTCAGGAAGAGGAACATGTGATTGTTTCCTTTTAACATTTTTATCCAAAGAAAAAGACAAAATTCTGATTTAAAAAAAAAAAAAAAAATCTAATTACCAAATGCAATAAGAGTGCCTATGAAAGCTCATTTTGTCTGATCATATTGTTTGATCCAAATTTAACTTAAAAAAAACCCTCTACTAATTTCACCTAAGGAGGAGGTACACCTCTACACTTGTTGTTGCAAGTAATTCCCTGATTGTTCCTCTTGCTTATGTAAATGAGCTTCGACGAACATGTTTAATGCGAATGTGGCAAACAGTTTGTAAATGTACAAGAATAACAATGGCAAAATTTTTACATGTAAAAACATTTGGAAAAGTATCTCAAAGGCCCTAAAATGTATTTTTCCATCTACATGTTTTTATAAACATGAAATGCAGATGGTGTTGTACACTTGCACATACCTTTGCCATATTCGTATCCCATTTTGAGCATAAGCTTGGAGCCGATGCCTCTGGTATGTGCCTCCCAGCCACCAAAAACTGCAGATTTTAACATCTCTGTGGATTCTACAGTGGAGTCCATAACTATGGAGTAGCAAGTAAATATAAAAGTAGAAAGAGTTAATAATAATAAAAAACTCAAATGCAAATGTATGACTTTTTATTGGCATGTAAAATGGAATAAAAGGCCATTGTGTAAAGGAAGCTTACAATGTGCTGCCACAGTTCTATGAAACAACACCCTGGATTGACTTGAGAATGCTAACACATGTTCAGATACACCTTTTGCATATGCCACTTCATCTTCATCTCCATTGTCATCCAGGTCAGAGTCAGAGGAGGGCAACTCATCTTCTCTCAAAGGTGGGATAACGCCATCAGCCTCAACAACAGCATCTTTCAGCAGCAGTGAGTCAAACTTGAGAGTGTAAAAACCGCTGTCTATTTCTAAATTGAGAAAAAAAGACACATTCAAGTCAGTAAAACATACAAACGAATCAATTAATTTACTGTTGTGTAAGTTGTTTGAGTAACTAATTTTAGACAAAGCTTTTGAGGAAATGCACCTGTTACATTTTTTTAACACAGCTTAAGTCCAGTTCACTTACAAAGGTTTATTGTGAAACAGTCAAAAACTGGCCATAGATATACCTTTGATTTTGGCTGGGTACCAGATACCATCGTCATGTCGAGCCAAACACGATGAGCCCTCTTCAAGATTACTGAGGTCACATTCCACAAACTCTCGGAGCTCTGACGCATACACCACTTCACCATGGGAAAACCTTCAATAAAAGAAAAATGTTTTAAAAAATACAGAGGACTAAAATCAAAGTGGTAATTTATTTTTGTCAGTGTTGCAAACCTCAGAAATACCATTCTGAGGATCACTGTAAACCATAACTTTGACATAAGGTGAATACTACTAGAAAGTGCACACAGAGCCCGACATTTCAGTGGATACAGCTTTGATCAGGAAAAACCTGCTTCATGTGGGCAAAGGGTGACACTTTGTGGATGATATATAGGCAGTTTTAAGTTCCCACACAAGCTTTTTCAGGTTACATTTGGAAAAAAAAACCTTACTGTACCTGCAGTTATCCTGGAAGCGACATTTGTCTTCTAAGTAGAATGGACAGGGTTTCATAGCCTTCTGGGTGGGGTAGAGATACAGCACTCTAACTTGTGCCTCTTCTCCATCTGGTGGTTCTGCTCCCATCACCATGGCATTGTGGTACTCCAGTGTCCCCCATGTTGTTCGGAAAGGTGCACTGACTTTGCTACCACTAAGTCCATCTTCTTCCTCCTCCTCCTCTTCATCCTCATCATCTTCTAACCCACCTGTCCCCTCATTGCTCTTGTCTCTAGTATCCGAGCTGCCAGCTGAAGACTCCCCCAGTTCAGAGTAAAAAGAAGCAAACTCTGTGTCCAAGCCGCCCTTTGTGCTGTCCGTGTCAGCTGCTGCCTCTGATGTGTTAGCTGGCCAGTGGTCACTGCTGTCCTCCAGGCTGGCCAGAAGTCGACTCTTTTTGACTGATACTAGGCTGGCCTCAGTGAGCTCTATGAGCTGACAAAGGTCCTCTTTTAGTTTGAGCAGGTCTGACTGCTGGGAGGGCTCCAGGCCAGCGGACAGGGCAACCTCTACCTGCTGCAATTGAACACCATACGTAGCAATGGCTGCTTCAAGTGTTTCCTCATCCATCCTGACACTTGGCACCAGGTGGCACAGGGACAGTCAGCATCAATCCGCCAAGGCTGAAGAAAAAGTTGATGATCAATTGCAAAGTCCCATTCCTCTTTCTAATCACATGAATAAACAAGTTGTCCTTTCCTGAATTAACGCTACTTTATTTGTGGCAATCCACTGTTGCCAGAGCTTATGTTTAAATTCCCACATATCTCGAGTCAAGCTAAAAGGGAACAGTATCGGATGCTGTACATTTTACTGTAAGACAGTCTGTTTCATACACTACTTGTATGTCATGAAAAAGCTTACCCGAAAAACTCCTGTACCGTGATTAATCACCATCCAAAGGTTCGGCTAACCTAGCTAATGCTAAAGAGTAGCTGAGCCTAAGCTAA
Source organism: Mastacembelus armatus (assembly GCF_900324485.2). Lineage (NCBI taxonomy): Eukaryota > Metazoa > Chordata > Actinopteri > Synbranchiformes > Mastacembelidae > Mastacembelus > Mastacembelus armatus. The sequence continues at coordinate 22,392,118 of NC_046639.1, read as the reverse complement.
CTTTACCAACGAATTATAATAATATTAACGTTACCTTCGGTATTAACCTGAAGGACACCCACTGCAATGACGGAAAAAGTGACAGCCATTAAACATGTATGCAGACGTTAAGAAATATAGATAATAGTACAGTCACAACAGAAACCGGTTAAGTGTCAAGGTAGCAGAGGTGAGTGATAGTTGACTTCCGCTGTGAATTTTCTTTTAAATAAATAAAACGTCTTCAGCTCATGTGGTACAGCTACATACTGTACATTACAGATGCAGCTCGACAGTGTTATACTATCATTTACTATACTTTGTTTATATAGTATTATATTCTTCCTTGTAAAACCAACCATCTTTTTTAAATAAGAGTGTTACTTTATTTTGAATATGACCCGGAAGTAATCGTTTTGCGCCGCGTCAAAACTCCGCGTTGTGGGCGCAGATTGATGACGTTTGAAGTTCGGCAACACAATTCGCATGTGATGTACAATTTCCTGTTTAAAGTGATTCTTCAATTGATTTTTGTTCCGCGCACATAAAGCTGCAGATGTGGAGGTAGGTTGCTTGTTGACACTGTACCACACCGCAGCTTTTGAACCCTGCTGCAGGCTGCTGTCACTGCACAGCTGTTAGACATATTTTTTTTATTGTGCGTTTCTTAACTTGCATGAAGTTTATTAATTAATTTTCAGTCATATATTGCATGTACAGCAACTCAATACTAGGTGATACACATTTCCACTTTCTTTTTCTCCATGCTTCCATACCAAAGTGACCTCCGTGGTGATGCCTCCAAGTCCGACCATGGCTCAGATCAGTGATCCAAAGATTGCTTTTGCTTACCTGCGCCCAGCCTGTGTCTTGCTCACCCAAGAGCCCTCTGTGATGAACGTAGAGGCACTGAATGCCCAGCTGAAAGACGTTAATGATGCCGCATTGCAACAGCTCCAAGAGTACATTCTCTACCCTCTTCGCTTCGTCCTTAAAGTCCCAGGACCTAAGAAGGAAAAACTGGTACAGGCTGTGGTCATGGCCATGAGCCATGTCTTGGAGAACAGTTGTGTCCAGAGCTGGGAGACCCTTCATGACCTCTTCTCAGAAGTAACCCTCTGCCTGTGCTCTCCAACCAACCCTGGGAAACCTGCAGATAAGTCAGAGGAGCTAAAATTGGCTGTGCTGAGGTGCCTGGACGCCCTGTTACATGCTGCTTATGGTGATATAGTTTTTAAACTTTTTGAACCAATCATGCTGCCCGAACTGGGAGCTGCCATATCACTGCTGCTGGCTTTAGGAGAGAAGGAGAAATCTCGGGATTTACAAGCAGCTGCCTTGAAGTGCCTGCAGGCTTTGACTATGCAGTGTGACTGCACTCAAGATCACATAGTCCCAACCTCAGAAGAGCGACGTGCTATAGGCAGCACCATGGCTTCAGCTTTACCTGGGATTGCTATGGCTGTAGTTAGGATCATTACAGGAGATCTTCGACAAGGACATGTAGTCACAGTCAAGGCCATCAAGGTATGGTATTGCTTCTCTCTCTCTTTAAGCTTTAATCTGTATTCAGTACTGTGTTCAGTTTTACTGAGATCCACACATTAGTTGGTATTTTCTAAGGCTGCATCAAAGTATTAATTTTACTATATATCAATTAATTTTTGTGAACAATTGATACTAAAGGTTCCCAGAACTTAAGATAAAACATTGTTCATTTGTGACTTAAATAATTAATTCATTATCTTAGCTGTATCATTTAATATTTGAATAATTTCTAGCAGTGGCTAATAAGTGTGTATGTCATGTATAGTCAAATTTGCAGATTGAAAAAATTGAACACAACATTAAAGTGATTATTTTTTGGTATGAATGTTATGCTGTTTGTCATCACAGATCCTCATCTGTTCTCTTTATCATGCAGATTTGGTCTGGAACTGTGGGGCTTGTCATGGAAGACAGCCAGCTCCAGGCTAGTGAGACCCGGAAGACTCCCTCATTAAATCTGGGAAAGATTGCGCAACTGCTGGTCCATCGAACACCAGACTGGGTAAAAAGCACTGCGGGGAAACTGTTTGTACTGCTGAAGAAGATCATCTCCTGTACCTCAGCCCATCAGCACTGGCGGGTTCGCATGGAGCTGGTGGAGCTGGCTGACCACTTGCTAGCCAGGTGTAGTCAATCACTGGGAGAGTGCGTGGGGCCACTACTTGAGGCACTGGTTGGAGCAGTCAATGATGAGGAGCCCAGAATCAGAGAGAGGTTTGACTTCATTGACATATTTATGAGAGGACAGAGCAAAACCCAGATTAATTGACAAAAGATGTTTATTGAAACTGCTGTTTTCTCCTCTCTTCTAGGTGTGAGGTTTCTCTCAAAGAGGTATCGCAGAGAAATCAGAGCTGTAGCAGCCGCTGCAGTGATCATACCAGTCACCACAGCAGTACTCAGACATTCACTGATGTGCTTTCAGAGAATCTCCACTCATTGGCCACCTCCCTGCCCAGACTGATGAGGACTTCTGATGACCAGAAGAAGCTGTTTGTCCTCAATGTGTTTCTGGGTTACTTAAAAGTCCTGGGACCACTTATATCTGTAGTGCTGACCTCGGCTGCACACCTGGAGAGGATTTCCAAAGCTTTGATGCAGGTAATGTCTGTTTATTTTTGCAATAAGTGAAGGGCTGTAACTAAAGGCTTGGTAGTTTTGCATTTCTTTTTATTTTTTGTAAAGCTTTTAGTCATATGTAAATGAAAATTACACATGTTGGAAAATGTACAATTCTATACTTTCAGTATGTTCACACATTGATCTCTGTGTGTGTGTGTGTCTTGTGTGACATAATTTTGTCCACAGTCCTTCAGATTTTAAACATAATTGAACTCTAGTTTCACAGCTGTATTATGTGACAGTACAGCATGTGCTGGCAGAAAGACCAGTGGCAGGATGTCCAAAGCCGACAGTAACAAGATTGAAATGTGGGGCTAATTAAAGCGAATAAGTGTCCCCTATAGTAGCTATGGCATAATAGAACTTTATCTGTAAAATTCAATATGCTACGGAGAGTAATCTGGAATTAATGGCTTATCTAATTTCGTTTCTGTGTGCAGGAAAGTATTTGCACACTTTACAATTTACTTTTGTGTAAAGTAATGCAAGGCAAAATCATTAATAAATAAGCTATTTATAGAATTTTTGTAGAATTCTATTGTAGAGCAGTCATTTTAATAATTGACAGGCCCAGTTACTAGTCTTTGTGCTGTAAAAACAATATATGTGACAGTTCTTTAATTCAGTAACTATGTGAATACACATGGTTACACTTCATTTTAAGACCCAACAAACATTTCTGTATGGCCTTACAGGTGCTGGAGCTGGATGTGATGGATGTTCGCATTGTAGAAGAGAGAAGTTACAGCTCTACCATAGAAATAAGTTCAGCCTCTCATGATTCCTTCACTGCTCACAGACAGAAGAAGCATTTTCTCTACTTTACTGATGACAAGATCTTATCTGTGCTCACGGAAATCTGTCAGTCATTAGGTATGAGGACTGAACATGAAGAAAATCAACAGTATATTACAGTTTAATATATAGTATTCATAAATAGTGAAGTTGGGTTAATGTCAGAATTTGAGGAGTGATGTGAATATTTAAAAAATCTTGCCACATTTTGTACTTATGTTTGTATTTGGCTTTTTTGACAGTTCTTCTGCCAATAAAACAATTAACTTTCCCTTTTTTTGTCTTTAGGTTACTATGGCAACATTTACCTGCTGACTGATCACTTTCTGGATCTGTATCGACAGTCTTCAGCATATAGAAAGCAGGCTGCTATGGTGTTAAACGAGCTCATCAGGGGTGCTGCAGGTATCGACGTAGCTGCAGGGGCTCAGAGTTTGGAAGGTGAAGGTCAGGGACACTATGCCACTCAGGAAGACCTTAAAGCAGCAGTGATGTCTGTCATTGAAGAGTACACCAGTCTGATCAACTGGCACTTGATCACGGCCAGTGAGGAGACAGACAGAGATCGGCAGGACCAGCAGGTGTGGTGTTGTGTTTGACTGTAGTTTGGCAACAAAACCTTAACAAACTCAGAGACTCGTGAAAGTCACTCTAGATTATTATGGTTACCTTTAGACAGAGGCAGGCTAGCCATTTCCATTCTTTATGCTAACTTCCTGCACGCTGTAGTTACATATTCAGCGCCATAGATTTCAGAGCGGTAGCAGCCTAATTGCTCCAATCTTTGTTGAGAAAACTATCCAAACCTCATTTAGTCCATGGTCTTAGATTGATTACTGTGTGCTGCTCTGAAGTGTCAAGGCTGGACTATAGAGCTGACAGGCAGAGAAAACCTCTCAGGGTGCTCAAACAACAAAGGACCCAAAACAGCATGAGCCTGTGTTAGTTTGTAGATAACCTTGCAGTTTCTTTTTTTCTGTCCATAAAGGCACAGTGCCAAATGAAAAACAATTCTATAAACAAAAATATCTTGGATGTGAAACAAACATGTATATATTGCATAGTACTGTATGTATTAACACCAGTGTTACTAGGTCATTTTGTGGGAAATGTGCAAACCACCAGTTTAACTCTGTGTGGAATTGACTGCAGCCTTCTGGTCATGTTTGACTTTTTAAACTTCAGCTTTGTTCGTCATTGTAATAGTGACCTCACTATGTCTATATTGTATTGTACTGTAGAGAGAAAACTATATGTTGTGTGACATTAACCTTTGTCTTCTCACATTTGATAGCTCCTCAGCCCACCCAGACTGTTCTCCATAACCAACAGTGAAATCAGCAGCTGTAACACGAATTCCCTCCAAGTCATTCCTTCTTCATTTGGGTCCCCATTTCTCGTTTCATCCGCCACCACAGTCCACCAGCTCAACAGCAACATCTGGCAGCTGTGTATCCAACTTGAGGGGATCGCCTGCTTTGCTCAAGCCCTGGGGCCTGACTTTCGTCCCCTGTTGATGACATCACTGTACCCTGTCCTGGAGAAAGCTGGGGAGGAGACACTACTTGTCAGCCAGGCAGCGCTGGGCTCCATGTGGGACATCAGTAAAGCCTGTGGCTATATCTCCCTCAAGGAGCTGATCAACGATAACGCCGACTACCTGCTCAATGACATCTCTGTCAACCTGCAGAGGCTCAGCCAGCATCCACAGGTACAACTGAAGAGATTCAGCTCTTGTTTGAATGCACAGATTCAGTACAGGAAAAGGAGGAAATATGAGAACGAAGGAAACACCCTGCAGTTTTTTGGCGAGTTTAAGAAAGCATGTGTACTGTACAGGAAAAGAAATTTTGTCACTTTTAGGCAGTAATGATAAGAAGTTATTAAGACATTGATATAAGTGGATTTTAAAGTTTTATTAAATTCGTTTTGAAGATATCATGAGCAGATATCGTTGTACAAATGGAAAGAGTTGAAACTAAGCTGTTTTCATCAGTTCATCTGTACACATTTTTTATTGTTAAACTAATGTAGTCATTTACTTTATAGAACGACTCAAAACTCTTAACACTTTTCATCCTCAGGTCTCATGTATCATCTTCATATTGTTTTTGTCTGACAAAAAGTCTGATCTGCAATTCAAATTTGTCAAAAATGTTTTTGCTTTTCATGTTTTGTCATTTTGTCGAGTAGTCACAAGCATTAGATGGCACTCTTGACTCAAAAACACTAGTGTAACACAAGTGAGAATGCCCCCCAAAAGAAAGTCTGCAGCTAAACAAAGCTTGGAGTGAGTGTCAGCATTTAGGCATCCTGAGAGAGGAGGATACGCCACTTCATCTCCCCCCACCCTGATGTTGGCGCAGTTGTTTAATGTTACTTAACACAGATGAATGAATCGTAATGCACTTCAGCTTGTTGTTATGCCTAGCCTACGTTGTTCATAGGCTAATTTAGACCATAATTAGAAATGTGACTTATACACCGAAGTGACTTATGTATGTTTTTTTTTTTTTTTTCTGTTCAACAAGGCTGTTTTTGCTAAAACAGACTTATATTCCAGTGCGACTTACAGCCTGGAAAATACAGTAGGCTGTACTGTCAGGCAAATGTAGGTTTGATTAACTCTACACTCTGTTTGGGTTTAGGGATGATATCACGTCAATCTAAATCAAAAGGCTTGAAGTAAAGGAAAGTTGTGCCAGTGTTGTTAAGTCTGAAACTGAATTTGGATTAAATCTACACCTCCAGGGTTTATCTTGCAGGTGAAGAGTGTATGGGTTTGCGTAAGCTGTTTGGTCTTTGAACATATTTTTCACCATATTACCGTCTTTTGGCCAGGCTCCACGGGTGTTGACAGTGATGTTGGATTACTCTGACTGCTCTCTGCTGCCCCTGTTTGGAGACATTGTTCAGGATGTTCTGATGGCTCTGGATCTCAGCTATGACCACACAGCTGCTCTTTTTTGCTCTGTGCTCCATGCACTCATGAAGGCACTGGGTGAGATTTCACAACTGAAGTCAACTTAATTTCTTACATATGGATGGGAATCAAGCTATGACTCTAAAGTATCCATACAGTAATCATTTGATTCAGTTACATTTAATCACAATAATTTACTGTTGTTTTTGCCTTATACAATCGTTTGGTAAAATTTAAACCTTTGGCGTTACATTCAGTATGATACCACCAGTCTGTAAAATCTAGAATATATGTTGTACATGTTCTTTTTATTGGTGAATTGTTTTGTCTGTAATGCCCTGTGTATTCTAAAGGTCTCACTGGTTAAACCTCTGATTTTGCACCCATAAAATATAACTTTTTATGTAACGATTGAATGTAGTCAAATTTAAAGTTCAGAAACATTCATGCAGAATGTTCAGCAAATCAGCAATTAGTCTTTTTCACAGTCATTACAGGTTTTTAATAACTTGTAGTTGAGAAGAAGTGCAGTACAAAAAACAGTTTCTCCTTTATGTCTAATTTGTGTTTGTCTTATTGTTTTTGTTTTTCCTTCAGCAAGATGGTTTCCCTCCAGTTCTAATGAGACCAAACCCAAAGAGACCTCCACTAACCAGGAAGTTCTCAACATTCGCCAGTTCCTGCTGGATTACTATAAACAGAAAGAGCTGGCAGAGGGGATTGGAATAGAGGAAGACATCACTGAAGACCTAGGTAATAAAAATAATAAATTGTAGTCCAGTTTTTACCTTGAAGAGCAGGTTTTATTAGATTCATCGATCGGGAAACAGGGTTGTGTTGATAGAAAATGCAGAACAACAAAGGGTTAAATACACTGAATTTTTTTTCTGGGGTGATCCATTACTGTGCTATCTGTCCTACTGCATGTTCACTGTGTTGTGGCAAAACAATCGTTGTAGGATGAGCAATAAAGAGAGTGCAGACTGACTGTCTTTTATGAATATATTTCTTGCAAGAAAGGAGCAAACATAGAACACAATTGATCAGAGTCTTCCCATGTTGTTTCCCAGTTGCTCAGCCCCTACTAGGCTGAGGCCGCTACTTATACAGATATGCAAAGTAAATGCAAATAATCGTTCGCTTAATCAGATAATTAAGTCTGTACTTCCCTATTGTTCTACAAAGTGATTCCTAATAAGGCTATATTCTAAAACTCTATATTCTCATTCGACAGTTAACCCTTCATCCTGGGCGTGCTCTGTTGTACTTGTCCCTTCCCCACACCTTGTGTCCTAAGGAACCTTTCTCCCAGATACTCTTCACCAACATCCTTGAGAACACTGTGTCCCTTAGTGTCAGACTATACTAGGTCAGGAAGAACATAAACATCAGACATGATTATGAAAAACACAAGTGTTAGTGAACTCTGTGAATCAACCTGTAAATGAAAACCTGTGAAACCTGAAAACCCAAACCTGGGTCAAGAATACAGTAAGAAACAATAAAAATCATAATTAGTAAGAATGATCAATCATTAAAATTCATTTTTCCATTACAACTGTCTTTTCAGAAGGCATTTCTCCAACGGAGTGTGAGAATGTTGAAGATATCGGTGGTCCTGATGTGAAAGCTGAACTTCCCTCCCACCTCAGCATCACTAAAGATGTTATGGAACGCTGCATTCACCTGCTGTCTGACCCCAGCCTCAGGATACGACTCAAGGTAGATTCTGGGGCAGGTAGACTCATTAAAGCATACAATTGCATGTCAGAGTGGGAGTGGTCTTCTCCACCATGACACGACCCAACTCTTGGGCACAGTCTGATCAGCATGACAATGATGTGAATTATATGTTATGGCCTTCTCAGTCACCTGTCTGTATAATGTGCATCTTTAACCTAAGGTACTGGATGTGCTGGAGCTGTGCGTGTGTGTACTGAGTGAAAAGGAAAATGAACTTCTGCCTATGGTCCATCGCTGCTGGCCCGCCCTCCTACAGAGACTGACAGCTGATGACCCTTTAGCAGTCCTCAGAGCCTTTAGAGTAGGTACAAGCCTGCTTTTTCATTAAATTAGTTGTTAAACTGACTGGCTGTTAAACTGTTTGGAAAAAGCAGCTTCATTTAAAAAGTACACAAAGTTTGCTATGTAACTGCTTACACTGATGTTGTATTATGTTTTTAGGATCAGGCTATTAGGTGCTAAGATAAGAAAAACCTTTATTTGTCCCACAGTGGGGAAATTCACAGTGCTGCGGGTGAACAGATGACTACATCAGTTTTGCAGTCAGTTTTGTTATATAAAATCAGTCAAGGGTTGTGGTTTAATTCACAAATACAGTAGGAACAAATGGAAATGTTCTTTTGCTTTTGTGCTTATTTTTTCTCAAAGTAGAGTTTGGATTTAACATGCCACTATAAGTTAGGTGACTTGTCTTTTCTTGTTTTTCCTAATGAATCAACAGGATTTGACATTATTTAAATTCTTATTTAGTCACTGTGCTACTATTGGAATTCTGGGTTGTGGCAATATATATGACAGCATTTGGGAAATCCCAGTTAATTTGTCTAGGAAATAATACAGTATTGTTTTTTCATATTTTTGGATACTATAACTTGCTATGTACAGTGGGTACGGAAAGTATTCAGACCCCTTTAAATTTTTCACTCTTTGTGTCATTGCAGCCATTTGCCAAAATCAAAAAAGTTAATTTTATTTCTCATTAATGTACACTCAGCACCCCATCTTGACAGAAAAAAACAGAAATGTAGAAATTTTTGCAAATTTATTAAAAAAGAAAAACTGAAATATCACATGGTCATAAGTATTCAGACCCTGTGCTCAGTATTGAGTAGAAGCACCCTTTTGAGCTAGTACAGCCATGAGTCTTCTTGGGAATGATGCAACAAGGTTTTCACACCTGGATTTGGGGATCCTCTGACATTCTTCCTTGCAGATCCTCTCCAGTTCTGTCAGGTTGGATGGTGAACGTTGGTGGACAGCCATTTTCAGGTCTCTCCAGAGATGCTCAATTGGGTTTAGGTCAGGACTCTGGCTGGGCCAGTCAAGAACGGTCACAGAGTTGTTCCAAAGCCACTCCTTTGTTATTTTAGCTGTGTGCTTAGGGTCATTGTCCTGTTGAAAGGTGAACCTTCGGCCCAGTCTGAGGTCCTGAGCACTCTGGAAGAGGTTTTCTTCCAGGATATCTCTGTACTTGGCCGCATTCATCTTTACTTCAATTGCAACCAGTCGTCCTGTCCCTGCAGCTGAAAAACACCCCCACAACATGATGCTCCCACCACCATGTTTCACTGTAGGGATTGTATTGGGCAGGTGATGAGCAGTGCCTGGTTTTCTCCACACATACCGCTTAGAATTAACGCCAAAAAGTTCAATCTTGGTCTCATCAGACCAGAGAATCTTATTTCTCATAGTCTGGGAGTCCTTCATGTGTTTTTTGGCAAACTCTATGCCAGCTTTCATGTGTCTTGCACTGAGGAGAGGCTTCCGTCGGGCCACTCTGCCATAAAGCCCCAACTGGTGGAGGGCTGCAGTGATAGTTGACTTTGTGGAACTTTCTCCCATCTCCCTACTGCATCTCTGGAGCTCAGCCACAGTGATCTTTGGGTTCTTCTTTACCTCTCTCACCAAGGCTCTTCTCCCACGATTGCTCTTAGGATTGTGCTCTTAGGAACCTTGAGTGCTGCAGAAATTCTTTTGTAACCTTGGCCAGATCTGTGCCTTGCCACAATTCTGTCTCTGAGCTCCTTAGGCAGTTCCTTCGACCTCATGATTCTCATTTGCTCTGACATGCACTGTGAGCTGTAAGGTCTTATATAGACAGGTGTGTGCCTTTCCTAATCAAGTCCAATCAGTTTAATTAAACACAGCTGGACTCCAATGAAGGAGCAGAACCATCTCAAGGAGGATCAGAAGACATGGACAGCATGTGAGTTAAATATGAGTGTCACTGCAAAGGGTCTGAATACTTATGACCATGTGATATTTCAGTTTTTCTTTTTTAATAAATTTGCAAAAATTTCTACATTTCTGTTTTTTTCTGTCAAGATGGGGTGCTGAGTGTACATTAATGAGAAATAAAATGAACTTTTTTGATTTTGGCAAATGGCTGCAATGACACAAAGAGTGAAAAATTTAAAGGGGTCTGAATACTTTCCGTACCCACTGTACATACATTACATTCTGAGTCTATCTACCAGGTGCTGTGTACACTGGGTGAAAAATGTTGTGACTTCTTGAGGAGAAGGATTTCTAAAGAGGTTCTTCCCAAGCTGAGCTCTTCACTGGCTCGACAGGCTCCAATTAGTGCCAAGGCTGGACCCGTCTACTCACACACCCTTGCCTATAAACTGCAGCTGGCTGTAATGAACGGGCTGGGCTCTTTGTGTCAGAGGCTTGACCTGGGTAAGTTTAATTTAATACACACATTTGCAGACATATTCGGTGGCAAGATGAAATAAATACATATTACATATTGAATACAAACATTCATAGTGTATGTTGGAAAAAACTATATGAACCCCTAGGAATATGCTACTTAACCAAGCCTCACAAAAAGATCTCAGATCAGTTACTGTTCCATCAAGAAATATACATTTACATGAAGCTAGAAAGATTTTTCAGAGTTTAGATGGTCTTTTTTTTTTTTTTTTTGAACGTGGTATTCCTTTAAAATGTACTAATAGTTTTGTTATATATTGAAATATGTGGAGGTTAAAACCAGCATCCTGCTAATAGGGCAATAGGGCAGCCTCACACACACACACACACACGCACACACACACACACACACACACACACACACACACACACACACAGACAGACAGACAGACAGACAGTACAACAAGATTAAGAAGTTTAGGTTAGAGATGCTTCAGACTGCCTTTAGAGAACACAATGACCTTTTTTACCACCAGAGGGCAGTGTTGTATAAGAGTGAAAGCCGTGCAGGGGTACCACAGCAAGACTTAATGTATCTCAATTAACCTGTTAAGTGTTATTGTGAAGACATGATACAGGGATGCAGCTTGAAACGTTTATCAAAACTAAAGATTCAGTGTATCTGTTGGTGGGTACATTTACATGGAATTTATTTTTCATGTGCATCAATATCTTGTATTTTTTAAAATAAGTATTGGTTTTATCTTTCTCTGTATCCCATCACAACCTTTGCATTACAGTGAGCAACAGTTGAGCAAATGGCACATATTTGCTGTGTAAACATATTTAATGGAATTTCATGACTAGGTACTGTAAGGCAAGGCAAATTTCTTTGCATAGCACATTTTCTTACACAAAGGCAATTTAGTGTACCTTATATAATGCAATAAACTAAGAGAAACAAAAATAGTCAATAAAATAGCTTGAATAACAGGTAAAACATAAAAAAAATACCTTTAGGCTGTGGACGTACTTGAGTTCAATGTATTTAGCTATCTGAACCTCAGGTATGATACTGTATTCCACAGTTGCACACAGTTGCTGAAAGAAACTGTTCTCCCTTAAGTTCCATCTGACCAGAGCAAAGCAGGAGACACTGTTAGATCTACACACCGATCAGCAAGATACTAGAGGTATACAGGGCATTTAATCAATTAGTTTAGAAATATAACCTTTTAGAGCTGTGTATTATGTGCTCAGTGTACCTTTTTAACATACATGAACATGTTCATCCAGAACAGTCTGTGTGCTCAGCGGCCGTATGTTACCAGTGATGTGATTATGAGCTGTTTGTCTAATTTTTCATCAGTCATCGTGTTCGTCAAGCAGTGATATGCCTGTCACAACCTTACTGTGTTCAGACTGATGCAATTTCACAACAGCTAAGTTCTTAAGGGCAAACAAAGCACTTAATAGTTGAAATAAGAACAAGAGCATCTCTTGCAGTGTGGGCCCACGTGCTCTTCTCTTTCAATTAACATATTTGTGCATGTTTTATTGGATATGTGTGTGTATGTGTGTGTGTGTGTGTGTATATATATATATATATATATATATATTTATTTTTTGCAGAATGTCATGAAAATAACATGCTCATCAACTACAGCAGGGAATGGTGGCTGCAATCAGTGATAGAAATTACACAGAAATTTGCTTTTTCATTCAGTAAGTGGTAATTATCATCACTTTGAGTTGCCAAGGACAGAGGGTATACAAAAAGTGGTTGGTCAGGATGTACCAGCAGTAAATCCTGTACACAGAGTTTGAACACATTCATAGGGCTCATTTTTCTTTTAAAAAAGAAAAGAAATCTGGGTAGAAATCAGATTTAATGATGGCATGGTTGTTTAGTTTCTGTGTACCACCACAAATTCCTGGGATTTTCTTTAAGCAGTGGTTTCCTCAGTCTGGTCCTGTCGATGGTGAGATGTGGAACTTGGAGATAGCATGAACCTACAATCTCCTGCTGAAGATCATTGCTGACAGATGAAAAGTTAGCAGCTGGTGACACCATGTGTCACAGAGAAACTAGGCCTGTCGGCAGCACTCGCCAGGCCAGCAGTAGAATTAGCAGTGACAAGGACAATGGGAACAGGAAATTTCCAAACTTACAAGGATGGGAGGAAAAGAGTCCCATTACACAAATAGGAGCATAGCATATAGGAGATTTTTAAAGGCACTGTGCCTAATTATTTTCAGCAGTTAGAGCAACGGTGCCCAACCCTGGTCCTTGAGGGCCACTGTCCTGCTTGTTTTTCAATTGTCCCCTCCCTACCTACTGCTGGGTAGGACAGTGGCCCTCGAGGAGCAGGATTGGGCACCCCTGAATTAGTGTCTAGTGAGAATCAAACACGTTAAACTCTTTATCTTTCCCACCCCATTGTGATTTGTAGCTACTACTTAAACTCCAGATGCTTGGTTGTGACACACAAAAGGCTGCCTCCAGTCCAAAGCTAGCCGTAGCTGACTAGCGGCTCTCCGACAGCATAATGTTGAGTGATGAAGTTGAGAGTTTAGCGATTCATGACACACAGTTTTGTTGTTTGTGGAGTATGCATGTACACAGTCAGCCATAACATTGTCACCAACTGCCTAATACTGTGTACACAGGAGTCAATACAGCAGTTTGGTTGGCCCTCCTCTCACTCTGCAGCTCAGTGTGCATCTGTTTGCTTCTATAGTTATATTGTCAGGAAGGGCACTGTCTATCTATCAGTGAAAAACATATGTAAAAGATGAAAACTGGTTTTATTGGCAAGTTAGAGATAATTTTTTTAGACACATTCAGCAGCTTCCCCACTATAGTTGTAATATCACCACTATAGCTTTTCAGTGTTTCTCTACAGTACAGTATTTCTTACTTTGAATCATTTTAACAAGGATTCAAACTAAATGGAAATCAAATCAAATTTAAACTTTTGATCTATGTTGTCATCAGTCTTGGGTGCCCATGATCCTGTTGCTGGTTGACAAGATGCACCTACTATAACACCTAAAACAGAACTCAGTTGATGAGCTGTGTGATGTTTTAAGTCCAATCTGGATCTGTTGCAAAGTTCTTTTATAGTTTGGTCTGTGCTCATATTGCTCTCTACAAGTCTTTGGTGTAGTGATGATTGGTTTCTCAGACATTTTTGTAAGAGTTGTGCAGTTTCTCTGTACATTGGTATGTAGCTGACAACATATATATTTTTATGTTTTTGATTGAAGGAGGTTCTGACATGTAATCATGGAAATAACTTGGTTCCAGATAAGGCACGGTGTACAGGGATTTATCTTTTCTGGATGAACATGAAGTAAAACATTAGTTATAATGGACAAGCTTAGAATATCAACACACATTGATAAATATTCTTCATAGAAAAGCCAATTTAACAGCTCTGACTTTTAACCTTATGCATTGCATTTCTTATAGTACTACTTCTTTTTCTTCTACACTTTATTAAAAAATGTAATGAAAGCTAAGTTGCACATAATAAAGGAGTGAAAATACATTTTGTGCACCAGACGATATTTAAAGGTTAGGTTCGTGCCAGCACTCATATCAGTTTGGTACAGATACAGTCGTATCTCAGTTTAATTATCTAATTTGAATTATTCATTTAATGCACCCAATTGCTCAAATAAAATAGCTCAGTTCACCTTTCTTAAAGCTAGAGCAGTCTTTAAAACATATAGAACCACTCAGTGTTATTAGATTAGTTAAGTGTACTTACTGTAGGTGATAATACCAAAATGAACAGCAGACATTTTACCTTGTTATAGCAGGATAGGCACAGGCATAACTTTGTGTGTTCATTAAGACTAATGATAATATAAGTTTTCTTCTATGAGGTTGAGTTTTCATTGATTATTTAATTATATTTTTGTTTTTGGTTTATTATGCAACAGAAATCATCATTTGAGTTCAGTGAAGCAGTGAATGTATTTTGTTAAAGAGTAATCACCTCTTACTTTTCTACTTTTGGCCATAATTTATATAATTTATGAGAATGTTCTAGAAACAGTGTGCCAGGTTTGGGTTGGGATCCTGCTTGACCTTACGGTCACAGATAAGGGTTCAAAAGGAAAACCTTAAAGGGCCATTGAGGGATTTCCTTCTTCACCTGATTTATTGTCGATTGCCAATTCCAGCGTGACTTTAAATAGTAGAGAAGAAGCCTCCACTTATTGCATTACCACTGATGACTGCAAAAGGGCAACTGCAAATTACAAAGTAAAAAATTCCTTTCTGTCACATTAAAGGAAATAGTCAAGTTCACACTTTTAAGATACTTGTAGTTGATTTTTTTTTTTTTCTTACTGGCACTTGATGCTGTTCTCCTTTTATATCAGAAGGGGAGAAATTTGGAGTCAGAGATGGAGAGGATGTGAAACAGCAGGAGAGAATCAGTCAGTGGCTGCAGTCTTACTCATGTGAATACTGATTTTGGCTACAGCTTACCTCTGGGATGCCTGCAGCAAGCCAATTACCAAGCCTCAGTCACAGAGAAAGCCAGAAACATGGATTGACTGAAGAAAATAATACATTTCAGTGGCATTTCTAGATTCAGCTCCAATTCTTCCCTGTTATTCTTTTGCCCCCAAATGTAACAGGCCCTGTATCCTTCAGTGTTTCTCACTTCTCTGCTCTCCTTCAAGCACCTTGATTCCACAGAAGACTACAGGCTATGAGTGTAGCACCAGAAAAAAAATGGATAAAAGCGGTTGCTAAATAATCCCATTCAAGTCTGAAATATACACTGCTGCTTTTATTCTTGACACAGCGAGCAGGCCTGGTTCAAGCTGAGTGTGGGTTGAATTGGCAAATAGAGTAAGCAGAGAGGGGGAGACATGTTTTGAAATGAGCCTTGAAAGGCAGCCCAGTTTGCAGCTTAGGGAATCGCTAAATATCTATTGGGAAGGAAGGAGAGAGAGCAAGGGAAGAAGAGGAAAAGCAGATGAAAGAGAGGAAAGATGTCAAGTGGATGGAGGGAGCAGGACCTAGCAAGGTTATGAAAGTTACACACAGCAAAGTGGAGAAAAGAGAACAAAGGTCAGTGTACATAAAATTACAGAATGAAGAAAAGAGATAAAGAGAATGGTATGGAAGAATAGAAGCAAAAGAGGAAGCCCTTTTCACACTTACCTACTCTTGAAAAGGAAGGGTAAGAGTGGATATGTGAAATCCAGAGATATAGAAACTGCCTGCTGTGAAATTTTTCCTCTGCCATCTCAGCAATTTCTCTCTGCTAATTAGGAGTTGGAGAAGGTAAAGTCCCAGCATGATCTGTTTATTTTTTTCCCGTCTTTCATCTTCATCTCTCACCTCTTTTATCCCTCTACCGTCCCAGTTTCAAATCTGCAATCTTTGAAAGTTTCCCAAAATACTGGAAACTCTACTGAGAGTTTGATCAGTTGAATGTGACGAGTGACATTATACATGTATTACATCGCTTAAAGAAAGAAGCATTGATCATTCTGCTCTTGGTGCATCTTATCAATAATCACATGACTAAACCTTTTCCCCTGTGTAGTTTTACATATTCTGTAGGAATCTTTTGTTTCTGCTAGGGCAAGTATGCACAGTATATATTTTGCAGTTTTTTAGACAATACAGTATGGCTGAACTGTGACAAGTTCTCTGCTTTTTCAGGTGAGGCTGATCTGGATGCTGTGTGCGAAGCCTGCCTGCCCTACCTGAGCTGCAGGCAACCCATTAGACTGCAAGATGCCTGCTTAAGGTAAACCTAACATGTTTGCTTACGCATCAGAGAGTCAGCAACAATCAGTGCTTATGTACACACAATTATATAATAGTACACTTTACTAAAATGCATCTGGATTTTTACTGTAAGAATATGTTTGCAGTCTAACACATATCATATGCCACAAATTAGGCAAGTATTCTTTGTCCAGGTAGCTGTGTGAATGTGTCCAGATGACAAACCTTCACACAACTACCATGAAAGGTTTAACTCCACTGCAGCTAAGCAAGTAAACGCAGAAGCACAACTACTGAATTTAGTGTCAAAAACACTGTAATATTGGGAGAGGGCTGCAGATAATGTGATTAAATACCACATCTGTATTTACTAACATTATTTCTCTATGCACAGATGTTTTTTTTCTATATATCTGCCACCACTGCTAATTATTTAATCAGACTTCTAGATCCCCATCTTAGCTTGTATATTTTCATCTTGTTATGTAGTTAGTAGATACGTATTTTTAATGAAGACTGCATGTATATTGCTCTTCAGTGTCTTCAGACACTTAATCCAGGTGGATCCAGACACCTATTGGTTCACTCTGAATGAGTTGCACTGCCCATCCTCTTACATCCCGCCCCACCATGACCTCCACCCTCTACAGCTGAACGGGATGGGCAGACTGAGAGACGAGTATTCAGATAACGTGCTGAAACTGCTGAGGGAGGAGTTTGGCTCAGTTGTTGCAACAGCCAGCCAGCCAGTCAGCAAATGAGCAGGTGATTGATCTGATTGACTCATCTCGCCAAATCGACAGGTGATTACCATTTTCTTGGGACAGACTAAAATGTGTTTATATGAGTGACAATTGAAAATTGCCTTGCATGAGTTTCTGTACAGTTGCTTGTGTAAAAGCACCATGTAGCTTTTTAGAGCTTTGCCACGTTTTGTTAAATGACAAAAAGAGTTTTATAAGAAACGTTAAAATATGGTAAAACAATGTATTTTCTGTACAGAAACTGAGGTGTTGTAGTAGCAGAAAATGTAAAAAGATATCCAGTCTTATCAGACATTTTTTTAAAGGTTAATGCCTGTTTAATTAAACAGTGCCAAATTAATAAAACCCATAAAATCCTTGTTAATAAGAAGCTGTACATGAAATAATTACCGTGTAGGTACTCCAGAGGAAGTGCAGCGGACAGATGTGACTCCTTTATCAAACAATTACCGATAAATACAGGCCTATATATCCTTTTAGAATGAGTATTTCTAAGAAGTATCCCCTCTGTTTGGTGCTTAGTAAAAGAATACCATACTAACCTTTGTTGTGAAGACTGGGGAAACTATACCATATCGTAATTTAGAAAATACCTAGGAAAAATCCCTTGGGGAAAAAAAAAAAAAAAAAAATCCCCCCCTTTAGCTACTGTTGCAGATCGCTACACTAAGCTTTGAGCTATTCTGCCACCACATGAACCGTTGGCAGAAGGTGCACAAAGTAGTTTAACTACAGAGAAATCAGGCCCCTTGTGACAGGGATACTGGCCAATCTATCATTGTACCTGTTATCACTCAGTGCCCTACAGGGCTGAAGCAATGTTTCAGTGAAGGACACAGGAAGCCTGCTCCATTATCTCATCACCTCACTGATGGGAGAGCCCTGTGCTTTCCCACCTCATTGCCCCATAATAAATGTATGAGCCTTCTAGTGTGGGAAAACAAGATCATTCCCATGTTTTGTATTTAGCTGGCCTGGCCTAATGCTAGCGAGCTCAGCACAGCGCCTCTTTATCTCGTCCTGTGCTGTTGCTATTTATCCTGCTGCCAGTACTGACAATAGCACCATTAGTCATCAGCAGTAATGGGGAGGGGGTGCTTTGGCAGCACCTCTTACACACAGGCAACTGCCTAATATCGTTTCTCCTTAATATACATGGACAGACACACAGAGTAGGAGCCAAACACTAAACCACATCTGATGTAGACCTGAACACACACACACACACACACACACACACACACACACACACACACACCCCAGTAACTCCTTTAGATATAAATGTGTAGTGACTGTTCAGGACATTTTAAACAAATCCAAGTTGGGTCATTCACCTTTTCTCATTTTAAATCAATGAGAAAATAACCAAAGCTTCACTGTTGTTTCATATACAATTTATTTCATCTGATCATCTGATAAAGGCATACACTTAGTGTGAGACCAAACATTCTAGAAGAAATGTACATTTTCCCTCTTTTTTTTTTTTTTTTTTTGAAACAGTAATCTCTCCTTTACAAAACATCAAATCAAAGGTACTGGCTTGAAGAAAAAAAAAACACGGTCCCACTGATCACTCTTTCCAGTCCACAGGGACTCCCCTACACCAGGAGCATTGTTTTTCCTCAGATGGATAACACAGCACAGACGTAAAGCCCCTCATGGCCTTGAGACATAGACTATATTTTCAGACGGTATGAACAGCCAGTTTCATTGTTTCACTAACATTTTCCTCTTCTTGCCCTCACTGCTCAAGGCTCTAATCCAGGATGTTAGCTTTGTCCCATTTGAGTGAAGGATCTGTCCCGAATGCCTCATCCTGTGAGCTCCCCATCACCTTTACAGACACGGCGTGCGCTTCACACAAGCATCAAAGCAAAGAGATTATCATCAAGTTACAAAAAGATGGTCGCTCGAACTTTTAAGTCCCAAACACCACAAAATAATTCCTGTGTTCAGGCTTGTTAAAATACAGTAACCCATTTTTTGTGGCCCTGCAAATCCAGTACAGTAGTTTAAGAAACATTGCTTTAAGTACTAAGATACATTAGGGAAACCCCTTTCTGAGCAGCTGTATAGAGAATGCGTCATTCATCTGTCTGCACAGCACTTTTGGAAAGCAGTAAAGCAACAGAAAACTGCATTGAAAGAAAAATATATTTGACAGGACATCTAAAGTAGAAAAAAAAGACAAAAACAAAAGGGACTTTTGAACTAATAAATGAAAAAAATATCTCTAACAGACTGTGAATAGTTGGTTGAAAAAGTTTAAGAAAATTACTGAACATGCACTCAGTTTATTTCATAATATACAGTCATATATACAGTGTGAATTAGAGGCTTGAAGTGGAGAGGATTGAGGCTTTTTATAAATGATGGATGAGCACTGGGCCAGAGCATTGGAATGAGGGAACTAAGCTGGGATAGGGATATAGCACTGCTCGTCCCAAAAAGCAACTTGCACCAAGATCACTTTTTTTTTTTTTTTTTTTCTGTTGATTTATAGTCAATGGGTACAGCAATCAGATTTTAATTTGGTGGCACTGATTCAATCTTTTCATGGCTTTTCAAACAGTTGGGGTCCACATGGGACAATTTGATAGATTTCTCTCAGCCTGAACAGCCATGGATGGATTGAATCTGCAGCTTAAGAGGTGAACAAAAATATGATTTTTGTTCTGTTACACTGTAAATTCATAAACTCCAAACTGCTGTTGGGGAATATTCCACGCAGAAGGTGCTAACATGATGTGTTTTGTTTGAGCTGTGCACAAATTGGTCATGTAAAATCTCTCTTTCTCACTCTGCTCCTGTATTAATGCAACTCAAATGAATTTAGGCATATTTGTCCTGGCTGAGCACTGCTGCTCTGGTACCTTGATGAGTTTGTTGAAGAAAGAATGTTTCTTTCTTCCTGCAAGTGAACACAAAATAATGCAGAATTTCATGCCTTTACAGATTTCCCATTATATTTGTGTCCATTATACGAATTCACAAAAAGATGTAATGATGCTAGTGCTCTAAGGTAAACAGCTAAAATTCGGAGTAGAAGAAAAAATTACTGATGGTTGAGTTTTATTCAGTGTATCCACTGAATACTCCCCATGTTTACTGGAAACAGACCCAGTTACAAAAGGTATAATATGCTATTTTTAGAGGGTCTATCAAATGACAGAGTAAGGCAGTCGAAGAATTATGAGTGTGAGAGCAGGACAGTGTAATTTACAGTATTTAAAGTGGAGGAGTGGAACAGAGCGTGGTTGTTTTAATAGTAAGAGTCTTTTTTTTTTTTCTTTTTTTTCCCTCAGTGCTGAGACCAGGAAAAGTGGAGCTGTCTGGATCTATGTCAGGCCCCACCCTCTTTGCTGAATGTTGTGAAGCTAGGATTTACAGAGTGAGTCCAACTCAGAACTATGCACAGCAAGAAAAAGCTACATCCCCTGCACAGTTTGCATCACTGTACTTGGAATAAGCCATAGGGATACTAGATTTGTACACAGCCTGGACCGTGTGGGGTGTGGGGGGTGAGGTGGGAGTAGCTTTTGATGGTGTGACACATCATGTTATGCAATTCTAATGTAATCACTCACATGTAATAAGCCAACATCTAGAGTGCACAGCTTGGTTCATTGGTGCAGTCATTGTGGCTGTGGTTACTGTCCACATCCCTCTTCCTCAGCTCTCTGCCTGCATTGTGCTGCTGAGTGTTGCTGCTGTGACTGTGGCCCTGGTGAGCTGGCAACGAAGGCTGCTTGCTGTGCTCCTGGTGATGGCCGTGATTCTGGTGATGGCTGTGCGCGTGCTCTTTGGTGCCACCGTTAGACTCTGTGATGTCCACATCAACGAATCCCGCTCCTCTCTTAGTATCGTCCAGGGCCTCAAAATTGTCATGATTACTGTTGACGACATTGCTCTCTGGCACCACCTGTAGGTAGGCTCTGACACGGTGATGGCGGGCACCTGCGTGGTCACTGAAATCGATGACACGGCATTCGTAGGTGCCCTCATCAGATGACTTGACTCGGGAGAGGCGGAGTTTATGAGAGATGTTACTTCCTACAACCTTCACAACCTGGCAAGAGAAGAAATCATGGTGAGACTGTAAAAGAAATCGTACTCTCACTACAAACCTATGTAACTTTACGTGAACAGCAGCCAGAATTATATGTGGTAGCACATGTACATAAGTGTTATACAGTTAACTGAAATGATGCAGTTACACAGCATCATCATAAGGTAGTGGTCATAACACACCTAAAAAAAAAGCTTTATTGGCAAAGCTTGTAAGTGCACTGAGTTGAGCATTTAAGTCATTAATTCACACCCCCAAATGTCAAGTCAATCAGTTTAACATTTAAATGTTCTATTGTAATGTTGTATATTGGAAGGAACATTATTAATGATATCTTCAGGCTTGCTTTGTTCTTTGCCATCTGTCTTTCTTTCTCCATTATGTTTTCTTCACTATGTCCCATATTTTTGTTTCTTGCCATCTATCTACCAGGCTGTCCCTCATATTCTTTGCCCTTTACTGTATATGCACCTGAAGATGAGCTCAAAATGAACTACCTGCAGTATGCACAAACAAGAAAAGAGCAGCTTTTTACACTGTAACACACACAAATGCTTATTGATACCATCTTATGGATGCCTGATCGAGTTGTGTGGCAATAAAACTGGCTGAGTGATAAGTAGGAGCAGAAAATACATTCGCTCGCTCATGCATCTCCTTAGCTGCAACATTCCCACTTGTACTGATTACAGACACGTTCTGTTTTGTCCTTTTGCTGACTGTGAAAGTTTTTTGTTTGCTTTATTGAAAATAATTAATTTTGCAATTGCCAACTTGAAAATGTATTTTGCAGCTGGAAATTTAATATTCCAAGTGGCAGGTTTGATCCTCAGTAAAGGTTAAATTTTGGCCGTTAAAATTTAAATAAAAGTTAAATAAATCAAATTTCATTTCACCATTTTTTTCATCTCTTTATTTCAATGTATTAGTGCAACCGTGTCCCTAGACCATAGTGTTTACACTAACATACATACATACATAACATTATTTAACATGTTCTTTTGGTGTCAAAGTTGTAAATGAAATGCAGTCTGTCAGTTTAGGCGGATCCCCACCTGCGCCAGGTGTTACCCGCCTTAACTCTGCTTCAGTAGAAATATCAGTTTAGTAACATTAAGACATTAGCAAGTAAATGAATCAGCCAACTAATTGTACCTGTGTCTATTGCTTTAAATCAGGGATCACCAACCCTGGTCCTTCAAGGCCACTGTCCTGCTTGTTTTCCAGATATCCCTGCCCTACCCACTGATGATTACCTGGACCACCTGTGTTCAGCCAGAAACTGGAAGGGTGGGGATAGTTGGAAAATTAGCAGAACAGTAGCCCTTGAGGACCAGGGTTGGTGACCCCTGCTGTAAATAAGACAAAACATAAGTGAAAAGTGACAGCTACAGTATGCTACTGCAAAGGGTGTCATCACATGTAAACATCCAGGGTTGGGTTAAGGTGGTAAACCCCAGCTTCAGCACTGGGGCCTGGGATCACTGGGCAAAGGAGAATGCACAAGGCCCTAAAAGTAGGGGCTGTCAGTTTGCTTTGGCTTGGGATGAATCTTTTGACCTTAAGTATGGGGCAGTTGGTTGAATGTGTGTGTGTGATATAGTGCAGAGGAAGGAGAGCTGACTCTGACCTGGGTGGCCGGGGTTCAAATCCCAGCTCCAGCAATGGTCTGCCAGCCTGAGATCGCTGGGCAGAGGACGATGCATAAGTAGGGACTGTCATTTGGTTTTGGCTTGGGATGAATGTTTTGACCTTAAGTATGTGGCAGTTCACTGAATGTATGTGTGTGATATAGTACAGAGGAAAGAGAGATGACTGCAACCTGGGTGGCCTGGGTTCAAATCCCAGGTTGAAAAGTAGTCTGCTGACCTGAGATCGCTGGGCAGAGAAAGATGCATAAGTAGGGGCTGTCATTTGACTTTGGCTTGGTGGCGATGTTTTAACCTTAAGTATGTGGCAGTTGACTAAACATACATGTGTGATATAGAACAGAGGGAGAGAGAGCTGACTGCGACCGGGGTGACCGGGGTTCAAATCCCAGCTCCAGCAATGGTCTGCTGGCCTGAGATCATTGGGCAGAGGAGGATGCATAAGTAGGGACTATCATTTGGCTTTGCCTTGGGAGGAATGTTTTAACCTTAAGTACGTGGCAGTGCACCGAATGTGTGTGTGTGATATAGTGCAGCGGGAGAAGCGCCGACTGCAACCTGGGAGACCTGGGTTCAAATCCCAAGTCCAGCAATGTCCTGGGGACTGGGATCACTGGGAAGAGGAAGATGCACAAGGGCATAAAATTAATTATATATATAAAAATATATATATAGGGCCCCCTGAGAACCTTTAAGTGCTAAAATTGTAAGTGCAAGAGGGGCATGCAAAACATAAAAAATACCAAAGTAATTTAACAATATCAACAGTCATAAAAAATAAAAGTGTAATGAAATCAATTTTGGTTGTCAGGGTGACCCCTGTGATTAAATTAGACAAAATTAGTTAAACTATAAATTTAAGAGCTTTTTTTTTTTTTTTAAAAAGGAGGCCAATCCAATAAAATAATCCCAATAAAAAAGTGATTGCAAGGGTGGCCTTCACTAGTCTGAGTGCGATTTTTTTTGGTAGGGTTAAATTGAGATTAGTGTTGTGGTGGGGGTTGGAATTGGGATTAAAGCTGAAGAATTTGGTTATAATTAGGGTTAAGGGGTGAAGGTTAAGTGCTAGGTTAGGGTTAGATGGTCTGGGTTAGGATTTAAGAGGTAGGGGTAGAGTTACGGGGCAAAAACTAATTTCATTACCCCTAAAAGAACTTGGTTGTTGTTCTATTGTTGTATCTACTACAAGAATGCAAAGGGCATAAGCTGGAGTGCCCTAACAGCTGAGTGATTCAAGCTGTTTCCTACCTACGTCTCTGCGACCAATTGCCTAATTAAGGTGAAAAGGAAAGAATCACTGCAGCCACCTTGGGATTGATGAAACTGGATGTTTAAATGTGATGACACCAGGTGCTTATTCTTCATTCACAACACTAGTAGCATAAGTGTCACTGTTATGGTGGGTATTGTTTATGGTGATAGACACTTAGTGTTAGTTGGCTAATTCATTAATAACCTGGTATTTCTACTGAGGCAGAATTAGGGCGGGTCATACCTGAATCAGGTGGGGATCTGCCTTGATGGAAGGATAGACAGGCTGCATTTTCTCCACCAGAAGAGCATGGTGACAAGTTAATGTAAATGCAGTGGACTTGGGATGCTGTTTCACTGGTACACCTGAATGAAGAGAGAAAAACATGACAGTATGAAATGGAAAATTAAATGCACGTTCAATAAAGACTTCCATACCTTGCAGTCAAACAAAAGACACCTCTGCATGTGTACAATTTTACAATGTTTACTTGTTTACCTATAAAAGGTTGAATGTCTATAAGGGAAAAGTGTTGAGTGTATATGTTGATAGAATGTGTGCATTAAGTGAGAAAGACTACAGTATGAGAGCTGCAGCATCCACAGCTGCGCCTCCTGCCAGCTAATCTCTCCCACTCACACACACTCAGACAAAGCTGCCATGTAACAAATTCTATTTGTATCCTTGAAAATATGAAGAAATTACAGTATATGAGTAAGAAGGTAAAAACATTTCAAGTACAGTGCAGCACCATTGAGATGACGAGAGTCGAACATGAGATGTGACGCACAAAGATATAAATATAACTTCATTTATCATCCACCATCCTCGCTGTGACGCTGGTATATGTTGGATTGTGCACGTATGTGTGTGCTGGAGACTGTCCCTGCATTATGTGTGTGTGAGAATGGATGTAAGTTCCTAAAGCTGTTTTGTAACACTGTTTATCAGTTGTATGTATAAGTATCTACCATATTTTTGTTTGACTGTGTATGTGGGCCAACATTATTATATACAGAAAGCTCATTATGATTTTCCAGTTGTACAGCCTGCAGTGTTCGGCTCCACCCACAGATACAGTCACCCAAACCACAGCTGGTGCTTTTATTACAGTAAACCATCTGCAGCGAGCCTGCAGGGAGAAAGCAGACTATTCATGTTTTGTATTTATTTCTGCACACACAAAAAATTATGTAAATGTATTTGCACATGTGATATTTCTGATATGAAATGTGATATTTCTGTGACATAAAGCTTGTTGCTCAACATTTTAAAGCCTAAGTTTTCTGTCCCCTCTGCTGTTTATTACTGAGGTTGGGTGCTACCCTCAAAGATGCACGGGCATTTATGAGAATCTGAAGATGATGCACTGCAGGCCATGCCCTCTTGAAGAGACCAGTCACCAAACATAAGCACCAGCACTCTTTGGCTAACTGTGATTCTACATACCCATCATAACATAATGGACCACACCGTGTTCATTTTCTTAGCAGTCACTGCACTGATTATAAATCAGATCCTTCTGTGTAATACAGCATAAGTACAACATCTGTGGATCATTCAGAACAAGAATTCAAAATGTAATAAGGATTTTGTGGCTCATTTCATCATATAATGCCAAAGCAAACATAAGACTTTTCTGGGAGAATGAAAACAGATTAACTCACACTTATCTTTGCAGCATCCTTTGGCATCTCCTCCTCAGGGGCCACCTAGAAAAAAAAACATGAAAGTATTTAATCTTAATCATTTTAATACGATTAGATTACACTTTGCCTGGAGTTATAAACATGAGTGTGTATGTACCTGGACCATGGTGGACATGCTGTGTTTGTATCTGTGTTGATCAGTAGATATAAAAATTATCCACATAATTACAGGCAGGTATTATTTACAACAATTTTTTATTTTACAGCAGCATTATTTAATATATTTTACATTGTTATAGCAAATAGCTATATAATGTTACATAGCATTATGCAATGTGCTTGTGTACAGATAGGAATGGTGCCGTTTATTAAAAGTCACACTTTCTGTTATGAACCTACTTCATTAGTTGTCCAGGGCTGTCTGTCCATCCAGTCGAGATGGTTCCTGATGTACCACCACTGGATCTCCAGTGAGTACGAGGGTGTTCCTGCCCCTCTGAAGGAACAGGCCATCTCCACATCCTGACCTCTCTGGGCAGTCATATCATGAGGCACCTCAGTGAACACAGCTGTACAGACAGAGTGAGAGAAAAGGGTAATTAACATTTTACATTTAATGTTATTGAAATGAAAAAAAAAAAAAAATCACAAATATATGAACTTCCTCACTGATGAATGGAAGTTATTGCTGATTATATCATCTGAAATCACAAGTTTCCATTGACTGCAATTTAACTGTAAAATTTGCACTATTCACTGACATTTCCCTTAAACAAGTGGTGCAACAAGCACAGTGGGTGAGATGAGAGTGCGCCAGGCCCAGTTCCGTGAATATGCAGCGTTTCTCTCTTGCATGTATTTTTGGTATTTGCGGCGTTTGGCTGTTGCGGCGTTTCTGTATTTTCGGTATTCGGCCATTGCGGTGCGTTTGCCCTTGTCGGCCACCGTACAAACAAGATGCAAAGTTTGACACAGCACGTGTAACAACAAACACACAGGCTTAAAAATGGCAGAAGAAAAGGCCACAAAAGACACAGAGTTCAAAACAGAATACAAGGTCTCAACACCTGCGTAGTGGTTTGGACAGGAAACCAAACAGAAACCGTGTAACTGCTGACATGCACTTTTCAGCCAAAATTAGAGCTAGGATATTTTCTGACTGTGGAGCCCTGAAGGAGAAGAAAATCCTCTAACGAAAGTTTGATACCCTTTTCCTTGTTATGTCTTAATGCAACAGACAGCTTTTCAACCACAGCATTCTCATCATCTACATCAAACCACAGTTGCATGGTAATAAAGTGTCTTTTGAACGGAGCTCAGAACAACAGTAGTAAAGGATCACTGTTTAATACTAGAAGACAACTTTTTAGGAATATCATTTATTTTGCACATTTAAAGTGAGGCTATGCAACTAGCTGAACAAGTGGGTTGGTAATGTGATTTAACTTTAAAGACTAATTTTACTCTGGAAACAACTTTTGTATTACAAATAAATAAATAAATACATTTTATGAAAAGACTTATTTTTTAAATGTGGAAGGAAAATGAAATGGCATTCTGGCTTTACAGAGCATTGCCAATCCATCCTCATATCAGAGGTGGATGACTAAAATATATATATATTTTTTAAATTGCTTGTGACTTTCCACAGCATTTTATTGTATCATGTGATATAGCTCATAAAAAGCAACAAATTATAGTTTCAGTTCCTGCAGTATTTCCCACTAGTCACATGGGAATTCCTCATCAAGCAAGCAGGGCCTGGATCAGCTGGGATTTTCCCCTTGGGACTTCCTGCGTAATGGCTGATGAGTTTTCTTCCCAACTGAAGCAACAACATTTGTGTAACTAGTCCTTTAAAGTAGTATCCAGTATTTAATGTAACTGTGTCTGAGGCTTCCCCTGACCCTAACAGTAACAATTCAGAGGTTTGTCTCTGTTTTTAATCATCAAGCTACTTAAAAGCAAACAAGTCTTCCTGCAAACTTTAAAATGTCCTAACTTTAGTTAAATGTCCCTACTCATAGATTTGTCAGGCTTATTTAGTCAATAAGAATGAATCAAGCCTGTGCCAACTAAGTGCCGATTTCCATCTGGGTACATAGATTAACCTAGACTGTTCAAGCAATGAGGCTGTGCTATGGATCTGTCTTGTATTAGGAGAGCAGTACAAGCCTCAAGTCATACATCCCTCTTGTACATTGATCAAATCTGCTTGTATTTTTCATTTGTGAAACCTGAAACGTACCAGATATTGATTTGACATTACACAGCCGGAGCCAGCAACAATGCCTACAGCCTCTCTCTTGTAGATAATATTCAAAGCCAGGACATAAAAATTGCTGTGTAAGAGATAGAGCCTCTGAAGTTACTCTCAGCAAAGATAATCTGTCTTTTCCCACTTAGCTCTGAAGCCCACAACGCAAAATCCATGTGCATTTCTGGCCTAATGCTTCACACGTTTGGAGGCTGCAGGAAAATGCGATAGTAATCAACAGTCCATTATAATGTGGGGGAGATTATTTTCACAAGGCGATTTACACAATCCACACAGCAGATGCTAACCTGATCATATAAGTCCTGCTTATCAGTCTCTCTCATTCAGTAAAACATCCCCTTGTTCTTTTAAAATGTACACACCTATTTTATTTTTGATTATCACTTTTAATCTTACAAAAAAATACAGATTACTGCCCGAAATTCAATTATACTTCGTACTCTGCCACTCCATTGATTCTTGTGGCTATCTAATGCTGTATCTGTTCACTATAGCCATCTAGCTTCTGCACACTGTCATTGTTGAGGCCATAAAAAGCTGCAACGAGTTGGGTCTGATCACCCTGAAGGCATTATCATTATCTCCAAAATAAACAGTGGAAGGCTCTTGGGCCATTGCTGCAAATCAGTGCTTGAAAGCTACAAAACAGCAGCCAAGTCAGACTCTGTGGCAACCCATTTACCATTGGAGGAAGGAGCAGATCGACAGAGGAATTAATGTGAAAGGAAGACTGTTCATGAGAGCGAGAAAAAGAGACTCTGTATGTGTTTGTGCCATGAGTGAGGAAATACATCATCACCAGAGATGGAATTAATGAGTGGGGCTGTGTTTACGAGAGCAAGGCTCAGTGTTTTTGTGAGAGACTAATATATCGCAAGAATAAAGGGAGGAATTAATATGAGCCTGTGGATGTGACAGAAGGCAGAAGAAGAGGAGGAAGACAGAGGACAGTGTGTGAGGTAGCAGATAGCTGAGAGTGGAGAAACCACAGGAATGCCTGCTATCATTTTTTTCTTTGAAAAATAGAATGTGGCAATTACAGCTGCGATAAAAGGGAAGCAGGAGATGTTTCATCGTGGCGTTGTCTTACTGCAGCTTTCCTAAACTTCCATCTTACTCTACATAATAGCTTTACACATAAAGTATAAAAACACATCTACCTTTGGATGCCACTTGTCTTCAAAATGTCAACCTTTCAGAAACAATGGAAGCTAGGTTCAGAAAACATTTCAAAATTTTAAAAGAAAATCACATTTATGTTTTTTTGAAGAAAGCGTACACAGTGCACTCAAGGCTAAACGAATGAGTAACAGCAATAGACAGACAAATCGATGTACTATATCATTTACGTTGTCAAACCACTGAATCTAAACTTAAAGCGCCACTAATCAATATTCTTTATCAAGACAGAAATAATTCTGTGTAATGATTCTGCCTCACTGCTCTCAGTGAGCCTGTTTCCAGCAGCAGAAGGTAGTTGTAAAGTAAGTAAAGAAACTGATAAACCTACTGCACTACCTGCCCGGCTTCAAACACAACACACGGCTGGTAGCTAACATGCAGCAGTTTATAAGAGCCGGAAAATAATCAGTTATAAAAGAGCCAAACGAGGCTGCAAGGACACTGAACACTGCACTTACATTTAACAAGTGGTCAGAAACAGGACTCTAAATGAGAGGTAGCACTGGTCTGTGTTTAATGGAAGTGTAAATATGACGCTGTCTGTTAAAGAGTTATCTATATATACTTTAAAAAGAAATAAGGTGTTAGAGCTACGTGTCAGCCAGCATCTTTTCTGATTGGAGTTAATTCAGCTCTAATATTGTTTGAATCCAATTTTGATGTCTGAGTATTTCTGCATTGATTTCTAACTGGCACAACAAATGTTGATAGTTACACCTGCATTTTTCCTGCAAAGAGGAAAATACAAATATGACCATTCTTCAAATACTTGATAAGACAGCAAACGTTATTAACTGAGTTTCATATTGTAAGCCCTTTGAGGTAAATTTTTAATATTTGGCTGTATGAAAAGTTGTATGACTAAATTCACAGTGTCTGTGGTCGTAGGTGAGTTCCTGCTTGATATTAACATAGTGATTCTGATAGGGTCTTAAAAAACCCCTACCACTACATAGCTGCTTCACTCCAATAATGAAAAACAGAAGTTCATATTTTAACTTATCTCTACTTAGTACATTTGTTGCAACATAGATGCAACACTCAGAAGATGAAAGATGCAGGACCTCTGAGGCCTAACACGTGAAACTTGCACATAAAATATTTTAGCTGCTCACGTTTTCCCTTCTGCTGCTCCATACCTCGACAAAACTCTTTGCCGGTGCTCATGTTATTTTACAGTTGCTAAACAAGGGTATTGAGGGACCCATCATGCTTTTGCGTCTATGCTTTGTGCCTGCAGGCTTATATCAACCAGACTCACTCAACATTCTCCTCTCAGCGCCACAACACTGGTGCTACAGTCAGGTTTTTTTATATATAAGGTCTCCAGCAACACTGAGCCTCTCCGTGCCTTTTCTGCTCTCAATTTAAATCCATCATGATCAGGCAGCCAGTAGCGTCAGCCTCTGAATGTCAATGCTGTTCACTGTGTGAGATGCCTGGTGGTGCGTCAGGCTGCATACAGTACTCTCAAGAGCTTTTCCACTTCTGGGAATGGCTTTATACAGCATTGTGCGATTCACTAGTTATTATAATAGTAATTAGGCTGTTGTATTGGTGCACACTCAGGTAAAGGTTTTTTGTGTTCATCTATTGTAAGTCTGGTAAATGTGTTAAAGAAAAAACTCTGTGGCACCAGCTTCTGAATATTAATGTCATATATGTGATGCACAAGAGGCCATTTAAATGTGCAACTCAATACAGCAAACACAGGGCGGGAGAAATAACCTACATGGGATCAACGCTGTAAGAAAAACATATACGAATTATATAAGGGACTTCACTTTGCTCATTCTCTTCTCCACAGGGAGGTCAGCGGTCAGATCCAGCCAGAACAGCAACCAAATCTGCAGCCACATACAAAATATTTTCTCTGAGCACAAATGCTGCCTGACACAACGACATTTATTCCTTCATGTTTAAACTAGATATTCAGAAATCTTTGAAATAACTAAGCAGGTATCCCCATTGGATGATGTGCACATCCTTATCAAAGATTCGCAGATAGGAACACTGTTCTCAGAAACAAATTATAGTCACAAGTGTATGTCTGTGTGCATGCCATTTTCGATGTAGCATGTGAAAATATTTAAAGCTGCATTAATCTATTATTGGCTGCTAAAAAGCAGAAAACAATGTAACCATCCATTTGTCATGTTTTAAGCCACCTGACAAAGAGGAAATCCAATTTTCACTCTCCCTTTATCTCATACTTGCAGAATATGTGTGTTATACATACACATACATAAACGAATTGGTTTGTCCTGTATATCCAGGTCTGTTTGTGTCCATAACATAATGCTTCTATATTCTATGTCTCATACAATGTCACATGTAACATTGTATGTTTTCCATACACGTTCACAGTCAAATTTTCTGCTTGTGTTTGCCTGTGCATCTATTTGAGTGGTGACAAAGACATATTTACATGCACATTTGGCTGGTTATGTGTGTGTTTATAGACAAGCACTCTTGGCTTTGCCAGCTCCTCTACTTGAGTTCAGTTTCCTGCTGTTTTGGCCCAGATCCCAGCTGCTGGCCTGCCTCCCTACAGTGCAGGTCAAACACTGTTTTCCCTCTTAATCAAATGAAAAAGGTTAAAAGGAGAACATGACTTCCTGAGCCATGGGGTTCAGCCAGAACACCAAGGGCAAGTCTTTTTCTTTCCTATTATTCTATACAACAAAGGTGCCACTTCTGTAGGAGAAATTATGTCTACATCATTGATCAACAATTACTTCCTCACAAAAATTGCAGTGTAGGGGATAACCCAGTGTAATCATTAGTAACACTGAAGGATCAGTTAATGATACTTGAAATCATTTAGTAAAATCTGGATCCTTTTAAGCAGAACATATAGATTTACCACATAGATGGACACAGAACCAACTTTTCGTTTTTAAAAAAACGTATCAGCTGTCAAATTCGAGTATTTCTCTCTGTCGCAATGAGGAATAATACAGACACATACATCTAGATTCTCACCCAGCAGGCACCTTGTTTTGTTCTGTAGAACTATATCAGTTCAGACCTCACATTGAAGAAATACAGCACTAATGCTGTGGCTATTTCTGTCCACTGTGCTATGCACAAAAACATGCAGCCTGTGATTTGCTGTGAAATCTTTTTTCTTCACAGGGAGCAGAATCAAAGCAGACAAAATCTTCATGGCTGTTGTATATAATCAACATTTGGAGCCGAGTGAATTTGGGAGACAAGAGGATTTTAAAAAAATCTCCATAAGCAATTGATTACAGTGGCTTTACACCACAATGCAGACTTCAACATCCACCTACTGGAAGCAAAGATGGCGTATATATCTCTTTGTGTACTACCCACAACATGTTCTCTATATTTGTTGCATCTTTTCTTCTTCTGCAGCAAATCAAATCCCTACAGTTAATTAACATGATTTTGTGTAATTTTAACTGCCTATTTTTAAACACAGCATGTACTTAAACTTTCACTATTGCCCACAAACAATCATTGACCTTCCTGGAAAACACCAGCAATACCAGGCATGGGGATAATGGGTTTACATAGTGTATACACTGCAGACAAAACAATACTTCCAGTCTGCA
This sequence comes from Mastacembelus armatus, assembly GCF_900324485.2. Classification (NCBI taxonomy): domain Eukaryota; kingdom Metazoa; phylum Chordata; class Actinopteri; order Synbranchiformes; family Mastacembelidae; genus Mastacembelus; species Mastacembelus armatus. The sequence goes on along the minus strand of NC_046639.1, from coordinate 22,359,162 downwards.
GCAGGAAAAGCTGCTTGAACTAGATGAAATATGTAAGCTGTAAATTTAATCTTCAAAAGTAGGAAAAGAGTATTTGAATAGGAGAAAAGATTAAGAAAGGAAAAACATAAAAAAGTATGAGGAAAAGATAGTCATGGAGGATGGACAAAGAGGCAGTAGAGGAGCTGAGCCAGAATGAGCCAGTACACTACAACATCAACAGTCAGAAAATTACACACAGCTACCTGCTTTAACAGTGCAGTGTGTAGCTATGTTGTGTGAAATATACAGTTCAGAATTTACTTAATATCAGCAGAAACAGAATAGACACTAAACCAATGATAATAGAAGATCAAATATTGGGAAATTTATTTCTTATGATAAGCCAAGGAAACTTAAAAACACTTCCTAAACACTCTCCTCTCTTAGGCTTCTCTCTTTTTTTTTTTGTTAAGTAGGAGTGTATGAAAACACCATTTACCCAGAGTGTGGTGCTACTGAAGCATAATTACTACATTGTTTATGGAAATGCATCAAAGTTAAATAACTGTGGTTGGGAATTTCAAAATAGGTATGGCCTTGCTGCAAAATAGATGTACATAAATTCTTGGAGATCTGCAGGGTTATCTTACAGCTGCAAAAAATATAAAAACTATTTTCTCTCCTGCAAGAAAAATAATCATTGGTATCTACTGGGTTGACTCCAACAGACCAACCTGCAAGAATGACTCTGCAAATGAAACATCTCATTTGCTTTGCAAGATAAGCTGCAAGATTTCACAGATAATCTGGATTCTACAGAACAAAACACTACAGTTTAATGCCGTTCACTTGGTATTGTTGTGGTTGCCATCACCATCAGCACCACTGTCCACATCACCATCAATAACCACAATAGTAACACACACACACACAATAATAATGATATATTTTATAATGTAGATTTGTTCTATGGGATAAATAAATATAGACTATACAATACTTGGAGCTGACTCAACTTACTTAAAAAAAAAAAAGAATGACAACAAAATCAACTTTGTGTTAACATCTAAGTGCTCCACAACAAATTAGTTTCACAGGAGAGACGACGTCTACAGTGAATCAACAAGCTGTCATTGATTAACTAGCCACTCAGCCATAGTCCTGACAGTTTCTCATGTTCTTCTTCTTTCACTTACTGTCATCTGTAATTTGTGTATCCCATGTGAATCAGCACTAGGAGATGACTTTGCCTTCATTCACTGTAAGTCCCTGATCACTTTATGTTTTATGTCTTCAGTATGTTGAAGTAATGCCCTGGGGAAGGGCTGCAGCTAAATTAAAATTAAATGATCATCTATTTACTGAAACACATCCTTCAGTTTCTCAGAGGCCAATGTTAATGTGTTCACTTGTGTTGTCCAACCAAAAGTCCAAAAAATCAAATATATATAAACTGAAAATCCTTAGGGTGAAAGGCCAAACATGGGATGGATTTTGCTTTTGAACTTTGAGTTTTGAGTTTGTCAAACACATCACACAATATCCAAGTAGCCATAAACTGAGCTGAAGAGATTCCACTAAGATGGAACTCCCAGCAGCTTGAAACAGACAGTAAGAGTTTCTGACACATTTGACCCCTGTCTCTGCAACAGCACATACATCTTCCTGCTGTACTCCATGTGTCTCCTGTTTTCCCTCTCTATTCATTTCTATCCAGACTTGCCAGGCAGCTCCTCAGAAATAATTAGTGACTAACGAGTCTCTCACTCGGTCTCATAACAAGCTTCACACTCTAATAATGAGCCTCTACACATTTCTGTGGCAAGCAGCAACCATCAGTTACACAAAGAACCTACTTGAAGCCTTAGGCCTGAGCAAACCCAAAGATAACTAGGCCTGGGTAAGCACAAACTATGGGACTGTTTTTTCTCCTTGGAACATGTTTGAGGTTTTTTGAAGACTTGCTAATGCATTCCACTGTAGAACTTCACAGTTGGAATTTGCTGTGTCTATTGCCTATTCATGAGTCTGCAATACTTCACACTTTGCATCAACAGTCCAAACAACAAAATGAAATAATGCGTTTCCATAGCATAATAAATGTAAAATAGTTTCGGGGTAGGAGAATTGCGAGAGATGCCGTTTCAAAACATTATGAAAAACGGACCTTTCTGAAACAAAGCCAGAGTTTTCTATTGGAAGCCAACTTCCTAGCTTTGTGGAAAGACAGTTAATCCTACCCCCTCCTGCTATTTATCATGAACTTAACATGGTTTTCAAAGTGGTGAAGATAATCTGAGCAATTTGAGTGACAAATATGAGAAGATCAAGGGAACCTTCTATCTAAATACAGAATAACTATAATAATATGTATAATTATTGTTTATGATCTGCATATAATCCGCTATCATAAATCTCTTGCTCTTCATGCTTCACCCTGAAAAATACTAAAAATGCATCCTCAAATATATGAGTATTCACACCAAGTGACAGCAGTGTTTCAGCCGTTAGATTTTAGTTTTCACTGAAAAGGACACATCATAGTGAGGTGTGTAATGGTTTTTTACAAGCCTCAATGAAAATGCCCTGCAGGCTAGATGTGGTCAGCACAGCAGGAGCTGAGCTAACTAGCCATATCACAGTGATTGATGATAAGAAGGTTTAAACAGCCATGTGTAAATGCCACCATGTTTAAGATGCTCATGCTGTACAAGGTACACTACTTGCATACTGAGTTTTTAAATTAACATAAGTAGTTGGATTCACAACCGAATGCAACTTATCTAATCTCAGCTCAGTGAACCACTTACATGCCTTTTACGGAGCTTTCAGAGAGGAATTGTTTGGTAAGAAAAGGATCAAATTGACATAATTTTGCTACACTACTCCGAGAGATGAGGTGATCAATAAATCCATCTCCAGGGTGAATCTATAGCAGTAGAAAGTCATGTCAACAAAGTGCCCAGTACCAAGACAAGCTTCTAACATTATTATTTTTCTTTTGCTTTTAAGTCACAGTAAAAAGCACAACCTTGTCTTTTCTTAGTTTCTGGTATTATTGCAGGATTTTTGGCAGCAGTGAGGACTAGAAAAAAAAGCAGAAGTGTAGACACTGAAGCCAAATGGAAGTGGAGGAGGGATGTAAGAAATTGGCTTGGAGAAATCACAACAAAGAGGATCTTTATTGCTCTGCCTCTTTAAAATCTTCCTCTACCAGAGTATTCTCCAGAGCCAAGCAGTGGTGCCAGAGAGAGAGAGAGACAGGAGATATCAGCAGTCAGTATCTAATCTCCATACCCTCTCTAATGCACCTTGGAGTATCCACTCCAGCACAGACACAGGTAGACAGAGAGTCGACAGCTGCACAGCCTAAAACCCAGCACCTTTGCTTTACAGCTAACAGTAATCTTTCCCTGCTGGGTAGAAAGAGAGACAGTTTGGGGTGGTTTAAAAAAAGGCTGAATCAGCTGGTTTTGTTTATTCTCTTTAACATATCAATCGCATATTTACCAACAGCTTTCACATCTACGTCACAGAAAAACATTCTACTTCAACAAGAAATATATGCAGACTTTACTTCTCTTCTTTTTTCTTCAAAATTACAAAAATACACTGAGACAAGGTCACTTGCCGCCAGTGTAGTTTCAAAGACTGTTTCTAAAGGAGAGTGTGTAAATGGGTAAACAGGTACAGCACCTCCACAGGTAAACAGATAATGCTACTTGATTCCAAAAGAAATGTTTAGATTTGCATTGCAAAATCCCATTCACATTAGTTTGACTTGTTCAAAACATGATTATGACCATCTCTGCTGGATTCCTACAATAACATGCACTTGTACCAAAGGGTAGGGGTAAGATCCAGAGAATAAATTTAAGTAACCTTGAAAAATATAAGTGCTAGCCACAGTGCACAGTAGTGTCAGCCTTTATTTCCCCTTCTGTTTCCTCTGCTACCTAATAACTGGCATTTTATAAAATACCCAATACAAGCAAGTCTAGAAAGAGAAGGTACGAGAAAATAGGAGATTGATTTATAAACACATACAGACTCTGTCCTTTTATCATAATAAAATAAAAATAAGAAATTGTATGTTCAGCATGTTCAACATCTTATTTTAGCAGGCTATCGTTGGCTAATTAGAACTGAACACGCCGTAGAGTTGAGTCTGTTGCGAAGGGCCATAGATTCCATCATAAAAAGGGCCCAATAAAGAACGTATTTGAAGCTGCCACGTGAGCCGTCAGCCAGTTTTACACAGCAATCATTAGAGTCTGTTCCCTGCACATCAGTCACAGTCTGGTTTGGACCAGCTACCAAACAGGACACGTCACAGACAGGCAGGTGTACAGAGATGATCACAGCAGCTCCAACACATTTACTTTACTTACATACGCTATGGAGAGAAATGGGGTAGAACAAGCAACAAAGGCCCCTAACCAGAGTCAGGGCACTAAAATCTTCTAAACATGATATCAAGCAGGGTGCATTAAAAATATCCTACACCTTGACAATGCATTTTTTATTTGTATATTTCTTATTGTGAAAAGTACAATAACAAATTTTATGTTCATTTCTTTTTTACCCATACAAATTTAAAGAGAAAGTAGTCTGACTTAACCAAATCTTTGACCTGGATTGTTAAGATGTGGCTAAAAAGGTGATCATCCTGATAAAGGTAAAGAAAAGGTTGGGAAGAACTGCAACTAAAAACCTTTTGATAAATAGTTTCTCTTTAAATCTCCATATTCAGCAGTGGTTACAAAGGAGACATGTATAGATGTAGAATGTGATGGATTGGACATAATACTGACAAGGCGAATGATTGATGCTCTGTTTGCTTTGAATAGAAAGCGCAGTCATGGTGCAGGTGTTTGCGGGGAAGAAAAAGAGTCTCCCATTATACTCACAGTTAAAAGCCAAGGCTGAGAAAGCCTGAATGTCCAGTGCCAGAGGCAGAGACAGACAGGACAACTGGAACAGAGCCTTTCTGACTGGCAGGGAGTGGTGAAATTCCCTTCCACCCAAATCATGCATCCTTCCAACCTCCCCCTTCTCTTTTCCCTCTTTTCCTTCGCTCCTCCTCACCCTCCCTCTCTCTGCAGGTTACTGTTGTGTGAGCGAGGCTCTCCTGGGGCGAGCTGACAGTGCAGATAAACGAGTGAACTGGCTTGTCGGATGCACGTACACACACTTTTCTGCACAGAGGATCACTCTCTTACACTACCCTTCTAACAGCCACTTAATTAAAGTACATATTTGTGCACACAAAATGGGCTTTCTAAGAGAAAGCATATAGTGAGAGGAGGTTAGACACACTAACAGCACACATGCAGACACCAGCAGAAGCACTGTATAGGTGCGGTCACAGGACGGTTACCAACAGCTCTCTCCGGCACTACTTTTCCTCTCTGCCTTTATTAAGGCTGACGTTGATGAATGTCTAAGATTACAGGACAGACTGCCACTTAGCTACATCACAGAATGAATTTAATCAAACACACAGTCACGGAAAGCCCTGAGGGAACTTTACAAGATGGAGACAGGAGAGGTAACAGTAAAAACAGGAAAAAGACCCATGGCAGTTATGTTGTAGCTTCACTAAAAAACCAGATTAATTTAGTTGTTATGCAGCTGTAGTATTTCAAGTATTTTAAATCATTTGAAGTTATTTTATTTATTTATTTATTTTTACATATGAAACAGCTTGTTTCATTCCATTTCTGTATTGTTTTCCTCAGTATAGGTCCAGCCACTAAACTATATTTAGTTATAGCTTTGAGTGAGTGGAAGCAAGTGATTCAGCATAATGATGCTGTTTAAAGAGTTATTGGATCTTTAACTTAAGCTCACTACGGTTGACCAATCAGACATTCAGACTTATGTGGAGTCACACAGTTCTGTACTGTTTGATCATCATACACTGGCTTCAAATCAGCTAAAGTCCCCAGCTAAGCTCCCCCTATCCTGGTTATAGCATCCAAGACATACCTTCTATATTTTAGAGTGAAGCAGTGACTCTCTGAAATGTATCATTTATTTAGCCATACAAATAAATGATTGAAATGTTTTGGTTGTTGAGCTGTCAGTAGATGAGGATGTTCATGTCTGTAAAGACACCAACATTGCACAAAACAATGGGGACCCCTGGCCAAAAAATAAATACATAAATAAAAAGCAGCAATACAATCATCCAAAAGAGTACTACATATGCAAGCTACAAGAATTATACCATACTCATTACAGTAAGTATATAGTCTAACATGATTTTTTAAATTAAATTGATATTAAATATATTAAAAGAAATTTTTAAAAAAGCCTGAAACACCAAACAGTGTGAAGAAATTAACCCAATGTTATCTCAAATAAAAGTGCTGTTCTCTGTAAGACAAATCACAGATGCAGGTCTCTGCTAAATTCAACTTTTAAATAACTAAAGGTAGAGCACAAAAGGGATTTGAGGTCTACTCTACTCATATGGCAGCAGTGCAAAGAGGTTCAGTCCTTATGAAGGGACACTGAACAGCCCACCCAGCCTGTTTTTATTCACTACAGTTGTAAAGACCCCCCCACTCTTTGTACACTTAACCAATAAGCCTTCGGCGAACACATCTGATTGATCTCACTCAGAGCTGCCTGGATTTTATCATCTCACCAGTGACCAGAACCTGAAACAGCACCAACCTTTTTCAACCACACCACCTCTCCAGCAGGAAGGTTTAAAGGTTTATCAGATGTCTACACACTTAAAACTTATGAAAAGGACAAATTTTGGACATATTATTTAAGGCTGGGTAACCAGCAAAAACATGCTGTTTACTGTACAAAATAACATGCTAATGATATGAGCAGGCATGTTTTTCATTAGACAAATAAAACAATCCAGAAAAACGGGCTTCCTTTCTTTTACCTCAACCTTCCATCCACCTGAACATCTGGTAACAATCTGATAACTTTCACACTTCCACATCTCTTGAGCCAGAATTGTTGGTGTTTTTGTTCATCTGAAAAGAGTTTTAGTCAAAGAGGAAAGAAAACTAGTAGCTCTTTGTCTTTGGTTGTCTAATGCAAATCATGGTGATATACAGCAGCAACTGAGTGACAACAGTGACTTTGTGTGCTGTGACTTTGAATGCAACACTGGGGCTTGTTAGGAGTCTGCCAGGGCTGTAATTTATTGGTGCTCAGTTAGTAAAAGCCACAAAGCAAAACTTTATTCAACAACAGCCTGATAGTAAAGCTGAACACAAACTCACTGCCTGAACTGTGAGGATTTTGATTCAATATAAATACCAAGAATATATTTTGCTTGTGATAAACCAGTTGCACAAACTGAGAAGAGAGCACCATCAATTTCAAATAACTGTGCAGTCTCAGTTCAGCGAAGCTCATTAAATTATGAAAGAAAAAAAAAAAAAAAAAAAAAAAAAATCTAACAAAAAAATCACATCCAGACAGCAACATAAGGGGCTAAGGGAGAAAAGCAGGCACCTGGCATACTTACTCAGAATATTTAAATGAATAGGATACGATCAATCAAAGGTGAAAAAATTCTTTGCATGTGATAAGGAGAGTATCTGCCCTGCCTGCATCATCAGCCCTGAATCTTTTCATCTTCTTAGTGGCTGCTACATGGTGACACCTCCACCACATTACGTTTGTGGAGAGGAAAGAAACTTAGAAAGAAATTAGGGTGAGTGAGCCACAGCCTAAAAAGACTGAGGAAATGACAAAACACAAAGGCAGAGCATGACTTTGACATGGCAGATTAAAAAAGAATAACAGGCATGAAAAGTGTCACATCTAATAGGGACACGACATATCAAACCTCCTCTGAAAGGCCGAGCTGTCACACAGGAACAACTCTCTCTAAAAACAGAACTAGTAGCTTCTTTGCGCTGCTAATCACAGCCGACGTTGGGAATACAACTTCTCAGTTGTAATCTATTTGCAGCTGCAACGCTAAGCCTCATTTGGAGATTTCATTTGCAGCATGTCTGTGTTTGTCTTTCTGAAACTGCAATTTAGTTTAACTAATGAGCTTGACGTATCGTGCAGCTCAGGACAACAGCGAGACACAAGAGCTTATCAGAGCTCACTGTTACAGGCACAATAACATTTGATCTCCTCGTTTTCAAATCTAATCTGAACCTAAGGAGAAGACACCAAAGCATGGAATCAGAATTAAAATCATACCACACCTTTCATATTGAACAAAATCTGAAATCTGAACCAAACAACCTCACACACTCACACTCACTCCTATGGGCAATTTAGAGTCACCAATCAACCTGACATACATGTTTTTGGACTGTGGGAGGAAACCAGAGTACCTGGAGAAAACCCACACAAGCACAGGGAGAACATGCAGACTCCACACAGAAAGGCCCCTGATGGGTTTCAAACCAGGAACCGTCTTCCTGTGAGGCAACAGTGCTAACCACCAAGGCACCGTGCTGCCCACTGTCTTTTCAACATATAAAGAATAATACCAATTTATTACAACTTGGACAATTTTAGTTCTGCTCATCCTGTTGGTCTGTTGTGCCAACAAAAGTACGTGGGGTCTCAGAACAGGAAGATGTGCTACAGGTTGTCACATACAAGCAGCCAATAAGCCACAACAAGTCCACTGATTTGAAAATCCAAACCAACTAAACCACTTTATCTGAAGGAAAAATATTTACACATCACATTTACATCTACATCATCATATACTTCTTAAAGTTGTGTTTACAGAGTACAACACATCAGAGCTGGTCCATACAGACACACATATAATTTATACAGAGAGAACACTGTACTGACAATGCTGCTAGATTAACATGCTGCTGCTCACTGCTACATACAGAAGCAGGGCTTTGATTCTGCAATGACTCTAAATAAACCCAACACTGTACGCACACCTGCATGACTCACGTGTATGAGTCAACCCAGCCGACCCAGCCATGTGACACAGAAGGTCACAGAGGGAGTAATTTTAGAGCCTATTTCAAAACACTTCGTCAGTTTATTAAAACAATGCCATGTTTGAAAACATGGCAGATCCAATAGATGTGGGCACATGACAGTGTGTATTCTAGGACAAATAGAAAAGATTTACAATTGGCACCAGAGTTGTATGGTAATGTGGGATGAAGGATGACAACACAATGTACTGTACTGTCCATAGCCTCGGAATATGCAATAACTATAGAAGTTTGATGTTTTTGGCCTCTAAGGAAAATGATGCCATTTTTGTGAAGTCAGTTCTCCTGCCTGTTGATTTGCATCAACACCATTTTAAGATTCTGATATGTGATCCATTTAATGAAAACTGGGAACAAGGCAAAATGGCCACTGTAGCTGAAGTGCAGTGAAAAAAGCCAAACCAAGAATCCTGAGAGAGGAAATGAGGGAGCATATGAGTCTAAATATACAGCTGGGTAAAACATCCCTCCAGTCAAAAGGTGATTTGCTATGCAACACATTCTCATCACTAATCCCTTGTCTGGAGTTATAGCCTCAGCACTGAGGAGTTTCATGGTTAAAGCACCCCTCTAGTAGCAATTCAGCTGGCTATGCAGCATGCTCTCATCACTGATAATGTGATGTGCAGGGTTGGGTAAGCTCTGATACTTAGCTGCATCCTCTGTGGCCGAGCTGTTCCTCTGAACTGCAGAGCCAGATACAGTCAGAAATCCACCCAGGGGACAGTTAAGCGCAGCTCTGAGCAACCTCATCCACAGCCACAGTATCGTGGCAGAATGTCCTCAGCATGTGTCAGATATCAAACGTCTGGGATTCCCTTCAGCATTAAGGTGCCAACTGTCACTGTCCTGCTGTGAAGCCTGTATTGAAAATTTTTAACATATTTCTAAGCTAAGCTTATTTGGAGCGAAAGAGTACAACTGGATTTGATCATAGAGAGAGAGAGAGAGAGAGAGAGAGAACGAGAGAGAGAACGAGAGAGAACCCCAGACAACACTTTGAATGTCTACACATGTATGCCAGTTAATTTGGCTTGACTTTTAAGAGCTGCAGAACCAACCAGTGAATGTAGAGTCATTCACAAACTGCAACTTCATACAGACACACACACACACACCATACCTATATATACACATACAGACACACACACACCATACCTTTATATACGTACAGACACACACACACCATACCTATATATACACGTACAGACACACACACCATACCTATATATACATAGAGACCCACTCCGTAGGGAAGAGACTATCCACAGTGATATAATTAGGCCTGGTCACTGCAGGGATGTTGTAATGGATAACGCTGTCTGAAAGTGGCCAGGGGCAGTACATGTAATTGAGCATGAAGTGTCTATGTGTGGATGTGTATGTGTGTGCACTTAGGGAGGGCTACAGAAACAAATGGTACTGCTTTGCTGTTTGCATTCACTGGATTGCGTGTGGAGCATCACCTAATGAATGTGGTGTTTAAAGCCATTTAGTTAAAACTAATATCAAAGGGGAGGAAAGTTTTCTGTCCTTTCACATCACAGATGGATTTAAAAACTTATTGGGATGTTTGACCTTATCCCTCACTTGTAAATTAGACTACATGTGAAGCTTTATTCACAATTTCATCCATGCAGTTAGCATGGATTTTTTTTTTTTTTTACCTCTTTTGCAAGGTTTAAAGTCCATGTTTACTGATAGGAGGAGAATCTTCTCAAGGTTTGGAGGTGAACTATTATAGACAGTCTCAATATTTGGTTGATATTTTGTCTTAAAAATGTATTATTTTACATTACACACTGTACCACATAGGCCTAGTAATATTTAGGGGTTACTTCGTTTGTATGCTCCAGCACTTTATTGAAACTATACAATTATACTGAATGGATACTTAAACCAGGCACTGCTCTTCTGGCTCCACTATTAAATCAAATAAAAATATTCAGTGTTAACATTTTTACACACTGACAGTGACAGTCCCAAAATTTAGCCTGGCATCTCTGGTATCTATTTAAATTCTGTCATTTAAAATCAAATTCTGGGGGCCTGGGCTCTTTGGCAGGTCTGACAGGGTTAAAGATGTTCAGAGAAAAAAAAAAAAAGAAAAGAAAAAGGCTGCTTACATATTGAAGGCAGGACGCTGTGAGTTTTATGAATAATGTAACAATACCATGCTATTCTTGAAACACTGCTTCAGAAAATCATCAAAATGTAAATCTGAGCTTCCATATCAGCTGCATGAAAGGCTGTGTAAAACGCAAACACATTAAAGCAACCTTCAGAGTCAGCTTCTCCCATATCCTTGAAGTTAAGGGATGCTGCCTGCTGATTGGGTTGATATCAGAGGCTACAGGACATTATATCACTGCATATAAATTAACAGCATGTACTCAGAGCATGAGGCCCACAAGAGGCAGTTGGTGAGGAATCGGTAGGTACGGCAGGTGAACAAAAAGTAGTACATGGCCAAAAACTTTCAACAGAGATTACTGAATCACATTTACAGAAGCAGCTGCAACCAGTGAAACTGGCTTTCCAAAGTCAGTTTTCAAGGCGATGGGAAACAGGAAATTGCAAACAGCAATGGAAGAGATGACAAATGTTGCTGGCAGATTTTATCAGCTGTAGCTACAGTACCCAGGCAGTTAAGCAAACGATAATGTTGAAATCACATCTGATTTTTGTTTCCCGCTGACTAGTTTTTAGAAACATTCCTATAAAAAGGGGCCTGTAATATGAAATTAGGTTAAATATACAAAAGAGACATGAGTGAAATGTGAGTGAAAGCTCCGAGTTCAAATTATTCTGAAACATTAGACAGCAGGTGAGTTTGACTCTCCCATACTGCTTCATCCATTCATTCTGCCTGTGTGATAACGCAAAGGTTGGTATTTATACACTAATGACAACATGTTTATGAAGGTTATATTCCATTTCTGCTAATAGATTGTTCTAAATATTATACATTAAACATGATTAACATATTTGTGTCTCCTGGCCAAACATAATCAATTAGTTGATCCTTTTACAATTCAACAAATATGCAATCCTGGCTTTTGATTTTTTTTTTGTTTGATGATTCATTTACATTGCTCAGATTCCCTATGGGGAATGAGGCTTTGTGTGATGTAATACTGCCATACCATACGAGAACCTATACTTCATCAGATTAACAACAGTTCCATTTTCTGAAAATGGCTGAAATAAATGTAGATAACCCCAGAGCTGTAATGGCATGGTGAGCAGGAGAAAAAAAAAAAAAAAAAAAATCAGCACAAATCACAAATCAGTCGCTTTAGAAAACAATGACACTTCACTAAATTATGTGGCGGCCAGCTGAAGGCTGAGGAGCTCTTTCAGGCTGCAAATGACTGATCCTGGACCATGGATACATCATGCTCCCCTCTTGCCTCCCTCCCTCCTCTTCTTTCCTCCCTCAGTGAGATTGCCAACAGATGACTCCTGCCAAGTGCCTCCCCAGGAGAAGTATGTGTCTCTCTAAATCTAAGCGCCTGTGTGTGTGTGCATTTCTGTGTGGCTGTGTTTACGTGTTTCCATTTTGATGGCAACGTGGGCAGTAATGTGTCTAATGGAAGATAAGCAACACTCTCTCAAACAAGTCTTCACAGCCAGGCACTTCCCCCAACATCATCATGCTGAGTGCAACACAGGGAATACTTTATCCCCCTCCATCTTTACAAACACACACACACAATTCACAGTGCACACCCATGCAAAAACACAGCCACACACATACAGGGAACACAGAGCGAGGGTTTGAATCATGTTTTCAAAGCTGCCTTTATCATCTCCACACAAAGTCTGCAGAGCTTCACACACACCTGCAAACACACACACACACACACACACACACACACACACACACACACACACACACACACACACACACACACACTGGTTGATGAGATCTGGACATGAGTTTCAGACATAGAGAGACACCTCAGAGAAAGTGTAGCCTTGGATCGCCACACTAAAAGCAGCTCACAATCATTTCTCCTTCAGAGTCCCCTCGCACATAGATGCACATGCCAGTGAAGTGTTTCACAAGCGGGTGAAGGATAATCACAGCTGAAAACACTTAGAAAGAAAGACAGAGGAAGAGTCCTTGACTGTCAGCTGACCCTGCAGCTTGTTTGTACCAATTCTGAAGCCAGCATTCTGACTGAGGGAGGAAGGAAGAAGATTCTGGGTTTATTACACAACACAGGGACGGGCAAGGGAAGAAAAGAGGTTGCAAGAATGAGGGAGGACACTCAAGGTCTGAGTCCACAATGTCAATAAATAAGTGCAATACCTGAACTACTGCCATGTTTTTTTTTTTTTTTTTGTTTTAAAAGGTTATAGTGATAAGTCAGCTGGTTGTATTGATACAGCCAAATGAATCCCTCCATGACCACAGCTACAACAACTGTCAGTAACATCTGGGATAAGGTTTTAATGCTTCAATGTCTATAAATCCTTAATATTGTTCTTTTATTCATTTACAAACCTGCCTACAGTGGTACACAAACCAACTTCTGAGGAGCCAGTCCAAAAATGTATTTTCTAAGCATGATGTCTATCAGCATGATAAAATCCAAGTGTCAGTAATAACCTTTAACACCTTTGCAAATAATTCCAAAATGTTTTGAATTTCTCAATTCAACCCAATGATCTACATCCACATACAGTCAGTATGGAGTGGACATATTTTGCTAAAAACAGAAAAAGAAAGAAAGAATGGCTCTTTTCACTGCACCTGTATCACATCTTTCATATTACAGTATGTTGAGTGTACTTGCTCTTGCTCTTCAGGAGCCAAAAAAAAAAACAAGAAACAAAACTCCTACTTTAAATATTTGAATCACTACTGAATTGTGCCAGTAAGTACAGGAAAATATAATACATTATAGCATTGATCACACTTTGCTCTCAAGAGGATAAACAGACAAAGTCATGCGGCGAAAGTCCTGAGATAACCAAGGCAAACCGTGTAGGGGGAAGTGCAGCTACAATAATCATTTCTCTCCTCTCTGTAGTTTTTCCCAGGCTGCCCTGTAGCACTTGTCTTCTCAGTGAGGAGTATATACTGAGGTCAGGACCCAAATACATTGGCTCTACCTACTGCTGAACACCAACAAGCTTTAAAACTGTCAGCCTGTCCCACTCTCCTCTGCTCCCTCACTCATCTTTCCTGTTTGTTCTGACACTTTCCTTCTTCCTTCATTTTTATGTCTCATTCTGAGCAACACTGTTACTGACAGCAGGAGACAAGACAGACAGAGAGAGTCAAAGAGCCCCAAGTATTTTAAGTCAGGAAGAAATCTAAAACCACTTTTTAAACAGCATGAAAGCAAACTGGAAATAATATCAAGACAAACTGGGTGTCTGTTTACTTTGCACAGAGTTCAACTAATATATGGGCTAAGTGAACTGCCATTACCTGTTTCATTACAAAGTAATCTCATGGTTTTTAGTTTAAATCGAAAAGAGCTGTTTGAAAATTCCCATTACTAGCAACACCTTTAAATCTGTCTAATGTTCCACATGCAGGAAACTAACTTTACTCAATGAAAAACATTTGGTCAATTCTCAGATTTGATGTTGATTTGGCTAAACGTCTCAGCACTAAATCATTGATGCTTTTTATACCTGCAATGTGTAAAATGTGACAGGTTCAACGGCACCTAGTGGTGAGATTTCAGAATACAACCTTCCAAGCACCTCTCACACCCCACCCAACCATTTCCAGGAGCAAGGGAAGGTACAGTGGCTGTGACATTTTCAACAAAAATGATTCCCTGTCTAGAGCCAATGTTTGGTTTGGCCACTTTGGGCTACTATAGAAAGGAGGCCTACTCCGTATTAAATCTTAAAAGGTTGATTCTAAGATTAAGAAAATGAAATGGTTGGTTTTATCTGGTGATCACACACTAATGAAGAGACATTTAAGAATACTATATTCTATTTCTGCTAATCGATTGCTGTAAATATTACATATTGAACGTTTAACATGAACTTAAAAACAGCACATGCTCTGTACATTGGAGGGGGAAAAAATATGAAACACAAAAGTGTTTTAGTTAACAGTTCAATATGAATATTTTGCATTAACAGTATCCCAATTAATCAGACAGAGCCACCTTTTATTCTTTCTTTCCTTTTCATTTGTTCATAAATATTTAGTTGACATGGAAGTTATTTGTTATGCTAACTAGCAGTCGATCTCTGACATGATCAAGGTCATAATGTATATCAGTGTTTGGTTTGGTTCAGTTCTGACTGTACTAATACATGACAAAATGAAACACATTTTCTGTTTTATTCTAAATTAATTTTGTTGAATAATTTTGCTAAATCTCTGATGTGATGAACAGCTGCTCATGTAATTATTTCAGAAAAAGCCAAAAGTATGCAATGTTTATTCAGTGCCTCTTGGATGTGTGCCCATATTAGTTGGTCCAATTAACAGTGTATATGTGTAACAGCTAACAGCAAATGGGTGCACCTGGAGTTTTTCACAACAGTTGTTCTTTTGCACTGACTGCTGTGATGATGTATAGAATCACACGGTCATGTCAGTACACATCTATCAGCACTGAACTGTGAGCTAGTGGGAGGCGAGGAGCAGACGGGAACATTTGGTGTCTGATTCTTCAGAAGACACAAGTAAACCCCACAAGCTGCTGCTGAATATTTGCCAGAGTTGCTGCATTGGCCACTGTTAAATTTTTAATTGACTAACACTTGGGTGATGTCACTGCCTCGGTGCTCTGGTTTGCTTTGAGTGGAAGTCCTATTATTCCTAAATTAAATTTATTGCACAGGCAACGTTCAAGAAGAACGTCTAAGGCGGAAAGGACCGGGTTGTAAAGGAGGCTTTTCTATCGCAGGCTGTGATTGCATCTGCGCCACACATGAGTTTGTACTCGTACATCTGTTCTCCTCAAATACTGTCATGGTGTAGAGGAGCTGCCCTGCTCAGGTGGTGCAGCAGCCATAAAGTACTCCGTCTGTCTGTTACTGTCTGTACAATTCACTTGTTGAACTGTGGCAAAATGATTCAAATCCAATCAAATAACTGGAGTCAGACATATTTTCTTTGGTCAAGTCGGTGGAGCCAAAAACACATTGGTCACTTTTCAACAAAGTGGATGCTATGTTTTAATTTAAACAGATGGAAGTTGATAAAAGATTCAAAGTGAAAGATCTGGTACTGTTAAAATGAAACTGCTACCAAAAAAAGTGTAAACGTCTGTTAGCATTGCTCCTGTTGTCTTATTACAGTCTACTTTCCTTTGAAAGTTTAACATCGTACAGGACCAACGGCTCATTTACCCTACTCTGATTAATTAAGGCAATTGATTGGCTGGAATAATCACCTCGCTGGAAAACCATGCATAATTAGGAGTTAATTGAAAACTATCAATGACTAAAACAATGTCTAGGCAGATGTAGTCTGGAACATTATGAAAATCAAGCACATATTTCTAAACTGCCTTTTCCTCTCATTTCTCCAACCTCCTTTTCTTTTCCCTTCACAGTTCTGTTTTCCAGCTGGCAGAGCACCACTGGTGGAAAAGGAGGATAAATTATGAGCCCTAGACGTCTTAAAAACAGCACATACAAACCAAACCTTTAATATATATTTCTAGAAAAGCAAAAGGAGGCTTCTCGATGTTCCTCGGTTGAACCCTGCCATTCATTTGATATGGCTCACTGGATTCTCATAACTATGGACAGTCAAAAGAGGTGGTAACATTTATTCTGTAAATATAAAGGTATTAAAAGTGAGCCGAGGTAGGTTCATCTTCATTCCTATTACTTCTACCAAGCAAATCATTACACCAGCGACCCCATTCAACTCTATACCAAACGACTATGCACCAGCTTTTAATAATTATTACAGTGCTAAGCCAATTTCAATTAGGAACTACACTACAGGAATCGGGTAATGCCCACACATCTGCAAAAGTTTTTTATCTCTTCTTGCATTCTTCTTTTCTTTCATTCTACCCTTAGGACAAAACAAAAACAAGTGTATCTGCACACACTAATTTCCATAAAAATCCCACACCCCCACTGTTCTAAGATATCTCTCGCCCACAAGCACATTACTCAGTTTGAAAACAGATTCGGATCCTTTATGTTATGGATGCACCAATCTGCCATAAGATATTCCACAAATGCTTCATAAGACAACAAAAATGATAAATACTTCCGACGTAAATATTATGAAATCCTTTTCTGTGACAAAAGAGTACGAAGAGACAAAAGATGTAGTGGATGGTGTATATAGTGCAACTCCTGCCCCAACATTAGATCAGTACAGACAGCTAAATCAACAGAGACCACCACGAGCATCCCAGTGGGATTCTCTAACATAGGTGGGCTGTCACTTAGCCAGAATTTCCAAGCCACAAGGAGTCAGAGTCTGCTACAAATCATGCAACACTTTTTAGGATCTCTGCTGCTCAAACATAAAGACACGACACTGTGAGAGGAAAACTGGAGTACTATATGGAATCTCATGTGACAGCTGTCAGGGACACTACATCATGAAGAGGTAAAAATCCCAGAGAAGAGACTGAAGAAACATAAAAAGGCAACATCAGTTGCCTCAACACCAGAGCAAAAACACATCACTGCATAGAAGGAGAGAGAGTCAAAGGTCAATGGCCAGGACTCAGCGCAATCTGTTTGGTTATGTGCCAAGACTGAACACACCTTTCTTATGTCAGTCTGCTAAATATGGAGTTAGAGTCAGGACACATGTAGCTTAGTTTGCTACATCAATATAGGTATTTAAAAAACACTGATTAAGCAAACTAGTGCACTTTAGAGGTCAGACTAACCATGTCCTTAGCCCAGTTCCACAGTCATGTTACTCTTTAATATGACTTTCTTGGCAAGAAAATGGATAAGCATATCTCCCACAATGCCAAGTTTCAAAAACATAACATTTTTGAATTCTGCTTTGTTTGGATGATGAACTGACTCAGTCCTTAGAAAAATCACTTAGCACAGCTGCAGACATGATCGTAGGTAACATTATAATTGCATCTGTGCAAACAAGTTTGTCAGAGGGGGCGTGCTGCCTGTGATAACGCTGCTCTGAGATTGAACAGAATTATGGTATATTTTTAGATGCAGATCCTGCGTAGTGCAGCTTAGTGTGTGGGATGCCGACTGAGTCATTGGTGTTTGAGGGAGCCTGGTGCTCAGGTTAAGTCAGGTTGTGCTGCATCTGACAGTGAAGCCCATTTACTCTCAGAGAAACTGGTAACAGATCTACTGTAAGACTCACTGCTTCAAGGGCACTGATGCATTCAGACCTGCTGGCTATCACTTCCAGTCAATCTCTCCCTTCGCCTCTTATTTTTCAACTCACACAAACTTAGTGCTGTCGACACATCTGCCAAGTCGGCAGCGTGACACCTGTGGAGATCTGCAGGATGAGCCAAAGTTGTCAGGACAAGCCGCTGAGTGGAGACACTGTGTGTTAGACTACATGACGTAACCAAGTGAAAACACTGGAGGCCATTTAGGGAAGCTCCTGACGAGAGAGAAAGAGGCAGATCTATGTTGAGGATAAATGTCACACAAATATTAAAAAATATTCTCTATTACCTTCCATCTATCAGGTGATAGCAGCTCTACTCTGGCTGGATGAATCACAACTAACCAGGAGGATGAGGAGCACTGGAGGAGCTGCAGCTCTCAGAGGAAACAAAATCCATTTCAGTCCTGAGCACAGGCTCAGTGTTCAGACTGTTTCACCACAGACTGTTTCACCAGCAGTTACATCAACAGCATCTTTACACTCACTGAATAAGACAGAGACAACAGACCTACCTGATAATATACATTTAAACATGACTCTTCACAGCTTGTTGACTGACTCACAGGTGATCGATTCATTCGACACATTCAACTACTTTTCATTTAATGCGCGACAGCCAAAACTACAGGACAAAGAAAGCCCAGATGAGCTTAAGTTGGTGTATGATGAGTGTGTGTGCAGCTCTTTGTTAAACTGCTCCTCTGCATGTGAGCAGACG
This sequence comes from Mastacembelus armatus, assembly GCF_900324485.2. Taxonomy (NCBI): domain Eukaryota; kingdom Metazoa; phylum Chordata; class Actinopteri; order Synbranchiformes; family Mastacembelidae; genus Mastacembelus; species Mastacembelus armatus. The sequence continues at coordinate 22,340,168 of NC_046639.1, read as the reverse complement.
GCATCACCTTCCGGTGGCTCTCAGCAAAGAAAAAGGGTTAGTGTGAAGTGGAGTGTGAACCTACCGTTCCCGGAGATGTGGTTGTGCGGCTCGCCGTGTCCAGCCTGCCTTGTGCACATACTAAGTTGCATGTAGAGTCCCATGTAGTGTAAACTCCCCAGCAGCACCCTGAACGCTCCCATGTCTCTTCTGTTGTGTCTGCTCTCCTTCCCCTCTTTCTTTTTCACATCGGGTGCAGTGCGCGTCAGAAACAGTTTGTGTTTGCTTGTTTTTTAGTCCAGGTGACTTCTTGTGCACACTAGCAAAGTGAGACGCACGTGACAAACAAAAGAAACACGGAAGTCCCTACAGCCTCCCTCTAAGCCGGCACACCTACGGACTGACTGAGCCTCTGCTTCCGTTCACTCCGCTCTATATGCGGCGGAGGGAGACTTCTCCCAGATGAGAAGTGCTGCGGCTTGCAGTGGGGAATATCAATTATGAGAGGAGTGATATTAAAAAAATATTTATGAAACAGCTGGAGACCATTAAAAGGTTCAAAGCCCTAACGTTTTATTCATTTAGGTTTTATTAAGGGCTGACTAATAAACATGACAACACATCAACGAACGATTCTTCCAGTCATTTGGAATTAAAATGTTCAGTTGAATGATAAAAACGACTTTTGACGACAGTACTGGTTTAGAATTACGTTTTAAGACATTTTGAAATGTGAAATTTCTTTTATGAAAACCAAATGAATGCTTCTTGTTTCCAAGTTGTTACTGTTTCCAACATGTTGTGCAGTAGATGGAATATTTTTGTGTCCAGATGGTCTGAAGAGTCTCTCAGGATTCTGAAAATATTCCTACAACAGCAGTAGCTTCACACTCATTTTAAGACAACCTCTGGGATTTTCAAACATAACTGGTTAATTAGCTTTTAGAGAAGCCCGTGGAGGCTACATGAGACCCAGGTGTGTGTTAAACGGTCTACATTAGAATTAAAATTTTTTGGGAAATAGCTTAAAAATGGACAAAGCTCATTACTATTTTTGTTTTGGTCAAAAGTCCTGAAAACATGTTTCAATGATTTTTTTCCAGTTTTTTTCTAGAAGAACATGAGGATTGTAAATGAACACTTCTGCTAAAATACAAACCATTTTGGTTCTTTCACATTAGTGATTTTCTTTTATTTCTCTGTGCTCCATTCTGTGGCTGCTCTCACTGGTTTGAACTCGACCCTGGGCTCATTCCTGTTGTCATGCTCTTACCATTAGGAATTCAGTAACAGCTGACTCTGTGGCTTCGTATAATGCGGCACATTTCCTGTCCATCACTGTACAACCCCATCCACACGATATTGCCCTGAGAAAGTCCACAATGGAACATAAAAAAATATGTCCATGCCCTGTATTGTAACAATCCCACAGTGCAATGCTGCATGAGAAAATGACCTTCATACCATTTTGTTAGTCAGTATGCAAACTGTCAATGATTAGTTAAGTGTCTGAGTAAACTACTGGGTCTACATTATGGTAGAGAACAGAATGGGCAAAGTACAAATTTCACATACAGCCTCTTTAAATGTGTCCATCATATACTGTAATGCCTTTTTGCAAGTAGCATGTATGTTATGCACATATTTGTTAACAATCCCACAATGCAATGGCTACCATAACACAACTCAACAGCTGACAGTGTTGATGCAGAATTATTTGTAAGTTTTGCTGACTACTGAAAAAACCTTTGAGCGTCCATGATGCAGTGACTGTCACAGGGTGTGATTTCAGCCTGACTTTGATGACATTTGGTCACAGTGAAACAAATCTGATTACAGCATGCCTACAGTCCTGATGATGCTTAAGAAAATATATCTAATATATAATATTTCATTAAAAAGTTTGATTGGAATCATAAATATTCAATTAATATAAGAAATAAGCCAACCACTGCTGTGTGCGCCACTGAATTGAGCTGTGCTATGTCGCTGTCCATGGTGCTGAAAAGCAGCAACCACGTTGGTCAGATACTGAACCATAGAATATGCAGTTTTCAATGAATGGAACATAATATGGGGTTTATGCTTATTTCTGCTTATATAGAGGCTTAGGCTATTGTGTAGCATTTATAATGTCCCCCATTTATTTTAATGAAACAAACTAACCTTTGCACCTGATCGCCTAAAATCATTTGATAAATATGTGTTTCTCATCACCTGATCCCTGCCTTAGAAGGTAAACTCAGCTGGTACTGTCCTGGACTTTTTTTAATACAGCATGGGACCTATAACCCATATGTGGATGTCAGCACACTGCTTAGATTATCTAACTCCAATTATCCTGTTTAATAAAAGCCTTTATCCCAGAGGTTTGTACAAAAGATTGCTTTCCTTCAAAATGTGGAAAAGAAAATTACATAAACTGCTCCTACAACTTTACCTAATAGTCACCAGTACTGAGAGAAACAATGCAATGGGTGTTAGGAATGGAAAAGAGACAATCGCCTTGATATTGTGTTTCTCTTGCTGGTTGTGATGCTGTTATAATGATCACCAACTGGTGATCAGTTTACCTCTTGGGTGTGAGTAAGTAACTAGAACATGCACCTTTTTTATGCTATGCCTTAATAAAACAATCATGAGAAATGAATGTGTTTTGCAGTCCCTAAACCCATGGAGGGAGTGAGGGATTGTTGTGCTGTGGCCAGCTCTATAAAGCAGCTGAGCTCAGGCTCCATGCTGACTGCTCTTGCAGCAATTAAGTCAGGCAATTATCAGATATTTTTTTAGCCCATGAGTTTGAGTGATGACAGCTTTATGTGTGTCAACTCCTGTATTCATAAGGCCGTGTAGAGGAGTTCCAGAAAAATGTGCAAAACAACCCAAACTACACCCAAACACCTAGCATTATTATTATTATATCAACCATTCAGCCCCTGTCCTAAGTGATGTCGCCAAGGTACTGGCTGGCATGGTTATCTACTGGATATTCAAAGGCACTGGAACATCTGGCGTCACCCTGATGGTCATATTGCTTTTCCCCGAGCAGTACTTCCTACATTACTAAACTGACACAAGGGATAATTGGAAATGTCAAAAGGTGGGAGGACTGTGGCAATACATTCACAATGATATGCACCTGGTGTTACAATACAGACACAACAGATGAGTACCATGTCAAGAACAGTCCAAAAACCTACACAAGCAGCACTACGTCCTTCTCCATGCCATTTACTGTCTATTGTGTATATTACTACCATCACAAGGATAGAAAACAAAAATGAGTTTTGTATCCTGAAGAAAAATGTTTGCTGTGTCTGCATATGCATCATAGCTACCAACTGCCCAACCAAAACATTTAGGATTCAATGCACCAGGAGATCCAATTGTCTTTCAGAACATCTCCCTCCATCGCCATCCCCCTCTGAAAATCAGCACCTTCACGCAATTACGGAAATTTAAAAATGCAGATTCATATCTCAGTAATGGTTGTCATTCACCCATGTTTTACCTGTCTGGGTCATGGCCCTGCTATTACTTTAGGCAGCCATTAATAAAGATTGAGGATGTTAGAAAGCCAGTCCAGACCTGCCTCTTACCCTGTCAGGATCATTACACTGACTGTGAGTACAGCACAGACACCTGCTACACACACTGACTTCACCTGGCAGTGGACACGGGTGGGTGCCATCTTTCCCCTTATCATTCTGCTCTTAGCTGTCCTGATGGAGAATGACTGACTTGACTGGTTTCCCCCCGAAGGATACATTTTTGTTAATGCATTAAGGTTTTCTTGCCAGGTTTACCCCACCTTTAATGAGTGTTAACAGCCTCATCATGGCAGCTTTTAAAACAACGCCCTGTAGGGTCGTTGGCTATAAAGATCCTATAACACATCAAGGGGCTGTACTTATAGATACTGCAGCAGATATTATTTACCATGCCGACCATATTTGTTTAGCATGTCAGCATGCTAACATTTGCTAGTTAGCATTTAGATCAAAATACTGCTGAAGCTGATAGCCAGCCTCTGCTGAGCACACCGTAAATGACTAAACTGCTTAGGAATCAATCTATGAGTTGCTGAAATATTGAGCCATAACTATGGTCTGGTAAGAAACCCAAACGGACCGTTGAAATATTTCAGTCTGGAGGACAATCTGACTTACAAAACATTTAAAAACAACAAAAGTATCTCCTAGCTCCACAGGTAGTGACACCCAGATAAAGATGTTGCTGTTGAGGTCAAAGATTAAGGCTGCAATATTCTTATTTGAGACTTTAATTAATCCCTGTGCCAATGAAAAAACAGAATACCGTCTCCTCTCAGTCCCCTACTAAAAGAGAGGAGCCCAAAAGCACAGCAGTGTACAGTGTTTGCACTCAGTCATTCGGAAAATACAATTATTTTCCCTCCTCTCGGCTGTGAAATTGCTGTACAACCACTGTTAAACATGCCACAGTCATAATCACCGATAAGAGATGCATGGGGCCAGGCCTCCTCTGCCAATACAATATGCAAACGACGCCCTGCCGTTCTACTCATCTTGTTACTGAGTGATATTAGAGTTTGTAAAGACACTTAGGAAAGGCAGCAGATGTGACAGCTGTCAGTGAGCACCCCCCTTCTCTCCCTGTACTGCTGCTTCCTGCCATGAATGTGACCGGGGATCCAGAGAACCACAAGCACAGAGAAACTATAAGAGACATTCTTCTATACTGAGGACAGGACGAGATGCTGCTTTTGTTTCATATGTGAATGACAGATGACAATTGTCTGTTAGAAAATGATGTTCACCAAAGCTTTTAGATGTTAATACAAGAAACACATTAGCTGGACATAGTACTTGCTAGGTTAAATATGTGGTTTGTTGTAAAAAAAAAAAAAAAAAATCAGCTCAAATGGCTCGTAGATAAGAGGAAGTGTGAGATGAAAACAGATCAGGATGAAGCACAATCATGGCATCAAATGTGCACAATTGTAAATGTGTTCCCGTTAACAGTGTCAATTCCACTTTTCATCTATCTGTCACCTTTAGCTCCATCTACACCACTGTTGCTCATTTTAACTTAACATTTTAACTCTTACAAACATAACGCTCAGCACAAGTTATTTTAGTCAAATCTTGTTATTCAAGTTCAATTTTTAACAGGACAGTAAGTGAGTGGCTTGGTTGTGAAAACAAAAAGTCTGAACAATTGACTCTTGAAAAAAAAATATTTATGGAGAAAGATTTGCTCTAAAGTAGCACATGCAAGTGATGTAAGATATTTTGTGGTTTTCACTCACTTTTTTTAAATTTATGAATGAAATTCAAAGTGTCCAGGACAAATGATCAATGTCAGTTTACTTGAGAGGCAATTTAGACTTAATGATTTAATTTGTACAGGAGCTTTAAAATTTCAGTAAATGCAAAGAAAATTCTCTTACTCCTAATCTGTTCATTTTAAGGCTTTGCAGACTCCACAAACAGGTTTATAATACAGAGATGATGTTACAACTCTGTAATGTAATACACATCTTTAGCATCCATTATTCTAATTAATTTAAGCACTCTATCAGATTTACTGTGACACTGTTAAATTTGTTGTTTTGCCTGCTGATTTCCAAGAGCAGCAGTTGAAGCTCCACAGTTTTACTTTTTATTCAGTAACACTTTTGTGAATGCACTTAAATGAAACGGAGCAGGTAGTCGTTAGTGGCAATCTCGGAGACATCAATTATGCTAATGATCAACTCACAAACATGCACCTCCTCCAATGAACTAGTGAAATTCTTGGAATAAAGTCTGAACACCATTTAATTAAACTGAGAACAGCTATTAGCGACTAATGATTCCAACCAACCAATCAACCTGAAATCTCAGATCGTTAACTGGTTTTAATGCACTTAGACAGACATATGAGGTAAATCAGTACAAGAAAGCAAATGTCATGTACTGACAAACATTGCCAGAATCAAAGGGATCATGTCTAAACCAGACTTGGAAAGACTCCTCCATGCATTTATCTCCAGCAGGTTAGATTACTGTAATGGCCTGTTCACAGGGCTCTCAAAACGAGCTGTAAGGCAGCTGCAGTACATTCAGAACGCTGCTGCTCAGGTCCTGACTTAGAACCAGGAAGTACAACCACATTACTCCTGTTCTCAGATCTCTGCACTGGCTTCCTGTCGCTCAGAGAATAGACTTTAAATCAGCACTGCTTGTGTAGTCTCTTCGTGGCTCAGCACCACAGTACATCTCTGACATGTTGGTGCCATATGAAGCATCTCGGACTATGAGAACATCAGGGACAGGCCTCCTGCTCATGCCCAGAGTCAGGAAAAAACATGAAGAAGCAACGTTTCAGTTTTATGCAGCTAAAATCTGGAATAGTCTTCCTGATGATGTTAGACAAGCCTCATCTCTGACATGTTTAAGTCCAAACTAAAAACATTTCTTTTTAGCGCAGCATATGACAACTGAAGGTGTTTTATCTAAAGTATTTTATCTGCACTCATTCTACTTTAGTTTTATTTCAATTTAATCTTCTATACTATTTGCTTTTACTGTTTTTTTTTTACTTTTGTCTTTTATTTCTGTAAAGCACTTTGAATTACTCTGTGCTATACAAATAAACTTGCCTTGCCATTAGAAAGACGACCACTGGACGAGTGCTGCAGTGGCTGTTTATTAGTGACACCAGAGAATCAGTGCTACTGTATCTTTAAGTTGAAACTGGCTGTAGTCAAATAATCTAATATATATTTACAAAACACTTTCTCCCATTGTACAATTTGTCTGACACTACTCTGTGCAATCAAATTGACATTAAGATTCATATCAGACCAGAGACCACATAGTGGGTAACCTGAGTTTAAGTGGGTCAGCTCTTCACTACAAGTCTCTGCAAAACATCCTCTTCCATTTCCTCACTGCACTGAATCACCTGCTCTCTCACACACTTAAAATGCACAAGTAATTGGGGAAGGGTTTCTTTTCAGCTCCTAAGCATAAAGACAGCAAAGATACAGTGAAGGCAGAGAGGATAAAAGAGTAGGTTTGTTTGTGTGTACAGCTCTACGATAATACACCTCCAGACTGTTGTGTGAACAGCGCTACAAAGAAAAACAGTGGTGGGCAGAAAGCTCCTGGAGGATGCTGAGATCCAGCAGTGGGTGGGTTCAGACAAATATGCCTGTCTTTCTATGAGTATTCACCCTGTGTTTTGAAAGCTGCAGCTATACATTCTGTGCCTGTGTGCAACAGTAACAAATGGCAGACAATGAAATTCATTTGTGTATACAATGAAAATGCACACAAATCAACAAGCTGCACCAATCTCGCTCACAAAACCATGACATTAATCAAACAAACCAAACATGCAATCAAGATTTTATCAAATGTTTTATTAGAAAATATTTTACAAGTAAAGCCAAAAATAAACAAACCAGGTAAATTAGGAGAGCTGAGGGAGAGACTTTAGGTTTGCAGTTTCCTGAGGTTGTCAATAATTATTCAGCTTGCTCAAACCCACAGTGCAAAAAATAAACAGCACTGTAGTTCCAAATATGTCTAATGTTTGCTGTGTATTTCAGTCAAACTATAATATTCTGATCTCCTAATGTAACATCTACTGTCTCTACACTGAGCAGGTTTACATGCGGGATTACCAATTCTCTGACACATACAGACTATTTACTGGATGAATGTTTCATTTCTTTAAACCATGAAAACAAGTAAATAAGGAGTATTTGTATGCATGTAAACATCCTCAGTGACTGAAGTTACAATATGATATGGAAAAATATACCCTAGCTCAAGTTCATATCAGTCCAAGATGAGAACCACAGGGGTTTCACTGTTCTCGTATGTAAGAACATACTGTTTTTGAGGGTGAGCGTGTGTGAGAACAAGAAAGAGGGAGTGTGATTAGAAGCTGTCTACGAGGTCCATGATCCTCTTCCGCTCAGCTTCTTTGAACTCGTCACTCTTCCCATCTCCAATGCTCTCTGCGTACTCTGCAGAAGACAAAGAAAAGTTGGTTGATTAGTTGGGCTTGACAGCACAGGCGTGGCTGTTTCACTTTTGAGGTTACTGAGAAAATCCGTGGAGCCAGAAATTCACATGATCGATCTTCCCGAACGGAAGATAAACGTGGGCAGGAAGATAATACATGGTTTAACAATCTGACACGTTTTATTTAAAGCACAACAGCTACAAGAGCTTCAGTTACTTAAGCATTAGTAAGTAGTAAGCAGGAGTACAAGGTGAGCACACAAAGGTTATTCAGAAATAAAGCAGTGTTAAAGCAGCAGCAAAGGGCTGCAACTAATGACTATTTTGATGAGTAATTATAGTTATTTTATTAGTTATCAATTTTTATGTCAGAAAAAAAAAGCATTACAATTTTCTAAAGATGATATTTGCATTTGGACATTTTTGTCCACAATAAATCGTCTGTCTAAAGATATTGAACAGACAATTCTTTGAAACGGAGAAAAGCAGCAAATTCTCACATTTGAGAATCTGTAACAAGCACATTTCTGTTGAAAATGGCTTGACTGATTTATAATCAAAAATGTACTTTTAATCAGTTCTATTATATTTTGCCACACCAGCGCCTGAGTTAGAAATTTTGGTAATTACTCCTCTGTCCCCCATATAAAATACTAAATAATTCCCATGTCCTCTGGCTGTGAACAGTAATTGGTCCAGGTGTATTGTGTAGTGCTCATACTTCATTGTGTGCTTTTGAGCATTTTCTTCATTTCTGCCTCCCACACAAGGCCTTCGAGACCATCCGTTGGTCGATTTGTGAGTCTAATGTGCAGAAAGAGAGAGAAGCATCTGCCGCAGCCCCAATGGAGTCTGGGCATTCGCTTTGTCTCTCAGCCAGCCTCTGAGGCAGGGATTACACATTAAACCCAGGGATGTCAAGACAAAAAGATGAAAAAGACTACTTTTCTCTAGGAGACATTGCAGAGGGAATAAAATGAATGAGGGGGGTGGGTTCCTGACAAAAGCCTACAGGGTTTCAAAGCACAAAACATGGCTGTCAAAGACACCAAGGTTTTGTTTTACAATGTTATAGCTTGCTTTAATTTCTCTACTACTGCTGTAAGCATGTCAACATTTCCTCATCAGATTCCACAAATTATCTTTAAAGGTGCTCATCTGAGCATATGCACCTTAAATGCCTAACCAACAATCTTTATACAGTCGAGGAGATTAGTCCAGACATTCTCCAAAGGGTCATAGTCCTAAATCTGGGAAATGGGGTCAGTGGACATAGGAAAAAAAGAAGGTAAAAAGGTTGCCAACTACAGGTGTAATCTTAAACTATGCACTGTATGTAAACACTTAACCAATCTTATCAAATAAATATATAAATGAAAACCTAATAGTCAACAGCAAAAAAATAAAAAGTACAGTAGTTCTCTCTGACATGTCAAAGGAAAAAAACAGGTACAGAAAGCACTGCAGCATGACAGACGATTAAAGGAATAAATGAGATAGATAATTATTTAAGATGTATTTGAGGTCTAGGAAAAGCAGACCAATGTGTGTTTGAACAACCTTTTAGTTCAGGTCATAAGACACAGTGTGATACAGTAAATCTGGAGCACAGTGGTCAATCCATCATGGGTGGCCAATCCATCATTGGTATTCTGAGTAAAGTTGTAAAAGTAGCCCCACACCTACTCTCCAATAGTGTGGGGGTGTAGGACCATGGCACAGAGATGTGCAGCATTAAAACAGCCTTGTATGGTATCACCAAGGTTTTAAATGAGGTGTGGGATGTTGCTCAACTAAAAAAGGCACAGTTCTTAGTTTGACTAAGAAAAGCAGGCAAGGATAGAGAGATAGAGATAGAGAGAGAGATAGAGAGAGAGAGAGAGAGAGAGAGAGAGAGAGACAAAAACATGAAAACCCAAAGCCTCTTTCACTATATGCCCGTCATTGTCCCTGCATGTCTATGTGTGCGTGTGTATCTATGTCTATAAATGGCAGTGCAGTCGGCCACACAGACAGAAAGGTCACAGATTCAGTGACTCTTCAACTCTGCAGAACCTTTTCTTTGGCATGCTGGTACTCTCTCCTTTCTGTCACCACGGCAACACGGCAGAGGACAATGCAGTACTGAGCATCGCCATTACTCAGGTCAGTGACTGGGACTGATCTGCCATGAGTACAAGGAGAATCATTTTCAGGAGTCTCTGTAACAGCAGCCAGGGATAGGGAGCAGAGGTGCCTAGGTCTGATGCCTATTTCAAATATGTCTCTAAAATACAATAATCGAAGAAAACATGTCATACAAACTAGTTCTATTGCAATGGCTCTAGGACAAAGGAGAAGAAAAGACAATCAGAAAGCGCATTTCACGTCACCTGAATCTCCTCTAATCTATTTCTGTTCTTGTCATATAGTTTTTCAGAAGTTTATTTGGAATACCTAAAATAATAGATACAATGCTGTCATTTTCAATCAATCTGAGGACAAACCTTTCACAGCCGAAACATTATTTTAGCCTACTAAAGAGAGCCAATGGACGTCTCTTGACGTGATTATGTGTAACCACCTGTGGCATAACTGACCTGAACTTTAAGTGGGAAACTTCAGCACAGATTTTCATAACATTAGTGAAATCAGTGTTTTTCCATCCAGTGTGCTAAGCCTTCCTTGTACAGGGCTGCTTCTCATTCAGCAAGCTAAAACCATTAAGGTTAGGACATCAGAGCGAACGACACACTCTGCATGTGCTTAACCTTTTTCTGCAGTTTCACATTGACCGAGTGGACCACTTAAAATGGGAGAGGGTGCTACAATATAGCCTAATGGAAAGTGTGAGGGCAAACAGTACACACACACACACGCGCACACAGACTTTAAGATACACGGAAACGCCAGCACCATGCATACACACATCCTAAACACAATGTACTTTAAGACGCATTAATAAACATCAAGTACATACATGTACAATAATGTGTGTAAACATATGGACATAAATACTATATGCAAACTGAATCACAAACATGTACACACTCTCATACATTTTCTTTCAAAGTTATGTTAAGCACAAGAAAGCAAGTGAGGACATGTACGCACACTTAAATATGTATACACAGAAATGGTTAATATGCACGCACAATCAAAACATCATGTTAGTAAGCAAAACTGCATCATGGAAACTACCCGGACAAGCAGGGCAAACAGGTACGCAAATATGCAGATGAAAACAACAGCAACACCCTGGCACATTCAGAAACATATTCCACCCCCCCCCACAAAACACACACACACACACACACACGGAGGACTGGAGAATTGCCATGCTTGCTGGCACTGCCTTGTGTGACGGATGGCTCTATCTACAGTGCTACATGCCACCAAGAGCCAAAGGGAGAGTGAACAGAGCCTCGTCCTCAAGCTTTAGCCGACAATGATACAGGATGGATGGATGTCAAACTGGGAAGAAAGCAACACACCTGCTAGGTCTTTGAAAACCAGCACAAAACAAATACAACAGGACAGGAAATCTTTGGGACAAAGATACAAGAATGAATGACAGACAGACCATCTCTGCTCTACTCTCAATGACAAGATGATTGAATTCTAATACACATTTGTGTGAATCTTGTTTTTACAGCTATATCTAGGTAAATGGAAAAAGCAGACTGATAAATTCAAGACTGATAAATGAAAGAAATACAGTAAAATAGCTTTGTTTTAACAGTAACTGCATGTAAATTCATTTCCTGTGGCCATCGAACTTCTGGTGAGCTAAAATAATGATGGACTGGAAACAACAGGTGCACTATCGTTGCCACAGTCCCTCACTATCATGTACATTATCAATTAGCAATATTATGTGCAATATCACCTGTCACTATGTTCAATGCTACATCAGGTTCTGGCTTTGTTATTCTCAAGGGTACTGGTTGTTGTGTTCTACCTCCCACTCAGTTGTACATTTTATGTCTTGCACATTGCACATTTTTTTAATTTATTATGTTACTTTATAACTTCTTATATTTCATTAATTTCTTTGCTCTTGGAGCAGCAGTCTCTGGCAAAAGAATTTCCTCTGGGATTAATAACTTCATAAGTCTCATTACCTTAAACATAAAATTACATTAAAGTAGCATGACTTTAATGAGACAGGCCTTTATTTGAGACAATCCATTAAAAAAAAATAGATGGTGATATTTCTAATTTGTCCCATTACAAAAGTATATTCTTATCATATTTTAGTGAGAAGTCAAGTTAATTTCCTCACAATTCCTCTCTATGTTTTACACTAGAAGCCCCCAGAAGGGTACTGGGAAGCATAAGTTTCAGTAACTGCAGAACATCACAGAGAAACCAGGAGAAGTGAAACAGTAAGTGAGAACAAAGTTAAAAACCAAAATTCAGAGCAACAGAGTGAATAGTATGACTGAAATTACACTAGATACTGTAACAATAAAGACATGAATTAGGATGGATTTAACAGTACATGTAGTTGTTATTTATGTATATCACATTCATAAGACTGCTTTTCTGTTTGGTACTAAAACTGGCCAGATCAAGTGCGTATTTTATTTGAGAAATAACTGTAAAGAAAGAAAATAAATCGACTCACCTCTCATGATGTGGCGCACTAGTTTGACAGAGCCTCCTCTAAGGTTGAGAATTTGATGGACCCTCTGCTGCAGCTAAATGCAGAACAAAAAAAGAAGATTAGGAACATACTGTAGCTTTAAGGTCAAACAGAGCTTAATTACCAACACCCACTCAGGGGCTTAAAGCTTTGATCACAATTATATCAAAAAAACTTTTTATTCTCTAAAAGTGTGAAAACTGTAACTATATTGTGGATATTGTATAGATTTTTCCACTTTTCAAAAATCAATAGCCACATGTAGTTAGTTTATATTTTAGTATAATAATTACCTGATAATTTAGCTTTAATGAGTGGCATCACTATCACCTGTGATAATAAATTAACTGATAAATTACTATGTATGAATTTTTCCAAAAAAACAGCATGAAATCAGCAGGGTTAAACTGCAGCTACTTAAACTGCAGCTATCAAGACTGTATGTTCAATCTGAAACATAAAAGGTGAGTGACACAGATTAGCAGTGAAGTGACTGTCAATTTGCTGCAGCACCCATAAAAACCATCTAACGGCTATCTGCTTTTATAGCTCATCTGATCAGATGTCCTAACAACAGTTAATTTGACAGAGAACTAATTTGGCTAGAGTCTCTGTGTGTTTGAGTACCTGTGAGATCCCTGAGTTGCTGATCTCCACCATAATGTAGCAGATCAACTGCAGGACGAATAGGCCAGCATCCAGGCGGCGAAGATAGAACTCATCCTCCATGCTGTCATCCAGAATCTCCCCACGACGAACCATCTCCTGCACACACACATTCAGAAAGACACAACATGCTCATAAAAAATATCCGCTGCACACTCAAACACAGAAAATCACACACACAAGTTTAATTTAGGTGTTGTTTTTCAGCCTTTTCCACAAATCCATTTTCTCCATTGACCACACAAACAAATCAATTGTTTCATGGCTAAGCTGAAATAAGGGTGGGGGCTCACACACACATACACACTCTTGCATAGTTATCCATCTTAACAACTCTGTCAGTATGCCAATAACACAGTGCTGCCAATACGCACACAGCCCACATTAATCACCATTAGAGATTAAGAAGCATACCTCTGGGGATAGGGGTGTCTAGAGTGAGAGTCATTAGAGTGGGACAAAACACAGACATTGTGTAAAGTGTTGAGCTGTCACACAGTTTTGCATGAATTAAAAGATGGGTGTATATCTATATTCTGTTTACACATAAGTTACTGTACTGAGAGAAGCAGATAATGATGCTCACTGTTAAAATATTCACTTTTTAATTTAGACCCATATCAAATTTGACTATTTGCACACCCTAAACTCAACTATCTCATTAAAGATGCAGGGTAAAAGACATAGTATGAGTAGTGCAAAGTGATTTATGCCAAAGGATAGTAAAGTTTTATTAAAAGTCAGAAATTATTTTGGCCAAAAAAGATGAAAATGTGTCTTTGCACTAATGACTTCTATTAGAATCAAATGAAGGCCTGATGCATTTAGTTAGTAACCATTATTGAACTGTCCACACAAATATTTAACAGATTTTATAGAGCATTTCAAACATAAACTATGGGATTAACATTTCCCAATATAGTTCCCCTGGTCAGGTTTATTCATGCATCAAATACTTAGTGAAAACTTCAAACTACATACTGCAAAATATAATAGTTCCTACATTTACTTCATTTATTTTATACACTCATCACTTAATCAGTATCTGTTTTACTGTAATAAAGGATGGCCATACACAAAAAGGAACTACTGTATGTGTCCGTAAATCAAGAAAAAGGGCAACTTTTCAAACCATTCCTAATGAAAATAAATCGCTTTCAGCATCAAGCTAAAGGGTAGCACACATCTTCATCCCAAAGATTTCATCTCAAGGAAAAAAAAAAACCTATTATACAATGTCAGCTGTAGCTTAAGGTCCAAAATAATGCAGATAATTAAAACAAGATCCTTTAATAAAGCCATTCAATATCAGGCATTTGTCTATTTGTCTCTTCTGTGTGTTCTGGGCCTAGAACTGCATTTATTACAAACGCACTGTAAAATAGTTCCAATACTTAAAAAAACGTAACTAACTTTAAACACAGCTATGTGAATGTAAACTGTGCTTCCTCTCCTTCCTGTAGGAAAAAAAAAATTATCTCAGTTTCCAGGACTACACAGCTCATTATTTGGAGACAGTACAGTGGCTTGTGGCAAAGTAACACAAATCTCACAATCCAATTTCAGCAAGGATACAAAACAAAGGATGTAGGCCTAAATCCCAAATAGATAGGACACAATACATACTGTACATGTGACCCATGGGGAAGACTGAAAAAACAGCATGCACATACACCCAATGCATTTGTTCTTATTGGTTCACAGCAAGTCTTCTTCCTGTCGTCCTCATTATGGCTCATAGACAACACTGCAAAGAAGAGCTGATGGGAATTCTTGAGGACTTGGACAACTCAATTATCCCGTTTCCATTGCAGCACTCAGCCTATAAACTAGAGCAGAGATTCCCCAGTGGATGAATAGGACTTTAATCTAACCATATAAAACAATGTGGCTGCAGCTTTGTCTATGATGTAGATACTGGCAAGGTACAGGTAACAGAAAAAGTTTGGCTAAGAAAGAATGAATGAAACTTTTGTCATTAACTCCCTCGGCACACTCCATGCCTCCACCATCTAGACCAGGGATTCCTAAGCAGGAAACTCGTACCCCTCAACGTATGTCTGTATTGGGCCATGTGAAACAATTGTTACATAGGTCAACTAAAAAAAAAAATTAAAAAAAAAAAAAAAAAAAAAAAAAAATATATATATATATATATATATATATATATATATATATATATGTGTGTGCATCTCATCTCTGTTGCCAGAACGCATTAATACTAATTATCAAGCCAGCAAACCAGTCCAATAAATAATAAATAAACAGTGAAAAATAATAAATAAATGAATAAACAGTATACTCAAAAACGGCTGGAAAACACTGATGTAGACGCTTAAAAATTCTTGTTTACTCAACCCTTTATCTACGACTATGCCACAAGAATAGAGGACTTGATTAGTGAGACCACAAGAAACTAGCAGCATCCATCTAGATTCTCCTGGCTAACCTTCAATTCAATTCAGGAAAGAAATCAGGTCCTCACTGTAAACATCTAAGCAATTAACTTACACTACTGTCTTCTAATACTCTACTCAATTAAAATTGGCTTTAATGTGTCCAGATCTGGATACAAAATGGATTTTAAGTGACCCTACAATCAGGGACTCTTTTAGTTTACTTGATGCACAAAGAATCTGCCAAGCAATTTGTTGAAGTTGTCATAACAACAGAAGATAACTAGGAGAAGGCTAGGGATGGGGACACTCCTCCTCAGTATTAACTTGGCAGGCACAAATATAGTTTCATCAGTGTTTTGTCAGCCCCACCTCAAAAGGAGGCAGAATCATTTTCAAATAAGGTCTTAGTTAAATCAATTTCTGCACCCTGCAAGGGGTCTCACTGTAATGGAACTGAAAAAATATGTTTAACATACATGATGAATGAAGCCAGCCCTCTGAATCTGTATGGGGAGTGGTGGATGATTCTGAACAATGACAAGTGCATTAAATATTCATTATTGTGAGCAGTGGAAGTGGACATTTGGGATAATAAAACCTGGGCTGACAGAGGTTTATACAGAGTATTCATTACAGTTTGGTCCACTCGTGAGTTTTGACACTGGCCAATATCTTTTGTACGGCTGCTCGGACCCTCTGGCAAACACTGGACAGAAGAAGTGGAGAAAGAATAACGTGTTGAAAGGAGGGATTGGACAAGTCAATTATGGCAACCTCAAGGGAGCCTGGCAGTCTGGCAACAGTTCAGACAATGTAATAAGCAGTGATTTTTCAGTCTCAGTTCCTCTACTGTAACTCAGCTACATTGTGTGTTTGTGTGATGGGGTCTGTATAATTTTTTTAAGGACTATGTGTGCAGTACTGGCATGTATCCTAAAAGATGCACTTGTGTTGGTACCTGTGTATAACATCTATGTCAAAGAGAGGTTTTATATGGGTGTGTGTTGCTTAAAGTATATGTATTTAGTTTGTATGAGCCAATGTGTGTACTGTCCTCTGTACGAGATAGGGTGTGCATGAGAACATTGTGTGTGTAGTAACTGGTTATTTCTGTGCTTTCTTTTCCACTGGGATGCTGAGATGCAGAATTAAAGTGATTTCTTTGTCAGCACTTTGCAAAAACCCAGTGTGACTGTGTATGTGTGTAGGACATAATGCTCTTTATGAGGCTTGAGCAAACACTAGAAAGAGAGAGGTTAGATGTCCTCATTAAAAACAGAGATACAGAGGTTGATAATGAGGTAAACTTTGAGCAAAAAAATGAAACTTTGTGAGAGCACAAGACAACATGCTGATTTCAAGTTATGATCTCACAGAGAAGCAACAGCCTTCTGCTTTGGGTGCACATCAATTACAGTTTGTTCACAAAGTGGGCCAAAACTAAACAGCAGCGTTACCAGGAGGGAGGAGGCACTTGGCTCCCAAGAACTCTGCATCATTCAGTCTGTGCTGAAACCTGTCAGCAAACACAATGTTGGGCACTGGAACATAGCTGGTTTGTGTTCAATTCCAAGTAAAGTGCCAACACATGGGGAAAAAAAACTAAACAATACAAAAGGTGCTTTAAGGTGTTAAACTATTCATATGATTACAGTCATATGATGATGCATGATGAACCTTCTGGACTGGTTGTAGTGTTGCCACACTGCCACAATAGATGCACAGCTGACTAGAGTCCCCAACACAAACCAACCAGTTAGTGTTCATCCCTTGAAAATACTTCTGAAGAAGAATAAATCTCAGCAGTACAGTATGTTTCTAATCCTTCCTCAGGGGTTAGGGTTAGTTATCTGACTAAAATGGGTTGGTGCACCACAATGAAGTGAAGAAGACACCACAACAGAAAACTTACTTGGACAAGTGAGACAAAAGAACAGATTTATGCTATACTTTAAGTGTTTTCAGTTTCTCTTAGCTACATGCTTGACTGGAAATTTAGACATTTAGTGTATGTGGTGACCTGTTGTAACATAGTGGCAAATACATATGAACATAACTTATATGAGAGAGATTAAATTAAGCCCATCCAAATTTTTTAAAATGAGCTGTGACAGAAAAAAGTTCACTAAAGAACTACTCATGAATCCTGGGAACAGACAAAGAGAAACAGGGAGAGAGTGAAGGAGACAGAAGACCACTTACTCTTAGAAGAGCAAGAAAACTAAATATATCACACTGAGGGGCAAAACCAATGCCAAATGAACACAGACTTTCTTTGAACACATGCTGAAGCAGACCATTTCTGCTGTATTCTCTTGCTATGGCCCAGTAAAGGAGACACGCATTTTCTACATATCCACAAACCACAGTTGGTAACTGGGTTCTTAGGTGTTAGGAAAGTGCACTCAGGCATTTTACTGCATTGAGGTCAGCCTCAGCCATGTTTTGCTGAGTTTCATCAATCTCTAAGAGCTCTTACAACAAGCTAAGAGCAAGAAGAAAGTTTGGAAGGAAAAGAAGAAATGGAGAGAGGTGAAAGCAGCAACATTAGGTAGAAGAAAGAAATAGCAGGAAAGAGGACGGAGGTGGGGAGAAGACGGAGGCAGAAATAAGACTGAAGAGACAAAGAATAAACAAAAAATTGTGTAACAGTGAATTGCAAGCAACAACAAGACAAAGAAAAACAAAGAAGGTTTGAAAGACCACACAGACAGACAAAAACAAAACACCTAAAAGAGAGGAGGGAGGGAGGGAGGGAGGGAGGGAGGGAGGAGGGAGGAAAGGCGTAATGGACATTTGGGCTGGAATAAAACAGTGGGATGAGACAAACCAATGGAAGAAGGAAGGAGCTGAGAAATACTGCAAGATGGGACAAACAGCTTTAAGGGAGAGAAGGGGCAAATCAGAAGCAAGGAAAGAGAGGAGAAAACAGAGATATGAAGGTGGGAGGAAAATAAGCTGCTTATTAAAAGGGACTGAGCTGGAGATGCACAGAAAAAGCTGCAGCAGCTTTTTCTTTGCTGTCCTCCTGAGAAATCTGTGGATAATATGTTGCAGAGGAAAAACATTTTGCTTACCACCCTTTAAAAACAGGCTTAACTAGGGGAAACCAAAAGACAGGGCAGAGAGAGATAAAACACCCTGCTGACGGCAGCTGATTCATCTCAGACACTGAAAAGAACTGGGCTGGAGTCTTATCATCATATTTAACATTACATATGACATTTAGTGGAAGCTTTGATTCACACAGACTAAAAATATCAACTGGGTGTTTTCAGTATTAAAATTTTACCATGTGGAATGAAATCATAGCCCTTTTTGCTCAATCTATTGAGCTAAGCAGGATACAGAACCTCAGCCGTATTGTGTGGCAAATACTTGTATCAGTAATATGTTATGGAGTTCCACAAGGTTCTGTGCTAGGACCGATTCTGTTCACCCTGTACATGCTTCCTTTAGGATATATCATTAGGAAGCACTCTATTAATTACCACTGCTATGCGGATGACACTCAGTTATATCTATCTATTAAACCTGTTAACACAAACCAGTTAACCAGACTTCAAGCCTGTCTAACTGACATAAAGGCCTGGATGACCAGTAACTTTTTACTTTTAAACTCGGAGAAAACAGAAGTCATTATATTTGGGCCTAAAAATCTCAGAAATAACTTTTCTAAAATTATAGCTACTCTAGATGGCATAGCCCTGGCCTCCAGCACTACTGTAAAAAACCTTGGAGTTATTTTTGACCAGGACATGTCCTTTAACTCACACATAAAACAAATTTCTAGAACTGCATTCTTTCACCTGCGCAACATTTCCAAAATTAGGAACATCCTGTCTCAAAATGATGCAGAAAAACTAGTCCATGCATTTGTTTCCTCAAGGCTAGATTACTGTAACTCATTACTATCTGGATGTCCTAATATCTTAATAAGAAGCCTCCAATTAATCCAGAGTGCCGCAGCCAGAGTCCTGACAGGAACTAGCAAGAGAGATCATATTTCTCCTATATTGGCTTCTCTTCATTGGCTCCCTGTAAAATATAGAATAGAATTTAAAATCCTTCTTCTCACATACAAATCCCTTCATAATCAAGCTCCTTCATACCTTAAAGACCTCATAGTACCATATTATCCCAATAGACCACTTCGCTCTCAGAGTGCAGGCCTACTTGTGGTTCCCAGAGTTCTCAAAAGCAGAATGGGAGGCAGAGCCTTTAGCTATCAAGCTCCTCTCCTGTGGAACCAGCTCTCAGTCTGGGTTCAGGAGGCAGACACTCTCTGTACTTTTAAGGCTAGACTTAAAACCTTCCTCTTTGACAAAGCATATAGTTAGGGCTGGCTTCAGGCAACCCTGAACCATCCCTTAGTTAGTTATGCTGCTATAGGCCTAGACTGCCCGAGGACCATCGGTGCACTGAGCTCCCCTACCCTAACCCCCCCTCCCTCCCACCTCATGTATATTCCACCATTGAATGTTACTAACCTTGCGCTCTCTCTCTCCCCTAGTTTGTGCTCTCTCCCTCCCTCTCTCTCTCTCTCTCTCTCTCTCTCTCTCTCTCTCTCTCTCTGTACCTTCTGCAGGTGTCCCTGGTCCTGGAGCTGTTTATCGCTGATGTGCAGTTACTGGCCCCACCAACTTGCAGTGTCTATTTGTTGTTTATTGTTGCTGTTCTTTTCTCTCTGCTCTATCCACTCACCCCAACCGGTCGAGGCAGATGGCCGCCCAAACTGAGCCCGGTTCTGCTTTCTTCCGTTAAAGGGAGTTTTTTTCTCTCCACTGTCGCCAAGTGCTTGCTCATAAGGGAATTGTTGGGTTTTTAGTTTTAGTTTTTGTAAAGTGCCTTGAGATGATTTGTATTGTGATTTGGCGCTATACAAATAAATTGAAAATTGAAATTGAAATTGAATTAATATGTTCAACTTATATTATGTTAGACCCAATGTTGAAAGAGAAGTGTATTTTGTAGTGTGGTGATACTAACTAATATTGCAAATAAAAAAATCAGGTCAGGTCAGTGCAAATTATACCGAAGCTCACTGATGTGGAATCCACTTTAAATTTATTTGAGTCACGAAGGCACAAATTAAAGATGAATTCTGCTTCATCAGGACATTCAAGTTCGCCCACCATACGTTTAGGATACGTGTGTGTGACGTCCATGCCGTCTCCCTTTCAGATGTGTCTTCTCAGTCCTGTAGCCTATCAAAAATAGACTGGAGACAGTACAGTGGCTTGCGGCATCAAATAAGGAAAAGACTATGTGACTGCAGCAGCAGGAAAGGAAAGGTTTTTTTTTGATATTTATCAGTTACCCTAACAGTGTAAGACACATGAAATGACTAAAGCCTGATTCATACTTGCCACATTGTGGCCATAAGGTTCCTAGAGGTCATAGAGTCCTGTTTGCAGAACAGTTGGTTCTCTAAAGTTACTAAGATACTAATACATGGCTTTCTCCAATAATGGAATAATGTTTCTTTGCCACAAATTTTCTGCCCCCTGTGTCTGGCTCACAAAATGGTTCTGAACCTAAGAAAGCCAGCTGTCTGTCTTCAAAGAAAGTGGCACATGTAGACAAGGTTTCTTATCACACGGTTATCACAAAGTCTTACTCTTCTCATTCCACAAGAAGAGATGGGAGAGATGGAGAGAGAAAGGAAGAAAAAAGGCGCAAAGGAGGGAGAGAAAATGTCAAACTGTCTGGCCTTTTCTTCACAATCCCACCACAATGTCTGTCTGAGAAATTAATCGGCTGTCATCTTTAGATAGGAATCTCACACTTATCTTATGGTACGCCCACGTTCCTCCCCCTCATCATCCCCTCTTTCACTCAAATTTCTTCCCTCTTTTTCTTTTTTCAATTTCTCTGTATTGTCCTATCTTATTTTAACTGTGCAGTATCTCTATCTGCCTTTTTTCTTTCTTTTCTTCCTTTCTGAGGACAAAATACTTGGCCGCGCTTTTGAATCCATTACCCCTCACCTGACCATCTATCTACTATCTGCATCCCGCCATTGGTCTGTCTACTACACAGCTCAACACACTGACAGAAAACTCAACAGGGCCCTCACACACTGCTATGTAGCTTTCCATTCCTCGGTAAACTGTCATATTGTTATCAGCAGGATTCTGATTTTCTCTTTCTTCACTTCCCTAATGGGTTTGGAGATACTATGTGCAACTGCATAACTTATCTAGCAAAAAGAGATGACATTTTGATCACAAATCCAAACCTTTTATGACAGGGACTGTCATGAAATTATGAACATCTAAAATGAAATTTGAATATTTTTTGATCTAGTTGGCAATTAAGAAAATTACAAATATGTGATGGGATTGCACTAGAGTCCACAATGTTACTGTTTGGAGACAACTGTGGTGCTAAGTAAGTGTTCCTGCTGAAAATGTTCCACTGTAGTTTGATTTGAGATTTGAAAAATAAAAGATTTAAATCTGTAATAGAGCGAAGACTCTTAAATCTTAGAAACAGATTTTAGGAAAAATCAAACAAACAAAAAAAAAAAAAAAAAAAAAAAAAAAAAAGACCAACATGGCAGAGAGACCCGCTATATGGTGATGGCTGAAGAGATACAACCCTGGGTGTGTTACAGACACAAGCAGGGGTCTATTCAACCTCTGTGTCGCCTCGGGGAGAGAGAATGATAGTGACCCAAAAGTTCCAATAATCCCAGGAAAATCATTGATGATGTGTCCAGCAGCATCAGGTCTTTTTCACTCACTTAGTGCAATCAATTATTCTGCTGATTATTTTCTCAATTAATTGATTCATCATTTTGTCAATAAAAGGCCAGATAATTAACTTGTTTGTTACAAGTTCCCATGGCTCAAGGTAATATATTTAAATTCCTTGTTTTATACAAACAGTCAAATAAATACAAAAATTCACTTTACAATCATACACAAAACAACAAAGAAGGCCAACAAATATTCAAAACCGAAAAGATGGCACTAATAAATATTTGCAGTATTTCCTTGAAAAATGATGACAATTGATAATCAAAATAAATTTTCTCTCAATAGATAAATTGTTCTCAGCTCATCAGTGACATAAGTCACCCAAATCAACACTAATTCAACACATGCATTTTTTTAACCTGTGAGTGTCCTGTCCTTTTAATGCAGTAATCAGACTTTTGGGGGAATTCTTACTAAACTGTCCCACATTATCTTCAAAGGTGCAAAAATTTCACACCACGTCACACCACAAGATTTAATTTAGCTGGGAATTTTGTCCACATAAAAGACACTATGGTCCTTTAGTAAAAACAACAAACACAATTAGCCTGTTTAGCACCTAGATAATGGGAATAAATCCTTAGTAAATATGTCCCCATGGTCTCTCTAGCCACTCTGGCACAAGCACAGTGAAGAAGACCCTCTGCCACACTAAATTATTTACTATGTATTAATCAAAACCAGCCACAGCACCCAGTTTGCACCTGCTTACAGAAGCTTGGTCAGGGGCTCAGGAACTGCTAGATACTAAGAAAAAAAGTAATAGTTGAATACAAAATATTCATGGGTTTTTATTTTGTTCCTGTTTTAGAACAGAAGATTGGTCTAGTTCTTAACTGGACTTAACCAAAAAACAACTCAAAAATATGAAAGGTTTTTCTGCTGTAATACCGACTGGCACTGATTTATGATCATATATTCAAGGAGGAAGGATCTGATTGATACTGTTGATGAATGGAGGTCAGTAGATTAACACAGCATATCATTATTAACACTAACATTAATGAAGCAGCATTTTTTTCACAGATCTGGTCTGGCCTTTGCCTTTTAGAGGTCAATTCAGATCAGATTTTTCTTAGATTACAGAAATCCCCTATTGCTAGTCAGGCTAGGTTCATATACTCATACCAAAATATAATGAACATATGGTACAACATCACTACTTCTAATAATGTTTTGGTAAGATACAAAAATGCCATGCTTAAGCCATTCAACATGCTGTTTAATATGAAGCTAACATATAAAGAGGCAGCTTAGAAAACAATCTGAGTGGGATAGGGTAGAGGGGAGAAGTGAGAGGAAACAAAGAACAGGAGAATTGCTTACATGTTTCTCTCCTTCGATCCTCTTGTCAGCCTGTTGAACAGCCTCTA
This sequence comes from Mastacembelus armatus, assembly GCF_900324485.2. Lineage (NCBI taxonomy): Eukaryota > Metazoa > Chordata > Actinopteri > Synbranchiformes > Mastacembelidae > Mastacembelus > Mastacembelus armatus. Next base: position 22,316,360 of record NC_046639.1, on the reverse strand, counting down.
GATACTTAAAGTACAACTCCATCAGTCGATCAACCTAGAGAGGGAATGAAACAGGTAGGCAGAGAGAGGTTGAGTGTAAAAAAGGGAAAGTGATAATAGGAGAAATTACAGTATGGGGGGAAAAGGGCACAAAAAAGAGCAACAGAACAAAATGAGATAATTGCACAACACTCAAAGTAAATAATGGTAATTTAATAGTATGTTGTTATGTTTGTGGAACAATATTTAAGTCTTGTTCAAATTATGTACTCATTGACTCCATATTAATCATTCAAACATTCTTTTTATCTTATTGGTGTAAACCTATTAGACTATTACATGGACGGTTTATAAAGTGGAAAACAATGACAAGAAAATATATTGTTTCTAAGATAATAATTTAGTAATAATATGAATAGTCACATAAAATGCACAAATTAGTGCAGAAGTGGATGATGGAAATAAGACTAGGCATAGTAGAGTATACCACCCTAGCAGAGTAGCAGAGATCTACATATGACTTGCATGGCATGGAGTCAAAAGAAATGATCTTATTGAAATGACAAAATGGAGAAAATATATGAGAAATGTTTGCATAATTGCAAGAAGTTTGGTAACAAACTTTGTATACACCAGCACAGCACAGTGCAATCAGTATTCCTGACTGAGTGAAGAGAATGTAAACATGACTCTATTAAATGCCTTGTAACTTCCTGCCACCAGCTTTTGGTAAAAATAAGTTTAGTATATATGGTAATCTATCTTTTTGGCCAAGACACTTTGTAGCAAGTACATGAATTTTTGTGGTCAAGATGTATTTTTTACCAAATAGATGTGTTTTTTAGAAACAAAATGCTTTTTTCTAGTTAGGGTTTATTTTTTTAGCAACTAGACATGTTTTTTGTCTGGTATGGTTTAATTAGTATTAAACAACTCCAAACTATCTATGTATTTTAAATAAGAGCTACCAAGTTCTGAATTTGTAAGCAAGATGACAAAATCTGACCTTTTCACAGTCATTCTCTGTGAACTTGCTGAGGAGTCTGCTTCTCTGTTGGGATTTGAGATTCCTCAGCATGGAGGCGATGATGGAGCAGACATGTTCTAAAGAAAGTGAGAAGGGTATAAAAGGTTTATTCAAATGCAAATACCTCTCTACTAAGCCTCTTTGCATCATCCATCATCAAAAAGCTGATTGTGTAATGTAAACTGGCTTCTCAACTCAACACATGCTCTGACTAATATATGAGCTTTTATCACATTCCTCAATTAAAAACAAAAAATTCAAAATGCTCATTTGTACTCAGCCACAGCCCGCAAAAAGAACAAAGATAATTTGATAATTTCCAATTACAGCATGTAGTCAACTAAGCTTGGATACGTTTTGCATAGAGTACACAGAACAAGATGAAAAGAAAATGTTAATGAAATTTAGAAATCAATTTTGTCCTTGGGCCATGGCTGTACAACAGTTTTTAGTGTCGGGTGAATTACATTTCTCAGTGAAATCTGAGGCCATTTAGTAAGGGGCAGGTCTAAAATCATGTTAATTGACTAAAGTCGCGACAACACAAGTTAGTCCCATTGAGTAACCTTGTTAACCCAGTTCATGTTATCTAAGACATTCAAAGACATTCTTACTACCTACTTACCTATAGGTGAATATCATAGTATAATATTTATAATATTAAATGAACAAAACACTATACACACAGGAGGAAAGGAATGTGACATTGTAAAAATCTGTGGTTATACAGAAAGGGGGAAAATGTAATTGGACTTTATCAACAAGAGGTCAATATTCTCCTTCAACAAGGCTTTGCAGTTGCTAGGCAACAAGAGCACAGGAATCAATCCCGTTTCTGCTTTTTAAAAGGGGTTGTGTTTGCTGTCAGTTCCCTTTGTGCAGTCCCCCATGGTCAGCATCACACTTACCCACAAGACTTAAAGCCTGGGAAGGACCTATCCACTTTTCAGAATATACAGAAATTCATCAACAGTACATTCTCATTACAAATAGCAACATGAAAAAGTACCAGAATTCACCAAACCAAAATACAAAGCAAAGTGGAGTCCTGATCTTTTGTCAAAAGTAAAGGGAATTAACTCACAATACTGTTAAATCTGTGAGCCGGAATCCTTCTTTAAATCCGGTCCACAGTTTGATGGACTAATTGATCAATTGGTATAACAGGTATTACATGTAGTTAAAGCTGTGTGATCTGGCTGTATATCAATTAGGTTTAGTGTAAGGCCCCCTTGTTTTCATGTAGACAACCGTATTTCCTGTATACAACAACAAGGACGCTAACTGCCATTTCCGAATGGATGCTACTTTATCAACTTGATTCGACTTGTAATTGATGTCGCCACCTCCACACCCTGCCCAGGAGGCTATTGATTGCTGGCTGTGAAAAGTTTTCTCCAGAGTTTAAAACTAAATGGTGACAGCTCTCAGATTTTTTTTTTTTTTTTTTTTTTTTTAAAGATGGGGGGCAGGGCAGTCCTTTACAAAGGCATCTAATCAATGCATCATTTGAATGACTAAACAAACACACAGACTCAAACAGCCATGACAAAACAGTAAAACACATAATAGAGATTTTGACCAAAAACTTGCACAAGCAAAACACATTTGTTGCACAGTGCTGTTGTGAATGTCAGACAACCATGTAGTCTGCCAAAAGAGCTGAGCAGGCTACTTTAGCTTGACTTAGCCTTTACTTGTTAGAATGCAAGGTCACTCGTATGGCTGTTAATGAACAGGCACAACATAAAATACAAACATATGGCATCACACACACAGTATAATATGTCAACTTTTATCAGTCAATGACTTTCCCACATTCTCAAAAAGAAACCAAGTGCCACATATTGTTAGCAACAAACTATGTGCTACAAACTATAAAATGTCTAAACAGTGAAAACACTGATGTTGTACTCCACAGCAGTAAACAAGATGTAAGTCAACTTTAGCTAAGGGGATATTTGCATTCACATAACACAATGCATCTTCAAATCCTAGCATTCACTCATCTTCCACTAATCATTCACAGTTTGTCTCATCTTTGCCCCACAGGATCCATAGCACTAAGTTAACATGCAAATAACTCTGAGTTGCGTGGATTAATTTATTGACTGACAGCTGAAGGAAGTGCACTGCAGTTCAGAACGACAAAGGAGAACAGATAGGCAGTCCTTCACTGACAGACAAATTGGACCTGCACTACCTGTGCCCTGGGGAGAGCAATCAGCCTCCCAGGCATCCAGACTAGTCAGTCAGAGGTTATAAAGACTGTCTGAAGGGGGCAGGAAAAACTCTCACTGAGATCTGAGGGTGGAAAATCAGGACAAATAATTAGCAATATATAATGTACATGCTATTTTAGTAGTCTGTTAAACCATTCATCATAATGTTTCATCATAAGAGACAACAACTTAATGTAAAGTCCTTGAAACACCTGTAGCACACATTGGAGACTAAAGCAGCCATCTGTAATAAAACCTCAGAAGTTAGTGTTCTATGTCTAAAGTAATTTAGTGCAGAACTGGCTTGAACACACTAGAAAAGCTAGTGTTTAGTTTTCTGGTTTACTTCTTTTGCATCTAACCTCAATTACACAATTTTAAATTAGCCAAGTCTCTTTCTTTAGAGTTTTCATTTTCTGACTATTCAAGAAAAAAACATAATCACTAGTACATGGTTTCTGTGTCTACTGAGCCACAAGGGTCTTTGTGGGTTAACCTGATGTAATTTTTGTCATTTACCCAAATCCAGGAGGACACACCTTATATGAATGTACACATATAGCCCAAAATTTAACTGAAGTAGGACAACACATTGAATGTGTATGTGTAGCTTACGCACTATCCACATGTGCCTTGGAAATTATCATTGCTCTTCAGGCATTGTAGCAGTCTGATAGCTTGTGCTTTTTTTTTTTTTCCAGGTGTCACCCCAAGTTTCTATTCCACAGAAAGTACTACTTATAGGATATTTGCATACAATTTTTCACAGGCACAAAGAACCCATAGTTCCTTTACAATACTTCCAGGTGGCAAACGAGCCCCAACTCTGGAGGCAGAACTGAGGATGCAGGGAATTTGAGGGCAGAAGCTTCAGAGCTGAATGCCTTGGGCTGGTTAAGCACAGACACTGCAGCAGCCACAACTTTTGTTCTTGAGATTAGTTCTTGTTAAATGTTCATGGAAAAAATTCCTCCGATGAAAATGGCCCACAGGCCACCTCTCCATATAAGTAAGTAATATACTTGATATGCTGTGCAGTCTACTGGCATGAAAGCATTTGTTTCCTGGAAGGAGGAGACTGTAAGTAGCACCCTGAACAAAGAACTGTAATTTTGTTATAAAGTATAAAATACATAATAAATGAAGCACCACATGTTCAGTACAAACTATACAAGCTTATACTACATTCACTAACATGTCTGCATTTACTCCTTATACTATGTGATGAGATAAGGAACATTTTCCCCATTCTTTAGGTTTTTATACAAAAAAAAAAAAAAATGGTATGGCTTTTATTCAAATTGGGAGAAAAGAACAACCTTAAATTCCAAATGGCTGTTAAGAACTTTCTCCATTTCTCCTATGAATAATACATTATTTTTAAGTCTTGAGCATGCCCTTTCATCATGAGAAAATTAAATATTTTTGGTGGAAAAAAACTTTAATTTACATGTAAATATACTGCTACATAGTTCATTAAAGGATGAATTTACAGAGGTAAAACATGATCAATCTCTACCAGAGGAAAGGCCCAATGTGAATAAGATGTTAATTATATGCATCTTTACACAGGGATCTAACAAATCCTTCCCTCTAAAATACACTAATATTTGGATTATGCAGCGTCACTCTGACAGCACAGATTATAATCAAACTTGTATCATGTAAAATGTTACTCTCAATCTGTGCCAAAGGCGCTCGGTGCTGGGAGGGGACTCCATTTGATACTCATTCTTTTTACTAAAGTATTTGATATAAGTATTGTCAGTAAATCCAGATAACCGCAGTTCTCCATTAAAAGCACTAATCGCATATATTCCACAACTGAGTCATGGTTTTGAAATCTCCATTTGCTAATATCAGAGTAAGATAGTGGTTTTATCTGTTTTATCTGATACATGCGTTATCTTTGTAATGAAACTGCCATAATTTGGGGGGAAAGTGTTTTAATAGAAACATCCTATTTCCATCAAATGGGCTTTTCTCTCCTTTTCCCCTTAATGCCTTAATCCAGCAGAACTGCAGAGCCACAAAATTTGTAATAGAAGTTTCTTTCTACTGGCATGCCTTACTCATTACCGGTTTTAGTACATTCATTAGAAAATAAGGGTCATAAGGGCATTTGCAGCACTTGAAGGTGTTTGGTATTCAAAACATATCAACAACAAAGGCCTCCATTCCCTTCCTCTAATTCTCCTTTGTGTGTACGCTCTCCACCAAACAAACACACACATGCATGCGAGCACACAAAGAAACATTTTTCTGAGTTGGACCGGGAGACAGAGCTGTGACTATTGTGCCTCACCATGTAAATGAGTTGTTTACTTCTGTTCTCCCTAACGCTTGCTCGCATCATTAGCCACCTACATATAACAACCGACTGCCACCAATTTCCATCATACAATCTCATTTCACTGATAATGACAGAGTACATACACAAACAAACTGAGAATCTAAAAACAAGGTGAATTGCAGTGTTATGACAAGAATGTTTAGCAAGAGGAAAATGTTATTTGTTTGGATGTTTTTCTTCCTTTTGCTTTAGCTTTTGTTATAGCCACTTAGAATGCCTCAATTAACTGTGCTGTTATGTATGCTAATATGGCCTGGCAGTCCCTGGTCATTTGGGCTGTGTCAATTTCAGAAAGGATTTCACGAGGATCAATCTTTGCACTGTGGGTTTATGGTAGAGACAGCATGGAATGAATGTGAGGAAGAGAGCACTAGGGATAAGAGGAAAGAGAGGTCCCTACCTCCTAATTACTTTTGTTTGAAGTGGCTGATAGTTAATTAATCTACAGCGTTATTGTGTTATTCCACCAAACCACTTGATTCACTGCATTTTCAATTAGTGGTCTTATAGAGAAGAAAGTATCCTCAATATACCTTGTATGATGACAGGCATCTTTATATGTCAATAGCTGTTTGACAAAACAATGGAGACAAGATGGGAAGTCCTATATAGCCTGCAAAATTATATTTCCAAGTGCATATATTAAATTGTTAAAAATTGTTAGTGTTGAATATCAACCAATCTGCCAGCTATTGTATGATAAACCTCTCACACAATCTGGATCTCAAGATATGCCTTTGGTGGTGAAATACATAGAAATCTAGATCACATTTTCTAAACTTCACCAGGAGAAAGAACCTTCAGAGTAGATTTCTACATCTCTCTTTAAAGCCTGTCTTTTAAGGGGCTTCAATACACAAAGGGGGAAAGGTTTAACTGTTAGGATAGGTTATCTTCCCCACTATTTCTCCTGCTGCTTCAGGGGGTCAAAGGTTAATTCATCCAGTCCCTGGGTGAGACGGGACACAATGGAGGACAGTTTATTTTGCTCTGCTGGACTGGCAGGCCCACCGGATGTATCAAACTTAATTAATACAGACAGAAAGAAAGGAGGGGTTTTGCATTTTCAGCATAGATAAACAAAGAGCAGAGAGATGGACAAGGTTTCTACCCCTTCTTTCTTTCTATCTCTTTATTTTTATTCTCTTGCCCTCTATCACATGGACATCCTATCTTTCCCTCCTTCTCTCTCTCTCGGCTCTTGTTTGCACATCCTATCTCTCACTCAGAGACAAGAGAAGTTCGAGAGACCAGGCAGGAAAATCAATCAAGATTGGATTGATAGTATAAACTGACAGGCCAAAGAGGCAGCACACCATGATACATGGGCAGATTAGGACTGAGCGTGTCTGCTGGAAATGGGGGTGACTACACTTTGGGGGTAACTGCAGAAGAAAATGGCCCTTTAACCATTGGTATAATTGCTTAAATTGGTGCAGTCAGCAATGTATATTTTCTTTTTTTTTTTTTACTTGAGAAATAATTAAACTTCTGAGTTGAAGGTCATTACAAAAGTAGCACTAAACATCACCTACACCATCACCACCTCAGGTATTATCATATTTGTATTATAAAGCTTCAATTACATGTTCTATGGACTCTTTAAATGAAGGCCAATACCATTTTTGCTGATATGTTCAGATAATATATCTGAATAGTTACAAATGATTTGACAAAGAAGTGATTTTTTTGACAAATCAACTAACTGCATCATATGGTAAACGGTTTTGATTCTGATTTGTTGAAAACTACCACTACCAATAAACTAAATAACAAACTACAACAAATGAAAAAAATGATGTGAAGAGATAATTACTTGACGTTAATTTGATTGGATGGCTATTGTAGAAATTGCAAAATGGCTAATGCCATATATACAATCAAAAATTAGAACAATAAGAATTACAACAAAATCAAATGCCGCTCCATCTGAAACATCTTTGATCCTTTCTACATAATATTTCATTGCATCCACGAAATTCATTGCTGCCTCATGTGTCATTATCACACAGAAAAGTGGTATCATTTTAGATACGTTCTTTGGGTCCTTTTGGTTTGTTATCTCCATCTGTTTGCTACAACATTTCATTTTCTGCTGCTGGTATTTAATTGAAAAAGAGGGCAATGATGCTTCTAGCTACAGCTTTCACTGATTGCCCCAGTGAGACATACAATAATAAAAAACAGTAGTAAAACAGGATGACATACTGTCTACCCATGTAATTAATGACTGACCTTCATGCTCCTTCTCTGAAGCACCAGTTTTCTTCATTTTCTTGGGGGTTCTCATAAAAACTGGAAAGATGGTTCGCAAGCCCAGGATGTCCACAAATTTATGGCAGTTATCTGCTCCCTCTGGTCCAATCATCCCATGGTCCAGGACCTTCAAAGCACTGGTTCGTGACATTTTCTTTTCTCTGTGGAAGAGACAGAAAACAATGCTGAAAACAGAGATACCTGATCCTCTTTATACATACATAAACATATATATAACATATATAAAAAATGAACATTTAAAAAGAATCATCCTGAAAATGCATATCATTGCTTGCTGCACTCACCACTTATATTATATTAAGAAATTACTTGAAGTACAAGCAAAATTTATAAGTGGTCCATAGCTGTCATGCACAGATTTAATTTAACAATTATTCTGACTATACTGCCAACTAAAATAAAACAAAAATAATTTTTCACCTCATTATATTCCTATCGTGTTTTGCTACTTTACCAAAGGAGTCAACAATGTTGACAGTTTAACATCACCTACTGTTTAGCGCAATAATTTCAACTGGTCATCTACAATTATGCAAATGATGAACTTTCACAAATGTGGACCAACTTGTGAGCAGGTGGCATTTGAAAGACATTTACAACAAGTCTGCACAGTGAAGAAAGACTGGCGGAACTGAAACTTTGCAGAAAAAAAGCTAATGATTTAATGTTAGTTTTGCAAATGCCCCAAATATTCTCATTTAATCAAACTACAACATATATTATTTTCATTTTGAATCACACAATGTTGCAAGTTTAAATGAGATAAAATAATTGTTAATTTTGTTTATTTGTTAACTGTTTCAAGTTATCCAATCACAATAAACTCAAACAGATAAATTGCAATGTTCTACTGATCTGTTGTCCATCATCAAAGCACTGGCAAAATAAGATGGACCGACTGTTTCCCACTCTGTCTACACCCTCTTCACTCCATGGTTCCTTACAGGATATGTAGCTGTCACAGTGTCACCTCCTCCATTCCCACCAATGACAGATGACAGTGTTTATCTCAGAGGAGGGACACATACAGTATGTCAGGCCATTGAGACACATTGTATATGACAGACAGCTAAGATTCTTGATTTTGACTAAATCACTGTGAGATGGATTTTGGTTGAAAAGTTTAATAACCTGTGTACACCCCAAATACTGACCAAAACACTTCAGGGCATAATCAGAAAATCGTGAATCCCCTTAAAATTTAGGATAGCTCTGGATACAAAAATGTTTGAGAGAAAGAAGATTACAGGAGATGAAGTACATTATGTACTTCATTAAAAATACTGATAGTTTTTAGATGTGTGTCAGTAAAATTGCCAGTTGTATGACTCATTCACATGCAGTCTTCTCTGACAAATATTTAGCTGTATCATGAATTCATCAAGACAACAAAGGTAAAATCCATGTGTAGTTGAAAATGCCTGGTAGGAAATTAAATAGAGTTTTTGATGGAAAACCAATAAATGGGTTGGAAGGAGTGGAGATACATTGCTTCAATTGCTCTCCCAGATTTTGCTATTTTTCAGCTAAGCTTTGTCTTGGTTAGGAAGCCAGAGCTAACCAACAATATAACTACTATGTCAGGGTTGCAGCAGCTACAGCAATAGCACATGGAGACCATACAACAAGATCTAATTGGTCAGTCTGGACTGCTTGTGCTTTCCCAGAAATATATACTGCCAGTCAAGAGGTGTTGACAGTAAAGGCAACATAAATTATGCTGAAGGAAGGCTGATTAAGAAGTGAAGAGTAACAAGGTAATTTTGAGCAACTGACAGAAATGTCAAAAAGTGAGCAAAAGAATTTTACATGATTTATATGTCTAATGTCAAGATTTATATGTCTAATGCATGATAATGACCTAATATCATAAGACAAATCCAGCTAGTGCTGATAAAGAGGTGAAATCCAATAAGGACAAAGAGCAAAGAGATCACTGCTCAACACAGATGTTTAAATGCATCTATTACCAATGTTCATCTTGTTTCAAGGTTCACATACTAATTATTACTCTGACAAATTCACATTTGGGTTCTTTGACTTTCCCAAAGTCACATATTGGTCTGTTCTTGTATCTCTATCTTTTTCTCTGTTTCCTTGGTGGATGATTTAACAGAAAAAGGGTTTTGCATTCCAATAATGAGATATTGATCCAAGCCCTAAATCTATGTGTCTAGTGATGTGATTATCTGCACAGGGCTGCAGAAGCTGTGAAGGTTTCGTAAATGCATGTAATGTGTCTTTATGAAGCTTTGTGGTCACTAACTGCTAACTGCTGACTGACTGATGTGGTGGTCTTGCCAGGCAACAGTGCAGACAGAGGAGCCTTTTTGTGCAACACTACACCCTGTTATACTGGGTGTTTTAAATGCTCACAGTACAAAAGGACAGGGAAAAGGGCGCTATGAGCTGTGAGGGTCAGGTTGCATTTCAAGAGCTGTACTGTATAGGCTGTATATTTTCCTTCTAAAGAATGTTTTTAATGCGCATTCATTTCAAATTCCACCTCAGTGTAGCACTTCAGTGCTCTGAAGTGGGTTAATATCACACTGGAAACATACAGAAGGAACTTGTCATTCTCACAAGGACCCATCCACAAACATTGCATTTTGCAGTTGTTTTGCTAACTTTTTAACATTTAAGCTGGTTTTCTTGTACAGTTGAGCACACTAGGATTGTCCTAGTGTGATGGCATTGCTTAAAGTGTGTAGCCTCACCTAAGCATGAGATTCATTAGCTGAAGTCCTTCTCCTCTGAGAAAGCGGTCCCGGTTGCTGGGCAGCATGAGGCAGGAACAGAGAGCATCAAAGAGGTTCTCCATCATTTCCTGCTCCTCAGCCATCGATGGATTATGGCGTTTAAATACCTGAGAAGGAAGGCAGGAAGAGAACACCGAAGAAGAGCCATTAGGCAGGAGGTAGAGCTGGCATGCACATTTATTGCATTATAAAGCATTTCTCTAACAACAGCAGCAACAGTTTCTGAACAGAATAATTTGAGAATGTGGGTAAAATTAGTCTCTTTAATAGCAAGAGGGAATGAGCCTAGTCTGACAAAAGCATTAGGCAGGTTTTACTAGATATATATATATATATATATTTGTTTTCAACCATTTTTTGAATAGATTATACTAGCTGCAGAGCTCATTAAATGTCACTGGTGCTTGGAGCTGGAGGTTAGGGGTTTATGTCAAAACCTTGGTCTGAATATGGGAAATCACCTAGATTTATCCCTGCAAGGCTCAAATGGATGAAGGTTAATAATAAGGGCAATGGTAGTGCAAACCAAAAATAGAAAATAAAAGTGAAATCTTACAGATAGTTGCTGCAGCAACACATCGATGCCATCCATCTCACCCAAGAGTTCTCTGGTACCTGTGGAAAATGAGGAAACAGACTAAGAGATAAAAATGAAGGAACAGGACAATAGGGAGATGAAAAAAAGACAGGAAGTAAAAAGGAAAAAGAGCAAGAGTGTTTTTGGACTGTAAAGTAAAAGAGTGAAAAGAGAGAAGAAATGACAGAAGTGCTACAAAATGATCCAATAAGCATAAACACTGACAAACACATTGGTCACAAGGCTACAATCAGGGAACAGCAAAGAAGCATACATATCCTCACAAGTTATTCCATGTTGACTTGTGTTTTAAAATGTTCCTGTAAGGTTAGGATTCTTAATGACCCATAACAGCAGAAATGAGCAAAAAATATAGTAAATTTAATGGTCTGAAATCCTGAAAATTTACATCAGGAATGCACACAAAGTATGCCTGTCTGACACAATGTTGTTTTTTGAATATGTAAGTTTCTGTGAAGGTTAAATATTCAGAATTAAGACCACAATTTGATGTGGTATAAATGGTCAATCTATTGCATCTCAATAAGTAGGGATAAGATGTTCAAATTGGCTGCTGCCTCAAATATTTTAAATATAAAACCTTCAGGTTGGTGTTTTCTGTCAAATTTGACTGCAGAAAGCAATAATTACATTGAAATAAACACTTTTTCCCCAAATGTCATTTGCTTAAGAGTAGCGACTTGTGATTTGCCATGTTTTTATTTCAAGACACTGAGTGTATTATATTGTGGAACATTATTTATGGCAGCACATTTCCCTTATAACATTTTTTGCTGTCGATCTTATTTTGTATTTAAATGGCAGGAGGAGGATGAAAAGAGGCTTCATCTGTGAAGAGGAGGGAAATAAGTGTAAAATAACACATGACTCACTGAATATCAATATGGCTTGGACCATTAATGAGAATCTGTCTGAGGATCTGATAGTATCGACAACGAGAGAGGAAGAAAAGATGTGAGATGGAGAGATTGAAAGAGGAGTGCAAGAAAGGGAGACCAGAAAGATGACAAGAAGGCCTGAAAATAAAATGTGAAGAAGGAAAGTGAGACGAGAGAAAAATGAAGAATCACAAAAGATACAACAAAAGAAGTAAAAGACAGGAAAGTACCAAAAGAGGTGATAGAAAAACAGAGATGGAAAAGACACAAAGGTGATGCTAGATTGAAGAAGGAATGGAAGAGACAGAACAAGAGAAAGCCAGAAAAAAATGAACATGAGAAGAAATTATCGGAAATTATTAAAGTTGAGAAATTTAAAAACATATTGAAAAAAAGGAAAGAAAGGAAGAAGGGGCAGTAGAAATTATATAATAGTGGCCTATATGAGGAGCCCATAAACCGTTTACTGGCACACTTACTGTCATTGTTTTGCAGTAAGATAGCCAGGATTTCACTGCAGTACAGCTTATTAGCATCAAATGGCATCTTTGCCTGAGAGGGAAAGAGACAGAATATCACATTTCAACCACAAGTCATCTCAAGAAATTCTGTTCTTCTGAGTCCGGATTGTTAGAAAACCAAAACAGCACTATAAAATCTGAATTTTTAATTGTAAGCAGAGATTCTTAATAATATAATTTAGATCAAAGTGATATGCATAAACTTCTTTCAACTTCCTGATCTGCTGGTTTAACAGCTTATCTAAAATGGGTTCTATTTCATCCTTTCTGACCGCCAGAGGGCGGTGCTGTAAGCACTGAATGTTCCCTTCGCCCATGCGCAGTTCGAGTATTTATACCAACAAAGTCACGTGTGACCCTGGATGACCCCCGGAGGTGATATATTCCGGCGTCATCCAAGGCTCTTTTCCTCTTTTCTTCTCGCGCGCGGTTCGCATGGTGGCCGATTGCTTTGCGGGTGGGACGCTGTGTCGGGTTTTTTCTTTGAAATAATAAAAAACAAAAAAAAAAAAAAGGGGGAGACATACAGTCAACACTCTCAGCTGCTACTGGTGACGGCAGCGTTCGCGCTCCCCGCTCCCAGTTTCTGGCACTTGGATTACTCCCCTGGGCGGCGGTTGCAGTGTCAGGGGCGTATCAGCCCTTTGGTACTGGGGCAAAGCCTCTCAGCATGGAGGGGGCTCACTGCTGTGTGAACTGTGGTGCCAGGCTTCAGCCGGACGATGGGCACGACCTCTGCCCGGCCTGCCTCGGCCCTGATCACCTGAGGGAAGGGTTGTCTGACAACCCGTGCATGAACTGCAGCTACTTGCCTCGGGCACAGAGGGTAGCCAGGTTGGCACTGCTGACACCGGGGGATGAGGGTGACCTCCCCCCCTCAGGACGAGTGGCGCTAGGGCCCCCTCGGCGGTCAAGGCGCCTGGCGGAGCCCGCGGTGACAACGGCCCCCCCTAGGAAGAGGGCAAGGATCGGACGTGGGCTTTCCTCGAGAGTTGACAGGCTGTCAGCAGAATTAGCGGAGATAAGATCTGCGTTCTTGACTCAACACGCAGACCCTCCAGCAGCGGCGGCAGTGCCACCCTCTCCGCCTGGGCCCAGTTGGGCCCCGGAGGAAGATGTCCTCTCATTGGCTGCCTCAGCTTCCCAGTTTACGGATGATGCTGAGGAAGGGCCCTCTCAGGCTTCAGGCCCGAGTTCGGTATCCTCTGGTCACAGCTCGGCGAGTACCACAGGGGACACTTCAATGCAAGACCTCATGCGCATGGCGCTGGGGTGCTTGAATATAGAGATCCCACAGCAGGTGGACCCGAACCCCCAGAGTGCCTTCTTCAGGCGTGGGCGGCCTCCTACGGCCTTTGTTGTTCCCCCTTCCAGAGAATATCTGGAGGAGCTACATACCTGCTGGCGGGACCCAAGAGCCAGGTCTCGGCTTTCAGCAGATGGTCGAGTCCTAGCATCCATGCACAATGCAGCAGAGGCTGGCTTGGCACACATGCCAGCGGTAGAGCCAGCGGTGGCCTCCCTCATTGTGACACCTGAGGAGGCCCTGCGCCCCACTGTCCGGTGCCCGCGGCCCCAATGCCGGGTCACGGACGACCTGGTGACAAGGGCCTATGATGCTGGTGCGCGTGCTGGCCGTCTGGGAAACTCACTAGCGCACCTGATGTTTGCCTTATCGGCCTCCTTGCCGGACACCACAGATGCGGCTTCCGCTACGGCATTCAGCGATGCGGCATTGCAGACTTTTGCCCTCTTAACCCGTGAGCTGGGTAGGATGATGTCGTTTCTTGTCCAGACTCGGCGTCAGATATGGCTGGCACAGTCAGCTCTGACTGAGCAGTGTCGCAATGTCCTCCGGAGTGTCCCTGTGGAACCGGGACACTTGTTTGGGTCAGCTGCATCGGCAGCGCTGGAGCGCACCATTCAGGCTCGGGAGACCAGACAGCAGTTGTCGAGCCTCAGTAGACCCATGGCGCCCCCACCCACATTCAGAATTCGGGCAGCAGCTCCGAGGACCCGGCTGCCGCGTAGGACCCACCATGCTACTGGTCCTTACCAGCATCAGCGGGCGCTGAGGGTGGGCAGGGGCTTTCGGGAGCAAGCCCGTCCTGAGCCAGAACAGCCTTGGGCCCAGCGTCCTCCCCGTCGCCCAAACAGCACCTCAACTGTTGGGCTGCCCTCACGTCGGACCCATGGGTGGTTGCCACCTTGACTCATGGGTACAAGTTGCAGTTCCGACGCCGGCCCCCCGTTTCGAACTGGGTCAAAATGACCATCATCGGAGACCCGGCAAAAGCCCTGGCATTGGACCAGGAGCTCTCTGCCCTCCTCGCCAAAGGGGCGATCGAGGCAGTAGACCCTCTGTCACAGCCCAGAGGATTCTATTCCCCATATTTTCTCATTCCGAAAAGGACGGGCGGGTTCCGCCCGATTCTAGACTTAAGACGGCTCAACAGGTATCTGAAAGTTTTGCCGTTTCATATGCTGACAGTGACAGAGGTGTTGCAGACCGTCACCAGCAAGGACTGGTTCACCTCTATAGACCTCAGGGACGCTTACTTCCACGTCCCCATCTCACCACTGCACAGGAGGTTTCTCCGCTTCGCATACCGGGGACACCCCGGAACACCCGGTGTGTGAAAGCGGCTCTTGCTCCCTTGCAAGCCTGGGGGATCAGGCTGTTACCATACCTGGACGATTGGCTGGTCTGTGCCAAATCCCAGGCTCAGGCCACTCGGGACACGGCTCGTCTGTTGTCCCACGTGGCCAGGTTAGGCTTCCGGGTCGATCCGGACAAGAGCTGTCTGATCCCCTCTCAGTCGGTGACCTTCATCGGGATGTCCCTGGACACAGTCTCCATGATGGCTCGCCCAACCCCGACTCGGGTGGGCGACATTCTTCGCCTGCGAGCGGTGCATCGAGCCCTCGAGTACTTTTTGCCATGCCTACGGGGAAAACACGTGCTTATTCGGTCGGACAATACCTCGACCGTCTATCACGTCAATCATCAAGGGGGGACCAGGTCGGCGCAGCTTCTGAAGGCGTCCTGGGACCTTTTGGTGTGGGCCGCACCACGCCTGGCCAGCCTGCGGGCAATATACCTACCAGGAGAGAGGAACCAGCTCGCAGGCTACCTCTCTTGGCAGGTGCTCCCTCCAGGGGAGTGGAGTCTCCACCCGGAGGTGGTACACAACATCTGGGACCTCTACGGCAGGGCGGAGGTGGATCTGTTTGCCTCGCAGGAGTCGACGCACTGTCCCCTCTGGTTTTCCTTGATGGGGCCGACAGGCCCCCTGGGCCAGGATGCTCTAGCCCATCCCTGGCCCCGGGGCCTTTTGTATGCCTTCCCGCCGCTATCCCTTGTGGTTCCAACACTCCACAGGGTTCTTCGGGAGGGTCACAGACTGTTATTGGTGGCCCCCTTCTGGCCAGCACGGCCATGGTTCCCACTGCTGTGCGAGCTCTGTCGCGGCAGGCCATGGTGCCTTCCGCACAGGGCAGACCTTCTGTCCCAGCTGGGAGGGAGGATCTGGCATCCCAATCCTCGACGTCTCCAGCTGTGGGTTTGGCCGCTGCAGGGTCCGAACTGCAGCGGACAGTTCTCTCGGACCCTGTCTGGCAGACCATCCTGAACGCCAGGGCACTGTCCACTCGCCAGCAGTATGAGAACAGGTGGAAGCTGTTCGCACAGTGGTGTGTTGAGCGTGCGGAGGATCCGGTATCTTGCCCAGTGGCCACAATCCTGGATTTCCTTCAATCCCTCCTGGAGAGGGGCAGTTCCCCCTCTACCCTGAAAGTTTATGTGGCTGCAATATCATGTCACCATGTTTGGGCGGGCCACAATACGGTGGGACGTCACGCACTGGTATCTCTTTTTCTGAAGGGCGCCCGGCGCTTGTGCCCTCCGACACGCCCACGTGCACCGGCATGGGACCTGCCGCTGGTACTGGAGGCCATGTGCACGCCTCCTTTCGAGCCATTGTTACAGGCGGAACTGAAGTGGGTATCTTGTAAAACTGCATTTTTGCTGGTCATTACCTCTGCAAAACGCGTCAGCGAGCTGCATGCCCTATCTGTCAGTGATACATGCCTGAGATGGAGTCCAGACGGGTCTGGCGTTACGCTGTGGCCAAACACAGCCTTCCTTCCAAAGGTGCTGTCTGGTTCGCACCGCAATCAACCCATACGGCTTGCGCGGTTTGACCCCCCACCGGAATCAGGTGGGGACAGGCTGAGATTACTGTGCCCGGTACGTGCACTGCGGGCATACATGGCAGCTACAGCGGCGATACGAACAGCTGACCAGCTGTTCCTGTGCTATGGGGGACCTAAGAGGGGTCGCGCTCTCTCTAAGCAGCGCCTCTCCCACTGGATTGTCGAGGTCATCTCGCATGCCTACACGGCAGACAATCGCACCCTGCCGCAGAGCGTGACAGCCCACTCCACTAGAGGTGTCGCAACATCATGGGCAGCCTTGAGAGGAGTACCCTTGGCCGATATATGTGCTGCGGCTTCATGGACATCACCCAACACATTTTCCAGGTTCTATAGGCTGAATGTTGTCACTCCTCAGCCACTAGATGTGGTCCTCCGGACGGAGGCCTGGGGGCCCTCTCCGTGAGAGGGATGCTCAGGATTCTTCGTGACTTCGCTGGTATAAGTCATTCAGTGCTTACAGCACCGCCCTCTGGCGGTCAGAAAGGATGAAATAGAACGAAAGTTACGCATGTAACTGCGGTTCTATGAATCCTGAATGACCGCCAGAGCTCTCTTGTCCCTCAGAATCCTCGCGTTCTCGCGAGAAGAATCTGTAGGAAAAGAGCCTTGGATGACGCCGGAATATATCACCTCCGGGGGTCATCCAGGGTCACACGTGACTTTGTTGGTATAAATACTCGAACTGCGCATGCGCGAAGGGAACATTCAGTGCTTACAGCACCGCCCTCTGGCGGTCATTCAGGATTCATAGAACCGCAGTTACATGCGTAACTTTCGTTTTATTTAACGTGTATTTAAGACTACTTCAGGTGCAACCAAAATGTGTGGGCATTTCCAAACACATCTACACTCACATATTATTTAATAACCACCGAAATCCGAAATGATTGGGTAGATGCAGCTGTCCTACAATAATGTCAACCATAAAAACATATTTAGCCTAATACTTAGCATTAAAATCTGTTTTCTAACAAGTGAAAAAAATTAAGTGAAAGCTATTTCATTTTCATTGTAAATCACCCCAATTTTTAAAATGTAAAATCATCATCTACTTCTTGCCATTTCATTGATTTTACAGCCAAAGAAGTGCAGCTGAAAATTAGCCAGCTAGATAACCATAAACCATTTAAAGAAATGTTGATTATAGTGCTTATAAATTTGTCAATAGTATTGACAAATAATGTCTAGTTTTATCCAAAACATAGAAATATTAAGTTTAGTTCAATGCTCCATAATTTCACATATTTGAAAAGCTTACACCAGCTTACATTACTATCAAACTAATGATTTAAATGCAAGCCAAAGGTTGTTGAATAACTTTCCACGGACCAACTAATGTAACAACTGATTAATTATTGCCTAAAAAATGAACTTTATGCAATCCCCTGCTACATTCTTACCTTGATTCTCTTGAGTAACCACTGCATGAGTCCCTGCTGGGCTGCCTCGGTGCACAGGCCTGGCCTGAACTCTGCCATATTTTCTATGATAGCTGAAGAAGAAATGCAATATCAAAAGCAAGTCACTAAAAACCTTTTCCAAAGTCCAGACATACAACTTTCAGTTCCTGGACATTACTTCTGATAAAGTTAAAGTTCCTGGAGCTTTTGTTGGAAAAACACAGTAAGCATCTTTCTCACCCATGACACTCTTGACTCAAATATTGATGTTAAGTATAGGAGTGTTTTTTTGAATAATTAAGCCAACAATTTATCAAGAGGGGTGAAATGACAGGTTAAAGTATGAAGCAAAAGCAGATTACACAAAAGAAGACTAACCTTTCAGGTCTACATTACATAGTTTTTAATCAAAAGCTAATATCAAAGCCATCTATCCATCACAGTTTAACATATACGAAACGTATGCAAACACACTTTGAAGGAAAAGAACTATGAAATACAGTTATCTTTTTATAGCAGATTTTTCTGGGTTCTGTCCAGGCTCCTTCTAATGTTATCACTGCAAAGCTGTCTCTGCCACATGATATCTCTATCAGAGCAGACTGCAGCAGAAGGGGACAGAGAGAGAGAAAGATTGTGGGGTAGTGATGAAAAGGAGAGAGGAGAGGGAAATGAAGGGGAAGAGGGGAGGAGAGGAAATGCAGAAGGGAGGGCAAGAGGTAGCCAAAATATGAGGGGTGGGAATCCAAATGAATGAGTGACTTGATGGAATAAAGAAATGTAGCAAGACCATGAAAAACTGTGAAAGAGGTAGGGGAGAATATAAAAGAAATAAGACAAAAGAAACACAAAAGAGTAGCATCTGGAGAGAAGGGCTGTAGATGATAGAGAAATGTTGAGAGAAAGAAACGAAGAGATGGAGAGGACGGGTGCTGCGGGAAAGAGAGGAAGGGCCTTTATCGTTGATTCAAACACAGCAGACAGACAGCATCCTGGAGGACAGCGGGCTCAGAGAAGAGAGCAGCCAAGGCAGACAAAAGGCTTATTCAAGCCTGGAGAGCTCCCTTGATAACATACACACAAACAGACAAACCTGAATAGAGGATGCAGAGGCGCTGCTACCTCGCTATAACCCACACTAACACACAGAGTCAAACACACACACACCTAAACAGCCCTCCTGACACTCGGCCTCAATCTGGCAACAAAGAAAAAAAATCATCTCAGTAGACTCATTCAACACAAAAGAGCTGAGAGGCAGAAAAGTCTGATTCATATGAGGTTAAATACAGAGACCATGACTTCTCAAACTATCTGCTGGCCCATGCCCTTCCCTAAACCTTGAGTCTACATTTAATGCTGTCAAAGCTATGCTGCAAACAGTGATTATGACTCTATAACTTGCATACAAAAGCATTTGAAAAGTTCACTGCCAAAACGTTTAAATGAGACACTGACAGCTTCCTTTGACTGTCACTGGAAAAAGTCTGGGACACCAGGCAGCAGAGGGACACACTTTGAAAGCTTAAAGAATCCAAATTAAACTGTCTACATCTCTGTGCAATGTCAAACTCAAGTCTGCAAGGACTCCCTGTCACTGTACAGCCCAAAGATCCACTGCTGGCTCATACACACCTTAAAAGCACCTCCCCCTGGAAGAGTACGTTGATCTATGAGATTAACTGACTATTAAGAATGTAACAGATCTGATATTTTTATCCAAACCTGCTTTTTTAAATAATGTGCATTAGAGGACTGTAAAGATGTGTGAAATTTGCCTCAGATTTCAAAGGTATTTGTTGGTCCACTGTGTCCAATTATCTTGATCTTTTGCTGCTGACCACTATGCACACATCACTAAGATACTTATGTTATTTCCCACTGCTGAACAAGCAACAGTCTTTGCAAACAAAAGCAGTTCCATATTGCGCTTCTCATTCCTTGCACTTCTTTTATTGGCCAATTTAACTGGTCTGCACGTGTTTAAATGGCAAGTTTTCCACCATTTGATTGAAATGTACTTTGTGTACCTTGGAGAAGTGATAGTACAATCACTGCAATCTGTTCACATCCTATACGTATTTCATTTCATTCCAGCTGACAAAACCTATCCCCTATAGGCTTAATGGAGGGCATAACAAAACATTGGCAGTTTGGGAAAAAATGAAGCTAATATTTAGAGCTGAACTTACACTGTATAGAGTCCATTATAGTTTTACTACATCTCAGTTTAAACAACCAGCTTGATAATACTGGCACAAGGAAATAAAAATAGAAATACACATATGGTATGTGAGGTCCATTGGACATTCATTTATCAACATTTTAGTTAACGCTGATTTTGATGATGTTAATGTTCATGTTAGTGCACATATTCTTACCCAGTGTGTTATAAATGCCATCAGCCTCCTCTTTCACCTGTTCATCCAGTCGTTCTATATTCTGCACCAGCAAGGCCACCACTTGGCCCTCCAACTACAGACACAGAAGGATAAAGTCATAGTTCAGATACATTTTTACTGCATTAAGATAGAGGTCCATCAGAGAAGAAAGACTTCATTCTTCTTTACAGGCATTTTAAGACCTAAAACACTATTTTCTTTTCCTAAGAAATTTAAACTGCAATATGTAAAGTCACGCATCACGTGTGCTTTTATTTAAATTTAAAATGACATAACATTACACAACTAATGGGTATTATAATGTATGAATGCTAAGGTTGAATCAATTCTAGACCTACAGTGGGTACGGAAAGTATTCAGACCCCTTTAAATTTTTCACTCTTTGTGTCATTGCAGCCATTTGCCAAAATCAAAAAAGTTCATTTTATTTCTCATTAATGTACACTCAGCACCCCATCTTGACAGAAAAAAACAGAAATGTAGAAATTTTTGCAAATTTATTAAAAAAGAAAAACTGAACTATCACATGGTCATAAGTATTCAGACCCTGTGCTCAGTATTGAGTAGAAGCACCCTTTTGAGCTAGTACAGCCATGAGTCTTCTTGGGAATGATGCAACAAGTTTTTCACACCTGGATTTGGGGATCCTCTGCCATTCTTCCATGCTGATCCTCTCCAGTTCTGTCAGGTTGGATGGTGAACGTTGGTGGACAGCCATTTTCAGGTCTCTCCAGAGATGCTCAATTGGGTTTAGGTCAGGGCTCTGGCTGGGCCAGTCAAGAACGGTCACAGAGTTGTTCCGAAGCCACTCCTTTGTTATTTTAGCTGTGTGCTTAGGGTCATTGTCCTGTTGAAAGGTGAACCTTCGGCCCAGTCTGAGGTCCTGAGCACTCTGGAAGAGGTTTTCTTCCAGGATATCTCTGTACTTGGCCACATTCATCTTTCCTTCAATTGCAACCAATCGTCCTGTCCCTGCAGCTGAAAAACACCCCCCACAACATGATGCTCCCACCACCATGTTTCACTTTAGGGATTGTATTGGGCAGGGGATGAGCAGTGACTGGTTTTCTCCACACATACCGCTTACAATTAACGCCAAAAAGTTCAATCTTGGTCTCATCAGACCAGAGAATCTTATTTCTCATAGTCTGGGAGTCCTTCACGTGTTTTTTGGCAAACTCTATGCGGGCTTTCATATGTCTTGCACTGAGGAGAGGCTTCCGTAGGGCCACTCTGCCATAAAGCCCCAACTGGTGGAGGGCTGCAGTGATAGTTGACTTTGTGGAACTTTCTCCCATCTCCCTACTGCATCTCTGGAGCTCAGCCACAGTGATCTTTGGGTTCTTCTTTACCTCTCTCACCAAGGCTCTTCGCCCACGATTGCTCAGTTTGGCTGGACGGCCAGGTCTAGGAAGAGTTCTGGTGGGCCCAAACTTTTTCCATTTGAGGATTATGGAGGCCACTGTGCTCTTAGGAACCTTGAGTGCTGCAGAAATTCTTTTGTAACCTTGGCCAGATCTGTGCCTTGCCACAATTCTGTCTCTGAGCTCCTTGAGCAGTTCCTTCGACCTCATGATTCTCATTTGCTCTGACATGCACTGTGAGCTGTAAGGTCTTATATAGACAGGTGTGTGCCTTTCCTAATCAAGTCCAATCAGTTTAATTAAACACAGCTGGACTCCAATGAAGGAGCAGAACCATCTCAAGGAGGATCAGAAGAAATGGACAGCATGTGCGTTAAATATGAGTGTCACTGCAAAGGGTCTGAATACTTATGACCATGTGATATTTCAGTTTTTCTTTTTTAATAAATTTGCAAAAATTTCTACATTTCTGTTTTTTTCTGTCAAGATGGGGTGCTGAGTGTACATTAATGAGAAATAAAATGAACTTTTTTGATTTTGGCAAATGGCTGCAATGACACAAAGAGTGAAAAATTTAAAGGGGTCTGAATACTTTCCATACCCACTGTATTTTCCACAGCCAAAACCTGTTCATTTTTAACAGCACATCAAATTTTACAGCTTTTAACCACATTTGGTGTAAATCTGTCAGCTTAGTCATTACCATGACCCTGCAATATGATGCAATAACTAAGAAAAAAACTGACAGACTCATTTAAAAAAAAAAAAAAATGCAGAGAATCATAGAAAATGAAGATTCACTTTTAAGCCTCTATCCTGGCAGAAGAGTTTCAGCTTCTGTGTAAGCTTCTCTGAACATGTCCAAGCATTATCAGTCAAATCGAGACTGGAGACTGGGACACTGACTGGATAAAAGTACAATTATAGATGAAAGAAGATGGACAGTCGACAGAGATTTATGAGTCACCGGAGACCATCATGGATCATTTTGATTCATCTTATCAAGGATACCACCTGGCCTTCTGGCAACAAGGACAGAGAAGCTGGAGCCATTAAAGCAAATAGAAGAGACAAATGGATTCAACCAACCCTTGCTTCCCTAAAACCGTTTCCTTTGGAAGTTGTAGAGTGTGGTCTATGGGTCTTTCATTGCATGGTAAGTGAACTGCAAATGTATAATGTTTCCTCTCAGTGTCAAAAATCTTCCTGAGCTACTCTTGCCACTGCTGTCACATTTCACACATGCACGCACGCACCACTGTCAAGAGTCCTCTTGTTTTTGACAGATTGGCCACCAACCATATGAAGCCCAATGATGCTCTTCAGAATTACTCAGATATTTATTTTTTTTAGATAAGCAGTATTTCCACAAAATATACTTAAGTGGGAAATGATATTCAATTACAGATGTCAGACATTCTAGAGACAGGTAGTTTTCTTCTTATACTCAGTGATGTGCTTGTGGCAGTGGTGAGGGATTCAAAGGTCATTTTTGCAAAATGGCAAAGAGAACACTACATTACACCTCCTGCTTTCTGTGTTGTTCAGCCTAGATGTAGCATTTTTTCAACATCTGACACTATTGTCTTCCCCACTCAAATGTTATGCATATTATTGCCACAAAATCAGTGGCAAAACTGGCTGCATACTGGAGCCCCTATTTAGTTACTGGTTAGCAAGTGGTTATCAGTGGATTACTTGGATACCTACAGAAAACTTAAAATTGAATCTCAGGTAGATTCTGGAGCTGTAAGTAGCATGTTAATTCTATAAATTCTAAGCTGATTTTTGGACATTTATTAGTGTGGTACAAGATAATATTCTTAGGAAGAGTGGAAAATTACATTCATCATTGTAATGACTCATAACTGCATGAAAGCATATGATTTTTATAGCAGCAGTCCCTTTTACCTCATGCAGTATGTTTGTCTCATGTCTCT
Source organism: Mastacembelus armatus (assembly GCF_900324485.2). Taxonomy (NCBI): domain Eukaryota; kingdom Metazoa; phylum Chordata; class Actinopteri; order Synbranchiformes; family Mastacembelidae; genus Mastacembelus; species Mastacembelus armatus. Next base: position 22,292,422 of record NC_046639.1, on the reverse strand, counting down.
CTCTTCCCTCCGCTCTTCAACTTTCTCCTGAGATTCAATCTATGAAAAAAACGTCTTGTCTAAGTAATGAGTGGTCTTCTAAAAAGACAACACTTTATCAGCTCTAAAAACAATCTGCTTTGCCTTAAAAGAAGCCAAGCACACCACTTCCCTAGAGGAGCATGGGTTTGTGGTTACTGGTGGTTCAATAATTTGCAAGGCAACAAAGAAGTCATAATATTTCAATTCCACTGACTATATATCAATGTGTGTCAAGACAGTTAAATCTTTGCAATGTAAATGAAGTAGTCAGGCTGTTCAAAGACCCCTAAGCAAACAAAACAGGCGGGGTGTGAAAAAACTACCAATATCCCTGATACATGTTAGGCAGATGCAGTCTGGCACAAAACTTGGCACATTCAGGCCGACACATTCTTTGACAAAGTGTCACAGTGACAGCCGTGAAGGAGCAGATGTGCACACAGTTCTTTCCCCCATTATAGGTATATCAGCACGTTATTGTAGTTTGACCTTTGTCTGTGTCACATTAAATGTCAGCAAACATAATGGGGAATCAAAAATCTCTGCTGCTCAGAGACAACATGACAGTCTTAGCAACAAAAAAGAAAGCAATACAGAAGGCCAAACATAAAAGGCATTGAAAAACAAGAGATCTTCATCACAGGCGGATGTCTATCTTTAGATAGCAGAAAAGGAAAGACTGAGATATATATATATATATATGACAATGACACATTAAAATGCAGTTTTCCTTTCCATTCACCACGTTCTTGACTGTATAAAATGCGGTTTTAAACTCACTGAGATATACTGTCTAGACCATAAGTATTTGGGCAGGTAGATGATTTTTGTTCTTCGGGCTGTTCTTCAGCACATCCAATTTTAAATAAAATAATAGATACTACACTACAGTGTCAAGACTCTGCTTTAATTTGACCAGGTTTATGACACTGAAAAATGTGTGTGAGACATAGCGCTTTTACACATAGTGCCTAAACTGCAAGATATCAAAAGTAATTGGACACTTGGCTACCAAATGTTTCCTGGACAGCTGTATGTAGTTTCAACTTCAGTTCATGAACAAATAAGCTCACAAGCAGCTCAGAGTTCACTAAGAAGTGAGATTTAGATTGAGGTGCCTGTGAATATGAGGAGTAGAGGGGTGACCATGCAACTGAAAAAAAGAACAACAGAGAGTAAGAATCTGTCAGACAGATATCAAAGGGTTTGCCAAAAATCAACCGTTAGATAAATTTTAAAAAATGCACAGGGAAACCAGAAAACAGAATATTATTTGGTAAACCAAGGTGCCCAGTTCTTATGAGTTACCATAATATCATTTGTACAATAAAGAAAAATCTATGTATGACTGCACAGCAAGTAAAGAATGAACTACAGGATGTCCATGGACATGCCTGTCAGCAATAAAGAGAAAACGTCATGACAGTGAGGATTTACCACAAGATGCAAATCCCTGTTAAAGCCTCAAAAACAGAAAACCCAGTCTGCAGTTTGGAAAAACATACAAGATTAAACCAATGGATTCTGGCACAACACTGTATAGAGTGATGAAACAATCAACCGTGATTGATTGATGAAGGAAAAAAAGTGTGGAGAAAAAAAGAAACAGCTCATCACCCAAAGAATATCACATCATCTGTCAAAAGTGCAATTCTGTTATGGCTCAGGCATGTATGGCTGCAAACGGAACTGGCACACTGGCATTTATTGATGATTTCACTGTAAACAGAAGCAATAAGATGAATGCAGGAGAATACAGGAGCATTCTCTGTGCTCAGATTCACCCAAATGCATCAAAACATATTGACATTTAATCATTCAGCAAGACCACGATCCTAAACATAGGGCCAAAGCAACCAAACAGCTTTTCACAGTGAACAGATGGAATATCCTCGACTGGCTTGGTCAATCACCTGATCTCAATCCAATTGAGCTGCATTCCACTCACTCAACACCACACTAAAGGCTGTTAGACCCCATAAAAAAAGAAAACCTTAAGGCAGCTGCAGTGGAGGACCTGGAGATCATCTGCAGGTCAAAAACATCAGGCAGTCATTGACTGCAAAGAATGTTCCAGAAAATATTAAATATGATGGTTCCTTTTTAAATTTCATGTCTGTCTCTCCAAATACTTTTAAAATGCTAAACTTTGGGTATTATGTGTAAAAAGGATACATCAAATAGTTTGACTTAAATATTCAAGCTGAGACTAAGCACTTGTAGCATCTATTATGTTACTTCAAACTGCACTGAAACACAATGCCTGAAGAAGCACTTTGTTCTTGACCGTGGCTAAAAGGGAGTTCAATGAAGTGTTTCAAAAATTAATACACTATGTTTTTCAATAATAAAGAGTAAAAAATTAATTCATATGATGTAATCTCTTCTACAGGCAGATAGATTTATATATAGTATTATTATTAATCAGTAAACAATGCAAACAGACAGATCTGTAGTTTAAACAGACCAAAGTTTTAAATGTCTGCATGTCTTTCAGCTGAAGCCGTGAGTCTTCTCTGCCTGGTTTGGATGCCTGATCCCAGAATCTTAACTCCGCAAAGTGCTGCTTCACCAGTATAATCTAAAACTGATGTGAAGTCCTGAACTCACCAGAGCATCTATGAGCACCTCGGCACCCTCCTCGCTCTCGTGGAGCGTATCGATGTCTGTCAGCTCCTGCAGCAGATCCACCACTGCTATGGCAACATGTGGTTTAGGCTAAGGACAATATGCTTGTGTTAATAAATTGTTTCAATCTGTAAATCATATTAGCTTTATTTTGAAGTTTAATTTTTACTGAGTATATTCAGTATATTTTCCTCTATTCCCTTTGTTAGCTACTCTATAAAGGTTGTCATCATTTAGTATGTTTTCTAATTACACTACATAGCTTTACTGAAAATGACACAGTAACAGTACACAGTCGCATAATTTAAAAATAGGTCTAAAGATCCCATGAAAAGATCAAAATCAACACTTCTTTAGCCTTTAGTTGGAGTAAAGCAAAAGGAAAATACCACCAGAATTATCCCTTAAAGACCAACATTAAATTCTACATACAACATGAATAAAGGACAGGAATGGACAGTCTGAATTAGTCCATGAGTGAAAGGATATCTGTGTTTTCGTGACTGAGGAGGCCCAGCAGTGAGTGGACAGCATTAAGTTCCACCAGCAGGTGGTAGAGGTCTGGCATTGTGGCAATCACATGCATTTCCTGGATAATGTCATTTAGATCCAGTTCTGACTCCATGAACCTGGTTACAAAGGCAAGAAACGTTGTTTAGCACATTAGCATTCTGTGTTACCATTAAACTCACACTGCAGTACAGGAATTAGTTTTGAAAAATCCTGTACTGAACTGAACTGAGGTGCTAGGCAACTGGAAAGGTTTGAATCATTTTCTTTGTACTCTGGTACAATAACTTTGTGCCACACAGTGAGATACACAATGAAAATCTGTCAGAAAATTTGTTTAACCATTTGAGAAAAAATCCACACAAAATGTTGTTTAATCTACCTACATTATGTCACTTATTAAATAAATAAATTCAATCAAGCATGCAAAAAAATAATATCTGTCATCAATGAGCTTACTTCTCTGGGTTATCTGGGAACTTAATCCTCAGTTCCTGATTTTTGTATGATCTTTTCTCAAAGGTCAGGATCATTTTCTTCACCGAACTCTCATCCACTGGCTCTGCCTGTTTGATTAGCACATCAGGTCATGAAAAGAGAAAGAAAAAGTATGTTATTGAGGTAACTTTTGCAAAAACAACAAAAAGACATCAGGGTCATTCTAATTATGTGCGTAGTGAAGTGCAGCCAGACATTTTTTATCACAGGGAATCTGAGTGCATTTCACTGAAAAGGGAATGGGTTTGACCTCCTGATGGTTTAAAAGCCTGTGAAGTATTAGACAGATAATGACAGGTTTGGAAATTACAATTGCCTGACATTACTGAACAGTGCAGCCCTTTGCTCTGAGTAGCTCTTGACAGTACCTAATTCAAAAGACTGCAGTGTGGTATAATAAGAACAAGATAATGGATGTGAGGTTTTCTAATGCACTAGAAATTATAGTGACACTGTCCCTTCTCTTTTTACAATAAACAGTCACACAGGAACTTTTGTCATCCAGATGTTTCTTTGGGGGTTTTATTACTCCGACTGGACAAAAGTCACAGTACTTCAGTGCTGGACTCAGGAGTCTCTTGGGTAGAGTGAACACAGATGACAAATGGGGATTTTCCACTAGCACTACTCGGCTCTACTTGACTCTGCTCCACTCTGTTTTTGTGTTTTAAATTGGGGGGTAGTACGTGGTAGCAGGTACTTTTTTGAATACCTCCTCGGCCAAGGTTCCAAGCAAGCCAAGCCAATACTAAAATGTGAAGTCAACAAACCGATTGCCAAGGGAGTGACGTCACTAGAATAATCATGAGCACAATGTCCAACTCTTATCTTGCACTACCTTCGACACAAGAATCACACCCGCCATTTTGAAAAGCCACTACTATTTGTGTGTTTGTGTCACATATAAAGGATGTCACAGCAGGTTCACACCACCATGCTTTGACGACCCTGGCCACATTGAGGTAGTACTCATTTACAATGGAAAATGACCAAAACCAAGTCAAGTAAAGTAGAGCTGAGTAGTGCTAAAACCGTATAATGGAAATGGACCATAAGAGTCAGGCCTAAACAATCTGCCCTGCAACATGATCACATTAATCGTAGTCCACATGCAAACTGTGAAATGTATTATACTATATATCAGTCGTGGATTTTAAAATTGATACTTTGATATCTGTCTTGAATTAGTATTTTCACAATGGCAGCGCTGGTGTAAATATACAAGCAGCTCCCCAGAACTTTGTCTAATTACAAACAGACAAAACTGTAAAAATATAGTATACAGACACATCACTTAGACTACTTGAAAGGAGGATGTGGTCACAGATTATTCAAGTTTGCACACCCAAAGAAAATTTGATATTCTGTTTATCTTTTAAGCACAAAGAAGACAAAGATTTGCAATGATGTTAAAGTTAGGACACTGCTAGGCCATTTCAAATGCCACAGCTTGTGTTTCCTGAAGTAGTGGATTTTTAGGTATGCTTTGGTCACTGTTGCTGTAGAAGCAGTCCTGTGTTTGCTTTGTTGAGAGACAGCATGGCATTTTCACCCAGAGTTTGCTGATATATGTCTGATATTTTTCTATCTGGAGTGGACAATGAGCTAAATTGAAACTGTAACAATAGCAGCTCTGCCTACAAATGCATTAGAAAAAGTGTACAGCAACACATTGTAGTCATGCTTATGATAGTGTAACTGCTATTTAAGTGACAGCAGTAAGTGTCATACTGTTTACAAACGAGAAAGAGAGGAAGCTACTTAGTAACAATTCTTCAACTCAATCTTCTTGACTTTCCTCACCTCAGGTTCTTCTTCATCCTGGTCCATCAGTTTCTCCAGGATCTTCTTCTTGTCCCCAGTCTGCTCCTCAGTCTCCCGCAACTCAACCCCTACTTCAACTCCTATTCCTCCTCCTGCTGCTACTGCTGCTTCCCGGTATCTGGAACCCAGCCCTTTCTGCTGCTTCCCTGCTCTAGAGTCTTCCTCTCCACCTGGGACTCCATCCTCCTCCCTGGGACGCTTTGCTCCTCTATCAGGCTGCAAGATAAAAGGGAAGGATGAAATGCAATGAATTTGGTCTTTAAAGGATCTTGTCTAGTCTTCAAAATAGCTTATATAATATCATCGTTTTGCGGAAAAAATGCTGCTATAGTTATAAAATGCATTGTTCTGCAACCGGTATCTATGAACGTGACTACACAAAGCATAGCAAATAGAAAACATAATAAAACACGGCATGTCTAATAGGGAAATACTGCATCAAGAGCTTTCATGAATTGTTTTTCGTTGTGACTTTTCCTGTACCTTACTTTCAACCGAATTTTTTCCACACAGCATCAGTTTTACCAAAGCAGCTAGCTACCTTCTCTGAGAAAAGCTGTGTAGAGCAGTTTCAACCACTGTAAAAAGGACATTGGCATAAAGACAGGATATGTAATCGAAATACCAGGCTTGGACAAAAGAAAGCTCCCGGAGCTAGTGTACAAATGCATAATGTTTGTCTAAAACCAGTTTTGTATGAAAGCACAAGGGTATGTTTGTTTCTCAGTCTCTTTCCTTATTCACTGCTGCGATTTAGTAACCTCTTTGGTTAGCACGCTAACCGCTAACGTTTTTTAACCATTAGTAACCAAGAAAGACTTGAGGACTAACGCTAAGCTGTTCTTTTATCATACAAGTGCTACAAAACGGCAACCTAATGTGACTCAATAAATAAATAACTTCTGTATACAAAACAGACACAACAAACTCAGACTCAGCCTGCTTGCTAGCGTTCATTAGAAACTGCTAGCAATGCTACTGCATGCAATGCAATGAATGAGGTGAGTTGGGTTAGTTTCCTAACACGGATAAACATAATAAAATATATACCTGATAGTTCAGGAGCTCTCCGACATCCATCTGTCCGGGTTAGTATCCTTAACCTTAACAATGTCAACGTTTATGAAATGGAAAAAAATAGCTTGCAAATGAAGCAGTTAGCTGTTCGGCTAACTACAATCTGCCCAGCTACACATGCCGCAAAACGACGTTGTAGTAGTTGACGTACCAACGGACTGTCGTAAACCAAAATGCTTTTGTGTATTACTACTGGTTCTACTTTCACAACAGTAGCTAGTTGTATTGAAGTATGTTTGCAGTTTTACATTTTAATAAGAATATATCTATCCACAACAGAATTCGCATTATTAATATAGAAACAACATCGTAATGGAAAAGTCATACAGCTCTGTTAATTGGGTATTTAATATGGTAAGGTAGGTCATATCAGACTAATGTTTTCAAAATGATGCATTAATGCTGCAAGCAATAATTTATGCATGAAATGTTCATTACATCAGTTTTTGTGAGTCAGCCATCAGTGGGTGAAAAGTCAGATAACGTACTGGAAATTCTACTTTATTTGATTCAACTCAAACAGAAACATAGTTTTACTCATTATAAAGTACCTCTTACTTTTGTAAAGATAAATTTTATATCAAAAGTATGCATGCTGGCTCATTGTCACATTCTTTATGTGTTGGTACTTGAATGTAATGGTACTAGTAACATTTTTGACTTTCCTACTGTGATATCGTCCTGAAAAATGTATGATTGTGTCATAGTTTAATGCTAGAGCAATGGAAAATCTAGAATATGATCAGTGATGGTATCTATAACTGAAGTAAAAATCTAATTCTTAGCACAGCAAGGCAAGTTTTATGTGCATGTAATTTTTTAAAACAGTAATTTTAAGTGCTCTATCTGAGACTTTAAAATGTACTGAAGCATAGAATGCCCAATAAACTTAACAGAACAAAATAAAACATAATATCATGATATAAAATAGAAGAGTCCTTAAAAAAGACAAAGGAATAAAGTTTATGTGGTCATTCTGTGTAGATACAGTACAGAACTAAATACCCTGATGATCAACACTACTGCTGATTCATATCATGTTCTTATTTGTATTTACTTGTCCTCTCTGATGCTTTACTGTCCTCCTTTCCAATCTGGTACTGTCCATTAAACACTGCTCAATCTGTGTTATCCATTCTTTTTTTCTACTGTATTCTTTCATTTCAACTGCAGTAAATTACAAAATCTGTTTTCATCCAACTGAAGAACATACAAACTTTGGTTTTCACTTCCTCACTCTACACCGTTACAACCCATCTGGAGTAGTGTAACAGAATCCCAATTGAATTGTCCAATAAAGCCCTGGACTGACTCCAACATGCCCAGTATTTTGCTAGCAGGGTTCTTACCTCTTTAAAAGCCTGGTAGCAAATCTCCCCTTCTCTACAGTATCTCCAATGGCACACTATCAAGTTTCCTTTATTGTTCTCCGCCTCTATTTATGCAGTGTTATTATTTTTTATTTTCCAAAAACACAGTAAACGTAAATTTGCTGGACAGGCAAGCACTTTGTAAAACAACTCTGTCACCACTGGAGAGTGCACATGTGGATGGACAAGTAAAAGACAAAGTCCTTTGTGTGTGAAGGTACAATAGCAATACGACACCAGTGCTTTTCATTTACCATTTACTCTACTACTAATACTAACGGGTAGGTATTGGAGCTAAATAAACACATATGTTCTTGTATTTATTAGTGTATTAATGCAATTTAAACAGCCCCAAATGCACAAATGCATTTTACACTGAACACGTCCCATGAGCTTATGCAGTCCATCTCTAAACCACTCAGTAGTTAATGTTAATGTTTTATCTTGGTTTGACTTAATTGTCAAATTTGGCCAAAAACTGTCATTTTGAATCAGAGAACAGTGGTTGAATGAGTCAAGTTACATTAATTTCATATTCTTATATAAATGTGAAATACAGTAAACCAGCAACAAACTCCTCTGCTACAGTTGCCTTAATCCTTTATTATTGCAAAACCTTTTTGTTCTACGCAATGATTAATACATTCCACAATCCCTGAAGGAGCCCGAAGTGTTTCATACAGCAACTGTCTGCTTAATGACATTGTCTCATCATTTTCCTGCAGAATTGTTCTGGGACAACACTGTAGTGCAGAATCATACACCATTTCCTTAGAAACAGAACAACACAATTTCACACAAGCTGTGAGGGCTGATTGCATTAAATCACATGAGGTCAGTGTGATTTTATCATGCTGTGGCAGCCAACATAAGTGTGCTCAAAAGTCAGAGTGCTATGATTAAAAGAGACACAGTGGTGCAATCAAATGATTTCTCTCCTCTTAGATGTGATTTGTTATGCATCGTGTCAGTAGAGTCCTTAAAAAACCCCTGCCGCACCAAAGCACAAATCAAGACAGTTCTTCTCTACATTTCCTCAACACAGAAGAGTTAAAAATTTGATCATGTTTAATGGTTTTCTATGGATTGACGTAGCCTTGCTGAAAAATCTATAGTCTCACTGGATTCAGTGATCAGCTGAATAATATATACATTTAAAGAATTTTTTCAAGTGATTAGTTAAATCTACACTTAAATAATGACTTAACAAATAAAATGAAAAATTTAATAGCGGCATTTAATTTTTCTTTCATTAGGAAATGAGTGAAATAATATTAGCATTTATAATAAACATTTATTTGAATATAATTTACTAGACTTTCTGTTCATTGACAGTATCACAAGTAGTTTGTCTACTGCTTTTCTCTTTTTCTTCGTATTGTTGGTAGAACATCAAATTTTAATTAAAATCAAATTTGCGTGTGTGTGGTGTGTGTGCGTTATTGTTTATATTGCGGAATTATAGAGTCTTATGGCCATGGACACAAAAGACTTCCAGAATCTCTCAGTCTTGGCTTTAAAAGGAATTAGTCTGTGAACATCCCATTCGCCACAGTTACTCATGAAGTGGGTGGGCAGAATTGTCCAGTATGGAGCTGGTTTAGTCCACCATCCTCCTCTCTGCTACAGCCTCCAGACTGTCCAGTTCCAGTCCAACAACAGATTTTCCCTTCCTGATCAACTTGTTTAGTATGTTGGCCTCACCAGCCTTGATGCCACCTCCCCAGCACACAACTGCAAAGAACAGTGCACTCGCTACTACAGACTGATAGAACGTCTTCAGTAGCTTGTTGCATACACCAAATGAACAGAGTTTCCTGAGGAAGAACAGTCTGCTCTGTCCTTTCTTGAAGAGTGCTTCTGTATTGTTTGACTAGTCCAGTTTGTTGTTAATGTGGACTCCAAGATATCTGTAGGAGTCCACAATCTCTACTTCCTCTCCAAGGATGGAGACTGCTCCTCCTAAAGTCCACCACCAGTTCTCTGGTTTTCTTGATATTGAGCTTTAGACAGTAGTTGTTACGCCAATCAACAAAGCTTTTTATCAAGTGTCTGTACTCCTCATCATTATCATTATTGATGCATCCAATGATTGAGGAGTCATCAGAGAACTTCTGGAGGTGACAGGTTCCTGAGTTGTAGCGGAAGTCTGAGGTGTAAAGTGTAAACAGGAATGGTGCCAGTACAGTTCCTTCGGGTGCTCTGGTGCATCACCACATCAGATATGCCGCCCAGTGAGGTAGTCTGATCCACTTCACCATGTCTGTGGGAACTTCCATATCCTGCATCTTTGCACTTAGCAGGTGGAGCTGAATAGTGTTGAAAGCACTTGAAAGGTCAAAGAACACGACTCTAATAGTGTTGCCCTGCCTCTCCAGATGGGAGTGTGCTCTGTGCATTAAGAAGATGATGGCATCTTCCACTCCAATGTGTTCCTGATATGCAAACTGCAGGGGGTCCAGACCAGTCTTGCAGGACCAGTCACTCAAACCCTTTCATGACATGTGATGTTAGTGCTACTGGTCTGAAGTCACTAAGGGTACTGGGACAGCCTCTTTTTGGTAATTGGACAATACAGGAAGTTTTCCATAACGTAGGCACCTTTTTGAGCCTCAGAGCGAGGTTGAAGAGTTGCTGAAAAACCTCTGCAAGCTGTCCAGCACACACCTTAAGTACTCTGGGGCTGATCTGATCTGGTCCTTTTGCTTTGTTGGTCTTTAGTTTAGCTAGTTCCTTCCTCACCTGTTCTGTGGCAAAGGCTGGGCCTGTGTATTGTGTTGATGAGGAGTCAGATGGTGAGGGCAAGGGAGGAGGTATTGGAGGTGAGGTATACTTCAATGTTGTATGGCTGCTGGGTCAGAGTAAGAAGCAGAGGTGGTGTCAAATCTATTGAAGAACAGTTTAAGTTCATTTGCACACTTTGAGTCTCCTTCCACAGCAGTGTGTGACTTCTTACAGCCAGTCATTATTTTCAGCCCATTCCACACCTCTTTGATATTATTCTGTCTCAACTTGTGCTCTACTCTGTCTCTATAGAGCTGCTTTGCCTCCCTCAGCTTTCTCTTGAGTTCTTTTCAAAAAGTACTATATGTTCAACTACTGCATATTATCAGTGTTGCAGTTTACAAAAGATCCTGTTTTTTGTGAACATCCTGCTGTGGTAAGGCACAAGAAGCCGGGTTTATCTACGCCTATTTAAGGGATTGTTTGGAAATCCTTCTGCTGGCTGATTATGTTATATTATTCTTTAGTAAGTACTTGCATACTGTAGCTTGTATAAGAGAAAAATGACTTTGTACCAATACAATGAAACTATAATATGTATGCTAACGTTTTTTATAAGAAATGACAAGAACAAGCTCAGGCTCTTTTCTATAAAATGTTTTCAAGAAAGATAGCAAATGTCTAATATTGCTCCTCTCTATTGTTTGGCATACAAATCTGGCACAGACAGAGACTGTAGGCTGTTGCCTGGCCTATTGTAACATGGATGTGAGACAAAGAAAAAGAGAAAGACCAGAGGGCAAGAGGCAAGACAGATTTTAGAGATTAATATATGTAGTAACTAGTGTAAGATTCAAGAGAAAGAGGGGAGGAAAGGTGGAGAGTGGTACACATAGATAGAGGGGAAAGCAAATTAGTTTTATCTCCATTATGAATATTATAGCTATGGTGCACTGTGGTGGTGGCCTACGCATTTGGATGAAAGCAGAGCAAGGGTAGCTAATCTGAGCCGCCTGCACACATACACTCACACACACACAAAAGGACACACATGCAGTTTTTGTTGGGTTGGAGGAGCCTCTGAAATAGAAATTAGAACATGATGTGACACATAAGCTGTCCAGTGAAACTGATACTGATGAAAGTGTTTTATGTAAATTACCATTCCTTAAAGGCATGAAAATTAATTCAATTAATTAATCTGCTCACCCCTGTGTATAGTAAATTGAACCCCAGTTTAAAGCCACAGAGCCAACCTGTGCTGGGAGAGTCTATAGCAATTGCATCTTTATAGTTTTTATAGGAGCTGATAAGCCATAAGAGTACTCAGCAGGCACAGACACAGTGACACAAGATAAAGCAAAATAAAGGTTGATACTGTCAAGTTAATTGCTGTATGTATGTTGCAAGTGGAAAATTAGATGTGTTTTTAGAAGCAAACAGAAAATATGGCATTGTCATGCTAATAGCCTCAAATTTTGCCATTATTTGGAACCACTTCCTAAAAAAATAGAAATTGTTTACTTGCACTAAGAAAAGCTCTACCTGTGAATCCCCTGTGCAAGACTACAGAGTGTTGTACAGCCCCAAATCATTTGCGATTTGAAGCTATATAGAGAAGAATGACTTCACCCAATAAATAACTATACACCTGCTGGCATTAGGTCCATCATCCCAAGGGGCAAATTAATGACTAATGACTAATATTATGGTAACTCATCAATGGTTGTCAAGCCGTTTCACTAAAACCCCCAAAAAGTTCACCTCATTGGTGGTACTACAGGAAAAGTCAGGCTCATGAAAGCCACTAATACTTCATCCTATGGAGTATCATGAATGTCTGCACAGAATTTCATGGCAGTCCATATATTAGTTGCTGACATCCCTCGAATCAAGCTCTGAGCATGAGTGCTGCTGTAGTGAGTCCATTTGCCATATAGTAAATCCAGTAGTGCAGGTTTAGTGGTACGACAGGCTACATCTCTCAGGAGGTAAATTCCACTGCTAGCTGTGTGATGTTGCCACTTCATGAGAGATATGGGTGAGGTAGAAGTCAGCAGCCTGCACAAATGTAACAAATAACCTGTCATCTTGATATGGCGTCTCTCTGAATATGCTAATGCTATTGAAATGCTAGAGCAGAATGTGTAACAAGTGGCTGTAAAGCATTTCACACTGCTCAACTGGTCATATAAGGTGAAATGTTGAACTTGGCAAAGAAATAGTATGGTCATCTTTTATAGTGTGCTTAGTCTGAGCTGACTGTGGGACAGCCAACCAAATGACTGATTAGTTCATTTATTCTGCTTCTAACCAGACAATAAATAGCAGCACAGAAAGACAAAAGCCTCCCATCCTTCATTCTTCCACCCTAATCAAAAACACAGGGCTGCAGGGTTTCTTGACTAGCCAGGTTCTGAGTTGTTTGGCTGACCTCAGTCACATCAGGTTATCTTAAAATTAATGAAATGTTCAGAGGTAGCATGATGCTCACTTCAGAGGTAGAAAGGTACAAATCCAACATCTAACTGAGGCCTGTTCCATTTAGATATAACTCTTATTCATTCTCTACTGTCTACAAACCTCTCAAAATTGTATACTGTAGGTGACACACGCAGAAACCTCAATTATTACTCCCCGATGGTATAAACATCCTTTCCAAATCCCTACATTCACTTATAGCGCCACTCTTAAGAAATAAGCTCAAGTCACAAGTGATGCTTGAAAATCGAATGCGTCTTTATCTCACATTTTAATGAATTATTCACAACACTAAGGAAATCCCTTTGGATTAATCCCTCCAACGCCCCTTCTTTCACACACAGGATCAACTCCCTAAAGCTTTCTTGACTTGAATGACAAGCATACACAATCACATGGTGGACATATAAAATTGGACACACTATTTTCCTCCATTCAGTTAATCTTTATCTTTCCTTTATAGACATTTCCACACAGAAAATTTCACTATACTTGTCAATACCCTATAAAGCCAAATTTAAATTTCAGGTCAAAGATTAATTTCTGTCTGTTAGAAAATGATTAGATCTGAGGGCATGCAAGGAGAAACGATAACACTTTTCTCTCCATCTGAGTCCAGGGACAGTTTTCACAAAGGTGCTCAAATCATTGGGGAAACCTCCATTACCAAAAGATATATAATGTTACACAGCCAAATGCAGAGGTGCAAGGGGACTATTAGCAGGAAATTAATAAGCATAGTTCTCAAATCACTAGGTGCGTAAATGTAACCGTAAATCTAAGCAAACCCAACCTATCTGTAGCAAAATGTCAACCCCAGAATTTAATGGATACCAGCAACACAATGCTGTACTCTCTATGTATTATGAGGAAGCGTGAAATAGGGTAATTGAAACAGATGTGAGAGGTCAGCATGCATGCTGATTTAACAGCTGGGAGGATAAATACAAGAGAGATACTTTCTCCAAAATGAGAAAAAGAATATGTGGAAATCTCTCTCTAGGAAGACGTGACTGAAGCAGAGCTCTTGCCATTCAGTCCCCATCAGCTGCCACTTGAAGTAGTAAGCATGTAGCATGTAAGCCTATTAAGATAGTTGCCACTTATTCACAAGCTCTTTATCAGCCATAGTAATATCAGGGTACTGCAACACCAGCATATGCAAATGGTTCTCTGACCAAGGGTGAGTGCTTGTGCAGTATAGTGCACCCTGAGGTGGCTTAAGTACAGTAACTAATGTAAATCAACTCTAATCTGCATGATGCAACTAAATAAGAAAATCAAACTGCCAATAGGCAGCTTGGATTGTAAAATACATGTCAAACACAGGATATTTTCAGGGGAACTACAAGCAAGATAAAATATTTACTGTCAGTTTTGAAGGACATAAAGGACACAATCTGCATTTAGGTGAGGGGAAGAGAAATCCAATTTCACTGTGTATACTGCAGTTGCATTTTAATGTCAGGCGTAAATGTACTCCAGCTGAATCATATCCAGAAGCAAACTAGATGTGAGATGAATGTTAAAGGGGCTATAAGTAAAAAATGTTATTGGCTCCTATCACAGAATGCAGCAGTATATCTGCAGGGCTTTTATAAGGACCAGTACTGTAATTAGCAAGTTTATTTGTCACTTTCGTGACAATCTGACTTTGCTGTTTTGAGACAGTTACAGGACACCCTAGTTGTAAGTGATGGGAAGTGGTGTCAAAAAATGCATGTTAACAGTCTAATTGAAAACTTCTTGCAGTTCCTAATTTTGTCATTGACAACAGAGATCATTTAAGGTCAAGGATTACTTAATGTTCCATGACTCCAGGTGTAAAGAGAGTCAGGGACTGTCTGTGTGGCATCTGTCCGTCTGTCTCTCTGTCCATGTTATCCGTACAGTTCTCTGCAGCAACAAGCCACAGGCAGTTGGCCTCTCTCTGCTCTGATCCCCACCGGCTGTGAAGTCAAATGTTGACAGAGAATCATGAACCACATCAGAATATTAAAGAGGCCACAGAAAGCCTTTATTATATACACTACACACACACATATGCACACGTAAAAGTCAAGAGAGTATGTACAGGCACAAACTTGGCAAGGGCTTTTATTTTTCAGCAAGAATTATTACACTTACTTGAGGGTATTTTTGTGAAACTATATTGCTCCTCATTCTTTTAAATTTCACTGGTCTGACTTCAGATGACCTCTTTCAAAGAAATAATCTTAAAGTTTCCAAACAAAAAACACAGACTATTTCTCTTTTTGTTGCAGCAAATGTCCTGAAACAATTCACACTTTGCTGGGAGTCTGCAGTAGCGTAAGCTGACTGAAACTATCTTGAAATGAGGATGATAAGCTCTGATAGCAAATCAAATCCCTTGCCAGCCTTGTCATTTTTACAGTGTATGCCTATTATTCTTTTGTGCCTGGCAGTGTAAGTGTGTGCCTATGAGGAAAAAGAATAGGCGAATAGGAGAGTAAAGGAAATAGAGATAAAGATGAAAGGCCAGTGTTCACTGTAGTGGCTGGCCTGCACGGCTCTGTGGTTTCTGAAGGGTGTCTTGGCCTCTTATGCAAATGAGCTTGCATCTCCTCAGGTCTCCAAGACCTGCAAGTCCAAATAATGAATACTTGGCCATAGTGGTCGGGTGCACTTGATTTGGTCTGTCAAGCACTTTGAAGCCTGTAGAATGAAAAGCACTAAGCCTTAGTTACAATGAGAGTCAGGCTTAATGAAGTGTGTGTAGCCTCAGCTGAAGAGATGTAATCTTTGTGCATAAAATTTCAAGATATCAACGTAACGTTTCAGTAATGTCACAGAAGTTCACTTTATCGTCTGGTGTACATTTAATGAACCACTAAATGAAAGCTGCAATATGATCATGGACCAAGTAGATACTGTATATATACAGTGTATTCAGAAAGTATTCACACCCCCTTCACTTTTTCAATTTTGTTATGTTGCAGCCGGATACTACAATTGTTTAAATTCAATTTTTCTCATTAATCTACACCCAACACCACACAATGACAAGGTGAAAACAGAGTTTTAGAAATGTTTGTTAATTTATTAAAAAGAAAAAAACTGAAATATCACATTTACATAAGTATTCAGACCCTTTACTCAGTACTTAGTTGGAGGACCTTTGACAGCAATTACAGCCTTGAGTCAGGTAAATATTCTCTGTGGGTTTAGTGCCCTGAAACAATAATTATACTTGTGCGCTTGCATGATTTTTTTTTTTTGTCAAATAGACAGCTTTAAATATCTGATGCAAAGTGACATTGCACAAATGAAATCAGAGATAAATTCACAGCATTGAAAAGACTATAGCTTTGTAGCACTGAAACAATAGGAAAATAATCACATTTATATTGGCAGGGAGGGACATATAGTACAGAGCCTCCTCTCCTACTGGGTCTGATGACGGCACCTGTGTCTTTTATTATTCATTTCTTTAACTCAACTAACACTTTTTGCATTATCTTACATTTCATGTACTCTTTGTTATGCTGCTGTCTTCCTACTGCAGTTATCCCCTATCCTCAGGGTAATCATTTAACCTTAAACGTATCTTGTGATCACGTTGCCTTTTCTCTGTACTTATTGCTATTAAAAGCCCTACCTGAGTCAATCTCAGTGTATATTTTTGGTGTAAGAGGATGTTGTGTTTTTCTGCTCACATGTACCTCTTTTCCTATGACAAGATCCAAATTTAGGAGGTTGTTTACGGACAAAAAAATGCCGTGGGTTTGAAAATGACTGAGTCACTGCTCTGCCCTGCTGATGAAGCGAACAGATTGGAAAAGGGAAGGTTAATGAGATTTTCACAAAGTGTCCGTCTAGTGGTTTGAACTCAGATTAAATTGACACACTCTGATTAAAATTAATTGACCTGTGAAATGAGTGTGTCCCTCAACAGTTAAGGATTGATGGATATCGCAGAAGGGTCAATAGGGAAGAAGATAGTGATGGAAAAAAATTAGGAATTATCTTAGTTTGGATTGAAGGAAAGGGCAGATATGGTGAGAGACATTTCATGCTCCTTACTAACGAATTAACAGGAGAGTACTCTGGCATACAGCACTGTGCACAATATATCGGATTCTTTGAGAAGGGTTATTTCATGTCCACATATGGCTTTACCTTAAACCTGCTCTTGACGCAACACAACTAAGAGTCTGTAGCCATGCTTGCAGCTCTGTGAGGGTGTAATAAGGCATAGTAACTGTCAGGCATAGAAATCTAAAGTTGTAAATATAGCCTATATATTATGTACAGAGAAGCTGTGAGTATTTATCCTGCTCTGTATTTCAGAGTTGTACTGGCATTAAAATCATAACTGCAAATGCAATCACATCATCATTTTTATCATGCACACCTACGGTGAAGCAATTTGTCTTTGCACCAGAGTCCTATAGATTCACACCACATAGATACAAATAGAGCTTACATTCTCTGCAAAGAGACATTTATAGGTTTGTACTAAAACTAAGCAACAAAAAACACAACACTAACAAAAACAGTGTGAAGGAACTGATAGTACAAGTTTTATGACATTTTCTTCTACTTTTGCTGTGACCAATAACATGGATCCTTGGCTGGTAAAGTATTTTAGAATCTACATATGCATTGTACCCTCAACATTCAGCCTTCATGAGAATGAAACTGTCTAGTCTCTCATTATTGTAACAGCCCACAATTTCATCCCTGAGGTAAAACCCATTTTAAACTCCTGAATGGCCCCTTTGTACAAACAGTTGACTACAGTTCACAGACTACAGACTACATTTGGCTAATTCACTGTCAGTTCAAAGTGATGGAAACTCTAATTGAATAACCATTAAGACAGTAATGATTATGCCACTTCAGGAAGTAACAGAACAGAAAGAGAATTGAATATTTAGTCTATGAAGGAGAAACAGGTCATCATACTGCTTATAAAGTGTTTTTGGTACTAACCTAATTGTTTAATCACTTCATCTGTTCAAACATATCTTTCCTATAAAAACACAAGGCCAGAGAGGAAGACTAAAGATGCTACAAACCTTGCTGGGAGCAGAGGTATAAAAATCAATGTTCCTCACATTTGGCAAGGCCATGGCTCACAAACATAACAAGGATGTTGATGGTAGCAGTGACAGTCCAGTGAGTGGGCATTATAGCTGCAAGGCCATAACTGGGGTGTGGTTGATGGCTGGCATTATAGAGAGAACGTCATGCTTGAACAGACTTTATTGTGTGTTTTCTTGTGTTTTTTTAAAATAATGTTCTGCTTCACTGGCAAAGGGTCAATCAGGTTGATGCAGGAGAGATGTTACCAAAATGGCCCCACAACCCTGGCTTTCTTTTGGACTGTTTAAGTGTTCTGCTTTTATTTCTTAGCATATTTACTGCCCAAAATGAATAAACATTTCCATGGTAATAATCTCTGAACTACTGAATATAAGTAAAAGGCAGGGGCACTAAAGTACACATCTAGAATACATATAAGCTATACATCAAAAACAATGTGGAGACGCTAATTTGATTATTATGCATAATCCTTTTTATGAACTATGGTTGCTTTGATTTAAATGTAACTAGAATTCACTTATTTTGGTGGGCCAGGGGAAGGCATGAAACACAATATTGTGCAAATGGGTAATGTGGATCAACATTAGCATTTATTTTTGTTAAAGCCATCTGGCTGATGATGAGCCCGACTGATGATCTTTTGTTCTTCAGAGAAACAGCTGGATCTTTAGCAGCTAAATACTGCACTATGTTCACTGACTAATAGCTGGTTGCTAATGCAGGTAGCATCTGAACTTTTTTTTTTTTTGCTGAAAACAGTTTGCTGCTGCTGCTTCTGGAAATGAGGTTAATGACAGCACTGGGAGTGAACCAAAACAGCCTAGCTGCAGGCTGTAAAATAAAAACAGAACTGAAAGAGTCTGAAATGCTCGAAGAAGTCCACAGGAAGTACAGTGGTAATTCATCACTACTTCTAACCCTGCTCACATTACACACAGTCAACTGACATATATAAAAATATTTAGTGTTAACCTAAATACTAAACCTAACCTAAAAATGTTTTTTATTGCATAGACTGTCTTACATTACTTTTGATTACTCCCCATAATGCACACTCAGTGGCCAATATCACATCCTTGTCCTGTAAACCTCTAACAAATACACCAGACTGTTTAAGCCCAAACAAACATGGCAACCAAAGAGTAAGCAGGTTTTTTTTTTGTTTTTTTTTTTTGTTTAGTTCTGGTATCTGGTATTTAGGTATTTTAAAACAGTGCATCACCACACACTGCAGGGGAAGATTTTTAGACTTGGTTTTGTCCTGGCAAGCCAAACATAATAGATTACATTTTTGTTAGTTTGAGAGAAAAGCACCTGAAAATACGAAACATTCAAAGAAGCATTAACACTTATCTTTAACTACATTTTCATCTCCTGCAGAACTAAAGCACCTTAAATTCTCCTTCAAACACAGCTACACCACAGGGACAATAATCCAGAACCAGTTAGAATATATAAGTATTCTATTAGCCACCATTGTGCAACCATTACCCACCGTGTAACTTGTTAATATGCAGATCAGCTTCCTTCTTTTGCTTGGTGGTGATGCTGTAAAGGGAAACGTAGCATGAAAATACAATTACCATGCAAATAAGTCATGTAAATGACACCACTGTGAGGAACCTGCAGCCTCTATCACTGCTGTCCAATCTCTGCCATCCATTCAGGGACAGGAACGATCTAATAAATTAAAGTAACGGTTTTAAACTCTCTCTGAACCTACACTTAAAGTGTCTTTAAAGAATACAAGTGTTTTATGAAATGAAGGGTACTACATTGATCTACCTGATGGATAGAATGAGAACATCAAGATGTTATTTGTGTCTTACTTGTCCTCCCTCCCCTTCTCCCTTTCCTTGTCTCGCCTTCCTTTACCTGTCTAGTCTTCCATGTCTCTTCATTATTCCTTCCTTTGCTCCCTTCTTTACTCTATTTATTTCTATCACCTCTTCCTGCCCTCCTTCTCTATCTCCTTTCCTTCCTTTTATAACTCAGACTCCCTTCTTTTTCCCATTTTTCCCGTTCATCCCTGACTTCACTTCTTCATTCCATTCCCTTACTTGTTTTCCTCCTCTCTCTATTCCTCCTTCTGTCTCTCAGAGGCCTGAGTGATGGTGCGTTGAGTTGAGGCAGACGGACAGTGGGTGAAAGATTGCCCCTGCCATCCTCTGACATTGGGCCCCATTCAAGCCAGGGAAATGATCGATGTTAAATCTAATTTTAAACACCCCCAGTTTAACTCCAGTAGACAGACGGAAAGCAGAGGCCAACGTCTGGCAACACAGCTGGGGCAACCTGATAAGACCTAAAGCTGAAGTCTGCCCGCAGCTGTGTTTGTGTGCATGCATGTGTTTATGTGTGCTGTCTTTTACTTGAAACAGCTTACTTGACACAGGAACCATCTGTCTTGTGCTTAAAGGGGAGCTGGAGGGCAAGACAGAGATGAGAATTCCTAAAACCTCAAATATTATCCAATCAACCAGCACAGAAACCAATATTTGTTGATATACAAATAAGTTTCTATTGATGTTGGTGCAGCCTCTACCAGTGTACAATAAAGGACATATACAGTATTACTTTATTTAAAAACTGATTTGTCTTGACTGGACTCTGCATATACCACCTGCACAAAGTGAGGTTTTTGTGGAATTAAAAAAAACATTATGACCAGTATATTACAAAGTGGACTATATTACACAGTAAACAGTGTGTTCTTGTGTTGGTTATGTGAGCAGGGGTAAAAGCCTGAACAGTTTTGATGAGTTAAACTGTCACAGCCAGGTGACTGGGTTGATGCACCTCTGAAATCAAAGCGTAAAAAATGTGCACTCCCAAGAGGACACTAAAACGAGGTAAATGTAATGTTTTGCTAATGATAATTTTAACCAAATAAATACACAAGTCAAAGAAAACACCAATAATATATGCAGCTACTGATTTCTTTTAAAGCTCCAGTAATTGCAGCTTGACTTTTTAGGGGCGATTTTCATTCTCAGTGCTGGACTTGAAATGTCCATGCACATTCAAATCATGACAACTCTCAGTCACCAAACTCTGAACCATGTAATTGTTCTGTCCTGGAAAAGATTTACACTTCAACACACCAGTCAGAGCAACAAGTTTGCCTTCAGCAAAAGTGGTGTGACTTCTGGTGTTTGTCAGTGTTTCTCCTTTAAGGCTTTGTAGCTCAGCCTGATGATGATTTATGGCTACCCGAGCGAGCTGATTAAATCACTGAACAGAACGCCAGGTAGCATTACCACAGCCATCACTGCTCTATATGGTCGTCGCATGGCAACCACTATGTTCCTATGTGCCTGTCTGCGGTTCGAACTGTTTTATTCTGTCTCTCATACTTCATGTCTTCTTTTTCTTGCTCTTTCTCCCTCTCACTTTGTCTCTTTTCTCTTCTCTACACATATATGGTTGAGATCCCACTGAAGCTAATACATCTCCATGGATACGGCACCACAGAGCTGGGTTTTTATACTGTTGTTTTGTATAACTCAACAAAAGGTACCAAGAAAGTGTGAGGGCTCTGTGATGGGGATTACAGGTCTGATTTAGTTTTACATGCAGATCTGGTGTAAATATATCCATGCAGGTTTCTACTCCACTGCTACAATAACACTGAAATGTGTTGAATAAGTACAACACATTCATTGCAATTTAATGTGTTGATTGCATTGTTGTGTCAGTGTTGTATGAACTCATTCAAAAAGACAGTAGCATTTTGCCCCAACTGTTCTGTCGCTCCCTGATCTTTCCTAACAAATACAATCCAGAGTTGCAAATGCAGTGGAACCCAAAAACCACATCTGATCATTTACCTCTCAAAAAAATAAATTTACTAGAACCAGGCCCAGAGCTCAGAACACAGTTTGCAGCAGGATATTTATGTTACTAAACTTTCATCGATTAAATCTACTCAGGTCCCAAAAGGCAGCATGTACTGTAAGCAAACAGGAGAGGGACTGACTGGGGGTTAAATAAAACTGGTGTAGATAAAATGCAATTGTGCAAACGCAGTGCAACCCAATGTACAAAGTATTTCTTATATGCTGTGTTTAAAGCAGTAACTATATCTCCCTTAAATGCTCTGTCATGTCAGACACCTAATATACCAGTTAAACAGCCTCCCAGCAGCCCCAGCAGTAGATGGCCTGTAAATTGTTGATCAGTGGCTTGGCACAGGGAGGGTAAATTGATTCCAGGCGAATCCTCCAGGAGCAAGGCTGTCTCTACAAAGGCCAAATATATAGCCATGCATCAGAATGAGATCGTGGGAGAAAGGTAGTGAGAGGCTGGGTGAAGGTGGAAAGAAAAAAGGGTGAAAATGTCAGTGAATCTGTGCGTGTCAGAATGGAGATATACACAAGAGACACAGAGGAGGGTGCAAGAGAAAGGATAACAGTGAAGAGTGAAGGCAATGTAATGTGTGAGTGTGTGCACATGCACCTGTTATCACTTACACTGTGGGGGACTGAAACCTGTTTTTGTGCTCATCATTGAGAGAATCACTGAATTTTAAGGGAAAAGGTTTTAGGTTAGGTTAAGATTAGGGTACAAGTTACAGTTCTGCAAGTAGCAATTATGGTTCAGTTTAGAGTTACTGTCCAGAAAATGACTGTTAGTTAATATACAGCCCCCACAAGGTATAAAAACAAATCAGTGTGGTAAACAGGGTGTGCCCTATACATGAAGAGATGGTTCAATTAATAAAACATATCTGATTCGATCTGTCAATCATATGATCCAGTTTGAAAAGAATACTTCAGGATTTTTGGGAAAATCCTCTACTCTCTGAGAGGGTTGTGTGTTTAGTATTAGTATGTGGTAAACTTATTATAAGGACTGGAAACACTGATCTAGCCTCTTCCCAACATTCAAAAATACCCAAACCCTCAAGTCTAAAATCAAGTATCTGCTTATCACGTCCCAATTACAGTTTCCTATGAATTTCCTGATCTGTGAAAGAGAAAAATAAGTGTATCACCCAAAATATTCAACTACTATATCACTAACCCCAGTTCTAAAAATACTCAAGAGCAGCAGTGATATGTATCATTTCTCCAGGGACATCAAACTCTGATCAGCAGTCTATGGGATTGTGTGTGTGTGTGTGTGTGTGTGTGTGTGTGTGTGTGTGTGTGTGTGTGTGTGTGTGTGTGTGTGTGTGCGCCAGATGGATGAATGAAAACATGAATGGGAACCAACCTGTTATCCCAGAAAAGAAATAAAAAGAGACACAAACAACAATAGAAAGATTGGGAGACTCTATATAAAATCATACTATATCTATTTATATTTAAATTTTAGATTTTCAATGAGCAGCTGCTGATTATAACTGTCCACTTGTATTAATGACATTTCAGAGAATTAAATCACTGTCCCTTGCTGCATGAACAATAAGGCATCAGGCCTTTTTCCTTTACAGCCACAGACTTTTCTCTGGGCCCCATGTCTCTTGGCTCCTCACTATCATCACATTATCACCATTTCAGTTTTTCCTCTTTAACAAATTTACAAACACTCCTAAAATGTGGTACTGAGTGTAGATTGAGAAAAAAAAATAATTTAAACAATTGTAGTATCAGGCTGCAACATAAGAAAATTGAAAAAAGTGAAGGGGGCCTGAGTACTTTCTGAATGCACATTTTAAAAATGACTTTGCTTCAGCAGCCTGATATAAAACAGAATTTGAATATAATCTGACCTGATTTACCTGTGAAAACAAGACCCTTCCTTCAATCCCTGCTATCTTTTTGCACAAACACAGCATGTGATAAGAATCATGAGATTTTGTGTCCCCAGTATAATTACCCATAGTTCTCTGTGGGACATCTGTTTGACTGATAAGACTTGGGTTCATCTACTTTTTTTTAAAAATAAGTTGGATCTAAGAAATTATTATGGACACCCTGACATGAAACAATCCGGTGTGGTCTACAGGCTGGACTTCATGCAAGTGTGTGTGTGTTAGGGAACAGAAGTTAAAGTTAACAAAACTAAAACCTGTGTCCTTATCCCAGGTTTTATTCAAATCCAGGCCTGTAGCTGTTTATCCAAGAACGTACTGTGCAGCAGATCCAGAGAAAAGAGATGCTTCTTAACTGCTGTCAAAGTCCTGAGTTGATACGAACACGAAGACAACACTGAGCTGTGAAACTTCAGTGAAGTGACGAAATCACATATCTGCTATTCATATTCATAAGACAACTTATTTATTATTTATGTAATAATAAAAACAAGGTAATTTGTTTATTGCATTTACTTATTGCAGAGATACACACAGATAAAATTGCCAGTGTTAAATCTGGGAGCATTAATTTAACACTGTGTTTATATGTGTCCACTGGTCCCATACAAATGATGCTTTTTACTGTTGATTTAACACTGGTGATTTTGCTGTGTAAATTATGTATTCAAATCCGTATAAAAAAGGAAATAATTATAATATTCTGCATCCTTATGAGCAGCAGCTCTTATTGTGATGGTTATCAGAATTCATGTGAGAATCTGTGTTTAGTGAGACTAAAGAAAAAGAGTGTACAGAAGAGACAGGGAAGTTAGGAGAAAGAGAGATTGCCACCTTCAATTCTCCGCCCAGGGATAAAGAGATCGCTACCCTCCATTTCACAAGTCTGTCCCCGATGAGCTGGTTTAGTCTGTTCTGCTTAGAGGTGGGCCAGCCACAATTACTGGCAATCCACTTAAGTTGTGACAGCTTCCCTAAACGTGATAAATTACACTGGTGGGGTAGAAATAACATTCTAAACTTTTGTTTGATAAATTCTGTCTCTGTTTTGTTCTAAAACTTTGCAAGGTAATGAGCATAGTCCCACAACTCCAGAGTTTTAATTGACGTGTTTCATTGTGATTGTTTTTTTTTTTTTTTGAGTGGTGCAGGACAGACTGCGGGACATAGTTAGTGGCACTGTGCCGGATGTCACAGGGAATTAAGACTTTTTTGTTCTATCTTGGAAACTGGCATTTCTTTTGTTAGCTGAGCCACTGTCCAGTGGAACATAACTTCTGGGATCCCTCATTCTCCTTTTTTCCTTATTTATTATTATTATTGGACACAAAATGCAAAGAAACTTGCATTTGCCAGTGGAATGCACAGGTTTACCATGACAGTGCTTTTTGTATTTGGGTCTAGTTTCATGGGAGATACAGAGAAAGGCTACATGCCCATTTGTTAGATTTTTTAATATAATGCCAAATAAATTCACTCAAAATATATCAAATAGTACTTGCAGCAAGTAATATTTGCCTCTGTGCCTTGCTCAAATGAAAAAAAATTGCACCACATTAGCACACTAACTCTACTGGCTCTGAGTAACTAATGTGTTTTGCTAGTAATTGTGTAAAGCGCTGGTTGACTTCTAGATGTGCATACGTGCTATATAAATAAACTTTGCTTTGACTTGGTTTTGATTTGATTTGACAGCCTCATGAGGATTTTGGCACACCAACTGGGGCAAGTTTAAAGGGTACTACAGTCTTTTACTGCTGCAAAGTATCACAAAGCTAAGAAACTTACAAAAGACAGATGTCCAAACTTCTTTTCCATAATGTAACTATATGTCATCTTCCATTAGACGCACTCTGACGAGGAAAAAAACACATCTGTCAAAATAGTTAGAAAATATATTGTCAGTTTGTACTGTAGAAAATGTGGCCACTTGTGCCACTTTTTCAAAAAAGGTGATGATGTTCGTAAAGAAAAGCATAATCTGTGTTATGTCAAATGTGGAGCTGATCATGGAGCTGAAAAAATGGAGCCAAACAAAACTGTTGGCTAGTATTATGATTAAAAACAGCTGTCAGGACATCAAGCTGCTGCTGATAGAGAGAGAAAAGAAACAACATTTTGGCTCTGCTGTCAATTTGAATTGCAGTTTGTTGGTGTGTTTTTTTTTTCCTGTTAGTGTGAGATGGTAATACCTGACTGAAGCTCTCTAAAGTGATTTGAATTCCCAGTGTCATTACGCTGGCATCAAGTGTTGATTTGCTTTGTAGTGTTTTGTACTTTTTCCCAGAGCAGTTTGTTCATCGGTTTCTCTGCAGCCACAAATCTCTGTTTTCTGTTAGTGCCTGTGTGTGAATGTGTGTGTGAGTGTGCCTGTGTGTGAGGGTGTGTGTGCGTGTGTGTGTGTATGTGTGTGTGTCGGAAATTAAAATTGTTGCTAACAAAGTCAGACTAGTTCCAGGTCTGAGCAAACTTGAAAGAGAGAAAAGAAAATTAGCATGGATGACAGGAGACCTAATTCCTTCCTTTATAACCAGCATTAAAGACTTACAGAAGTCTAATTGCTTTATGTGGCAGATACAGTTGAACTTGCAGTAATATTACAAATAATTATTGTTGTAAAAACAATACAATGAGAGTTAGTCTTTGAGAAATGACAATAATTTAGAATTGACTTACAAATCCTATTGCCTTTAAAGTGTATAAAATATATGCTGAAGTAAAAAGGCTACATATACACATAAATGGCTCTTTCTAGATCACGCTGATAAAGAGACAGGGTTAGCTTTCAGTGGGTCCAGTATAGTTTGATTTACCTATGGCTGTTTTAAAAGGAGAGCACAATATTCCCCTTAATGTGAATTGAAAAGCACTGGAGGAGAAAATCATTTCATCACTCTGTCTGTGAAGGTGTCAGCAGAGGGATTCAGAATTGACTAATATGTGTCTGTGCGTGTGCACAGCAGACAGTCATTTCAGTGGATCCACAGAGGATAAATGATTACCTCTTAAGATGGAGCTTTAAGTTGAAGAGACCGTGTGATGCTATGATATTAAAGAGCCGCTGTGAATCCTATCGACCACAGTGCACACCACACACAGCCAGCTTTCATATAGGCCTGCTAGATATACACTGAGTGCACAGTGTCACAGCAACACCGTCTTATTATTGACTTGCACAGCATTGTGAAACAAATCTTTTCGGTGCTTTCAGAACTTTGCATTTTTCTTTCTTTGCATTCCCCTGTAAGATGGATGGACTTGAAGGAAACTTCCACTTTTTAAACAACCATTAGTTTTAGGCCATAATTACTGTGAGTACAGAATCATCGCTAGAAGAGTCCAACAGGATAAAGAACAGGACTGTGAGCAAACAAAGTTATACCTTCTTGGTTGAAGAGAAAACACTGTCAAATTATTAAACTATTACTATAAAAGTGTGACTTATTTAAACATTAAAAAGATAGTGAGCAACCAGCATAGACCAACTTTATGTGTGTGCAGTTTTTTTATGCGATAAAATTAAGATTTTGACAAAACTGAGAAGAGACAACTGTTAAATATATGCAAGTACACAAACATTTTTGACTGGAACATTCTGTATTGCTAGTTAGCAAATATTGTACTCACTACTGATACCACAAAGACAGAGGGAATTTTACTTAGGAGAACCTTATCACAGACTTCTTGCAGACCATTAAAATGACTGCTGATTTCAGGAAATTCTGTCAATGAGATTTAAATCAATCCAGCTAAATTAGGTTAATTGAATTTCAGATTTTGCTTCATCCCAGTCAATCTATGTAATGAGTAATTGCTACAACATATGATGCAAATAATTAAGACAATGTAAAACTAAAAATGATTGATGAATGAATATTTAGACCATATTTTTAGTTCAGCATGTAGAACAGAAATTGCATGTATGAGCAAAAAGGCACACAAAAGTCAAAATATGCATAAATCTTTGATATAGATGCAGGAGCATGCTGAAGCTTTTTATAGTCCATACCTTGAGTCTGCACTCTCATCTCCTCAGAAAAGTGCCTCAGGGGACAATCATTTCAAAAGGGCAGTGCCCAAACAAGGTGCTTGAAGTATCTCTCTCTATTGATGTTACTATAGCAACCCATTTCTCTGCAGAGGCTGTGCATGTGCATCTCAATGTCTTCATAGTAGTGTGAATGTACATATCCTATGTGCCTTATATTGTTTATGTACGTGGTTATATATAACAATGTATGTGCCTTTCGGTATCTGTGTGTGTGTGTGTGTGGCACCAAACCTTATGGACGTAAGACAATTATGACTTTATAAACTGCCCCCACACTAACAGGTGCAACAGATATCCAGGGGAGTGAGGGAGCTGTTTGGTCACAGTGTCTACACACACACACACACACACAATCATCAAAATATGTCTATTCAAGCAACAAAAATGAAGACACCTGTGTGGATGGACTGAAGGTAGATAAACATAAAAGTCCAATGTAGGGAAATGTGATCACATGATAATGTTAAACTCAATACAACCGTTTATTGGACAAAAGAATTTTCTGCTATTAAATAGAATAAAATAGCAGTGACTGGAGGGATTACTTTTGGTTTTGATTTACAAAGACACAATAATGGTGCATGCTGCCTCATGCAAATTAAGCACTGAAACTTTTGCTAATAAATCTCTATGTATCACAATGGAAATGTTATTTTTAGCTCTTTGTTTTAGCACTAACATATTGCCTATTTGCATTCAAAAGGAAGACGCCATCAAAACAGTTTCCCTGTAGGCAGAATTACAATAATATGACTGGGTTTAAAGACATCTCTAAGAACAGATTGCTAAATTATTATCACCAGAGAAACTGATGATGTCCTCCACCCTATTGTGCAGTCAGAATGAAAAGAGCTACTGCAAATCATAGAAACAGACATATTCAAAATCCAACTGTGCACTGTAGAAAGGTGGTTTAAATAATGACCTTAGAACAACCACATTCTTTGACTGCAAAGCATCATTCTGTCTCCACTGGGAGTCATTTTCATGGAAAAACCAACTACAAGAAGTTTAACCACTCGATACCAACTGTTTTGTACTTTACTGAGAAGATGATTATACTGTATATGTCCACTGGAAACAAACCAGCTGTTTCATATTTAAAGTGAGACTGTAAGGTCATCCTCAATCTTACAACGGAACAAGATTTTTCTTGATTCATTATGTATGAGTGTGTATGTCCACTGAACGGCTTTACTAAAGGGTTAACCTAAAAATTGAAGATTTTGTTTTCTAAGATCTTTCATTAACACCAGTACAATAATAGTAAAGACTGGGTTCTTGTGTGATACCCTGGGTTGTATTGTCATGCAAGTTCTATCTTAAGGTCCCTGTGGCAGTTTCTCAGCTCCATAAATAGAAGCTGCTCTTGGCAGGTACAGGAAAGCAGAAAAGAAGCTGCTGAATGCAAAGAGACTTCTGACAGAGCTAGTGAGAGTACTCTGGTAGATTTTTGCTATTTTTGGGAGGATATTGGTTTGTAAGGTAGCCAGTTTGAAAAGCTGTTGCAAGGGTGGAGTGTTTGTAGACAAATTACCAAGGGCTTTCCAATGACTAATTATGGATTTCAGGGTTGTTGTGAGAGATGCATGCTCAGCCATTGATGATATATTTAACACTTTGCATTGGGCGGGGGGATAATTTCCCAATAAGTGTTTCTTCTGCTTTTTTCCTTTAGAACTTCACGATGTTAAAATAACTGACTATCTTTGAAGGGCTAGGTCACAAAGGCAGTTTGATTTATTTAATC
This sequence comes from Mastacembelus armatus, assembly GCF_900324485.2. Lineage (NCBI taxonomy): Eukaryota > Metazoa > Chordata > Actinopteri > Synbranchiformes > Mastacembelidae > Mastacembelus > Mastacembelus armatus. The sequence goes on along the minus strand of NC_046639.1, from coordinate 22,262,660 downwards.
AGCTCTTTATCTTTCATTGACTGATACTCACTGATGGTCTTCTTTGTTGTGAATGAAAATTAACAATAACCAAAGTGAACCATAAACTTATAGAAAAGACAGTTCCCCAAGTAAAACCCTGAACTACCATCCCATACTGAATCAGTGTCACCACAGACCTTGGTTTTTCATTTGTTCCATCTATTTTATTGTGTGAGATATGCATATAGACAAATACAGTATATAGTATGCCATCTTCTCCCTCATCTATCCTAATACTTTTCAAACAAAACTTGTACATCTAATTCTGTAAGCTGAAGTAGCAAATGCTTACAACAGCTTAGCCCACATGATAAACAAGCTGATGCAGAAACACAAAGCTGCTGTCAAAAGAGCCATATACAGTATAACATGCAACATTCAGCACTGAATTAAAACAGATGGTTGGCTCCACACAATTCACAATGTAAATAAAAATGGATTTTCCTTCAAACCAAGAATCTAAAACTATAACAAGACTAACTGTGTGTTTGAACAGAACCCAGCAACCCGCTCCAGCCAGGCTGTAGAGTCTTATTATGCAGAAAGGGACGGATATAAGGTATCGTCTGGCATGCCCACAGAGGAAATAGCTGAGACCAAGCCATTCAAACATCAGCATCCGCCCTCTGTGCCACGGACTGTTTTGATTTCTGTGAATTTGCTAAGAATAAAAAAAAAACAAAAACTTGGAGGTAAACATTTCCAAGTATACTGTATTCTGAACTGTGTTTCTCTTTGTCCCATCTTTTCCCTGCCCACTTCACAACAACAGCATCAATAGGCATTTTCCTGCAATTATAACCTCTGACTCTGCTCCAAAAAATAAAATGAAGGCATTTCAAAAGCACTGCACCATTCTTTATGATTACAAAACTCCAAAACTAAAGACAAACATCAAACACTGAATGAATTATTTCTAAAACTGAATTCCAATTGCCTCCCCTGAATTTACATAACCTCAATGTATAAACCATTCTCCCTTATCTGATTTTCCTTCTCTTCCTCCATTATTTGTTAGTGTATCAACCTCAATTCTCTTTGGTATGGTGAGCTTGGGCAGAAAATTAAACTTCATATTTTCTGCCTCCTCCTCTTTGTTTCTCCAGGTCCCTCTCTTTTTCCACTCTCTTGCTGGTATCGAAATGCGTGCAGCGTGAAATTAAAGCCAATGCATTTCTGACTCTGAAATAAATTTGCCCCTGATGAGGTTGGAGTTGGTCCAAGGCTCTTCAATGAAAACACTTTTTACACTTATTTTTCTTCATGGTGGAATTATCCGCTGCCTATTATTGCTGGGCATACATGACTCTTTCCTCTGAGAATGTGGCTACCATGCTATAAAAGAACTTGTTGTTCTCTGACAAGTTTTTTGTTTTTGTGCACAGTTAGTGTCCTTGATGATTCTTATTTTTTCTGTCACTTTTAATTCATTTTTCCATCGGGCTCTATTGATGCAATTTCAAGGCTTTACTCTGGCCTTTACATGGCAGAGGAACTAATGTAACACTTATATTTGAGGTCTTTCATTTTATTTTACTTTCTTTTATATTTTTAACCCTGGATCTGTCTTGCTTTACCTCACTTGTAATGTTATGTAAGCAATTCTCTCCTCTACAGGTATTGGATGTGTATTGCATGTTGTTTGCACTTGCATAACTGCAGAATATTACCAGTAACAGTGTGTGTTGAGTTTAAGCTCTTGTATTCAATAGTGAAACTGAAAGTTTCAATCATTCTTTTAGCACTGGTCCTTAAATGACTCCAGCTCACGTGGTAAATTAGATGCAATTTCAGCACTATATGCAATAATTTATTGTTTGAAGGGTCTGAAGGTTGGGACTAAAGTTCTGGTATTAAATTTTAGGTAATGAATTTCCAAAATAGCTGTCTCTGAAGCAGCTTAGTAATTGATCAGTTTTGATATTCTAATAGCCTTGTAAAGCAGTAGCTCATTGATGATATATCCTTGTTCAAAGATGACCAAACAGCTGAAAAGGGAATGAAAATGATTGCATTTCATAAAATATTGATTATTAAAACATGCCATTCAGTGCTCATGCATATACAGTCTACACAGCCTTTTGAGAGTGAGGAAGTGTTGTGTAAAAAATTACAGCCAGTCCTCTTTTATTCATTACTTTCTCCCTTATAGCCCCCACAGGTATCGTTATTGTTCAACTGGCAAATAACTGTCTTTGAACTTTTTTCCTTCTCCACTCATTCAGAAAAATTGCCCATGGATCATCATCCTCAGAAGCTGAGATGCCAGGACCATATTTAAAATTTGAGTTTATTTCCCCTTTAATCTTTGATGATTATAACTCATGCAGCAGCGCTCCAGCATTCTGGTGGTCATTAGTCATTCACCGGCCCATTTCTCTCTTGGCTGAGGTTGCTCCCAGTCCAGTCATATTAATCAGCCGCCACTCTAATTGACTGATTAAGTCATGTCTCCAGAAGCCAAAATGGCTGACTGACTCATTAAACTATGACACATATTCTGATCACAAAATGGCTGACTGCAATCTAATTTCTCTGACCTTTATGGGCACTATAATAAATTTTTCCTTCAAATTTAATGGCAAGGTATCATCTAGGTATCTAGGACCCAAATTTTCACACATTCATATTTGCAAATCCTGAACTACTGAAATAATTTCATACTCTGACAGACATATGAGCAAAAACCCTTAACCTACAGGTTTTTTGTATATTTGTATATATTTGTATATATATATATTGTATATGTATTTGTATTTGAAAACATACTGGGCAGCATAAGAGACCATAGCCACCATTGCCTAAGGGTGTTGTTAAACCTACTGTTCATTTATTCATATCCTAATCAATGGAAAGTTGATAAAAAAAAAGAGAAATAATCAGAGAAATAATCAAGTTATTCAGGTAACAGTTTTCACTTATGCTTTGAACTATCTGGACATCTACCTGATCAACACAACATATTCTACTGACATCAAAGGTTCCTAGAAAATTTGTTATTATTTGGTTACTGATACTTTAATAATCTTAGATATTTCCTCTAGAACCACATTTGTACTTTTGAGTAAAATGTCTGTGTGCTCATTAGCAAATAATAGTATGTTAGCTAAATGCAAAATACACTCAACATTACATGAGTAGCATTGTCACTGTGAGCATATTATGCCTCTGTCTACTGCTTGTATCTGCCTCATACAAATCTATATTGTCTGTGAGCATATACTGAAGAAGAAGAAATACAAATGTGCCCACATATTTGCCAGAATCCTTGTTTACTCTAACAAGATCATTAGCATGACTATAGACTCTTGTTCGTATGTATATTGCAATCAACAGATTGTACATAACTAACATATGAGTAATTTTGTCATGTAAGGTTATAGTATATACGGTAACTCTCTCTAATCAAGAACTAATACAGTGCTAAGCATCACACTCTCTAACCTTAGACACTCTAACACTTAATTATCTTAAAATGTTATTTCCCTGCAGTCATTGAGCAACAGTAAGTCCATGATCCATTTCAGGGGCAGAGCTATAACCTGACATTTTATTACATTTGACTAGATTTTATTGAAATCCTGGTCTTCCTTTCACTGTGCATAAAATATGAGGAAAAATAAAAATGATCTGTGCTTCTATGGCAAAATTAGCAATATGTCTTCATGTGTTTTGGTTCCAGAATGAGCATGAATTTCTCATATGCGTGCCAGGCTGAAAAATAAGGCCTGTATTAGAGAGAAAATGTGTTATCTGTGCCCTGCCAAGTGACGGTGCAAGAACCTGCTGGGGCCAATTCATTTATATTAGGATGCCCCATAGGCAGCAATAGCAAGAGTTTGTCTATGGGAAAATGCAGTGACCGGGGACATCCATCTGCTTGGAGCTAATGAGGCAGCGCTAGGTTAGTGAGTACTGGCCATAGCGGAACACACATGCCTTCTTACTGATGCACACATGGCCATATGGACATGACACAGAAACAACCCAAAAATATGTTAGCCATCCAGTGCAAAATATAACAGCATTTTTAGATATGAAATGCGTCTGTAATATTCCTGACATGCTTTATCAAGTCTGAGACATTATGCTTTCTGAAATGTTTTCTGAAATGTTCCCTAACAGCCTGTTTTCTGAAGTGTTTTATTTCTGCAACGTTCTGTTTTCTGACGCAGTTTAATGTAATGCAATGCTTTTCAAATTACGTCAAATGCTGTGTTGGCATTTAGTGAAAATGTTTTTCTTACTGAAACATGTTTTCTGAAATGTTGTGCAAACACATACTCACATAAACAGAGTTTAAACATGCAAAACACACTGCCAGACACACTTGTAGATGTGTAGACATCTGTGTGCATGTGAAATGAAAGTACACAAAGGCACTCATATACACTCACACACTCGCACATTGTCCCTCAGCGTTAATGAAACCCACACTGATCAATGGCAAATGACAGGCCAGTCAAGCAGCAATTCAGTGGGTACAGCAAACAAATATCCTGGCTGACCAATACACCTCTGGCAATTGTGGCCTACATCACAGAGCAGCATTAGCCAGCACCACTAATGAGCTATTACAGCAGTGACCTTCAGGACAAACTCATTACCAGGTGACAATAGACAGCAGACAGAAGCAAGATTCATTATCATAATTATCAGCGCAGCCTTTATTGCAGCTTGCTGGGCTTGTTGGTCGATGTACGTACTTGTGAGTGATTGAAAGCACAACACAGAGTTACAAACAGTTATAGCCCGTTTTAATACCATAAAGATTTGTCTCCTTGCACATATGAAATCTCAGAACACTTTGACTAGAGTTCCTATATTTAATATAACAATATAAGGACTGTATTTGTATCAAATAACATTTACTGTGTCTATTTTACCCAATTTTAGGATATTAAATTAAACCTTTAAACAGTGTGAAGCTTCAGCTCTAAATCTGCTGAGTAGTCCCATTACAAATCCAAGTCTCAGTTTGCACACAACAGTTTGAGGATGGACGGCCACTTCTGGGCTTTGCAGCTGTTCCATCTGTTCAGTAAAATCCATCAAAAGCCTATCTATCAATCTGCTCCCTGTCTTGTCAACTTGCAGCAGAAGTTTACAAACTTCTGCTTCCAGGCTACAAGACAGAGGGATGTGTGGATTAGCAGCAATAAGGACATCACAAATGTAAAACTCACTTTCCACAGTAATGACTCTAGAGTAATCAACTGCTCCCCTGGAAGCAATCATCATGATAGGTTTGTCAAACCTTTAAGCCAAGATGATATTTCTAGTGTCTACAGCTTCATATTCTGTTCTAGTTGGGTCCATCCATCGTCTACTGCTTACTCTAGTGGATCCAGGGTCACAGACATGTTGGGTGGGGGTATTCTAGTTAAGTGCCTGTATTACTTACATTTCACCTTGTTACATTTCACTTTTTGTTGCTGACACTATGATGTTTACTGTGGTTATAACAACATTTCATCTCCTGTTGTATCATTTCATTATGGCCCTGATGATGTTGCTTATAATTAACAACTCCTCTTCCTTCACATTATCCAGCTGTGCCAGTTGATAAACAGCTTCATAATACCAGTTATCCACATCTGCCAGTGTCGGCCACAGAGCCAAGGTAAGCTGAAGTTGATTTGAAACAGACATGAAGAACATAGAAGAGAAAAAAAACAGATGCAAACAGCTCAGTAACAGAAATCTGGGTACAGCTTTTATTTATCCCCATGAGGACTGTGACTGACCACCAGCTCCTAGAAAAACCTGCCAATAGCAGGAGGGAAGAGAAGGCAACTATGTTATGTTAAGGAGAGACCATGGTTATCTGCAGGTCTATGACAGGATGTAACACTGCATGAAACTCAGTGCGGCACATGTGAACCTGTAAATGTAAGCACTAGACACGAACATATCTCCTGGGATGTAGTGGTGGGTTAGAGGTTTGTTTTTCTAGGCCAAAGCTAGCTAGCAAGAAAAGAAGGTGATAAGTGGTGTGGAGGGTGATTATGGGGAGGATGGGAAATAAGACAATAAAAAGGAAGGAGGGATGAAAAAAGGATATTCAGATGAACAAAAGTGATCAAGATTAAGGATGGAAAACATAATAAAGACCAGATGGATGGGAGGGAGGAAAATCAGTGAAGTCAAAAAGGAGGCAGGGAAGAGGGAATGAACCCGAGGAGGGAAGACAGATATAGACTGAAGACAGAGGAGGTGAAAGAAGAAGGGAAGAAAAGAGGAGGTGATTGGCACAGAGAAAGGAAGAAAAAACATTAAAAAAGGGAGGAGTTTGTAGAGGAAAGAAATGCAACATTAAAAAGCTAGGAGGGAGGGATGGAGGAAGAACATGGTTGAAAATATTGAGGGATGACAAGAGGGAGGCCGTGACGGAGAGCCATTAATAATTTATGATAGCCTCAGCTTTTCAAAGCAGCACAGTGGTCCCGCTCCCTGCTTTCCCCTGACGTTTAATTTGTCTGAAAATCAGCAAGCGTGGAGTCTGATTATCGTCTCCGTCTGCCAATGCCTCTGCCTCAATCTCCCTGACACTGAGGTGAGATCACAAGCTGTTCTATACACACGTCAGCCTGGAATCCTTCAGGTTAAACAATCCTTGTCTGTAGGCCCCATCACTCTGTAAAGTATCTCTCAACCTCTTAGAGCTCCCTGAAATTAAATACCCTAATGCAAATCTGAAATATTGTATAATATTGAATTTTTAAGGCCATTATATTGCCAAGAAAAATGTAGGAAGTGCAGTAAAGTGCCTTTGGCCAAGCTCTAGCCGTATAGTTTTACAGACTTTCCTGTCAAAGGAAGGAATGACTTGGTCTCCTACAGCAGCAGGTGCTTTTAGTGTTTCTCTTACTACAAACAAAACGGCTTATCAGCCTGTATCAATGAGTCCTTTACCACAGAGGAAGGATTACAGTTGGTAAAATGTCACAGTACAACAGACACTCAAATTAGAAAATTTGTTTCTGGATTGTTGAAGTCGACCTCTGTGTTTGCATTTTGTCAGTGAATAATTAAACACATGTATAGATATTGTGACATCATTTTACATTTACAGAAGACCAGTCTCTTAAGGTGGTGCAATCATTAGGAAACATGTAATAAACAAAATATGGAACTGATGAACAAAAAGCAGCATATGTTTGGAATTTCTTCTCTATGGCGGTTTCCTTTATAACGTTTGAAAAACACTGGAAGGTAAAAGATTTAAGAAAAGGCTAAAAATGAGTGCACATTTTTAGCAGGACTTTTACTTTGAATATTTAATATTGGTAATATTGGTAGCCCATTAATAATCATTTAATTAATATGTGTACTTCTACCATTAAATTGTTCATAATTACAAAATCTTTTTGCATGTCTGTATAAATGCAATACTCTATATTTTTGATTTTATATGTTTTTTCTTTTGCTCCCAGATCCATAAGGCTTGATTAGTCCTTCCACCACTGGTCTCTTGACATCAAAAATATAATAATGCATAAAGCAGCTGATTTATACTATAAAGTACAGAAAGTGGCATAATGCTGGGAAAAATTGAGTAAATAAATTTTGGAAATTTATGGGCTGCACTGTATCCTGTAGCCAAGTTTCTGCAGATAAGGAGAAAAAATCCATTTTAGTTAGTTTAAGACTACAGCTCTAATTTGCAGAATAAAATAATACAACCAGCAAAGAAACATTTAAGCATAAAAACATGTTATTTTATATTTTCTTAGAGTGATTTGAAATCAGCAGGCATACAGAGAAAAGTAGATGTGCCAATCCTGCCACCTAGTGGTGTCATTGAGTTATAGCAATGAAACACAGTCCATGTTGTAAAGACGCAATGATTCAATTTTATGTGTCAAAGTCTGTTTAGCTTGTGAAAAAGTTGCATGATGTCCTCTAAGACTCTAGAGGAGCCAAATGACATCAACTGAATAAATTCACTTTGAGCTTATGGACGACAAATTTTAAACAAAGAGCATGAGTTTTGGATCAAAGGTTTTACCTGAAAGTAAAGTCAAGATAACTTAGTTTGCTGTTTCAATTGTCAGTGTCCTGTTTGTAGTCCTTAAACATAATCACAGCACAAAAAGCCATGTTCGCCTTAACATACCAGCCAGGAGCTTCCTTGACTTTTGTAGCTTTAACTAAGAAGATCATGTAAGTCAAAGACAGCTGGACATGTCTGAGGATGTTCTGTGATACTCACCATACACAATGGATGGTAAGATTTTACACTAGCTACACTTACAGAAAAAGATTATCTGATCAGTGTGACAACAGATATAATATAAGTATAAGTTTAGGTTTTTACTCAGTTATTACAATTTTATCAACCAGAAACTCTTCAGAATGTTTTCTTTTTATATACCTATTGCTTGTTCTGATGGCTCATGCTATTGAATTACATTATGTCAGTGCAGACTTCACTGATTTGTAACTTTACCTTTGCCTTGCAAGACATGATTAAAGGCATCAACTCACTAACCAGACAGGAAGTAAAGGCTCTGTGATATGGGTCACTTAAAGGCTCACAAGACAAAGCTCTGTGATCATTATGATGACATTTTATTTCTAGGTCACATGGCACCACCTTAAAACAGATTTACACTATATTTGTGTTTCTGCTTTCATTTTTTTTTACTTATAATCATATCTGTTGTAAAATATACAACATATATTATGTTTACAGGAAGAATCAGTGTGAAGACATAAACACCTACACTGTCATCTGCATCCTTTAAACATATCCTTAGTTACAGCAACATAAGGCCATAAAGACAGGCCCACACATATAGGCGTGACTATAACCAACCAGATACCACACATTCAGGTCAACATGAATGTTCTTAACCTTGGAAATATTAGCTTGACAAAATCATTGTAATACAAGGGCCAATTAATTTTCCCAGAACAGACTGACTTGACATGTCTGAAAATGGATAATGTATTGCTTTTGGAATGGTTTTTATACTATATTGTTCAGTGACAAGGTGACACACACCACTGGTATGGTACTTTTTCACAGCAGACATTTCAATTTTTAGTTTCTTTGATTCCACTGCAACTGACAAAATCATTTCCAAATGCACATATTAAGTACAATTATTACTACCATCCTACATCTGAACAAAATGCGTCTTCTGTCTTTAGATTTAAATTATACTAAATAGTAGAATGTACAAAATATTCAGTATGTGTCAGTGACTATAAACAACTTCTGAGATGTAAAAGAAGTAAGAATAAAGAGCAGATTTTTAATTATAGGTGCAAAGAAATGAACTGATGTCTCGGTCTAACAACTCAAAAAGTTGTGACTTGTTTTTTGGAGGACAGATTGTTCGATGTCATGTAGGTGTAACAAGAGACTTTGTGGAAACCCTTGGCAACAACATTCGGGCTGTTGTTATATGAAAAGGTGGCCATCAGCAGTTTAGTGCCAGGTGAAGTAGCCATGATGGACACCTTCTTCTCTATCTTCTGGCCTGGCTTTAGGAGAACCATTCTGGGCGACAGAGAAGAAGAGAAACTAAATAAGGGCTGATTAATACCGCCAATTATTCCATGAAGCCTTTGCCAGTTACAAGCTCCCAAAACTCATTTTCGGGCTGTTTTAAGCCAAAGAGGCAGATGCCAAAGCAGTTTTATGGCTCCACTATTTAGAATAGTGATGTATTACTCTTAACTACACATCCCCCCAGACAGCAGAAATAAGGCCTTCAACTAAATTAAACTCCAATACCCAAAATCTGACCCTCTCCCAGACTAAACCATATTCACATTTGACCTGGTAATCATGTATTTGTATTTTTATTTATTGTTTATAGCAGTTTGTTTTTCTTTCAGTACCATTTGTTTTTTTTTTTATTACATTCTGAACTATTTAACTTAAATTAACACTCAACCTGCTTTGGCAACCATTAAGTAGAGAAATAGACGAGGGGATCAATGCATAAATTTAACCCCCAGCTGACCTGTCCCTCCTCCACAGACCTACACAGCCACAATCAAATCTAACAACCATTATCCTCCAGCTACTGCAAAACATACCTGACCACATTTCTTAAACAATTAAAAATACACAGTTTATCATATGATCACATTCCAGTAATGTCACACATATTTCCTTAAGCTGGAAAGTAAACATGGTTTCTGGTTTAACAACCCTTAGGGTGGAGCCTCAGCTAGCAACAACCAGTACTGTACAGTCATTTCAGAATAATGGTTTATTGTATTTCTCAGTCCAACTTCCCAGCACTTACCTGGCCTCATGTTTCCCCTGTAACAGGCCAGATCCCTCCACAGTCAGCACACATCCATTCAGAGTTTTGGTAAACTTGTTGGTGAAGGACACGTGCGATACGTACTCATTCTTCATTTGGATGCTGTCTCCTCCTTCGATCTGCAGAAGAGCCACAGTTAGATGATCAAACGAAGACAACTAATTCAGCTATTCGCATCTTTGCTTAAAATATAATTCAAATTAATTATTTATATGGCAAGAGACATAGAAAACATTAAATAAAACCATATATTTGTCTTTTTTTACAGAGCAGTGGGATAATTAAATTTAGGTAAACTATTTTGCACTGGTTGTGTGTCTGTGTTCTTCAGAAAAAAAACTTCAACTTGTTACATACAGTCAAAGACCATGAAACAGATCAAGCTGAGAATATGAAAGAAAAACTATAGGAAGAAAATGCTATACAATTAATCTGTGTATATACTTTGTGAGCTGAACAGAAAGGAAGGTGGGTGCTGGTATACCTCTATAGTTATCTCTGGTGAGCTTATGTTAAACTCCTGTGCAGCCAGAGCTGTTTCTTTGGTCCGTACATCCCTTATCACCACTGCCAGATTCACAATGTCATTATCTGCCAAGGCGGACTCATACTCAGTGGGAGCAATGATGTGAGGGAGCAACAAAACTGCAGAGAATGTAACAGATTTGGAAAAATGAACACAAGATGATAAAAAGAATTTAAACATAAGGTGTAAATAATCCTTACCAGCAATACAAATGTTAGCAAGCCACTAAATACTAAAAACAAAATAGTGTTAAATGAGATAATTCAGCTTGAGTATCAGGGACTGTACATATTCATTTTGCACGTTAACCATGAATGTTTTTGTTAGTGAACTCCTCACCTCCACCAGGCTGCATGTGCACCTCTTTGCATGTTCTCCAGAAGCACTTATGAGGGCTGCTGTTGTAGTCTTTAATCTCAGCATTGATGTGTTCCACTAGGACCCTGGGGACGCTTAAGTGGTTTGTGACCGTCACAAGGATGCGGATGCAATCACCTAATGATGGCATCCGATCTATGTTTAGAGATACCTCCAAATTAGGTGACAGTCCTCCTGGAGATGAAGAGATGTGTTCATTGTTTCATATAGCAGCCAGATAAACCAATGAAGAAAAGGATGTATTTGTAACAGATTCAAATGTTGACATATTTAGTATGTTCAGTTGTCTCTGAATTTGATCAAATACTTTATAGCCAGAAGTATAGGGAACTTCCATCCAATTAGTGCTTTCATCTGCCTCACTCACAGGTGCAGAAACATATTTATGAGAGAAAAACATTCAGACCACAAAGATGAAGATGCTTTGTTAAACAACCACTCACCTGTCCTTGCTCTGCTTGTTGCAGTGCCCACTTGCTGCTCCTCTGTAAAAGGAAAGAAATCAGAGAGAAAAACTATATCGCTCACACCTTCTACGGTCTCTACACATTGCATTTGCATTATGCTTGCCATTACACAAACTGACTGCTTTTTTAAAAAACATACATTATTATAGTGGGGCCGACCTGTTTGTTTTTATCTCAGCAACTCTATCTCTGGCAAGCTTCACAGTCTTACTTTTCTTGCTCTTATAAGCCTGTGTTATATTCTCTGGTCTGTCTGAGCCGATGCTCTTGGTGTATATCAGCTGTCCCACCAACTTTGTGTCCACCATGCTCCCCACCACCATCCCATCATGCACAATCAGGCGTATGATGTCGGCATTAACAGAGGCATAGATGAATGGGGTGTCATATGGGGCATGAAGGCAGCGCTGCTGGATGGCAACAACAGGACAAGGACCACAGCAAAATATCCCTGCAATGAAACATGTGTGCAATGTTACATATTATTTAATATTCACTACATTTATAGTCACCTGGAGTCTTTCATTTCCATACAACTTTCTACTTCTACTCAACTACATTTGAGGGGGAATTCATTTTTATTGCAAAACTACTAAGAGTTTTCAGCCTGTCAAATATGATGTTTTGCTGCTTTTCTTTTGAATTATTACTTTGACTTAGAGTATTTTTACAAATAAAAGAGGTGTCTTCTACCACTTTTTCAAAAGGTACAAAAAAAATGACTCCAAATAAATAATGGTGCCATGTTGAGACTCACCGCCACTCTTCTTCTGAGGGGTTGGATCTAGTACTTGCCAGCCATCAAACCCTGCACCAAGGTCTGGTCTTCTCATCCAGCACTCTACCCACACATTGAAGTTCCTGGAAGAGCAAACACAAGCATGTGTTTATATTTTCATTCACTAATGGAGATGGAAGTGCATATACACATAAGACATAAAATACAAAATCACAAGCAAAAGAACTTGCAAGACAAACAGCCAAATAAAAATGCAGCAACGTGCTAACATAAACAAACAGAAATGTAGGTTACTACTCTTCTACAGATTCATGTATTCATATAAAACTGTCTTTAACAACAAAAAATCAATACAGTGCTTAAAGAAAAAACACAGTTTAACTGTATTTTGCCAGATTATCCTGACACAACTGAAATATCAACTGTTATCTTCATAGTTTGACACCAACCAAATGCTGCCCCTTGAAAGGTTGAGCTTCTCTCCTGTGCTTGAGTAATATTCCTCAATTTTCAGGCTGGCATCACAGTCATGGCCCGCATTAAAAACTGTCACCACCCTGGAGGGAATCCCCAGCACTCTCATCACTGAAAAGAAAAATATCTGTCTTTAATATTGGCTGTATAATCAAATTAAGCCTGCAGTATTAAGCCTGGTTATTAAAAATTAAAAAAAAAAACAAAACTCAAATTAAGTTATATTTGTTTCGTAAACTGGTGGCAATATTTTAACAGCAAAGTAACCCGGCATAAAAAAGAAAAACATTTTCTTAGACTTTAGAAAGCTCCTCCAGGGCCGTAGACTACGTTACTCAACTGTTCACAGCCTGACGCTGCATTTTGCATTTTGGTGTTATCAAAATTACAATTTTACAAGTTATAAAGACGCCTGGAAAAGTTTTCTGAAAGCTCTAAAATATCTAATTTGCCATTGACTAATATAGAAAAGGCTGTAAACCAAACAAATATTGATGCTTGACAAAGACCAGTGTTCAGTGTAATTAAACCCAAATTCTATGGGTATGCTGTAGTACAGTCAATGTACGTTGTCTTACAACCATCTTGATGACAAGAGCTTTGACACATGAATAATCGAATCTCTAACATCAAGGCTGTAGATGTGAACCCAGCTCCAAAGTTTTTTGCTTCTGACAAAAAATGCTTCATCCATTGACAGTAAAGGCAATTGGCCTTGTCAGCAAAACCTGGAACTAATCAACAACGTTGATTTATGAATGGGCAACTAATATTTCTGAGAAAACCAAACACTGACAGATGTGTCACTGTAAAGCAAAAGCTTTGCTGACTCTCTGACAATGGATGATACAGGACTTAGTAGGTTCATTAAAATTCCAATGAGATTGAGGGGAAACTGCTCTGCACCTACAAAACTTAATTGTTGGCATCAATTTTGGCTTAAATACACTTGGGTCCCAATTATTAGTTGTACCTGTGCATAGGACAGATGCAAAGACCCAGCACTGTCCGTAACGTACAGGGCTGCATTTGGACGTGACCCAGCGGTGAAGGATATCAGCACTGCTGCTCCACTCTGGAGGCTTAACACCACCTTTGCAGTCGCCCTGCCACCTTCCCTTCAATATACCCATGTTCACCTGGAACAGGAGGAGACACATTACTGACTTTTCTTTCTGTATTGTGAAACAACATAGAAAATTGTTCTTCAGTACACTTCAACCAAAACTGATGACATTTCACATATTTAAAGAATTTGGATTGTTGTATCTCACCATAGCACAGACAACCCTACTGAGGTAGACGGGATCTGCTCGTTTAATGCGGTCTTTGTGTTTGTTACTGAGGTGTTGTGGACTGACCTCCAGGAGTTTCAGACATGCCTCTAGGACTCCAGGCTCATACTGCAATTATGGAAACACAAACATAACTGTACATTATTCTTATCTGCAAATAAGGCTGCAATTATACAGTACATGATTAATATGCAGCTGTTTCACGTTGTTGGCTGTCACATACCTGACCAAATGACCAGGGCCGTATAGTAACATTCAGATTGGTGCCTGTGTACACCAGCCCATAATCACTTTTGATATACTCTTGTAGTTGGACATCAAGTGGCATATACACTGGGTCATCTGAAAAGTAACAGTGTGGAATGGCTTCTATAAGATTATTATAGCAAACATCTTATTACCAGGAGCGAGTGTTAATACATCGACCCACCTCTCAACCAGGGGTTGCAGAGCAGCACAAATCTTCCCACTGCGTAGCTCCTTCTGTTCTGCTTGGTCTCTATGTGGACCAGGAGGTCATACAGAGCCACTGAGGACAACACAGGGGAGCAGACGTAGATAGTAGCTGACTGAGGATGCACATTGCCTGGGTAGATTTTGGCTGACCAGCATTGGGGATCAGAACCCTTGTCAGAAAACTGGACTGGGATTCTCTCCGACAGATTGCCTGTGTGGTGAACAACAATGCATGAGAAGTCAGACTGTTGCTTTTGAATAAAGACATAAAATGGGGTTTCTCTTATGCACATTTGAACTCAAACAATAAAACACACCATTACTCAATTCAGCACACCAGGAGTCTGTGGCTACTGCAATCTGGTGAATCTGTGCTGAATGTAGCTCTACAGGCAGTACTGACTTTATGACTCTATCTGCTACTGCCACTATTTGTTTTAACATTTATATTCATCACATAATTGTCACTTCTTCTTTTCTGTAATGTCTCTGCTGTTTACTTTATCTTGTCAATGAGATAAGAATAATACCACTTTCAAGTCTGTGTGCCAAGTGTGGAGCTGGAGTGAGGACAGACCCAGCCCAGCAGAGCATAATTATATTACTAGCCAACACTGGCTAAAATTAGCCACTAGTTAAGGTAGTGCTACTAACAAACAGCATTAGTCATACCAGACAAGGGTGTAGGTTTCTGTTTTATTGTACATGAGTTTCATCCCTTGCTTCAAATGTGAGCAGACCTGGTCTTATCTTTGTCAGCATACCTAAGCAAACCTCCAGCACTAGGCTGTCAGTGTAAGGCTTCCACACCCGGCCGTGAAACGTCAAAGTCAGTCTGAAAGGTTTCCCTCGTCGCACCACCAGGTGCGTTTTGCTCAGCTCCTGTGTCTCGTGGGAAATGTGGTTTTCATAAGTCTCAAAGTTGACAAACTTCAGACTGCAGTGGGCATCAACAGTGCCTGGAAAAAACCAGATAAGATATTACAAAAAAAAGTATTTACCCAGTAGTGACGTGAAAAACGAGCAAAAAGAGGTGGGACTTTGAAGAAAAAGCAGAAAATTTCATTTTGACAGTATATTTCTAATGAACTGTTGAGTTTTTGGCTGCTGCTAGGTAACAAAAGCAAAATACAAAGCAATACAGCAGTTAGTCCTGGACCACCTTCATAACTTTACAGCCTCTCTTGGTGCATCATTACCTACTTGTTTCATAAAGATGGTTAGTAAAACAAATACTCTTCAGTACAATGTCACAATAAAACCTTGAGTCTTAAATGACAACTTCATTTCAAGACATTATATCAGCTATATCTTAAACTTCATTTAATTTGAAAGTAATTCAAAAGTGTGAGTACTTTTTCTCTGAGGTGGGAAAAGCTTAAAGTTTAAACAATTAGCAGACTGAACTCACCACTGATGTGTGTTTGCTGCTTGCAGTCCATGGTCTGAAAGTGTTGTGACTGAAGGAATGACAGGTATGCTCCACCTTCACACTGATAAAATCTCACTCTCCTACTTAATTGAAATATTCTGCCCATAGTGGTCAACAAAGACAAACCAGTTACCAGTAACAGTTTTATTAAACAAATATTAAACTGGTCAATTCCAGCTTGGTAGGCAGCAGCAGGTCAATGGGGGACTTTAACCATACAATGTACTCTAATGTAATAAACACCACAACGTTTGATGATAACACCAGAGACAGAATCTCCTATACATTGTAAACCAGGTCAGTGCAACAGCGACTGGTTGACAATGAGTTTCTCATTTAACTTGAGTCATTTTAAAGCCATTTGGTGCATTGCTTTATTTTATACATTTGATTATATTAACAGGGCCCCAATGAACCTCACTTGCCATTTGATAGTTAATGGCCATAGGTGCATATGTAACCTTTAAATGTACTGTATTTCTGTTCAGTTTACTGCAACACATTATATGCACCATTGACTTGGTTTCAGTGCCTGCCTGTTTCTCCTCAATGGCCCCCTCTCTTTTATCAGCACAGGTCCCATCGTCTCAGTTCCTCACTTCTCTAATGGAAATAATTTACTCAATACCAATACCTGAAATATGCTAACTGTGAAAACATTTTTGCATTTACTATAAATATGAATATTAAAAACCCTCTCTTCCCACACATACCCACATATTAAAACAATATTTCCGTCAGGGAATGATTAATATCCATCCTGAGGGAGGAAGATTGAGCAACTTCAAACCATGCCACTGCATCTCTTGTGTCATATTCATCTTTTGATGTCAAACCCGAATGTTTTCAGTCTTCAGCAAAAATAAAGGAATTGCCCTCACTGTTCCAATACTTTTGGAGGGGATTATAGGTGGACTTCAGTTATATTGAGCATATAATTTTAAGAGGCCCTGAATTACGACATTTTACTGCATATCTTTTTATAAAAGTCAACAGAATGAGATTAAAATTTATATTTATAACATTAACCAAACCAATCTAACAGTCCAAATACTGCCTCTGTGTAGGATCATATTTAACCAGCTTTATACTACAAATACATAAAACCACGCATTATGCACTACTGAGTGGATTTCTTAACGTTGATATTCCATCTGTTCTGGGTGAGGGCTCCATTGAGCTGCTTGGTGAGATCATTTTATAAATTTTATAAATTAAGTTGCTGAACTTTAAATGTATTCTTCTGGTTATTTCTGGTTGAAAAGTCTATGAGATCCAAAAAAAAAAAAAACAAAACATTTTGAATCACTGATTTTAGTATGTATGAAGCCTATTCTACCTACAGTTCATTATCTGCATCATATATCAGTGACATCATTTAAAAACTGTACTTGTGTTTCTAAATGTAACTATTAAATGGCAGATTACAGGTATTCCCTACATAGGTGACTAACGCCTACAATCACATTACAAAATAGCTTGAAGTATTAAATTACAATAACATTTTGAAGTTACAGCAAATGATTAACATAATGTTGTGTTAATGTTAAATGGAGTACTATATTTTTGGTATTACATCTATTTTTGTTTAACAGAAACAAGATGTGATGCAAAAAGGTCAAATCAAAATAGTTTTAATTTTTTTTTTCCCAAAGAAAATTTGATACAAATTCGCATACTGGGGCCCATTATTCACAGACAAGTACAAACATGTATTTTGTTTTTAACCAGAATGTGGCATGAAAAAAAGTCAATCTCTCAATCGTTAGTTGTTGGATGAGCCAGTTTCCACCTAAAAGCACTTTGAACAGTGACTGAATCAAGGTTGGAGTCAATGTTCTGTTAAACCACAGCAAGATCACAGACTACACCTTCAACCTTTTGCTGTATAACTCTGACCTTGACACATGGTTAACACCTTTTGACATGACCACCTTTTTAAAGTTATTCATAGTGTTATATATAGTGATTGGATCAAATGTTCATAATTCAGTACAGATCTATTTCAAAAATGTTTGCTTGAGTCCTTATTTACACTTCATTAAGCACATCTAGCTAAAACTAATGCAACAACTCAAATCACAACTGCCCAAAAACAATTTCAACAAAAGCTCAACATTATCACCTTCATGAAGATGTACTATAGCACGGCTGTATTTGACTGCATTAGTTTTAGCTGTGTACCGAATAAACTGCTGAGCATATAATTACATTCCTAAGATTCTCCAAAACAAATCTGAAATATACAGACTGATTAACTGAAGGTGTCTGGACTGTAACCCAAGTGCAAATGTTACATTTAACCTTTTTTTTTTTTTTTTTTTTTTAATAAACAAAACAGCATGAAACATCTGAAAAAATTCGATTCCTTCACCACGACCACACTCAAAAAGAAATCCTGCTTTGACTGCAACTATTTTACCATACCAAGGCAATGATTAATCTTGTTGAGAACCAACACATGACCAAACTTCACCAAGGATGACAACATACTGTTCATATTTCAAGAACAATGATGATCAGTTTTGCTAGAAATAAGTTACACGCCACACGGGGGCAAAAACACTGTAAGAATGATGCAGGTTATAAAAGAAGTGTAACAACTCTCAGATGCTTTTGAAATAAGATGCTGGATTTAAGGTTTAAGTCAAGGGTGAAGAAAACCACTCAATACCTGTACAACCTTAGAATAGCAATGTTGCCTGCAACACAAAGAAATATTTACTCTGAAAGACTGAAAGATATGAAGAATCACATGAAGTGACTGATTGTGTGAACACTCATAAAAACGTAAAATATATTTTTAGCATCATTAGCCAATGCAAAGGTTGCACATGCACAACAGATGAGTCAGGAAAAATATTTTCTGAGGCAGGAAAAACAAGGCAAAATATAAGTGTGCTTCATATTAAAAGCTAATTTACAAACAAAAGACTTGTTGTTTATCATTAAAGGACAGAGTGTTATTTGTTTGGATTTTCCAATTAAAATTGTGGGTGTCAAATCCCTCCCTGACATGAGATGAATGAAAAAAATGTACCTTTTTTTTCTTCTAATAAAACCTCTTTTTGTTTGTTTTTTTAAATAAATACTAAAGTCAACTAAACGATTTCTATTTTACACACACATGTACCCACACACATTAAAACCCAACGCTTTAAGAATGCCAAAACCATTAACTCACATAGCTTAGAACAACAAACGTTTCTAACAAACATGTAGCAGGACAGTATTTCATCTTCATATGCTGAGTACATGATGTGAAAACGTCTTAGTTATTGCTGCTTTTTCATTTGAAGATAACTGTGGTTTCTAGAAAAACACAACTATGACATATAGTAGTATGTCAAAATGAAGCTTGGCTTGACAAGTACAGAAACCATTTGTGGGGATAAGCTGCACCTCCCATTGCTTTGTAGAAAGTACGAATTAAGGCATCCACATGAACTGATCTGAAGATCATATACTGACTAATAACAGGCTGTCCCTGTTTTAAATTCCTTTCATTCTGAGTCAACCACTTTCACTTAACCCTTAACCCTGACTAAAGTCATCACCCCTCGACACTGACTAGATCTGTAAAAGAAAAGATGAAGCTGTTTAAGTCATTTTTAACAATAAACAGACTGCATCCGTTGAAAAACATGCAATGAAGAGTATGTAATGTAACGTATTTACTGCTGGGAACTTCTCCATAATGAGAACAGTTGGGCGGTTTCAGGAGCATTAATCTACAGACTTCTGGTAAACTTTTCTCACTTGAGCCCTTGGCTGAAAAATTGAAAGAAAAAGAAAAACCACACGCTGTCTTCAAGCATTTTCTACACCTGTAAAAATCTATTATCAACTTACACGTCACCCATGTTTGCATCAAAAACATTGATTTAAGACTTAGCTCTGCTCTGAACACCTGAGACTATGGCTAAACGCCTAGCTAACTAACAAAGAACATATTCAGTATTAGTTTTTACCTGCCATCATAACTGCAGCAGTCTATCATCACCTGGTTTCCTACCCACCAACTAAATATGAGACATTAATTGCTTATTTTTCCTTCAAATCTACATTATTTGTCAGACTGTGGAGTTTCTGCTTTTGTTGTTTAGACAAAAATGGCTTTCGAGTACTTGAGTTATCACACACCTGAAGAAGTGAGGACAGATTTTCTTATGACACTGCCAAGTGTTTTTTTTTTTTTTTTTTGAAGAAAATTAACCAATATTTAACAAATCAATGGCAACACTTATTACCATTTATTTGAATAGTTCCCCCAAAAGCATCTTGGTTTTTAGTTTGTGTTCAACCCACTAAAAACAAATTAGAATCCACTGACTGGAGATTAGGGCAGCACGGTGGGGAAAGTGGTTTCCACTGTC
Organism: Mastacembelus armatus; assembly: GCF_900324485.2. Lineage (NCBI taxonomy): Eukaryota > Metazoa > Chordata > Actinopteri > Synbranchiformes > Mastacembelidae > Mastacembelus > Mastacembelus armatus. Next base: position 22,242,207 of record NC_046639.1, on the reverse strand, counting down.
GCCTCACAGAGGAAGGTTCACCCCTGGACTTTCTGTGAGGTGTTTTCTCTGGATACTCCAGCTCCATCCCACACTCCGAAGACATGCAGGGGAATTGGTGTCTTCAAATTGCCCCTTTTCAGAGTGTGTGTGTGTGTTTGTCTGTCTGTGTGTGTCAGCTCTGTGATAGAGTAGTTATCTGTCTGGGGTGTGAAGGATAAACCACGAGCCATATTTTACAAACTCTAGTTAATCCACTAGGAATTGTGGAATATGTGCAAATCTGTTCTGGGACTCGGGTGTTAGAGAGATAAAAGGATCCAGTTTTTCAGGATTCCAGAGTCTTAGACACAAATTATTTCTGAAGGTTTTGCCTTTCGTTTTGTGCTTATAAGGACCTCTGCTGTTGTGAAAAAAATATTGAAAGAGTGAACGTTCACTGTAGCTCCAAGATGTTTTTGGAAAACATGTCCCTGAATCTGCACTACTCTTGATTCTGGTTTCAGTGCAAGCAGCTTCAGCCTAAAACTCTGAGCTGCAGCTGTTTCCCTTTAGGAAAAAACATTTTATCTATGAAACCAGCCTCATGAGTTACAGCATGTAAATTAATCAGTGTTAAGAAAACCAGGCATCAATACTCCACACACAAACACCTGAAAAATCTGTTTGGATTAAACATAATCAGTTACAAGAAAAACCTTACTTAATATTAAAATAACATTCATATAAATAATTTAAATAGCTATACTAAAGCTAAAGTCTTGGTCTAAAATGTTTAAATTGCCAGAGACATACTAATAATGTGCTATACAATTTTGGGGCCTTTTTGACATTTTGTAGTTGGTATTTTGGGGAATAACTATAAGAGACATTTTCCCATATCAAACTGTGCATGAAGTCTGGAATTCTAAGGAAAATTTGTCCATAAAAGATTGATTTCCATCTCTCCTTTATAAGCCAAAGGAAACAGAAGAAAAATCCTAAATTCAGAACGACTTGCCCACTTGTTCATCCTCTCCTTGTCTTTTTCATCTAACCGTCCCCCAGAACTTGTGCTAGGTCATCAAAGTCACAATCAAACAGTTCACTGATTCCTTCGTTGTCCTCCAGTCCAAAATGGTAGTCATGACTGTGAGGGGGGGACAGGTTGATGAAACCGTCCAATGGAAGAGGGAGGCCCTCTCCACTTAGGAAGTCCGAGGAGGAGAGGGGTGAGAGGTCAAAATCGGGCATGTCTCCAAGGCTGGAGAACGGGTCCCCTCCCAGGAGTGATTCTGTCATAGAAGGTAAAATGTAAAAAACCCTGGACTGGCTCACAGTAGCATTTGACAATTTGCTGTTACTGGGTTTTGATTAGTAACGAAAAATTACCCATCATAAAGTCTGTAAAATGTCTTTGCTAACAAAAATGATGGCAGATGTGTGAGTCAGGAGAAACAACCAGAAACAAGCCAACATGAGGAAAGAATGAAGGTTTATTGTGGAAAAAGAGGCTTTCAACACACTGAACACACTGATTTTATTTGTTACTGAAATTTTAAAACTGGACTTAAATAATGTATATTTACTTACTTTAAATGTGAACACTCACCTGCGTCACCACCTAACACCAGTGATGAGGGATCCTGCTGGGAGGCTGCTGTCACTGTGGATGATGTGGATGCTGGCGATGATAAGCCCACTTCTACGGAGGATCTGGATGGTCTGGGCTGTGATTGGTCTGTGGGTTGTGTGGGAGGCGGGGCCAGAGAGGGGTCAGTATTGGGTTTCGAAGGACTACTTCCTGTCATGGGGCTACAGACACCAGAGCTGTCTTCTGGACAAAGGAAGACATCGATGGGACCCCTTGTGCTCCTCAGTGACACCTGGTAACCCTGAGAGATATAGACAAATACAGAACACACCGTCATGTGACAACCTCAAGACCTCAAAACAATTGCATTATAAAAAGGTAAAAAACATTCAGGCCCCAACCTCGCTGGGTTGTGAAACTTGCATCTGGGTTTCTGGTGGAGCTCTGATCACCATGACCAGCTGGTCGGGGGAATCAAATGATTTCCTCAAATCCTGGCAGCGCACATATCCCAACGTGAGAAACACAACAATTAAGGAACACAATGCATGTTAAGCTGATGACATATTAAGATTACTTACTTCAAACACTCTTCACTTAGAGACTGGGATTTTTTAATTCAAACATATCATTGAAAGATTAATTTTGTTCCTCATAATTGTACATGTAACAACGACAAACAATTAGCCCTCACTGTTTCTGCGAGAATTACTTGCAACTCATCCTAAATATATATGTGATAACACAGCCAGTTTTGGTCTCGGTGGTTAGGACACCTAAAAGTGGTCAGAAGGATATTTCTTGTTCTGTGGGTCCTCTGTGAGCAATCGCAGCTGTAGGTTGCATTTGGAAATGAGCTCATCCAGCTGTTCCTCAGCCTTTGTGAGGTCACACACCTCTCTCTGCAACTCCTTATGCCGGGAAACCAGTGTTGCATCAATTCGATTGCCACTGAAGGTGCAGAGAAGCAGTATAAATGTGAAGGATGGATACTAAATGAACATACCACTCTATTTTGTTACTGCAGTGACCATGCTTTTCAGTTGTATGTGCTATAATTTATGATTTCAGATTTTTCATTGACTGTACTTGCATTTATGATTCATACGCCAATGCCATACAGTCATTTTTGAGCTTCATTTGTATTTTTCTTTTTAGCTCAATTTATTAAGTTGAATAGTATTATAGCAATATTATTTAGTCTGGTAAAACATTTTTTTAATACTCACAGCCATTGGATGTTGTTCTTAGACTTCTTGGATATGAGCTGGATTCCCTCCAGGACATTGGTTATGTCGTAGATGCGCCTCTTCTGGACATCCAGGACCTGGGAGGCCCAGTTCAGATCCACTACGCCGTCAGCCGATTGGGACAACAGGTTCAGAAAGCGCTTGGTGGTTAGATTTAAGGAGGTGTCATACCGTGACTTTTCTGCTGTGGATCGAGGAACTGGAATGAAGGGGGAAAAAAGAGCATGTATGGGTGTCAAGACAATGCTGACAAAAATACCGGCAATTTTTTTCCTCGACACTACTCTTAATGTCCTGCAGCACAAACGGAGGCAGCAGTGCAGAAGAGAATCTCATCTCTCCTAATGGACTGGGATCAGTATGGCATTATTAAAACTGAACAGTAAAATCCGAACTGTTTAAAAATGATTAAAAACTTTTTTAGTATTAGTATAACTGAATAAAACAAGCACTGTGTCATGGAAGCAACTGGTAGGTGTTCAGAAGAACATTTCTTAATGATGGATCCTTAATATGTTTAGAAGGGGAGAGCTCACAGAAGTGGTTAGAAATGATGACACATTGTTTATAGCTCACACCAGCTTTGGCTAAAATAAAATATAAACTGGAGGGTGTGGTGACCAATAAACTCTTAGCCAGTCACATCACTGCTCTCACCACTCTGAAACAGCTGAGCTAATCAGAGTCATGCATCAAAACTCAACAACTAGAAAGATGTTTCTCCAAGTCATTATGTTTTGTCAGATTGCATTGGCTGTGCAGCCAAAGGCAGGTAGTCTATTTTACTATATCTCACAAACTGTTGCGCAAATTGTGACATAATTTACACCATTGTGCTTTTTAAAAATGTCACTTTTATTTAGAGGAAATTAGAAAGGAAGCAATGACACATAGGACTGCACAGTCACACAACATGTCATAAGGAAGTGTTTTCATCAAAATATTCACAATTTGCTTGACAGCACATTTTAATTTCGCCCAACTCTGCTCTGTGATGACACCACAGCGATGCTCAATGAGAGTTTCAGGTCAGGAAAATAAGAGCTGGAGCTCTACTTGTCATCATACTGCTATGAAAATAGGGGCATAAATATTCAACCTGAGCATCAGCATAGTTTAAGAATAAACAACAGTACAACATGAGCAGCTCTAAAATGTCTCAGTGATGTGTCACATTCCTATATTGTACCTTGTGTTTTGAATTTGTGAACAACAGTAGGTAGAATATCGAAGTCAGTGGGAGGGAGAAAACAAACTAAATAAATAAATAATGCCCGTTGTCCTCCTGTGCACCTAAAAACTAACTTTGCTCATTTCAACAGACAAATGTTAGAATTGCTTTACTGATTTCTTCTACTAGCCAGCCTGGTAAAGACAGAGTCCGGATAGCTGATGAAGTAACAGCTGCTTTCAAGTCTGTAACAAAGGTCAAAGTATATGAACTGCATGGCTGGAGCACATGCATGCAGCTAATGTTTTGCTTCCACTGTGAATTTAGTGTTAAGAATGTATGAAAATCAGCAGAGTAAGCTGTGAGTTTGTGTGTGTGTGTGTTTGTGTGTGTATATACCTCTGGGGGGGGGCAGGTGTGGAGGGTGGTGCTTGGCCTATGGATGGTCGAGTGGTGCTGACATACTGATGGTCACTATCAAGGTCCAACTTTCTCTTTACCTGCAGAATAACAAATGGTTGCAGAAAGAAACACACAAATCAATATTAATTGTCTACTACATATTACATTTATGTATTAATTATTTATTTAGGAAAAAAATGACAAGAAACAAAAACCGCTCTGCTGAATAGAGCAAAACAAAATGTTTTGAAGCAACAGGTGGATGGACTTGTACAATTCTGCACCACAGACAGAAACACATCCATGTCCACTTTTCAAAAGAACATAAGAAAGGATAACCCCTTAGCTAACCGCTTCCCTTCTTGCTCTTTCTCTTTCGCTCACCTCCATCTCACCCCCTTTTCCCGCAACACCCCCCTCTCCTCACCGGAGGTCTTCCCAGAGCCGGTCGTCTCTTGTCCTGGATCCCCACATCCACTGGTCCTTGCGGCGTGGCAAACAGCAGGATTTCCCCTGTGCTGGTGGGGGCAGAAGCTGGGTGGAGTCCCTCATTGCTGGGGCTGGTGATGATCACTATCTGGTGGTCCTCACCCAAGTTGATACTCCCAGAGTTCAGCAATGTCTCAAAGTCAGCCAACAGATCCTCCGATGTCTGTCCTGTTATCAGAGTCTCTGACATTGCAGTGTCGCTGAGTACCCCTTCACTGGACTTTTGCTGTGTTCAGGGGTCACAAACTAAGGTGCTGTAGTTGATGTATCAACACCTATTTGCATTTGCTGTACTGACTGAGTAGTGGTGAGACCCTCTGTAAGTTTGCTTGCAGGTGTTCATGACCAGCCCCAACATTTCTTAAAAACTTTCTATTTCCCAACTTTCTATCTTATTGTTTACAAACAAGCTACTATATATATATATATATATATATATATGTGTGTGCTCTAATATAATATATAACCCGAATACATGTAATAACTATGGCAAGCAACGTGCTAAAGCCAATTTAGACGTATGGTGAAAGAGCACGACAGAATGTTCTGCCAAACAGGAAATTTGGCAAATCCAATAATATTGCTAAATGCATACCAACTCTGCGCCCTGAGGCTCAGCCGCTGACGTGTTATCAAGAAAAGAGTCCAAAATTGACCTTGACAGGAATAAACGATGGAGGTTTGCAAGCTAGCAAGGCAGCAAGCTAATCTTTTGTTTTCATCTCTGTCAGTACAGTAGAGCCGTGAGGCCTGGCCACACTGCCCTGAGCTCCGCTACCGACCCTGCTAACGAGTTAGCCTGCGTCCTGACAACAAAGACCGACACAAGTTAACAAACAACCTGGTGCAGCCGTCAAACTGGCTCTACACGGCTCTAAAACTGTATATTCCTCCCTACACCTAAGACTGGACGTAGTTAAAAACCTCATAAAACTTTAAAGCAGCTTTCTAGGAGTAAGCTATCGAATTCAAATATCCACTACGCAGAAGGCATCGCCATAACTCCAAAGCATATTTGACAGTACAACCATGAAAGCGACAGTTAGTTAAGCAGAGACAACATAAATATCGTATCATACGAAAATATAGCACATTAGCATGCTAGCTAAGTTATTAGCCGTAGTTCTTCAACCCCCTCGTTTTGTTGGGGCACGCAGGAAGCAGTCCGACAAAACTGGAAATATAAGGAAATAAAGCTGCGAAACACACGCGCATCCTTTAAATCACCCGCTGTTCCTTCGGTAGCTCAACCTGGGTGCGGATCATTCACGAAATCCGCGTCTAGACCCCGTTATCGGCTGTTATTGTTGTTATTGTCCCAGCTGATCTACATCTAAACAAGGATCGCACGGTTTTCGCGCGAAATCTTTTTTGCCGCGAAACCGGCACGTGTGTCAATCCAACGGTTACCATTGGTCGAGAAGCCACACGGTCCACAGGGCGGGACTGCCGCTCTCTGATTGGTATAAACAGGTGTCGGTCATTTTACCGAGCGCAGATTCGTCGATTCAGAGACGCATTCACGTCCAACACGAAAAAATAATTTATTGGCACCGCTTTTATTTTCTTATTAGAATGAACGTAGGAACTGATACACCCCAAATCACACGTTAATGTTATTATCATATAAATATAAATAAAATGTATCTTGCTCTATGTTTATGTTTTATATGGGTAAATGTTAATTGAGGCAAACGAAAACCGAAACCGTAATATTCTGAGGCGTAAGTAGAACAAACAAGCTGTACTTCTAGTCGGAACACATTTTAATTCTCACCGCCAGTGTAACGTGGATATTAATCGGAATACTTGGCAGCTAAATCAGTCATTTACCGACCCCGGAGTTCTTGTTCTTGTATAATTACCGTCTTTTCCTGTAGTTACATGAGCGTACATCAACTGGCAGCCCCCGCCAATCGAGCGCCTACTGCGCAGCAGAAGAGCTACAAGATGGCGCAGGCAATATTTGAAGTGCTTGAAGGTAAGAATCATTTATGAATAACCTCATTACTACAACTAGAATAAAACGTGAATGTGCATTGTAAACAACGGCAACATATCGGGTCTGTTTCGACGTATTAAAATCTTATTATAAAACAATATAAATGCATATAATGTTTGTTATTACACTTAAATATCCCTTTGAAGGAAGAGTGTTTAGGACTGTAAACAAACAGATTTACTATTCAAACTGTTGTGTTCTCATCTTATTGTAATTAAACAATAAAAGGATGTGGGCCTCTCCCTTCTAGTTAGATTGAACAAGATATGATTTCTCTTCCATCTCCAGGCTGTTGTTCCCTCTCAGCTTATTACCCATTACCAAGCGACTTTAATTTAATGCATTTATATTTTCAGACTGTAGGAAAACATACAGCTGTGGAGTGAAACATACAGCTGTGGATCACCTAAAGTACAGTGGAGCTTTGCAACATGTAACTTATTACACTATTTCTCCATACTCCTTTTCTTCAGGCATGGACAACCAGACAGTGCTGGCGGTCCAGTCTCTGCTAGATGGCCAAGGTGGAGTTCCTGACCCAAACAACCAGAATGTCTCTGGGACACCCACTATCCAGTCTATGGGTATTGCAGATATAATACTTGACAGCTCAAAACAAACAGAATAATAGAAAGCCTGCAGTGGTCTTGCTTTTTGCAGCGGAGTAGAACCCAAATACCATCTGGTATTTGAAATTGGCTTGTACACCATATTTAGCACAGTATCAGTTTAATGCAAAAATATAACGTAAAGAAGATGGAGCACACCTCCTCTAAATATGTACAGACCAAGCCTCAAGTCTCCATGTTTATCTTTACAGACGACGAAGATGTGTTCCTGTGTGGGAAGTGCAAGAAACAGTTCAATTCTCTGCCAGCATTCATGACACACAAAAGAGAGCAGTGCCAGTCGAGTGCACCCTCCCTATCTACAGTTTCCTTGGCCTCCACCAACGCATACACACCTGTCCCATGTATCAGCTCTGTACCACACACTCCTGCCAACAGACAGGTAAAGACAGAGAGGACTTTTTATGTGGGTGATTGATAAATCATTTGATGAGCATCAATTTAATGCTGGATCAGCTAGTAAAGAAACAGTGATTTAGATAAGGTCATATTTATTTTTGAATAATAAAGCAAGCACAGAGTGACCAACTAATTGGCACAAAATAGGGGGAAAAAACAAACAGTAAATTAGCAAAAATCAAAATACATATGTTTTAGAGATATTTTACTAATTGAATTTTTGTGAACAACAACAGAGTAATACTGTAAATATTATAAATTTATATTTTATGTGTATTCCTTCCCATTTATGCACCAGGTATCTACGTACATTACGGTCCCTCCCTCCCCTCTGACACACACTTTGGTCCAAGGCAACGTGCTGGTCAGCGATGATGTTCTCATGTCAGCTATCTCAGCCTTCACTTCCATCGACCAGCCCATGGCCACCATGCAGACACCCATACAGGTAAAACTGGAGGGGGCAACACTGTATAGACGTTATTTGCCTGCTGTCACTTTTATATGTCTCATGCTCTCATGCCATACTGCTGGACTGTTATCAAATCTGTCTGTGTTGTTTTGGTATTGCAGAGTAACCTGAGTATGCATACAGCTGGCGTGTCCTACCTTCAGCACCACCACCATCATCATCATCATCATCATCATCAACAGCAACAACAGCAACAACAACAACAACAACAACAACAACAACAACAGCAGCAACAACAGCAACAACAGCAACAGCAACAGCAGCAGCAACAGCAGCAGCAGTCCTCACACCCTTTGCCTTCCAGTCAGACACCACCCCACCCCCTCCCAACTGGACAGCCCGCACAGCAGCCACTCTCTTCACAAGTCCCAGTGAGCCACAGCAACTCAGTGGTCCAGGTTTACAGCACACTGCCCCATATGGCCGGGGGCGGTGGTGCAGAGATACACACCCTGGGTTTGCAGCCTTTCCATCCTGTTCAAGTGAGTGAAGTTTGCTGTTTGGTTATTAAAAAAAACTGGAATAATATTAAATAAAATAAATAAATTATGTGATAAAGCATTTAGTCATATGCACAGAAGACTGAAACAGTTTTTTAAGACAAAGCATTGAGCCTCTGTGTCCTCCTTAGGTGCCCAGCCAGTGTGTGGAGAGCCAGTCGTTCACCACTCCTCCTGTCTATAGTCCTGGGAAGCAGGGTACCAAAACAAAGACCTGCAGTATCATCACCAATCTGACAGAGCTGGGCGACTTTGAAAAGGTCATCATTCCCAAACGACCCAAGAGTAGCAAAAAGAGCCCTGATGGAGGAATAGGTCTGTAAGGACACTCATCTGCTAATTTAACAGAGCTGTTTATATATTCTGTGACGTTGCCTTGACTTATATTTGACTGATTCCGTTAAAAAACTGCTAAACCCATTATATAGAATAATCCTGAAACAACATTGATTTAGTGCCATTATACATTTCAGTTGAAGGTGCTAAAACTGCAACTGTCAGGATCACAGTTTCACCCACTAAGGATAAAGTATTAATGTATGTTTATGTTAAATCCCTTCAGAATTAAACAAGCACTGACATGTATTACTGTTAAGTAATGAAACTGCATGTGACAACAAAATGACAATCGATTTGAAATATATGATGATAATTGTAGAATACACATTCGCTCAATTTCTCTCCACAGCAGAGCAACTGAAAAGAAAGGGCCCGAAGCTGAAGTGCAATTTCTGTGACAAAATCTTCTCAAAAAACTTCGATCTTCAGCAGCACATTAGGAGGTGAGTTACCTGCCAACACAACACTGTGCACCTCAGCAGTAGACGTTAATCCAGCCACAACTTAAAACTACTTTCTTTTTACAGCCACACAGGAGAAAAACCGTTTCAGTGCATCGTCTGCGGTCGAGCTTTTGCCCAAAAGTCCAATGTGAAGAAACACATGCAGACACACAAGGTTCATACAACCAGCACTTTCTTTAAGAGGTGTTCTAGCTCCGATCTCTCAATAAAATACCTGCAGTTTGGTGCTGTTAATTATACAGTCCTTTTAAACATGATGAATTGTCATTTACATAGCTGTTGAATGGAATTTTCCATTTGGTGTGGACACACTGCAACAACACAGTAACAACTGTCTTAACTTTAAAGGTATGGCCTATGGGTGTGGCTAGCACAGTGTCAAGATTACCAATCACAGTAAAGGTGGTGCCAGTGTCGTCTAATGAGGAGGAGGGTGGCAGAGAGCAGCAGCAGCAGCAGCAAGGTGAACAGGAGGAGGAGGGGCCACAGCAGCAGAGCAGTCAGACACAAGATGAAGAAGAAGCTCAAACAAGTAATATGTGTTTAATACATCATGCTGATACAGACAAATATCCATGCATGGTATGGATATTTGTGAAATTTTGAAAATATTGAAACTGTTTTCAGGTTGAATAATAGTCTCCTCTCCATTTCCATTTACCACACAAATTCACTAATGCATCCTATGCAAACTTTAATTAACAATTTGTTTAGCAAGTAAACATATTGGGTGTGTTTATTGGGCACAGTTAGCTGAAAGTGACAAAAACTTTCATGGCCACATTTTCTGTATTTTGTTCTAATAATAATAAAAACAGTCACTGATCTAGCATCAGATTTAAGGCACCAGTTCTTACAATATATACAATGCTTGATCCCAGAGGCTCCAGGGGACTTGGAGGAGGGTGCAACTGAGACCCGGACTGATCCGGAGGACAGCCAAGGGGAAGCAATGGACAACAGGTGTCCTCAGGCACAAATGCAGGTGCAGACCAACCAGAACTCACAGTGCCAAGCACAGAGCAAACAGATTGTTGTGATAGACAGCTCCTACCAGTGCCAGTTTTGTGCCAGCAAGTTCAAGACCTACTTCCAGCTTAAGTCCCACCTTACCCAGCATAAAGGGGAGCAGGTGAGAACAAACAAAGGTACATGTGGGGTGTGTCTGACAATGTGTTCAAAAATGACCAGAGATCATATCAGTTATGTTTGTCTCTGATAAAGATGGTAAAGCAGTGACATCCATGGTAGGGTATGAATTAGAAAATGGTGGGCAGTGAGGTAGATTATGATTTGGCTTTAGATAAAACATCCAAAAAACTGGATCAGTGAGTTAGATGTGTATCTATTTTCCTGTAGGTTTATAAGTGTGTGTTAAAGTCCTGCTCCCAGACCTTCCAGAAGTTGGATCAGTTTTTGGAGCACATCAGGACACACCAGGAGCAGCTAACCTACCGCTGCCATCTCTGCAGCAAGGTATTCCCCTCGCTCTTTGACCTGGGGGCCCACCAGTACTCCCATTGCTTCTGCCCACAGCAGAACACACGCAAGGAAACTACTGTGTACAGGTCAGCTCAACCACTCTTGTCTTCTGATTACATAATGATTACAGCAGAACAGAGCTCAAGAAAATGCATTATTCCCTACTGTTTGAGTAACAGTTTCTAAAAGTTGTTTTTTTTGGATTTCTCTCCAGGTGTGTAAAATGTCAAAGCAGGTATTCAACCCAGGAGGCACTAGAACATCATCTACTGACTGCCTCACACAGCTTTCCCTGCCCACACTGTCAAAAGGTAGAGTAACACAGATGTGAACGCAGCTTTCGAATCTGTAAATAGCAGATTGTTGACACCGTTAGCTGTTATGATTCTAGGAGTTATAGTAGATACGAGTTGGCCATGCTTAACACTTTGGTCTTAAAATGTGTAGAAAAGATGCTGAGGTGTGTGGTCTCTTCTCTATCTGGCCATCAGGTTTTCCCATGTGAAAGGTACTTCAGACGCCACCTCCCCACTCATGGCGTTGGAGGGAGGTTTAAGTGTCAGATCTGCAAGAAGGCCTTCAAGACAGAGCACTACCTCAAGCTGCACACACGCATTCACTCAGGTTAGAAGGACCTGTCGCTGCTCTATACTCTAATCACACCAGGATTTTTTGCCACTACATAAATGAAGAACTTAAATTGTTTCTATGCAATGCAAGATCTTTTCCAGCGCTTGAGTTATGTTCACCACCATTTGTATATCTCATAATCTAATCTAGTTTGATACCGATTTGTTGAATTTCTCAGGAGAAAAGCCATACAAATGTTCCCTCTGTGAAGCCACGTTCAACAGGAAGGACAAAGTGAAGCGGCACATGCTCATTCACGAACCCTTCAAAAAATACAAGTGTCCCTTCAGGTGAGGACAATACTTATTAGCTGAAATCACAGAAACAGCCTTGCTTATTTAACTTCTCTTTCCCTATTTGATTAATTCTTTTATAACTTTCTTTTTTCTTACTCACTTGTGCTTTTCTGTCCCTCTTTTCATTTTTTCTTCCGAGTCTTTAAAGAAGAAAACTATTCTGTTTTTTCATTAGGACACATGTAGGCTGCACCAAAGAATTTAACAGACCAGATAAACTTAAGGCCCACATTCTGTCGCATTCTGGTAAGTCTGGTAATGCCAATTATCATCTTTATGTTAACAAAGATGACAATATTTTTGTGGCCAGATGTTGTGAAAATAAGATATTGATGGTGACCCGGATGTGAAAAAAAAAATGTTGTTGGGTAAGTGACTGTTTTCTCTCTTTCAGGTATCAAGCCCTACAAGTGTCTGTTTTGTCAGAAGGCATTCAGCCGCAGGGCTCACATGCTCGAGCATCAGCAGTCCCACACAGATAACTACCGCTTCAGATGCTCCACCTGCAACAAGGGATTCACCAGACAGAGCTATTTTAGAGATCACAAATGCCCTTCAGCAGGGAACGGATCAGGAACTGAAGGAGGGGCTGGAGAAGTAGAGGGAGAGAAGAGGCTGAGAGTGCCGATGGCAGATGAGAATGATGGAGAAGATGACGGAAGAAGAAACCGGTTCACAAGAAAAGCAAAAAGGTTAGAGACTAGTGGAGGTCATAGAGAGGAGGATGACAACTCCAATTGCAGTCATGAGCAGGTGGAAACACACCAGGAGGAAGAGGAGGGAGGTGGGGGAAGGAGTAATGAGGAGTGCCAGGCCGCAATATCTATCACCTCCATGGAAGGGCAGAGAAGAGAAGAGGAGGATGACGGGGTGGAACATGGCAGTGAGTCACTGGAACAGATTCAGAGCAAGGACCAAAACTGTTTGCAGCAGCCAAGTTTGTAGCATCATCATTGTAGGAACATTTCCTGGAAATGGAAATTCAGTTATTCATTATATAAAAGAAATGATGGGAACTGATTTTATTTGTTTTAAATTAAAACACAATGATATGCACTAATTCCACTTTTACTGTAAATAAGAGATTATTTATTTGTTATGTTACCTGGTAAATCTACATCACCAGAATAAGCAGTGGGTGATTTCTGTGCTTTTTAATATTACTAATTTTGTGCAACTTAAACCACAGTGGTTCATTTAAAATATTATGTCAAAAGTAACAGCAGCAGTTTCTTTAATTTTATGTGACAAAAAGTAAATTATTAAAAGTTGACTTGTCTCAAAGTATATTTGTGTTGATATATGGTAAATTCAATGCAAGAGAAAGCAAATAACATGCAGGATAAGATCTACATTAACCCCTTTATAGCATACCATAAAATGGGTTGTTACAATTTAAGAGTGAGTAACTGTTAAATGGCCACTGTTTACTACTCTGAAACTGAGAATTTCCATGTTCCAAGTTCAGGCTGAAACAAATCAAATTATCAAACATATCAAAAGGTACAAATTTAACACAAGATGATTGTTACACCCTTCTATTGGTCATCTAGAGCACAAACAGACATTTTTGATTTATTTTTGATTTAATTTATTAAGGTGATCATTTCTATATTACAGGTTTCATTTACATCAGAACTTAAAGTGGGAAAAGAAAATATAGTGTTACCATAAACCTCTTATTAAAACTTTTCTTTTACAAAAGAAAATCTGTTATTGACACCATTTACAACTTGTTTTCCTATACAGGAGAAAGACAGTGATTTAGTTCATGAAGGAGCCTAGAGAACAAAAAAATATTATATGTACATATATGCTTAACTACTACATACCAGGGATTTTTTTTTTTTTTTAAGATCAAACCAGAACAGGTTTAAAACACACTGCATTAGGGGTAACAATCATAGGCAAAAATAATCTAAATAGGCAACTTTATCAATCACCTTTTCATCCTGATGTTTTTTTTTTTTTTTTAACACTAAATTTGCCTCAGTTGTGAAGGTTAGCTGAAGGCTAATGACAAACACCAGACAACCTCACCATACATGTGAGTCTGCAGTTACCATGCTGCAAGAAAAGTAAGTGGAGTGACATTTTTTTAAAAAGTGCTGTGCATCATCATCATCATCATCATATGAACAACACCCAAATCTTCTGTTCACCAGTAACCAAACCTGTCTTTTCACCCAGTTTAATAAATAATCCAAAAGGACACTCCAAAAATAAGCAATCACACTAGCTGGTGATTTTATTTCATACAGAGAATCATGATCTTGTTAAACATGATAAATCTATTATTGCAAACGTGATGTGTAACGTCAGCCAAACCAAACTAAAAAAAGGATTCGCAATTATAGTATAAACACCTGCTCGACACACTAACCATTGATTCCACAGTGACAAACATTTGGAGATTTTGAAATACTGCAATGCATCTTTGTGTCAGTGACTTTAAAATCCATAACAATTGTATTTACTTTTCCTGTTCATTCTGTGATACGTGTTTGGCCAAGTAAATAAGGTAATAGCTCTGTTACTCACATTCCAATGTTACAGGTGTATCAAGACCTACATAAAACATGCATTCAGAATGTCAGTTGTGATTTGGTTTGACTTGAATTTGGTGTATTCACATATTAGATCAAGCACATCTAGAGTTCCTGAAAACTGAACACCTTCAAACATTTACTCCACCACTGGATTACTTTAGGATCTTGTTTGCAGTAAGATCACCCCACAAATAGAAAAAATGAAGGTGTAAAATGTCTGAAGTGGATACTGAGATGAATAACTTGTAAAGATTCTTCCAGAAAACGAAGACACCCCATCAGTACAATCTCTGGCCCTATAAAACTAGGGTCTGTTTAGGTTTTGCTCAAAGCTTCTGCATAATGGAGGTTACAACCCTTCTCACAATCATTCTGTGATTTACAGATAAAATACAGGCCTGCGGAAGCAAAACTGGCTCTCTCTTTATTTAGACCAGACCTGTCTCTAAAATCTCATTGAAGCACCAACACTGTTTGATACTTAAGCACTTCTTTCTATAAATTAAGTCAAAGTTATCATATTGTCATGTGTTACTGATCCACTTTAGTAAAAAAATGAGGAAAAACGTGTGAGATTTTTGAAAAGTGATTAAGTAGAACAATGTTCAAACTAGGCCAAAGTCATTTTAAAGCAAAAACAATCTTGAAGCCACAGAGTTTGGTTGCTTTCAGTGAAACATAACCTTAAAAAAAAAAAAACCCCAAATCAAAGACACTATGACCCAACATTAGTCAGAACGTGTGACCCCTCAGGTTATGAGAATTTGAACAATATGGTAACTCCAAGGCTACTGGTTACATGATTTCAAGTGTAAGGAGAGAAAAAAAAAAAAAACACTACTGCAGTCCCATTGATCCAATGTCACTGAAGGTGAGTTTTCAGGATGCCCTGGATATTTGGTGCATCATTCTGGGAGACAAGAGCAGCTTCTGGGTTTTGGTTTAAAATAATACAAAATGTTCATATACCTCTGTCACTGAGAGGCCGCCTGTGAGCATGGTGTGCACAGTAGACGCCAGTTCCCTAATCCCAGCACCATTGCAAAGACATACAGTCTCTCACATGTATCCATATACCAACATGTGTGTGCCTGCATGAGCACAAGCACACAAAATACCCCCCTACTCAGAAGAGGCTCCCTGATTTGAACACGCTCGTCTTTATTCCCTCAGACTCCTATACCCACTGTTTAAACATCTCCTAGTTTGTCTCACTCCTGTCCGAAGCCTTCTGTCTCCTCAATAGCAAACATCAGCTTCTCCTTTAGCTGCTCATAGCTCTTGTAGGGCGGTAAGTCGAGTCTGTTAAAGCTGAGAAAGTACATAAAAAACATTTCAGCCTCAGACTGGAATTTTTTTCTCAAAGACCTTAATACATGAACTGCTTTCTCCATACATGAAGAAATCTGGATGGGATCAAGTTTTTATTTAAACTAGACAAAAATATTACCTAGCTTAAGAAGCATTACAACTTCCTACAGTGAACTGCTGTCAGACCATAGTTTATTTAGTAACTAGAGAGTTTTGATTCACAGTTTGTATGAACTCACCATGTGTGACTTCTGGGAAGCCAGTTTTCTTTTCCCACCTTCTCAATGCAGAACTTCTGTGGACCGTTGCTTCCTGTAAAGTGAAGCACAAGTCAGGAGGAGCGAGAATCTTCATGATTACCATGATAATGTTTAATGTTAGTTTCAAACTTACCATCTGCTCTGTTTTTAAAGATGAATGTTATGGAGTACCAAAACTAATTGAGCTAGTTCTACATTTGCTTAGGACTGGATATTGTTAATTCCCAGATATAATGACAGGTAGAAAAATGCAACTACAAACACTAAATAAACAAACAGGACAGGCAAAAGGACAGACACTCAAAAAAAGGTTTACACAAAGTCAAAACACAACAGAACCCTGTATTTGTTGTATACATAAGGTTTTCAGCGCTGTCCATATAGTGGCCTAGACAAATATTCTATCTGCATTTGGAAATGCCAACTTATATTACTGTAATTATTACCCATTAGGTCAGTGAAGCCTCCTACAGGCAGGCGACAGGTACCCGTGACGAACTGCAGCAGCCTCATTCTTTTCTCATTGTCCATCTCTTTTATGAACTGAAGGGAAAAGTGTAAAGTTGTTTAACACTTAAATGTCTCCATGTTACAGATTATCCCATTCACTAGATCAAGTAAGTACAACAGCATCTGTAAATGAAGTGATCTTATTATCTTATTCAAACTATAAGAATATAAGTGAGTAAAACAAAATGTATAAAACTGTAGGATTCCCACTAGTTTGTGCACAATCCAAAAAATTTTTTTTTTCTACTTTTCTGGATTTGTAAGAAAATCAGTGAATCGAGATACAATATAAATACACAAAGTGATAATGATAATAATGCAACAACATATTAAAACTCACTACATAGTATATCAAAAGGAAATTGTTATTGTGTTTTATCCCCAGTTGAAGTCATTAGATGTGTAATTCCTCCTATATTGAATGAACGCTGTCAACATACACTGACCTGCCAGAACCAGACAATCTGTTTGCTGCTTCGAGCGTAATGTCTGTAGATAGTGTTTCTCTGCCAGTCTGCCAGGTCAATCTCCTGCATCCCGCACAGCATCACCTGGAACAGGACACAAGTTAGAAATATTAAACGACTGAAATCAGTAATTGTTTCTATAAAGCAAATTCCATTTTCTCACCCCAGTATGTTCAATCCAAATGATAGACAGGTCTCTTTTCTATCATATAAATGACAATGTTTTCAGTTCATTCATACCTCCAGCTCTTTAGCATCGAAGTACTGCAGGTACTGCTGAGGAAGGACCTCATTGAAGCCTTCAAAGAAAGCCTGTGTCTGCTCTTCCACTCCTCTAGACAGCCTCCACTCTGCTACCAACCTGTGGAAGGGGAAAGAGGCGAACACATGCAGATTTTACAACTCATAAAACTCAAAAATATGGAAATGACAGTAACACTGGTCCATGTTTCCAAGAAAACTATTAGCCTATGAAACATTATGTTAAACCTGTCACAAAATCTACAATGTTTTTTCCTTAGATGTCCAGTTTGAAAGCTGAATAAAAAAATGGCTGAATTTGATCTAATAAAACCCACCTGATGTACTCTTCCTTGTTCTCCTCAGTGACTTGGATGTCACCTCCTCCAGGTTTCAGTTCATGGGTGGTGATTTCCCCCAGAATCTCCTTGTCAACAGAGAAGAACATCTCCAGACCGCACTCCTCAATGTTGTTATCCCTAAAGAGCAGCACAGACAATTGCTGTTACACCACCCAGTGTGTCTACAATCTACCTCCCTCAGTTAACACTGTTTTCCATTTTGGTGTGTGAGAAGTATTAGGTCCTGTTGTAAGTCATGCTAATATTACATCCTATAATCAAGAAACAATTGATGCTTGACAAACAAACAATTGTTCGCATGGTTTTGGGTACTCACTTGATCCAGATCAACGAGTTGTAAAACTCCGGGTCAATTGACTCCAGGTCTTTGAGGGCCAACGGCTTGTTTAGTATGCGCTTGTAAAATGGCAAAGAGAAACCAGTGTCGATGAACTTACCATGGAAAAGAGCCTGAGGGACAAAAAACACTGTTTGATCACATTTCTTTCACACGTTTTGTGCTGCAACAACTCTCACAGTGACTTTTCATGCCATGCTAATGAAAATCCCATGCATGCTAAAATGACTAACCATAGCAATGAAGCGTCCTATGAACTTGAAATACTTGAGGTGGTCAGGGTTGATGTAGGAGGCAGGGTTAATCTGGAGACAGTAGTTGTCTTTACCGGCATATTCAAACAGGCAGTACATGGGGTTCAAAACTTCATGGGACAAGAGGAAGAACCACTCCCTGGAGAAGAGGAGACAACAGAAATGAGACCACCTAGCTAACTGACAATGATCCAATATATTAAAGCTGGGAGCATCCCATTCCATTTACATAAATGGGTTACATAAGTGGCAAATAACAGCATAATCTGCAAATGCATTAAAGACATCAGGAATTTCTATGAAAGCCTATTGTAAGTAATGAGTAGGAGAAATCCAAAATCACTGGAAGGACAGGATAGAAAAATATGCAAACTGATCCTTGGCCCAAAGTGACTACAGGAAGCATAAATTGTAGGAATCCACATAACACATTTTTCATGTTCAACAGCAGTTCAACAGCTTACCTGGCAACACCTCCGTAATCAAGGCCCTCTTCACCAGGGAAGATGATCCATAGTCTCCTTCTCAGATCTTGAGAATTGAAGCTCATTATCTAAAAACAGAGACAATGTGTACAAAATGTCTTAAGAACCTGCCATCATGACAGAAGACACCACAACTGTTTGCTGTTTCTCATTGATTCTTACATACAGCAGCCCAGTTATTGAGACATAATAAATATGAACCTTTTTTAGTTATGATGAAATAATTGAATTAAGACGAAATAAGTTGAGTTAGAGTAGGTAAAGCACATTTTCTGAATACAGTCACGTTACCTGCTGGAAAGAGTCCTCAAACAGGGTTTTTCTGGAAACAGTGATCTTGATGTGTTGAGGCATTGACAGTTGCTGAAGAAAGGGGAAAATGTCAGAAGCAGTGAGCTTCAATTTGTGACATTACAACACCTGTCAGATCAGGAATCCATAAAGATGCAATTAACACTAACCCTACCCCTTTAGGGATTAAGGAAAACTTGAATAACTAACTTGAAAACTATGAATAAGTAACAAGCAATTCTATCAAACTGCACATTGTAGTAACTCTTACCTGGCACCAAAATCTGAAGTACTGTACTTTGGCTTTGAAGTCTCGAACATAGGTGATCTGAGGTCCATTTTCACTGAGGGAAAAAATGCAAAGATACTCTTCATATCTTTTAGTATTGTAAAGCATATTTGGTGTTTTTTTTCAACCAGTTTGTCTACACTCTCAGTTTTTACTGCCAATATTGATGTAACTGCAAGGACTATTATAGTACACAAGCCTTTGCAAGGGTGTACTGTAAATAAATTAAAGTTACTAGGCCAGGATGATGTGGCTCCTGACAGCTCACTCTGTCACCTACTAATCCCCATTCACCAAACTGGTTTTTCGACCACAGAAACAAAACCAAAGTAATTACACTCATGTCATTTTAAGCTCATGTAACAGTCAACTGGGGTTTTACATGTGTGAGAATAACAGAGGGAAAGTATGCAAGACTAGCTGATCCACTAGTCAGTTGAGGATAATCTGTCATGAATTTAAACAATATAAAGGCATTTCCGAGAAAATGACTCACCAGGCTAAAGACAACAGTAAACATGTTGCTACCAATACCAAAACATGGTGCTGTAAATTGAATTCATGTGTCACATACAGCGAAACTAAGACAGAGTTGAAAAAAAATGAAAATTTCATCCTAATACCAGATTCATAAATGAATTAACATTTGACACCTAAAATCGCCTAAAAATGAGGAGTTATTCAGTGACACTTGGTTCTAATCGAACTTTTGTTTATGTACGCACCTCTCCTAAACACGCTTCATCTGCTTTGCCCCGATGGCGATTTCCTAATTTCTAAGCATGTCTTCAAAACAGCCTACATGTTTATGGAAACACTATTGTGCTATGAATAGGTTTATTGCAAAGGTTAAATGCCTTTGGCATTAAATGTTTTAAAGCCAAGAAAAAAATGCTTCAAAAGTAGCATTATTAATTAATGAATTGTACAGTAATACTCTGCCTCTTCATTAGCTGTTGAGTACTTGCTCTAGCTGAAAACTCTATACAATATGTTAAGTTGTGTTGTTTGCTAGTAATCAGGTCTCAGTATGGTAGATGACATACAGTGATGATTTTCCAGTGCGAGGATCAATGTAGGTTGTGGTTCTCCTGTTGTGGTCTACAAAGTAAGGAATACCATCTACAGTGAACCTCATCTCCCAGCCTTCTGGAAGTGGCTTCTCATTTAGCAACCTAACAAATAATGAACAAAAGGATGCAGTAAAAAATGTGCATCAAAAATATATGCATTTAAATTTTCCTCTAATGTGCATGTTATCTTATTTGACGGCACTGTATATGCAAACACACAAGCATAAACCAACCCCTGTGTTCGTGGGTCCTCCCACTGCGTTGACCGTGTAGGGTGATGCACAAAATAAACCCTGCCATTGGTGTCCGTTCTCTTTTCTGAAAGACACAATAACCATTAGTTGATTATTAAACATAATGCAATCGCAGAAAGTGGCAATTCTGGGTGCTCACTTCAAAAATTCAAAGATAGATGACAATTCATTGACAGCAAGCACTCCCTGGGATACATTAAGGTCATGTAGGTCAGCTAAAAGGCCCCAGAAGAGAATAATTAAATTGTCTAATAGTTTAATTAGTCCACAGAACTATAAGAAATGCAGTACATCTGTACACAAGACCAAGTTTTCTTGTTTGAGTTCACAGAACTACATTTATCATCAGTAAAGTACTCAAATACAGTTGTTAATCATCTTATATATGCCATTACACCCTGGCTTTTGTGGAGATGTGTGAGATCACTGAGATGTTTGTGATTATGAAAGATTTCCTCTTCCACAAGTGCCCAGGTTGGCTGCACAACTTAAAAGGCATTAAGCTACTGCTATGAATTACATCAGTGCAAGACATCATTGTTGAAAGCTAAGACAGGTAGCCTAAAAAATATAGAAAAAAAGTAAAGTGAACTACTGTAGTGCACATTAGTGCACCTGAACACAATCAAAATGTTCAGTAAATATATCCCAGCTATGAAATGAATTGTGAACATTTACTGTCACAACTTAAATGATCTCTCATGGCATTAAATGATTTCTCATGGCAATAAAAAGCATTAAAGATCTTACCCCATCCATGTGGCAGAGGCCCAAGAGGATCAAACTCCTTATTCTGAGTGGCCTGGGCCTGCTCTTGTAACTACAAAGCAGATAATCAGAATATTTCATTTGAGTCAGAAGACATCTAGAGGACAAGTTCAGTCCAAGCTATGTTGGTTTACAGATACAGATACAGTATTATAAGGGAGTAATAAGATGTAAAGACAACATTGTAAGCTCATGATAGTGGCACACTTCAGTATTGGCACATACAGAAAAATGAAAAGTTTATTAGTCATGACAGTCACCATATTCCAGTTAATCAGTGTGTAATGTCAACACAGAGTATCACATTACAAAGAGGAAGTCTCACCCCAAATATGAATCTCTGGTTGAACTGCTGCATGGCGCCCTGCAGCTGGTTGCGCTGATGTTGCCACTGCTCATAGTTACGCACTGTCTCCATTGTGGGGCGCTGCCATGTGGTGGTCCGTGTCATGTGATCAACAAAGTAGACCCGCCCCATCTGGTCAACACGACGCTCCCAGCTAAGGACAAATGAAATTAGGGAAGTGATTGGCAGTTAATCTGTCACTTTTATTTAAAAAAAAAAAAAATGCTTTCTGGGGAAAAAAAAATTCTTAAGTAAAGCTATCTTCATATTGATAGAAAAACAGGTTTACTTTCAGTCTGTTTATGTCAGGAAATTCCTGTATTGTAATTGTTCACAGTAGCAGAGGCTACTGCCTAAATACACATCTATTTAAGGTTGTTACAGGTAGCCCATGAAGCACTCTATCAAACAAAGAATTTATATTTACATCTAGTGTTTTCACTGCATTGTATTAATCAGGCCCGAGACATGCTACCTCATAAATGTTTGCAAGGTGTGAATGGTTTGAAATATATAATGAAGCCATGTACTGGCTAGCAGCAGTCTTTCATCTGGCTTTGCATTATTACATTTCTTAGCATGTTATAAATCAGGACTCAACAAGTTACATTTAAAGTTTATGCTGCTCAAACACAGTCCTGTACTACCTACTAATGTGTATCTTTGAGAAGAGAAAAGAAAGATTAAACAATAACAACGTTTTACCCAGTGGGCAGTGGTTCAGGGCGTTCCCAGGTTGTTCTCTTCTCCACATGATCAACAAAATATACCCTGCCATTCTGATCCACCCTCTGCTCCCACCTGAAACAGTGACAATAAACTTCAGGACATTAGGCACTAGTGAGTAACAACCACCCTCTGAATGTAAAATGTTCCAGGTGACAAACTTAGACATGTAATTTTCAGACGCATCTATGTTGTTTTCTACAGACTAGTATTATGTTGCCCTTTTCTTCTTGAGCGCAAGTGAATGTTATCCAAGAGTTGAGTTTCTGCTCAAAGATAATCAAATTTTTTTTGCAGTGCACTACTCCTCAGTGATTCATCATTTTTCTCCATAAACATTCAGTTAATGAATAAATGTTTTTGGTTCTTTTTCTTTGTTTTAATTTAATACAGATGTATGTATGTATTAGCTTTGTTGCTGAGATACTGCAACAATGGGAGCCTATATTACCTGTCATTCTTTTACATTAATACAACAAATTTACATTACTGGTATAATTCAAGTGATATACTGTATAAAAACACAAATATATATGCTATTTTGATTTTTCTTTGACCAAACTTCCTTCACCTCATCAGCAAACAATACAAAATAAGAGCTAACCCAGGGGGTAATGGTCCAGTGTTCACAGCTGGGACCCTGGGAGTGACCAGAGGGGTGATGCTACTAGTTGGCTGTCTTGTTGCTGCAGCTCCAGAGGTGGTGACTGGTGTGGAGTTTCTGTCCGAGCCAGTCGATGGACTTGAGTCTGGAGCGGATGGAGATCCTGAGGCCGGTGTTCTCACTGGTGTATCAGAACCTGACTGACCATCACTGCCATTGTTTGGTGCAGAGCCATTGCTTGAAGATGCTGAGGAAAAAAAAAAAAAAAAATTAAAAAAATCAGACATCAAGAGTTTGACTTTATCATGGTGAGCTTGCTTTGCTGTTTGAGTGGGCAAAAAACATCTTGAAACTTAACGAAGGACCACTTTTTCGATTCACAAATGTAACAGAGATTAGATATTAGAAAAGCACTTGACCTGCTTCTCTGATTTGTAGTTGAAAAGTCTCTGGAATAAACCAGATGGGCACTGCCCTGCACTAAATGTCTGACCTGGTGAAGAGGCGGGTCTCCGGGGGGTTGGAGGAGGTGGCCTGGAGGGTCTGGGTGGTCGGAGAGGTTTCGAGCCTCCTGATGACACTGAGGGAGACCCTGTGATATTGACTGGCCTCTGGCCACTGGGAGAAGAATTGCGTTCTACACCATCCACAGCTGGAGAGCTGTCTCGACTATGCCTGTAAGGAGGGTAGGTGGATAGAGATGAATGAAGCAGAAAAAAGGATACTAAAAGCATCACACTAATGAAAGTGGAAGGAAGATGAGAACAGGGAGGGTACCTTATAGCATGATCACCATTAGATTGTGCTTCCCCATTTAACATGCCTGAAGTAAAAAAACACAACAGAAATTACCATGAAAGGGAAGAAATTTCTGTTCACACATCAAAAAACAAGTCAATAAAAAACATTTTGAATCTGATGTGACTCCAATAAATCCTGTGGATGTCAATTCAATTGCTTGTTCACCCCCACACATTTTCTAACTACACAGAGCAGTAAAATAACTGTCAACTATATTTCCTTCACTTTAAATGATTAATTAGCTTGTGACTTGTGGCTCTCCTTTGACTCACTATGTTGTTTGGCCTCTGCTGTGGCGAACATCTCGGGGTCGACAGTCATTCCATCCAGGCAGACAGACAGATCTCCCACCACATCTGACTGGTCTCTGTCAGCACACAGCTGTAAAGTCTGCACCACCTCTGAGACTACAGGGAGAGGACGAAAACACAAGATGATCAGAGTAAGACATCTGAAAATGTATTGCCTGCATACCAGTCAGGACAAGCTGCATTGTCCCTTCTAAGTGGAAAACATCAACTTTATTATTGGTGCCCCAGGGCTAAACAACTCCAGTAGTCTTTTACTTGGAACAGTGTGAAGACATATACAGTTTAAATTAAAATAAATTATCTAATGAAATGAGAGGAGCAAGAGAACTCTGTCAGATGTCTACTTCCTTGAAGTGATTGTGGGAGGTGTCATGTATTTTAGGTCTTAAGTGTCCTTCCCACACCAGGAATGTCAGATTGTGAGGTACAGAAGATTGGATATAAAGGGTAATCTGCCCTTTCTGCCCTTAATGTACATTAAAACAGGCATTTACTGAGCAACTGTGGTCCCCAAAGCTATTTTCTCATGACTGGTAGGTTTAAACTACACTACCATGGATAGCTCACTAGTAAGACACCACTAAATAAACCTGTAGGCCACCCTTTAATTTATAAATAAGCCCTTTGCTGCCTGAATAACAAGCCCAACTAGACCTCACCCAGCAAAAGGAACTAGCAAGTTAGATACCTAATCACCACAAATGGAAGGGGATAACCTCCGTTCCTCAGTAAAGACAAACCTCCGGTTGGCGTGCCGTTGTTGTTACAAAAGTTATAACAATTAAAAAATTCAAAACAAGAAATGGTCACAAAGTGTTGACTTGTTTGTTTTCCCCCTTGCTGAACTGAGTGTGCTTTAATACCCACTCAATGGAAAAAACAACAGCTCATGGTCTAACATGGTCTAACTATTAATCAAAAAAGTGTTGTGGGCAAATTCAGTTACACAGTTGCTGAGGCATGCTGCTTCAAGTCCACAGGTAAACTCTAGGTCAATCATAACTAAGTGTAAGCACAAAGTTTATCCCATTAGGGGTGCAATACTCTGCCATGGCACTGAGGGGTCTTTGGCATTAACAGGAAGTATCTCTAACTTGTTATCTTTGTAATATCATAAGACACATAAGGGCAATATACAATATAAATGGTTATGAAGAAACTAAACAAGTCTATAGTAGAACTGAGAGTCAAATAATATAGGCTATGAAAGAAAATAATGAAAAATTAAACAGGCTTAGCTGACAACATAATAATATGAAGTGAGATAATGGGGACCCATTTGTAAAACGGTCATACTAAGTCAAATTTCACAAATAAACAAAGGGTTCTATGGTACAAGAAAGAGGGTAATACCCATATTCATACACTAAATCTTTGCCCCTTCCAAAACCCTCACTTATTGTTTTCCTTTATCATCATTTTGTTCCGACTGAATGTTGTTCTTGCCTGGATAATCGATGGCTCATTTGTAACAAAAACAAAACTTCATCAAATCTTCATGTATTTTCATCTACAAAGTTCACTAATTACAAAAAAAAACAGCATGTATTTTTCTGTTCTGACCTGGAACATTAATCAGCTCTTGACATGTGATAACTGAGAGTTGTTTGTCATTAGCTGCTCGACAGAGTGCATGCATAAAAAATTACAATTCATGGGACTGAATGGAGTCTTTATGAGAAAAAGGGAGACAAAAAGCTGCAGCCTCCCTCAGAAATGTTGGGAGTAGTGCCTCCGATTTATTTTTTACTCTACTTGTGAATGCTTTGAAATACATTAGCTGCACTTTTTGACACATAAGTTGCACAGTTCAGCAAAGTATTCGGCAAATTATGACCTCACTACTATGCAGTTTCACACAGACAAACACCTCCTCTATTGGTGTTATTTCTGAATGGATTATCATGCATATGCAAACAATACAGACACAAAGGACATTCTGCGAGGGTTTATTCCTATTGTTATGAAACTATAAAGCCAATTCTATGGAGCAGGAGAGAAAGAAAACAGAATATGTGGGACAGCTGTGTTTATGCATGTTCCACACACTCACTTTTCATGTCGTTAGATTTGAGCGTGTCACTGATGTCCAACATGGCCATGCCAAGCAACACATCAGACTTCAGGGTTTGATGGCTCCACACGCGAAACACCAGTTTGCTGAATGGAGTCACAATCCTGTTAAAAAAAAATTCAGTAGTTCAATGGATGAAAGATTTCACAGCATTTGTACTTTAGAGATTGTAATGAACAAAATCAAAACATTTGACAAGTGGAGTGATTTGCCATGGATTATGAACTTAACCATGATATTTTTCTGATGATTCATTAGAAATGAATTGTTCTTTTTTTATTTTTATGCCAAACGTAACATGATCTTTACAAAAAGCTGCTGTTGTTGTACATAATATGGTTCGAATCAACTGTTTTATCTTAGCCATCTTAACGGAAATGCTCTTTTCAAGCCTGATTCATTTTACTATTGCTACCACAGTCTTTCCTTTCCTGTTGGATGTCTTTGACTCAGTCTTTCTGTGTACATTCCTGTTATTAGTTGATCGTGGTCATGAGAAAATGAGGCTCCACAGGCGTCTGAATCAAGACCGAGATCAGAAAACAATCATGCAGCCCGACTTCCTAGTAATGAAATGAAAGCTTTGACGTAAATACTTTGTCTTGTGGTGAAAGCACCCCTTAGACAATCAAGTTCAGAAGCTATTCAGGGACAAAGTCTCTATAGTCATCACTATGTACCCTTAGTGTCCCCAGCAAAAGACACTTCAGGACACACTGGTTCAGGTCTGATTACACCCCACAGTAAACACTTGTTATATAATTACTCTGCTCTTTTTGGTGCAAGAAAACCCTTTGCAGAAGTCTATATTAAGAAGGTCACTGTGTAGAGCAGAAGCTCCTGCACAGGCTAAAAATAAGAAGACATCTGATGTGCGAATGTAGGAAGTCAAATGGTGTCAGTGCATTAACTGTTCAGTATATGTTTAGAAACAGGATTCCTGTAGATGAATTGGACATACTCTCTCACCACCATTCTACATGCCAGTGCCAACCTCATGGAGAGAACACATCTTTTCTCTTCATTTATGCCATTGAGCATTTTCTCTCACAGAAAATACATCTTGAAGCCATGGTGAGAAGGGGTGGGTACCGAGACCCGCTATTAAACGAGCCCCGGGGCAAAATTTTGGAAGACCACCATATCAACAAGTTCTAGCATTAACGGGGCTGTTATCAGTATTGAAGTAGTCGCGTTAAATGTGCACATTTAACACACATGGTCAAATATCCGTCTATGTGTAAAATATTTTTGCTGTTCGCACAGAAAACGAGACACCTCTCTCAGCACTTCACTCTGACTACCTGCCTGCTGTGCCTGTAAGCAAAGGGCAAAGTTAACGATAACTATCCCTACTGGTAAGTCATTCACAAGAAAAACTAATACCATCAAGACATTGTGATAAAGATCATGAGTTACATCAGTACTTTAATAGAGTTGTAAGATTTATGAGGGAGAGCTATGCCAAATGCTATACTCAGCAGCATTTTGTAATGATCTGCTCCTTCCTCAAAGCTGAATTTCAAATAACTAGTTAAATCATTAATCACTTAATTCAAACTAATTCAGAATACTGACATCAACACAGTTATACAACTGTCTGAACAACCGAGTTCACTCACTTCAGTCAGCAGCAGACACTGATTACTACAATATGTCCTGCACATTACTGTATGCTTTCTGTGTAAGGTTCAGCAAATTGTAACAATTACAACAAACCTGAGAATATAAAACTGTAGTAGCAGTCTTAAAATGAGTCTGAAGTGATTCTGTAGATTTGCTTTAATCTTTAGAGTCGGTCTTGCCGAGCTGCAGCTGGCAGGCAGCCAACTTGGAAAGGCCCAGGGGCAGCAAGAGGCAGTTTGGATTTGTTATTTTGTTTTTGTTTGTTTGGTCATTCCTTGGGACACCCTACATAGACTGTGTTTGCTCCCGAAAATATTCAAATTTTTGTTTCATCATTTTCCCAGCAGTGCTGTGAAATGTCAAGGTAGGCAGTTCATACACACAATTTGATATAAACAGCCAAGCAGTTGAGATTCTTTTCCCAGCCTACTCAGTGAATGTTTGAATGATGTATTCAACATGGATTAGAACAATACATTGCGGTGTGTGTTAATCGTTAAAATAAATGGTGTTTGTTCATAATTGTAACTTAGATGTAGATCTGACCACATTTCAAGACAAATGTATTGGTATGGTATTGGTCTGGCTGGAGTATAATCACTTTTAGAGTAACAACACAATATTGAAGTCCCGGCATGACTTTGACTCACACGGTGAGTGGCTGCTTCCATTTGGGGCTGTGGGTGTTGCTGCATTTCTCTGTTTTCTTGGACTGACCATCGACTGTCACTTCCACATAAGGACTAGGACCAAACCAGTTTTTCTTGTTCTCTTTCAGTTTTGCTGATAGCACTAAAAAAAAAGAGAGAAGGGATCATGCAGCAGACAGTCAGTCATAGTAGCACAGAAAGAAAAAGGAAAACACCACTTTAACAACAAGAAATTAACATGTAACACATTTTAAAAGAAAAGGGGAAGCTGATTGAATAAATTTGTATTTTTACACTTGAAACTACAACCAATGACATTTGGGCCAGGTAAGCAGATGCAGTTTGTAAATCTCAAAATGTCCATTACTTAAGTGATGCTGCTGTCGATAGACCTCACTGCTCAACTAAACACACAAGGGAAAGAAATCTGTCAAATTCTCATAATAGCCCTTTATCTTTATCACAGCAGACATTTTGACTCACCATTGCTGAAAAAGCAGATGTTATTAAGAACATTAACAATAGCTCCGTTCTAGTCACGTGTTCCACTAAGCCACAAGAGCATGACAGTGAACCAGCATGTACAATACAGAGAGCCTGAAAATAAGGCAACTAAACAGGACTCCACCAACATTCACTTTATTATTTACAGCTGAGCATAAGTAGTTTATCAGTGAATATAAAATAAGAAGAAAGTAATAAAAACAGGAAAGAAAGAATTCTTTTTCTTGAAGATTTACCAATGATTTGAAGCTGTGCCTTTACGGGGTAACCATTGGATGTGCCCGACTTGGTGACTTCACTGGCCATGACATAGGACTGAGGTGAAGGCCTACAGCACAAACATGGACATAATTAGAGTCATAACAAATTGATTTTTCAAATTTGAGATGAGATCACTTAAAGCAATATAGTCTACAACATGAAAGGACATTAAGGACTGTATGTTTTAACAAACCCAACCCAAAACTTGCTGCTTATAGTAAAATGGTAAATTATATCTTTGCTTTAAAAACATCAGCTTTTCAACTTCATTTATTATAACAATCATCAGTTTTCCATTGAGTATTAGATTCGAGAACAGTTTAACATTCAAAAACTAAACTGTGACTGCATAACAATGAGTCACTATTAAATGCCAACAGACTTTTAGGGTAGAGGCCTAAAGCAAATCATGATCAATGCAGCCATCTTCTACTTTCTACACGTCCCGTGTGCACTTGTTTTGCATGTACTAATTTCTTATTTTTCTGACATTGTTTATTGTTCTGTACAAGCATTTTAATTTGTTTCTGCCTAAAGCACAAACCAATTTTACACTGCAAAATTTTGCAGTCTGATCCTCGCTGTATTCAGAATACTAGAAAAACAATAGAATGAATTATTCTGTCTCAGTCATGTCAAGCACAGCTCACTGAGCCTCCATAATTCCCATGCAGCCTTCAGCTATGTGCAATACCAAATGCATTTTGTAATTTTTGAGGACAGCTAGTTTTGCTGCATTTGGCTGAAATTCACTTACTGTAAGTTGCTTTGGACAAAAGCATTTTCCAGCTGAATGTAATGTAATGTAATGTAGATGCAGAGACTACATTTATAAATTCCCTTTCAGAAATCTAACCTCACCTATGGCTGGAGGATAAGAACAAAAGCTATTCAACATGGTTGATGGAGTTCAAGAATACTCTGTGTTATGGTGAATAGAAATTAAAGTAATATTATCTACAAGTAAAGTCCACTATTAATTTGAATTTCAAGGAGTATATTTGTGATTTAGGGTATGTGATTGAACCCTCCGAAAATCACAAGGTTTGGTATGGTCAGAAACAGTCATTTATTTTTGAATCAATAATAGGACACTGTCCACAACCAAAATAGCCCTACACTTTTTTATTTATGCTCATTAGGTCCTGTTGTACTCCTACTTTATAATCAGTGGTGGTCTGTAAAACCTCTCTTCCACTTATTCCCTGCAGTCTGTATATGAATGAGGCAGTGCTGTTGTTGAAATATGTTTCGTCTGTGGGGCTTTACCCTCAGTGCCAACCCCTTTCATTAGTTCTTGAAATATGTCTGTTCCACTGTTCTACACTGTTTTTCTCTACAAGATATGACAGTGCATTTGCTGTGTCTCTTCCCCTTCGTGGGCTCTTATCATATCAGGTAATGCCTGGAAAGCCAGATAGCCACCATTGCTGGGGTTTGAACAACAAGCAAGCTGTTCTAGCTAACGGCTGGCTTGTGAGCTTGGCTGATAGCTTTGCATTTTGTGAGCGCAGACTTTTTAAAAAAAAGGTAAATTACCTGTTTACACTGAGGAAAACCAAATGTTTGTAATAATTATCAAAAATGTCTTATAGCCCAGTCCTATCTTCAACACTGTAACAGTTGTATCAACTGTTTGCATTTGCATTCAAGATAGCAATAACAGACTGATAATAAACTTAAAACATATAGCAAGAAACTTGAAGTCACAAAAGGGTGTCACTTTGATACCTGTCAGTGTGTGAAATAGTCTAGTGTTTTCTATTTAAAATTGACACTAAAATACAACATGTGCCTATGTGTTTGCTCTGTGTTTAAGGGCCAAATACAGTCGACTGCAAAGAGCAACACACAGGTTTGTTAAGCATTAAGGTTACACTTAGATGCTGTTTTAAACCATACCATATCATTACTGAAACTGCTTACCATGTGCAGGCTCAAAGAAAGCTGGAGACTATTGCACTTTTACAACTGACTTCTACTTCAATTAGCCATTTCCAGTATTTACACTAGGTGCCCTTATTCACTTTACAGATTCCTTGTACAATTCTAGGAGTTAAAGTTTCCAGGACCATAACCAAGACATGATGTTTATGTATTCACTCCTAAAGAAAATTTTTCTCAAGCTCCCTGTAGATGGTCATTACATTAACAATGACAACAGTGACAATCGTTAACCTGGTGTTACTCATTATTTCCCACTGAAAACTTGTATAATGTTTGTTTGAAAGATATGGGCTGCAATATGAAATCCAACAGCAACTAAAGTGCACCACCGAGAAATGTGTCAACCAAGGAGAAAGAAAAAGTAAAGGGAAACACTGGCACAGGATTCAGGTCCTGTGATATTCCCAGAATCTGGTCCGCTACCTCGATGTGATGAATAATGCATTAGTCTATCTCGTCCAATATGCACACGGCAGAGCAGGAGAAAGTGAGGAGCTCCTGGATAAACTTTCACATTGGCTACTGCTTTAGTCTCTGTCAATTATTCATTGCAAAAGCTGACTCTGCAGCCCCATGAGCAGGCTGATTGTGTTTTGTAGATGAGAGTATTCACTGAATATTAAACTCTACACTGAAGTGCTTTGACTTGGACTTTTTTTAGCCAACTAAAGAACATTATCCACAGATTGTGTTTGGTGTGTCTGTGAGGGATTTGAAATTGAATTTGAACTAAAACTGCTCTATGTCCGAGACTACAGTGCTCTGAATGATTTTTATATGGTTTGAGAACACATCACTTTTTTTAAAACCAGCAAATACTCTAAAATGTGTCTTGGCCACATTAAGCTAAATTTGTATTACCTACATTGATAACTCCTTGGTCTTGAGAAACATAGATCATGTATACAGAACAGTGGTGCATACTGCTACAACATACTTTCATGCTGCCCAACTTAGTATGAGTGTAAGATAAAAGAAAACCGGTTCTTCTGTTATGATGCTGTATGCAAACACTCAAGAACCTGGTGCCCATCTGAAAATAATTTGTGTTTCCTTTTAGTGGAAAACAAATGATTTTGTCTAATATCTGAAATCTGAAGTTCATAATCAAGGTAATTATAGACTGAGATAATCTGATGGATTATTAATTATAACAATTATTATAACAATTCCCTAACAGGAAAGTCACCAAAGACGCAGCCAGTCTGCCTGACAGTCTCTGTCACAAGAACACTAAAAACATTTATTTCCTATAGAAATAACAGTGGAAAAACAAGACACAAACTAAACTAAATTCACCACGTTGTTCATGACTAGTGTGAATGAAAAATCCCTTGTCTCTTTCATCCTCTATACAAATTTGTTTTCCCCACATAACTGAAGTTACTAAATGAGACAAAACTATGCAGTCGTGATAAGAGACACTAAAAGATTATAATATGAACTGAGCTCAGTACTGGCTCACTTTGCTCAGGTTAAGAATAAGTACTTCTAATTTTAGTTTTAAGTATTGAGGAGTGGTTCCTAATGTATTGTATGCGGTGTACAACAAAACATGTAGCTGCTTTTACAGACAACAACAATCTAGCAGATACCAGAAGGACTTTGGCGCACTCTTCTCTCAATATACGAACTCATAGCTATAGGTAACGAAACCGCACTCTAACCGCTTTATTATCAGCTGTCCCAGCCAACGTGTCTAGTAACTACCGCCAGCAGTTATTTATTACTCTACATTGTCCCTCCAGTGAGATAAGCTAACAAATCCTGATAACGATTACATCATTTGATCTAACTAGGAATGGATAAGTAGCTAGTGCTAATTTAGATACCCGTACAATGAGGGACAGTACGTCTTCGTTAGCTAATAAACTGCAGTGAAATTAAACAGTATGTGTATTTACGGTGATGGTATGCTCGCAGGAGTTGCTGAAAAACTATTACGTGTTGAATATCATTTCTGACAGCCCGCTGCCATCCCCAGCCCGGCTAACTGCTAGCCTAGTAGCTCGTGTCATCATCATGGCTGGCTGGAAATCCCAAAGTCCATGGACTGAAACAAAACGATTACAACTGTCGTTCGTTTATCGACTTCTACCACTTACCCGGATCGAAAGGGACGCTGTAAAATAAAACTGGTCACGCTGAAGTCAACTGGCAGCCCTCGGTGTACAGGATGTTTGGGTTTCAGTCGTAGCTTCACTTCAAGGAAGAAGAAACTTCCACCATCTTCGTATAACACATCACGTGATCGAAACAAGGTGGGGCGCACGCTACTCCCCCTTCGCGCTGTGATTGGACCAGAGTTGGAGCGGGATGGACCAATGGTCGATCAGTAAACAAGATGCATTTAATGTCCTTGCAACCCTGTAGACCAATGACAGCACTACGAAGTTGCAAAAAAACAAACCTATTTCTCTGCGGTCGAGTGAGTCATAAATTCAGCATTCGCATGAGAAAAGACACGTAAAAGCGACGCTATAATACGGTGGGATAGAATATGCATTAGCTCTTCAGTGTAGCCCACACAATTGAACGTTTCACATCCGTCAACATTACACATAATTAAAACCAATTATTGACATCGTGCATGAACAGTGACCGAGAGCACCCGGTGCCATGAAGTGAAATAAGAATATGCACCTTATGACCTTTACTGTCCGGTTCATCATTGTTGATGGGTTGCAACCTGTGTAATAATCACATAGGCACTAAATCCCAAGGGTAGTAGGTTTCAATTAGCACTGTGATTC
The DNA here is from genome assembly GCF_900324485.2 of Mastacembelus armatus. Taxonomy (NCBI): domain Eukaryota; kingdom Metazoa; phylum Chordata; class Actinopteri; order Synbranchiformes; family Mastacembelidae; genus Mastacembelus; species Mastacembelus armatus. The sequence continues at coordinate 22,208,077 of NC_046639.1, read as the reverse complement.
ATTGCTAAAGTACAGACACAGCTATTATGTATATTACAGTATACTGTCCTTTCTGGTGTCAAGTATTCCTGACGCATGATTGAATGAAATGAACTGATGTAACACGCACTGACCACCCAACAACTACAAACAGCAGATGGCATTGTTGTATTTTATAGGTGGCTGCCGCATACCATAATAATAGCCTATGTAAGTGTTCAGCGAGGCTGACAGCTGATGATCAGATGATCAGATGATTTATAACTATATATATATATATATATATATATATTGTAGAATATATGATCGTAATATATTAGCTTATATATTAGAATTTTAATTTATTGCCAGTCTACTGCATAATGTTAACAATACCAAAAGCATTACCAGTAGTACTATTACGAAAATAATAAAAACAATTGAACTGAAATAACTACAGTAACCATATAGTATATCTGCACAATAGTGATCTCTGGGAAAATAAAGACGCCCATACACTTCCCAGGGCTTTATTTTGAAAGTGGTCAGAGGAAAGTATGTATTTGGTATTCTGCCGAGCATGACTACTCCCGTTGAGTGTTCGGGGTTGGTCAGTGTTGACAAAGGGCAGCATGAGACGCTTCTCCGTTCGTGGCATGCAACCATGGGGATATTTGGAGGAAAAATCCGTTTGACAGCTCAGTCAGTGAAGAGGTAAGCCACAGGTCTGTGCTTTTTACTCGGAGCAGTGCAGGCATGACTTACTGCAATGTTTTTCTGAGGCTCCAATGTGTCCATTCCACTCTGGATGGAACTAATGCAGCTTTGCCCTTATGAAAACGAATGTAAAGCAATTCCATTGCACAGGAAGCATAATGCGGTCATTGTATGGTACCTATTGATGCCCTCAGATAGACCACATGTTTGTATAGCAATTTTAAATAAATCATTTTGTTGTTGTAAAGTAAATCACTGAAGATGAATGCAGGTGGAGCGAAGGTCACACCCTGAGCTGACTTGTCGCCGCTTCTACGGTTGCAATTCTAAGTAACACATGAACAGAAATGAAAATAGAAGTATTGAATAGTGTTGATATGATTATCAATATTAATATAAAGGACAGCAAATGGCCGCTGAGTCAATATAAGGTAGTTTACATTGAGGACAGACATGTATAAATAAATAAATAAACAAATAAAGACAGACAGTTTTGCAGTGATTTGGTCATTTACTAAGTGTTTCCTGAGAAGTCTGAGACTCAGTTAAGCTAGAAGAAGAAGAAGTCATGTTAAGAGGACTTGAGCTTTGTGTAAACTGCAGTGCGCTAGTTCAGTAGATGCTAAAAAATAAAACCTGAAGATCAGTGGCTGAGTTGACAGATAAGGGGTTTAGCTCAGTGAAACCATTGAAAATAATGAGTGGGAAGGAAGATGAAGCTTATCCTTCTTGAAGACAAGCTAACAAAGAAGTTCAGATTAAGCTGAACCCCAGTGACTGTTTACCATTTAGCAAACAAAGAGTTAAAAATGTGTACAGATATAAAAATAAACCTGAAACCTTTTTCCAGCAGGCTGGGTGGCTTTGACATGCGCTTTGTTATTTTCTATAGAAATTTGCATTCTTCCAGGGTGATTTACATGCACGTTAGCAACCACTAGTGAATCCCACTGACTTTCAGGAGTTGCTTGTTAAAAAGGAGACAGTGTATATGGAGAATAATTCCTTAGTTGTCACAGTATTTAATAAAGTGAGATTTTTCCCCAGTGGAGGCTATTTCCATATTTGTTTTACACATTTCTGTCTATAAATAGCTCCATTTGAGTGGATTGTCCTCATCCCCTGCACTTAGTGTTGCCAAGTGGTAACCCTCATACCCAAGAAATGGATCCTAGACCTGCTGCTTCTTTGACTTTTGAATAGCTCAGAGTGATTCCTGGTCTCCATGGTCTGACCACGCATTTGTGTGTGGGAAACTTGCTTCCACTCCACCAGTGTCTCAGTGTGTCTTTGACTGGAACAGCCTGCTCTTGCCAAGCAGCTATCGGGGTATTAATAGGTTTTTTGGCTGCCACTTTGCTCCCAACCCCCAACCGGTCCACCAGCCCTCCCCCCATTTCATAATACAAACAAGCCAACAAGTCCCTTCCAAGGGCCTGAAAAAAACCTGTGTTTATTTTGGGCCGAGTGATAGATAACTGACAAGTCAGGGGTGCATGCTGTATGTAAATAATAGGTGCATGGGTGCAGAGGTGCAGTGGTTGCTCTTGGAGTGGCAAAGATTTTCTTTCATTTTTTAAGGCTAGGACTATTGAGGATTTAATCATAGAACTGTCATATGCTGAATTCAATCATATTCATAAGCAACATCACAGACAGTCTCTCTTGTATTGAGCAAGAAATGACCCCAGTGTGATGAAATGAAATAGAAAGAATAAATAATCAGTGTAGATGCTTTGCTGGTGAACGTGGTGACAGGCTGATCATATTTGTGTCATGGTGTACTAACTCCCACACTGATATAAACAGTATGTACAACGTTGTGATGATTCTTCTCCCTCACCAAACCCTGTAAGCATCATGATTCAGCTGTCTAGTGGAAAATATTGCATTATGTTTGGGGAATACATCTGTTACCTGTGTTGCTTTTACAATCCTGGGTACAAAAAATACTCCAACTTGGAGTGGGATGAGTTATTTTTGAGTTCAGTTATGGGAAAATAAACAAATCCATTATCAATCATATATGCGCATCTCTGCTTCTGTAAATCCAGATGCTACTCACTTCCTTCAGTGATTTACAGGATCAGACAGGGTGGACAGCACATTATCCACAGAACCTAGGACCAGTAATGCTGATCTTTAACACTCCAAATAGAAGATACAGAGGCGAGTACAAATGAGGGATGTGCAAAAAATGTGACAGTTTTTTATCATCTGTAGATCTGTTGCACACATGGAGACTGCATCCAAAACAGTTATTCTTTGAAGGTTCAGTGCAGTGCAGAAGGTTCAGTGCAGTGCAGTACCTGCAGTCAGCCCCTGCCTGCAGGTACCCTGTTTGACCTGTAATTGAACCTGCTTGTAGTCATTGCATAACAGGATCTTATGTGTTGACTGGTTGTTGGCTCTCTCTTCATTCAAGTTTTTTGTGTGTTGAATTAGAGTAGCTGTAAAGATACCTTACTCAGTATGTTTTCTTTATTAATATTGAGTCAGTTATGAAGGCATATAAAGTAAAACGTGTTGGCTCTACTCAGCGACATGTAGAGAATAGAAAAAAAAATAGGAAAATTTATTTCTGACTCAGTTTTATAATTTTAAACCTCAGTGTCTTCAGTGCCTTCTGTGTCTCATTTGTGTACATACAACAATGGCTTATTTTTAACCTGTTAGGTTGTTTAAAAGTGGAGAGGGGAATGAAGGGAGGATGTGGTTGCAGGTGACAGAGGAAGATAATATTATCCTCCACAACCTTCATCCTGCCTCAGCCTTCACACACATGGACAGACAGATACACACACACACATACACACTTGGGTTTTGCTATGTTTTCTCTGTGGTTCTCTGGATCTCCCACTGGAATACAAATAAACTGGAATAATGTGCGAGCAGATGCACGCAGACATGCACCAACAGACACACAGTTCCCAGTCCCCAATGTTTTATACCATTACCCTAAATTGACAGATATAACTAATAGTTTCTTTTCAAGTTTGGATTATGGTCATAAAATACCATACATTTCCCAGCTTTTTGCATTTTGGCCACTAATGCTAAACCAGCACTGGTCATCAGTAGTTTGAGCCATTTTTCTGCAGATAGACTTTAATGCAGTTTGCTAATAATAATTCAATATTTGCAGAGTTCTGTTAGTACTGAAGATGAGGATCTGATTACTTATTCCACCATATAATATACATTGTAGTTTATATAGTTTATTACATTACACAGAAAATGTATCAGGAACAATTTTCAATGCTGCAGCATTGAACACAAATATGTATATTTAGTGGTTTTTGAAGTCTTCTGTCATAGTAAATAAATGAATGTCTTTGGGTTTTGAACTGTTGGTTAGATAAAACAAGCAACATGATGACACCCTCTTTGATTTAATGTTAGTAGATTAGTCCTAATTTGTGGCATTGGGTCTATAGTGAGAAAATGTAATTAGTCTTTTCCTCAAATATGATAATAACCTAAGTCCTGTCACAGCATCACTGAGCATGTCATGTAAATTAAGGTTCAGCCAACCATCTCTTGGCCAGTTCTGAAGCTGGTGGCTGGATTGTCCTCCCAAGGTTTTTGGTATTTTATCTTCTCTATGTCAAGCATTCTCATCTGCAACACAACACTCTATTCCTTTGAGTCAAATTTATTAAAGAACACAATTTGATTATAATTTTTTCTTTTGTTGAAAACAGCAGAAAAAAGCACTTAAGGTTATTATTTTTTGTCATGCTTTAATTAAGTTTTATGTTCACCCTTAAGCATATATGTCTCACATATGTGTCTTGATTCTCTTGCCATACTTGCACTGCATTTGTTAAGCCAAATATATATCTCCCTGCTGTTAATATCAAAACTGACCCCGCAAAAACATATGCATTAATATTTGATTTTTCCTTTTAAATATTTGCTGCTTATATTCAGGCATTACTTAATCCTCTAGGGTCCATGTGTATGTCACAGCAGCATCTGCAGTCCATTTACTTGGGTGCAAGGGCCACTGCTTTGGATTTTCCCATCATCCAATCAGATGACACATGACCCCGTGACAGCAGTAAGATCAACAGTGAGGGTAAAGGATGTTGAGTGCTGGTCATTCTCAAAAAGAACTGGGACCAAGATAAAACGACACGATGACATGAAATACTTTTTGTATTATTAGTATATTCTGTGGCCTGATCTAAAACAGGCGTTTGTGTCAGCCACTTTGCACAGATAATTTAACAGTCATAGACAAGAGTGAAGCTGTTGCCTGTAGATGCTATGCTGTCTCGCTCCAGCCCACCCCCCTACCCCACACTACTTTTTAAATGGTTACTGGCTTTTCCCACCTACAGTATATCTATTGCCATTTTTGGTCTACAGGACCTCTGAGAAATGTAGGAGGTCAAATTTGATTTAGGGGGAGACAAATGCACATGCAAAAAATTAGAGCAGTTTAAAAATAAATAATTAAAAGAATGGAAAAAATATTATAGAGTGCTCATATTTACCCATTGGAAGGAGATGAAAGAAACATTTTGTGATAGTTATTTTAAGTGTATGCCTCAAAACCAGGAAAGCTATTTCTAAATTATTGATATTGTTCTCCCACTTTGTTTGTTGCTGGAAGTGGCTAGTTCCCTGTCAGACTACATCCTTCTGTGGCTCACAGGGAGTCTAACAGTTCCTATTTTGTCAAATGAAATATATGCATATGACATGACCACAAATAGCCAGAGTCTAAGAGTCCAACAAATTTTAGCAGCTCCCTAATACCACTGACATGTCCTATGATCTGAAGGCATTATATGTATGGTTGCCTCAGGAAATAGCTGTTTAATTTCTTCAGCTGTGGTTTGTATTTATTGGAAACACTTCTAAATATAAGATAAAACAGAGGCTTTTAGGTTCTTTGTTTCTGGTGCGCATTTCCCTATTTGATCAAGTAAAACCAGTCAAATGCTTTGATACATTGTGCATAAAGGAATAAGCCTCCCTCTTCTTTCCATTAAATAGACAGATGTTATATTTGTTGATAATAACTTACACTGAGTGTGTTGGTTGCCAAGAAACACTGCTGAGGCTCTTTCACTCCTGATCCCACCTCAGCAGCACTTGGTCTAAGCACCTAAGACTTTCTTTGACAGCAGATTTTCTAATACAGGTAACAGCATTATAGCGTGTTATGTGGGTTTTATAGACTGATATGCATATTGACATTATTAACTAAAGGTACTTGCTGTCAGGTTGATGGCAATAATGCTGACATTTTTCTGTAGACATGGTGTGGTTGTGGCTCAGTGTTGTTACAGCTGTTACCAAAGAAGCAAAGCATGCATTCCAGTGTGACAATGACTACTGTGAGACCATCTGAACATAAACATAACTTAAACATAGTGTAAAAGTTAATGTTGAGCCCAACTGTTAATCATGCTTTATTTGTAGATTGTTGACTGTGGTTCTGTTTATCATGCGGAGGTTTAACTAGATCTATGTTGCAAAATATACAGTAGCTGTGTTGGGGATATGAAAAATATAAAATGTACAATCTCAGTTTGACAAATAAACTATATTTGTTACTTTCAACAAATCACATGAAATAATATCATATAAATAATGTGTAATTTATATAATAATTGAAATTTTGTCTGTGGAGTTGGTTCACTTGTAAGTATTTACAGAAGCAGGACACTATATGTGAGATTAATTCAAAATAAACTACAGTGTCCATATTCATTGCAGAATCCAGAATAAAAAGCAAACCCAGATAACTAAGCTACAGTTCATAGATTGTATGCAGCATTTGTTTGGTGACAATGACATACAGTGCACACTGCCAAGGTGTCAATGTGCTGGTATAATATGAAGCTGTAGATTTAATTTTGTTTACAGCAGATATTTTCACCAGACACTGATTAATAAAGGCTGCATTCTGTTCAGGCGTATATCCGTTTCTAAAGGGAACTTGCTGCCCTTTCACCTCAAAATAATAACAAACACACATCAGTTTCTCTGACCCCGATGGGACAGCGGAGAGTAATGACTGCTGGAACATGAACTTCCTGTCTTGATAGATGAGAAAATGCACACTGTAAATAAATATACATGAACATGCTCTTAAAACTCATTTGAATTTAAGTTACATCTGTAAAAGTGTATACAGAATCCTTTCTAGGTATGTTGTGCAGTTTACTTTGCATGATGTCACTAGATTCATCTTTAGTTTTGGGATAAATTACAACTTCTTTTAAATGATAACTGGGTTGATTGGAATAACAATGTTTAATAACTGCACTGCCTTTGTTTCGATTTCCATTTTAGAGACTTGTGGAGGACCCTAACACTATCACTGACTATTGTATTGGTGCTCAGTACAGAGGTGTGTACTATTCTGTAAGACCGTACTGTAGATGTATAGAGTTCTTTTTTCACATATGGAAGTGCAATGCAATGTAATGTAATGTAATATAATATCTAACAAGAAAACAATAGGTCACAGTTTCTATCAAAAGGAGCATGTGCACTCACTTAATTTTAGGCTTTTGATGATTAATTTTGCATTTGTAATATCTCTGATGTACAGATGTATCTGTATTTTTGGATGACTACACTACCCAGGTGTCCCAGTCTGAGGATGTTGCTGTCGAAAAGGCAGTGGATGGACAGCAGGAGAATTTCAGCGACATATCCACTGTAGTAGGAAAGACTCGACACCACATCCTTGCTGCTCAGTTTGAGTGTTACCTGAAGATAATCCATGATCCGCCACATGCTGGAGAAGGTGAGAAAATTGTACCTGTTGTTCTATTTTCAAAGTTCAGCTCGTAACAGCTGGAATCAACATCTCCCTGATGCTATTAACACATTTTAGTTCTGGCAGATCTAAAAGTTAATCACAACATTTGCATCCAAAGTATAGTGCTAAAGCAGTGAAGTCACTTTCTCTGCAAATGCTGAACATTAATTACCTTTACTGCAAGTAAAAAAAGATGCAAGGTATCCTTTTAAAACCAATGAAATGGAAGTGTAATCAGTTTTCAATGCACTTAGGAAGCCTTGCCTTTAAATCTGTGGGCAGCTATTTTACCTTTACTGCCATGCTGGGATTCATAATGACAATACAAGAAGTAAAATATACTGCTTACTATAATAAATTCATCTCACTGAAGTTTTTGTCAATTAGGAGGCTAGCTGTCAGTCTTTCAATCACTTACTTTAGTTCAGACTGAAATTTATCACAGCACTGTGGCCTTGCAGCAGGAAAGTTCCAGGGCCCTTAGATGTCTATCTGTATATGTCAGCCCTGTGATAGACTGGCAATCCAGTCAGAGAAAACTTATTTGACAGTAAACATATATATATGTGTATATATATATATATATATATATATATATATATATATTTACTGTCAAATAAGTTTTAACAACATATATATATATATATATATATATATATATGTTGTTAAAAAAGTTACCTTAATAATGTATGTGCTGACAACTTTTTTAACAACATTTATAAACATTTATGTATACACATTACTGTTCATAATTGTACCCAGTTTGTGCACATACTAAAAGAAAGAGCAAAAGATAGGAAGTGAGTCTGAAAGAAAGGAAACTTACCCTTTGTTTCTTTTCTAGGGCCTAATACTCCTGCTCAGTACTTCTCTGCCTTTGAACTGTTATTTTGTGCACCATTTCCCACCATGCCACCAGGCAACTTGGTTTCCTGGTTTCCGTCTATTGTTGACTGTATTTGTGTGAGCCAGCTGCGTTTAGACACATCGTTTATACAAATGTACCACACAGTTTATTTTAAGTAGATCATTTATGTGATTCGTCTTGCCTTGGAGTTCTTTACATATATGATTCTTTGCAGACATATGGGCCATTGAAAGCACAGATCCATTACACAACTTTTATAATTTAAGTGTGTACATTAAAGTAGATGGAAGCTTTATCAAGATATGTTCAAATTTTTCTTAAATTTGCAGTCCAACCTGAAAATAAGTCTGGATATGTTGTTAAAAACATCTGGATTATCTGCCACCTACTTGATGCCTTTTATGCTACAACTGGTTTGAATAAAACTCCATAGCAGGCATGAGCTGGGATGCTGTACCCCAGTTATTGAATCAGTGAAACAGCACCACCTACTGAAATGCAAAAAGGTGAAATGAGGTTATGCAGCACCCTTCCAACCTTTTATTTCTAGCCCTCAACTTGCAGCTAACAGCAATGCATTGAAGTTTCAGTAAAAAAAAAAAAAGTCTAGGCAGGAGCTACAAGGCTTCATAATCTGTGTTTGTGCTATCACTGATGCCTACAAGCACAGACTTGCATATCTCTCATGTCTAGCGTTTGCATGCTCAGCAAGTTCAATGTCATGTCCATGCTGCCCCCTGTAGGTCCTTACTGTAACCGTACATGGGACGGCTGGCTCTGCTGGGGGGATTCAGCCCCAGGGACTGTCATACAAATGTGTCCCCTGTACTTTCAGGACTTTGACCCTGCTGGTAAGGTCCTTACACACAGACAGTATATATTGTAACCCAATGTGCTGACACAGAAACATGTACAAATTCTACAGTGAGTTTACAGTGAATTTTTGATCAAGTGTCTGGAACCTGCAGTCACATTAATCAAACTGTGTGTACATTTTGTTTTAAACAGAGAGGGTGACCAAAGTGTGTAATCCTGATGGCCAGTGGTTTCACCACCCAGAGAGCAACCGAGTCTGGACTAATTACACCCAGTGTAGTGCCTACATGAAAGAGAAAATCAAGGTACAGCATAATACAGTGAAACTACATTGTGTAGTACCCTTTAATTAATGCAGCCTAATATATATGGTTTAAGATTCCTGGACTTTGCATTAAACCCTATAGCGTAAAGTGAAGTTGAAGTACAATGTGAAAGGCTGACACTGCAAAAATGCAACAGTGCACCTTTTTTTGGCATAGGCTGGAAATGTAATCTGAAACAACTATAGGAAATGACACTGGAAGGGTTTGTGGCAGACATCTGATAGGCATTACGGTGCTTGGACAGCTGAGCATAACAACATGAACTGAGGGCAAACTGCAGTCTGGATTTACCGACTCATGTGATCTACACCAACAGAAACACTTGAGCCAGGAAACTACAGCTAACAAGCTGAGCCCCACATTGTTTAGTTAGTTAGTTACAGTCAGCAAGTGGAATGAGATTTCAAATTTGTGGCCTTTCATCAAGCAAATTTGTTTTTCTTCAAGTTTTGAAGGCTTGAATTCTCTATCCATCCTGTCTATCTATCCTTTCTTTTGAGAGAGGTGACTGTGGTTTAACAATATGCTATGTAGATACTATGAGAACATACATACATACATACATACATGCTTAAATCTTAAACTTCAAATATAATAAGTGCTGAATTTATCTTCATTCATAATTTGAAACACTCATATCTTTCAGTTTGCCATCAGTCTCTACTACCTGGCTGTGGTGGGTCATGGTCTGTCTATTGTCTCACTGATCATCTGTCTGATCATTTTCTCCTATTTCAAGTGAGTCAAGTGAGTTTTCTTCTGTCTGGTCTAACTGATCACTTTACTTTACTTTTTCTTACCCATTTGTTTCCTATGGAAATTCAACATACATAAGATGCCTTAGACAATGATAGATACTGCTTGTATACAGCCAATCTATGGCAACAATTGGCCTTTTATAGTTTCACATGGTGTTGTTTCCATTAGTAGGATCATTGTTCCACATGAATTATACATCAGACTATAAACTGGCTGTCAGTGATTCTGATAATATATGTATCTTATTCAACTGGTAATAGTGTGTCTATATGTTGTCTGTAAATTTGAAAAGGTCTTTTTATTAGTCACAATAACTGTCACAGAGTATTACTGTAAGCATTTAAAAACTAAAGCAACAATAACTGATAAACTATTGCTTCTGTCTGTCTTTTAGGAGTCTTAGCTGCCAGAGAATCTCCCTCCACAAGAACATGTTTATGTCCTTCATCTTGAATTCCATTTTTACTATAATGTGGCTCTCTTACAACATGGTCAATAACCAAGCCATGCCTTCCAGCAACCTTGTGAGCCACTTAATCATATTTCATCTCAGTGCAAAGATGAATTTTAGTTCACATGCCTAGTTCTGTCTTTAAAAAATATCATACACTTAAACTTTACAATAGGTAAAGTTTAAGTGTATTGTAATGTAATGCTTAAACTTAAGCATTACAATACAATAGGCAGTGTATGTCATTTTTTCATTTTAGCTTTGTGCATTATTCAAGCTTTTTTGTTTTTTGACACATTTGAAGTGGAGCTTTTCAATTTCCTGTCCATCAGGTGAGCTGTAAGCTCCTGTCTGTCCTGGTACAGTATACGTCTACTTCCACCTACTTCTGGATGCTGTGTGAAGGCATCTACCTCCACACACTCATCATAGTGGCTGTTTTTGTTGGAGAACAGCAGCTCTTCTGGTACTACACTCTGGGATGGGGTGAGTCAATGGGAGCTGATTTTTCACTGCCCCTTCCAATCCTTTCTGTGTGGTGTTTCTGGCTGAGTCCCTTTCATCTTGTCGTCATGTCAGTATTAAATGTTTTATTGGCTTATTACTGCAGATGGCCAGGTAGATATGAACAGTTTCCACAGAGGCAACATTCATATATCTTAGAGCATGTGGCTATACTGACTTTTCTTGCAACATAAAGATCAGATAAGTATGAAGAAACTGTATATATAAAAAGATCTGTTGTTAAGATATTTATTTAGTTCAGATATTAACACTACAGGAAAAACCTTTCAGATATAACCTTTTAACACTAGATGTGTCTTTATATCAATATATCTGATATTTCTATGTTTCTGTTTTTTCATTCTAAGGTTTTCCCATTGTTCCTGCAATCACATATGCTGTGGCTCGTGCGCTCTACTACAATGACCCGTAAGCTGTAGCTACCAAGATAATTATTCATACAGATGTTGTTAAGTAGGCTACATGGTTGCTAGACAGAAACTCACGTCCAGATCAAGACCAGGAACATTACTGTGTGCCTCCTGCATCATAACTACAGGCTGAGGTTTCATTCCTGTGACCTTCTTTTACTCTGTGAAGAATTAAAAGATACTGATTTGTCTCAAGGGGAATTTCACTTTCTTCACTGAATCTAGTATTAATGAATAGTTCAGGCCATCTCTGAGCCCTCTGGCCTTTTTATGTCACTGTAATTGTGGAATTTCACTGAAATTTCAGGTTTTTTTCCTTTTTGGTTTGGTTCAGGTGTTGGATCAGCGCAAACACTCAACTGGTCTACATCATCCATGGGCCAATTTATGCTGCACTAGTTGTGAGTAATTTAAAAAAGTACATTATTGCATAATATATCTAAATGAGTACTCTGAAGCTTCTTATGCAGCTGCACATTGATGTACACCGAAGTACTCTACTAGGGGACTCCAGTGTCCTTTAGAGGCAGGAGGTTCATGCTGAGATGTGAAAGTAGTTATGTTGTTATGTTACTTTCATTTGATTTGAGTGACATTGTAATGTAAATGTGTTAGTATAGTGCCTCCGCACGTATTTGATATTGATAATATGCAAAGATGCAATTATCAATATCAAATGCACCAGATGAACTATCCCTTTAAATGCAATCAAGTCAACTACTGTACATCAGTAATATTAACAGATTTCTGTCTCTGTCTCTGTTGCTCTCTCATCGACTCATTGAACACCACCAGGTGAACTTTTTCTTTCTGCTGAACATTGTCCGAGTTCTGATCACCAAGCTGAAGCAGACCCACTGCGCCGAGTCCACAGCCTACATGAAGGCAGTGAGAGCCACCCTTATTCTCATCCCTCTGCTGGGAGCCCAATACATATTTTTCCCATGGAGGCCAGAGGGATACATCAGTCGCTCCATTCATGATTTCTTCGTAAATATTTTCTCCCACTTCCAGGTACAGTTAACAGTAAAATGCACATCAGAGTTCAATTCATTCAAATCATGAATGTATTAAATAAACCTCAATTGCCAGTGAGGCTTTTCATGGTATTATACCAATAAACGTATTTTCATAAATCAACAAAGACAAACAAAAGGTCACTTTCACCATTTTTCACTGTGCTTCATTCATTTGAGTCTTCTGATAATCAATTTAAAATTCGTATCATTTTCAAAAAAGCCTGAGTGATATTACTGGCTAATTTACACCAGTTATTTACAGAATAATGTTGCTGTATTCTTATTTAATTGATGTTGCATTACTTTGCAGGGACTCCTGGTGGCCATTATATTCTGTTTCTGCAACACTGAGGTACATTAGAACCATTATAATATTTTTACTAAACCAAATATACTGTAAAAACTATAAAAACACAATACTGACAATTGAATTTAACTGTTTAACTTTATTTTACACTTGTTTATGTCTAGGCCCAAGCTGCACTGCAAAGGAAGTGGGTTCAATGGAAAATTGCCTGGGGTAAAACCAGCTGGGGAGGGACACCCATCACCAACCACTACCACACTAACTCCTCCATCACTGAAACAAGTCGTGCCACCATCAACTTGGAGCAGGTCTCTCTTGCACCTTGTGAACAAAACAGCGAGAAAACCTGTGGGCAGAAAAATAACAGCAACATGTGCAACAACAGGGAGCTGGACATGCTCAACAAGATGGAGACCACCAAGATCTGACTGGATAAAGCCTGGAGATGATGGTTTTGGTGCCAGACACACACCCACACACACACACACACATCCACACATACCTACACATAGGCGCAGAGTGACGTTAGACTGAAAGGTGAATTTTCAAAATAAAGGTTAACTGACTGGGCAGTGTATCTATGTACAAAATATCTGAAGAGCACTTAAAAAGCCCATTTTCACTGAAGCAGCTAGACCTTTTGTGTAAACTGATGATAAAAAAAAATCATTTATAACTTGGTGTCTTCCTGTAATCCAAATAATAATGTTTTTTGTGTACATGTGTTCTGTTGCTGCAGAATATTTAAGTGGATGTTTGTTTTTTCTAGTTTTTATATTATATTTACTTTTGGGGAATGGAAAACAGTCCAAATCCCCAAACTGCCATTTTGATATGACAAATACAGAGCTGTTGCCTTAGGAACCCTCTAAATGCTTTATCTGTGCACCATTGTGACCAATGAATGTCTTAGCCCACTAATATGATCACATGTTATTTTAAATGCTTTCATTAAAGATATAATATAAACATCACTGACCCATGGAAATCATGAACCCTTTTAAGCTCATTTTCAGGAAATAAAAACAATAGCACACATACAACAGTCTCAGAAGCACTATGGTGTGTAGACTAGTGTATATTAACAGTGTGTTAATGGTGTATGTGCTTGAATTACTTATTTAGTTTTCCAATATGGCAATGACAATGTCACTGCATAGACGAGAGATTTTAATCTGATATGACGCTTTAAAACAGTAAAAATTTAGGGTGAGAAAAATTAAGGATGAGACAGAGCTACACATTTAGAATTCCATTCTGAAACGTTTCTGTGGTGAATGAAGCTTTTGCAGACAGGACTGTGCCAAGTTAGTGCATAAATTGTCTAGAATACTTGTTTTGTTACTTTCTTATTAACTCCACTTCAGTCAGTCAGTCTACTGGTTATGGAGATTTTTCATTGTGTTATTGCTCAAATTAAGTAAAGGATATGAACATTATAACAGTGATGTTCTATATTATTATTGTGGCTGTTAAAATTGTCTGTTTACTGTGTTTTTGTTGTATTTGTGCTGTTGTTACCCTATGCTCTTTTATGTACTAATATAATTTACTGCCACTTCACCAATTTTTTGCTGTTGCACATGTACCATGCTGTATGTTCACTGTCAGACTATATTACCAGTATCTTTTCAGCTTCCACTTGAATACTGAGCAAGTCTTATTTCTGAAGGTGAGCTAGCAGAAGAATATGTTTTGGTGTTCTTCCAGAATGTATCCATGCAGAACTTACTGGCAATACAGATATTCCAGTGTGGATACAGCAGGGTATACTGATGCAAAGGAAATAAACCATAATTGTGGCCAAAAAAAGGAGAAGGCAGTGACTCTTGATGTAGAGTAGTCTGTATACTTAGAACTGCCAGCTCTGCCCATTAAAGAAACAAATATAATGGACATGTTTTTAAAGAAAATCAAGGAACATTCCAATAAAACAGCAAAATAATTGTTCAATTCAAGCATATTAATGTATATATATATATATTTTCATTATGTGTGGAAATAAAATTGTTTGACATAACCCTGTGATATTCAATGTGAGCAGTGAGGTTATTTAATCCATGCCACAATATGATTATTTATTTATCAGGGTTGAAAAATGAAAAATGTCTTTGTTGCAGTACTTCAGTAAATATACTCTACCTAAGTACAGTCAGAATCAGTTTTATTTCCAAGTATCTTTGACATACATGTAACTTAACTCAGGCAAAGTGACTCTTAGTGTGCTTGTTACAACAATAATAACGTACATAAGTGAAAGAAAAAAGAAATAATTAAATACAAGTAGAATAAATAAAATAGAAATATTTTTATTTCTATGTGTGATTTTGAAGATATAATTACTGAAATAGACCTTCTTTTATATTCATTGTGTGCTGTTACAGACTGTTTCTTAGCGTACATGTAGAAATGGCGTATAGTGCCACTATGTTGTATTGAAGAAAAGGATGAGGTCCCACCGAGATTTGAACTCGGATCGCTGGATTCAAAGTCCAGAGTGCTAACCATTACACCATGGGACCTGACAGTACCGCCGTCTGGTCCTATCATCTTATGAAAAGTAATGATACCGTGTTGCGCTCTGCGGTGGCTTTGTTAAGGTTACACTATAAATGTTGTGTACTTAAACGACGACATAACTACAAACTCAAGCAATGAAATGAGCTCGTTAACTATCGTTAGGAATAAAACGATTCAAAGCCTAAAGAGACCGAAGCTTGAATCACTGCTGTTGACGCAATAAATGTTAATGTAGTGATTAATTTTAACTGTGATCAGAGGCGATAAACAATAACTACAACTATAACAACGCGGGTGTTTCAATGTGACATGTAAAGGTGAAAAAGAAAGTGTTATTAAAAGATGCCACAAGGGGGCAGTACAGGATCTCTATTAGTCTATCTGGCAATTATTATATTTTCTTCATTTAGATTCAGATTATCATGGTCACTCTGAACTTGTGCACTTCTGTCAGAAAACTCTAGTTGGTTTTGCCCCAAACATCTCAAAGTACAGTCACTTACTCTGTATTTCTACATCCCTAAGCCTGATCCATACAGCTCCATACCCAGACCTTAACAGAGAAGTGTTGTGACAATACATTAACCTGAAGTCCCAGCACAGAGCTTATATACTAACAGCCTAATGCACACACCCTCAAACCTAACACTAACATATGCTAACATGAGTAGACCACTCCCAGTTGACCTGTGGCTCTTTTAAACACTATTGAAAACCACTATACTGCTACAAACAGAGGATTACACACACACACACACACACACACAGCTTGACACACAGCCACACATTGACTGGTTAACAAGGCCTGGTGCTTAATCAATATAGTGCTGGACTTTGAATGCACAAATGTAACTGAAATGAGTCCAGTGGGATGCAAGGTCATTTGATTTATAGATGTACAGAATGCCATTATTGGTTCAGTCAATACCTCATATGTTGTAAGTAGGTCAACCAGAAAGAAACAAGTAATGTTTGACTGTTTGTTATAAATTCACACAATGTGTCGAAACAATTAGTCTTGTAAAAAAAAAAGATAAAATAAAATTAAATCTGCAATATACACATCTGTTGCTGTTTTTACAGTAAAACATTATGACATTTGGGCATAAGTGATATAGAGCTTCTAATAGTAAATAGTGTGCTATATAGATCCATACTGCCTGCTGCACAGACAGACTGTACTTACAATAGGCACATGCAGGAATAGGCTGGTCTCTGTTTTTCCCCCTATTTGCAATCCCAATCACTGTCATTTAGGCTCCTATTTTAGTGATAGTCTTTTTTTTTTTGCTTAATTAGAGTTGAACCCCTGACCCTGCAAGATAAGATGAACAGATATGTAGGTGGAGAGAAGCATAAAGATATAATACGAATTTAATATTTGACCCATTATTGTATTTTATATTTAGTAAGTCCATCTTAGTTGTATGTATATACACACATATTGTGTGATGGATTACTGTTGTCAACAACAACAACAGCAAAAAACAAAAAAAGAAGGTTACATTGAGAATGTATGCTATATGAGGTTGGAAAAATGGAAAACCATACTAAAGCAGATCAAATTGATTGTAAAATAGATTATTTACATATTGTAATGTCAATATATATTAGAAATGCAAAGAAATGCATAATGTATTACAAAGTTCAACTTTTATTTCCTTGGTTCCATAAGACATGACTGGAGTCTAAAGCATTGACATTTGAGCTAGAGCTAGAATTTAAATACAAGAATGACATGCCAGTCATTTTTCAGTTCTTTATATCACAGACCTGGACTGGATCATTAAGATAATGGCACAAGCTGGTCCATTATTGCCTGGGACAATTACAGTTCAGTGAAGAAGAAAAGATGAAATGCAACACGAAAAGCAATGTGGTTTTAGCTATTATATACATGTGATAAGATGTGACAGACATTCATTATTTTAAAGGCCTGTTAAATGCATTATGTGAATTATTTCAGGACATTCTCTTCCTTATCTATTTAGATGTCTGATGTCAAATTGACCTAAATTAATTTGTATGCAAGGCACCTTGAGATTTCCAAGCTACTCAGTTTTCTACGTTGAAGCTTCAGTGTTTCAATAAATGTAATGCTAAAAGCATATATAAGCAGTAATAAATCAAAATTTCAGACAATCAGACCACAGCATTTAGTTCAAAGAGAAACATGTAGCCTGAACAGGGTTTTCAGCTAACACTCACTAAGACAACGCTAACGTGTTGCGATAAAGCAGATATCCTGTTTACCTTATACACCATCCTAGTTTAGTACTTTATCAACCTATTATTTGCAGGTAAACAGTAAACCCATTGTGTTACCAGTTAAAAAGTCAAGGAATCACCAAAGTAAGTGAGCTTCAGAGCATAGTGCACTTTACCCATTTAATGTGACAGGTTATAAAAAAGTGCCTTGCTGTGGTTTGTTTTTGGTTGAAAGATTTATTTTAGAGATGAGAACTAGACACAGGGTCTTTTGGAAACTTTAGCTTTAACTTGTTTTATTAACCCCTCTGGACATTTCTCAGCTGACAGAGGTCCCACAAGTTTTCTTTGGTAAGAACTGGTGTATGGAGCTTTGTAGAAAATGTGTGTCAGTGTGCACAGAGTATCTAAAGGCCAGGGTTTAAAAAAGGGCCACCCAAAACTGTTAGATTTAGGTTTAAAAAAGTGTCACAACTAAGCAATCATATCCTTCCATAGTGAAAACGGAGCCGGGGTGTAGCATCAAGGCAGATTCCATTTGGCTTTATCATGACTTAAAATTGCTTGGCAACTATACCAAATAACCCTAAGATCTATTTCCAATTTACAGCACCTCTTCAGCTTTTTCTCCTGACTCTTTGATAACTCTGTAGCCTCTCTTTTCATTATAAGTGAACTGTGTCTAAAATATCAGATTTCCAGGCCATTAACATGATGGTGTGGAGCTCCAGCACTGCTGGTACTGCAGGTGTTGCAGAGAAAAGCAAATTCACACACTGCTCAAATGACAAATTTCTGGCATAGAGTCACCAGAGTATGAAGCCTACTGGCTTTTGACGTTTTATAACATGTCCTATTTTATTTCTCTAGATGGTCTGGAACAAAATTTTGCACACACACATTCACGTTAAGAAACTACTTTGAAAAGAATCACTCCCTACACTCTTAATCATCTTCTTACAATTGTGCAGAGTCTACATAAACCCATGTGAGCTCTCCACAAAGGGGTTCTGCTATCAGTCAGCAGATCTAACAAATCATTTCCTAGCCTTGTGGTGAACCCTTGTTGTTAAGATCCCTCTGGTGTGTCATGAATGTTACTGGTGTCTCTTCTGGGTCTGTCTCTTGGTTCTACATAGTGGTGTGTCTCTGACGTCTCATGGTCTGATTGGATCCTGCAACCTGATTTCAGCCTGGCAGGAAGGCAGAGACAGTGTTTACGTAACACACACAGCTTCAGGTTAGCACCTTTGGACAGCTGCCCCCTTCTCAGCCTTGCTTTTACTGTATAACCTCTTGATCTCTTTTTGACACCTCTCTCACTCTGTTATTCCAGTGGGCAGGATGTGGCCTCATGGTTACCCACATCTAATTTTTTTCACATTGACACACAGCCTGAGGGTCACACCACTTTTCTTATTTCCTCTTATATCACATTTTTATACTTTCTTGGTGGCAGAAATCCTGCAGATGTGTCTGTGAATATAAACAACATACCATCCCCTCATTCGGCTTCCCTGCACTGTGACTGGATTTTTCCATCAGTGCCTACAGATCTCTTCTGTGTCCTTTGTTCCTTTCATCAGACTTCCTTGTCTTTCCGCACAGGCTGACAAGCAAATTTCCTTCAGTGTAGGTCTGTCACAAGCAATCGCATCGCTCTGTGCCGTTGCTTCACACCTGCCTTAGTGATGGTCCATTCTCCACAGAGATGACAGTAGCAGTGTGACACGAACAATGACAGTCAGCTGACATCCTCAGCTTTAACACACTGAGCTGCGGTAGAAGTTACTGCAACAACACACTATTATTCCCATCTACTTATTTATGCTAAATTGATAACATTACTGTAGTTGCAAATATATTCATAAAAACATTTCCCATGTGTGCTCTGAATTTACACTTCAAGCATGGGTTTCTTTCACATTGTATTTTATTTCCCTTATGGCAAATAGGTTTTACACAGTGGTTATAGTGCTGTTATGTATTTATACTGGGCATAAAAGTATACCCACTGTGTATTTAACCCTATTTGCCTTGACTTTTGTGACAACTAATAAACAACGGGTGGCCATACTCTCCTCCAGTTGGACCTTTTTCGACCTAAAAGATGAATTGCTTCTAAGATGGCACTGCATTCCTTCAAAGTTGCTCACTGAGTGCTTAAGCAGTAAAAGTTTGTCAGGCTTCCACATATTTGGCCCACAGAGCATGGACCTTCTCTGGCTGGGCTGGCTAACAGCTGTACATATGCATGGCAGCAATCCAATACACTGCTGTGGCTCTTTGAGAATTTTGGACCCAATTACTAAAACTGTTAAAATCCTAAGAGTTATTGTGTATAAGCTGTTATGATCAGAAAAACATATTTATTGTTTTATAGTCACTTCATTAGAAATTATCTATGAAAAAACATTTACAGGAAATGCCTTGTGAACTTGTGAATAGCATGATGTGCTAAATGCAATATAATACAGTTCGGTCATATGCTTCACAGAAACACTTCATTCTAACCATATTTTTAAAAAGCCCAAATACTAATTTGCTTTTGGTCTTAGTCAGCCTGACTACATTTAAATTGTTTCGCTTTTGGTGTGTTTGTCAGTTTTCTCACTCCATTAAAATGAATGATATGAAAATATTGAAGAGAAAATTTTACAGTTGTTTAAGGGATAAAACATCACTGACTATTTAACACCATCTTTGCTTAAAAGAATACACGCAAATAAGTGTTTAGTGAGTTATTTTTGTTAAGTTGGGTGTATTGACATTCTACAGATGCAAGACTTTTATCCAACAGCGTCATTATGCATCTTCACACTCCATGTGCCACTTACCAATGGGAGGCTTACACCAAAAAGAGCACTATTCAAACACCACACAACATAAACACTACTCATTCATTCCTGTGGAGCAGAAGGAGCTCTAAATCTGTCTGAAGCTGTGTTTTTGCTCCCAGACTCTCCCCAGGTGGGATGCCTCTGATAAAACCCACAGACTACATACTGTACTCGGGAGAACTCCCACACAGGCTAATACTGTAAGTGAAGTAAAGACTGTGTGTGTGTGTGTGTGTGTGTGTGTGTGTGTGTGTGTGTGTGTGTGAGGGAACAGCAAGACTGTCAGACAATAAAGCTCAGACACAAGGAAAATCATCTAAGGTGAGAAAGCACATGTATACAATTTTAAAACACTAATACATCACAACATTCAACATTTGCAAGGACGTGAGAAATAAAATATGTGTCTGGCTACAGGATTGGTGATGGCTTAACAGGCTAGATAGGTGTTTAACAGTGGCCCATGTCCAGTAAACCATGCTGGTGAGCAAGCATCCAGAATACCAGAGGGAAGAAGTTCAACTTGCAGTCACCTTTGATGTTATTTTATCTGTGCTTTTCCTGCTATGACATGCCAAAATGTCTCCTGTGAAAAAGGCCTACATCACTGCTATCACACTGGCTAAAGCTTTACGCACAATAGGCACAAAGAGAAAATAAGATAAGGTTTTATCAGTTGAGAGGTGTTGTTACTGTAACAAACAATCCACTGAGATAAAAGTGGTTGTACAATGAAGAAACAGAAATCAGTTCTCAGAACTCTGAAATACTCAAAATTAAAGATACAGCACTCAGGAATGCACACAGATATGTTGCATGAATCTGTCCATGGCATCGCATGAGTATATAGCATTCTTTATTTAAGAATGAAGAACAAGTAATGGAAAAGAAAGGTGAAGTTGGATATTATTTTTCTGGCCCATGATGATGTTTTCCTCATATAGCCTATGGTCTGGAGATGTGATCAGCTTCATGGCCCTCTGAAACCATGCAGAAATTCAAGGGTGCATAACCCTCTCCATTACCATGACTCACACAGACCACTCGAAGCCTGTACAAAAAGTTTCATTTTTGTTTATAATAATGTACAGGTATGCTTTTTCTCCACGGACTGTCCAGGTGTGTTTTCTATGTGAGCCCCCAAGTATTTACCAGAGATGAAATAGATTTTGAACACCATCTCCTTTGTTTTCCTTTTACAATAATAGAGTGACAGTGTTCATTGCATCATTGTACAAATGTTTGGGTTGATGATTTATAGTCATCTGACTGGCGGAGCATCTGACCTAGGACTGGTCCCATGCCTACATGAGATTTTAGTTTAGCCACCCTTACCTTTTCAAGTCACTTTCTTACAACTGAGGTCAGGCCCACAGGTCTAAAAGTATTATTTTTGTGATGTTAAGCTGTCTTAAGGACAGGTGTTATCATTGCCCTTTCCACAGATCTGCCGGTCTCTGAAATGGGACACATGCAGATGTCATTTGCTCTGCATATTTTCATTAAAATGAAGACAGGCCATCTGGACCCATGGCCCTGTGTATTCTTATTGCATGCAGAATAAAATGACATATACTAGTGTCAACAGACAATTGGCTCAATTTAGCATAAAACATGTAACACATAATGTATTAATTAGTGAGCCTTAATCAGTGCTATTACTGGGCACATCCACAGTACCTCTTTGCCCATGTTTTTAATCTTTATGCTAAGCTAAGCTAATTACATGCTTGCTCTAGCTTCACATTTACAGTTTACGATGTTTTATTAATCTTTTCATCCAAGGAATTAAACGTTTCCTTAAATGTCAGACTTTCCCCTGTGGTCACTACATTAATAAAGTTTTGTTTACTTAATATTTGGCAAGTAAATTATGCAGTCTCCTCCGCCACTCAGGTATGCAGAACCACTGGGAGACTTCTTTCCCAAACCAAAATGTGTTGTCTTTATCTTAAAATAAAATAAAAAATATAGTTATTTCGATAGTTTAGTTTCTTGTAGGTTTAGTTCAGAGCATCTCAAACAACTTGCAAATGCTTCTACCGTGGATGAAATACTGGCATACCAGTTCCCCATGGGATTCCTCTTGTCTGACTGGCTTGGGCTGTAACCCATTCCATGTTAGGGTAGGTGAAGTGGTTTGCTAACAGGAGAACACTGTTAATGGGCTCGTTTTAGCATTTTAAAACCTGTCTGACCACACACTGGACTTTATGCTTTTGATTTGTAAGAGGTCTATGCAGTCTGTGGTGACTAAAAGCCCCCAAGATTAAAAATGGTCTATTTTTATGACCCCAAATTACAAGAACTCACTGTTTCTTGGTGGGATGGAAAAGCCTCAGGAGCAGTGCATAGACCATCATGAGACATTAATTTTCCACTGAAAAACAGATGAATGAGGTTTCTTAGAGGTTTGTAGCTTCTTAAAACAGGGTGGCTGACCCCCTGCAATCACTCAAAGGAAGGAAAACTCTGGGATACTTTGTAACCCGTAGTTCTCAATTCACCATTTATAAAAAGTAACCAGGGAAAGACTTTACCATTAGGCAAGGTAAGTAATTGCTTGGAGCCCCAGATTGACTCTATATATGTACAGTATGTAAGTATCTTTAACTTCTTGTTTTAACACAAATAACTTACTTTACGATGACTCTCAAAATGCACTGGCAAGCTCCCAATAATATTGCACTCACTAAAACAGGTAAGTTAACAGCTAGTTTTACTGACCCCCCTCACTGACTGACACCTTAAATGCATCCTTTCACCCTAACCTGTATGAATACAATGTCAGAAATTACGCTAATGATGCATTTAAAATTCAATTCAACACGAGAACACTCTATTCAGGAGAGAAAGAGAAAGTGGAAGAAAGAAGTAGAAACATATGGATTCAGTTAGCAGTTGTCATGCAAATAGAAAACACAGGGCAAATTATAGCCATCAGAAACAGATCATACTAACACAATAAGATAGACAAATGGATAAACTACACATATGTTTCCATTATACATGTATTTTTCATTTGAAAGTGTTTCCACTGATAAGAATGATCATTCTCTTCTCAGAAGATGTTTTTTCAGAAACACCATTTGGTGCTGCAGTTCCAGATGGTCCTGTGAGTTTGAACAGAAACCAAATTGAATCCCTGCATCCCTGACCATCACCAACCCTTTAAAATCCCTCAAAATACCAATGGCATTCCAGTTAGTGAATAGGTGATAATAAAGCACAGAAGCAGCACAATGTCTGTTTGCCTTGGGCTGTTCAGACTTATTGTTCAGTAACTGAGTGCAGCAATTAACTAAATACACAATTGAAAAACTAAGCACAAAACAAAATAAATGGATAAGAATAGCATTTAAATAAGTGATTATAGACATGATGTAAGTACAAAGTCACTGTAGTTAAGTGCAAAGTGAGAAATGCATTAAGTACATATGTAAGTCAATATATAGAAAAATCAAAGTGTTAAAGTGAGGTAGTAGATAAGTACATAGAAAGACTGTAAATTAAAAGCCACATTAACCACATATGTGGTTACACCCCTGCAAATTTGGTTATGTAGAGTATGAAAAATTAGAGATAAAAAAATTATCTTAGAATTTACCATGTACAATGTGAAAAGTTTAGATCAGGTTCATTCTGTGCGTGCTTGTGCCAGCAGTGTCTCTTCCACCTCCTTAGCTCTTCCTCTGGACACTAGCGTGCAACAAATACAACGAGCAGGGACACTCTTAGTCAAACATTTACCCAAGGCAGGTTAAGGAGCTAACAGCACTGTCTAGGGGCTCCTCAACAGCCCTGTTTCTGTTCCTTCTCTCAGTCAAATTGTCTGACCTCACATTTGAAATGTAAGCTAAATTTGTCTACATCAAACCTTTACACCAAAGAGCCTATAGTTTATTCCTTCATGGCTTTTGATTGCTTTCATTTAAACTTGATGTTATAAAGATTTATTCAAAGATTGGCCAAGCTTGTTTTACTCTGCCCTCTGTGTTATTCATGCATGCATAGACACACACACACACACACACACAAACTACCCCCTTTCCCCTTTCACATGAAAGATTTAGCTTGAGCATGTCAGGGAGCTTATTGCTTTGCCTGAAGAACTCCAACAATACCACTTCTCCTGCTTTAACCTCCCAGTTTTTTAAACCTTGATGTTTAAAAAATTAAAATCAAGTTGGATTCCACTGCATAAGAGTTGGGCGCTTATGTAACAGCAGCAGTACTTCATTAGTGGTGTAAATATGGAGTCAGGATATAAAGGGCTTGTGCTGATTGTTTTTTCAAAACTTTCAAAACTTAAGGATATTACATCAATGAGGATTTGTGTGTCTGTACCATATGTTTTACATGGGCTATATTTTATCTAATGTATCTGTAATCTCAGTGGAATATTTCCATGTTTGTGTGTCTCTTTGTATCCCTTTGCTGCAGGCTTGACTCAAGAGGGGTTGGCACGGTAGTGTGTAATTTTCTATGTATAACCCTGGCTCCAAGGCCTCATGCTTAGGGTTGGCAGTTTATGTTTGTCTTGTTTCTTTGTCTTTTTTTTTTTTTAAAATGAGAGCTAAACACACACTGCACACAAAACAAATTTAAAGCACACCAATTCTTGTTACAGC